>NC_140169.1:204572368-205279868 GCF_963971535.1 Notolepis coatsorum | reverse complement strand
TATTTGATAAGCGATGGGCAGATTAGACACATAGCCATAATTAAAAACATAGATTAGGCGATATTAACGTTAACATTGGCCGTGGACCGTGGCATCAAGGGGGTAAAAAGGAAAACCCGGCGTGGCACTCAAAGTGTTGCACCGGCGCACAGCAATAAGTACAGTATTGTATATTTAGTTCAGCGTAAAGCAGGTTTTTTGTGATCTTTCATTACAGGATCATACATTGCCATCAGCTGCACCTGTTTAAGGAAGTTGCCATTGTCTGGTTTGGTGAGCATATCAGATGTTCCCCTAAGGCTCAAGTTTCTCTCAGCCAATGACTGAATGATGGTGACCAACCTGGTTAACACCTCATGCATACTTTTTTTGCAAACCAAAATACTATACTATAGCACATGCATGAGCCTGGTCTCTTTTGAAAGATGACATTCGGAAGTTTCTGATACAATAAAGAAAATTCACTTTTAGTGCTAATGAAATAGAGTAACATAGGTCTAAACTTTAGTTGTAGAAAAACTTGTTACTCACATTTTTCTGTAGTAGTTAGTAATCCAGAAGTAGCATTTCCAAAGAAATTGGATAGGCTGAAAAAACACCCTGGGTCCATAGAAATGTCCATTTAGAAATGAGTGATTAGGAGCGGTTTTGGTAAAAAGTCAGAGAAAAAAAAAAGAGCTCAGAAAACCATTTTCTCATTGACTCCAATGCATTCGATGGAGAATTCTCTTCCTGTTATATAGCATACTGGCCAATCACGTCTCGCTCTGCCATTATGAGATATAATCTCTCCAGCACCTACTGTGCCTGTGGAAAAATGTTACATGCACCCACTTGCACGTGACCACGCCTACTCCCGTGCGTGCCTCTACAAGACACCGGAAGTGGTCACGTCCACGCCCTTCCTGTTTTCTTTCCATTCGTGGAGCTGCTATATGCACTTCAACCAGGTGGAACGTTGTTATGAAGCATTTCATTACTGACGGTCAATCGGTGGATAATGTTGGGGGTTGGCTGGGGCTTATTTACCCTTTATACAGGTGGATGGCCTGACGGCAGGGCTAAGGACAGGTGCATTTATCAATCTATGAATTGAAAATGGGGGACCCTGATGTAGACAAGACAAACGTTTTTCTCTGGTCTGCATTCCCTTTAACACTTTCGCGGCCACTTGGATCCGTCTAAAATCACTCTAGACGGCCAGCATTTCATAATAGACTTACATAGTCCGTGGGGCTGTTTGTAGAGCTAAATCTATACTTTATAGTTTGCTATCTGTCCATTCTCATTGTCAATTGACACCATAAACCGTCCCTTCAAAATGGCTTAAAGATTTTTTTTTTTCATCAATACGTTCTCATTTTATAGCGTCTTGAATATAAGCGTTATAAGGGATTTCGCCTAGTATATTTCCTGGAAGGCGAGATACAGGCCACTAAGCTACTAATGTTAAATCCAATGGCATTTCGGATATACAGAATCTACAGTTAAAACTCAAAACTGCATATGATCGGTATGATGGTCCACCATGAATGCCTGAAAGGGGGGGGGGGGGCGGGGGACGTCGTTTCTGATTATTGATTACCAATAACCGCATTAGCCTCAGTAGCCACATTCGCTGATCGGGTGGATGGCTATCATAACAAGCCCTGATCAGCATGTATTTTACGTGAAAAAGATCTTACCATGGGCCGGTTGGATCCCCCAAAGGATTTCCCAATTAACGATCGCCATCTGGTAGATCGATATGTCCATTGGCTGATGATATATTCCTTTACTGCACACTGAAATCCGCGTCCCAAAACGTATTCCAAGCTACAGGCTATAGGCATCGCTTCATGTTAGCAGAAAACTACATTGTGGATCCAGAAAAAACAGGGAACACTGCATTATCGAGATAGCGCCCCTAAGAGGATCTGGCCGGTAATGCACTTTTTCGAATTCAAAGAGTAGGGTACTTCTGCAGTGCTGCTCGGTGACATCGAGTAGGTTATTACAATGGAATAAAAGCCAAAACAACCTTGCCACGGACATAACCGTTGGATTCGAAACACGGACATCTCCGTGGTTGGGCGCCATTGTGTTAACAATTGTGTGTATGGGCCGTGGTAAGTGTGCCCATTCTGCAATCTGTTAATGGAGTTTTCGTGCATTCATTCATTTATCCCGTACACGGGTGCACAGGTGTGCCGCAGTGGAGGTTATTGCATGACTACTAGTGAAGCAGTGCTTCACTAGTATTAGACTTTGGTCAGCAGCCACCACTGGTGTTCCGTGCTTGGAGAAGCAGGTGGCATCGGTCCTTTGCACTGACATGGTAGAACGGTATCCCGCCCGGCCGACGCCTAGGGGCGAGTCGGCCCGGCAGGTGGCTGAGTGGGCTGATGAAGCTTATACCGCCGCAGTACAGAATTAGTGGCAACTAATAACATTGCTCAATTCGCTCTTTTTCTGTCAAAAATGGTGTCGGTTGGTGGGGCCTTAGGGCCAGCCGACGTCAAAACCATTGCGCAAGGTTTTGAGGTTTTCAGCTTTTGACCCAGCCGCAAGCTATAACCGCAGGGAGGGCTAGGATGCTGTCAACGTTTGTTCACAGGCATCTTTGGTTGGAGCAATCTCCCCTTGAGGAGGAGAGGAGGGTTCTCCTCCTCAGGGCTCCCCTCTAACTTTGGTCTGTCAACGGAGGCGCGTGCGGTATTTGACCTGGGCTCCAGGCCGCCCCACACCACACAGCCAGAGGTGAGAGCACGGCCTCGCCAGCGGCCGTGGCGAGGCCCCCGGCCAGCGGCCATGTGTCCCCCGCCTGAGATGACCTGGACACAAAGAGAACAGGTGGTCACGGTGCCGACAGCCTCGGCGGTCGAGGGATCGGCTATATTAGATGGGCACGCCCTGAAAAACCGTTGCCATCTAGCTGTGTCTAGCACGCTCTCCGGTTACTCCCCCCCGCTACACTACGGGACTCAAGGCTCTGATTTGTCCCCTTTGGCTGTGATGGGCGAGCATGTTCTGATCAGGACGGACAGCACGACGCCGGCGTCGTATATCAACAGACAGGGAGGAGTATGCTCCCCCCGTCTCCGCCGGGTGGTGGCCGATTCGGTCCGGGGCCGCCCAGGATTCTATACGCGTTCCCTCCCATACACCTGATAGTTCAGCTGTTGGGGCGGGTACATCAGGAGCGCAGGACTTTGAGCCTGGTCGCACCGGACCGGGGCACAGCTGTGTGGTTCCCGGCCCTGATTCAGCTCTTGGTGGCCCCGCCGTGGCCTGTTCCGTGGTCACCGTGGGCCCTCTCTCAGGCACGTAGAACACTGTTTCTGCCTCCTGTTCTGGGGCAGCCTCTAATGGCTTGGCTGCTGAAAGGGTGAATCTGGAGGGGATGCGTCTTAACTCTACTGTGGTTAACGCCATCCGGAACGTGCACGCTCCGTCCACTACCACAGTTACGCAGGGAAGTGGTGTATGGTTCGAGAGTGGTGTGAGGGGACTCGGTTCTGTCCTTTCTCTAGTCTATCCTGAATAGGCGGTCGGCTTTGACAGTGAAGGTATACGCCACAGCTATATCTTCTTATCATGTGGGCTTGAGGGCAGAACACTGTTCTGCCACCCTCTCATGGGACGTTCCTGCTTGGCGCACAGCGTCTCAAGCCTGTGGAACGTGCTCTGTCTCCGAGTCGGGACCTCCAACTGTTCCTGGAAAGGCTGTTGTGGGCCCCGTTTGAGCCTCTTGAGCAGGCACCATTGGATCATCTGTCTTTAAGACCGCGTTCCTTTTGGCCATCACCTCCGCTAAACGCTTGGGTGAGCTGTGTGCTCTCTCTGTGCGGTCAGAGTACCTGTCTATTCGGGCCAATAGCAGGCTACTCTGTGGCCTGATCGGGCCTTCGTGCCAAAGAATATCCGGAGCTTTATTGCTCCAGGGATATTGTGCTTCAGGCGTTTCACCCTCCTCCTCACACTAGTGAGTTGGAGGCGAGCCTTCACCTGTTGTGTCCTGTCCGTGCGCTGAAGGTTTACCTTAGTCGCATGCAGGTTCTCAGGGCTACAGATCAACTGTTGTTTGTTACGGTGGCTCTCACGCGGGTAAGGCGCTGTCCAAGCAACGCCTGTCGCATTGGTTATGCGAGGGCATTGCCCTCTGCTACACTTTGGCCGGACAGGTTCCCCCCGCAGGCGTCAGGGTGCACTCCACTTGTGGAGTGGCGGCCTCCGCTGCCATGTTGGGGGGGGGCCTCTGTGGAGGACATCTGCACTGCGGCCTCCTGGTCCTCCCCGGGTCCTTTCGTTAGGTTTTACCTCATGGACATGACTGAGGGTTCTGTCTCCCAGGCAGTCCTGAGGTCCGGGACCTCTCCTGCATCCCGCCATCAGGTGGGCTAGCAGGTGTGTGTGGGTGTGGACCGCGGAGTGCTGTGGACCGCGGAGTGCTGTTTGTACTGTGCGTTCCGGGGTGCCTGGTTCCCTTTTTCGCACATTGGTTGTATTTGACTGCCTCCCCCCCTTCGTTAGGAAGGGGCGGGTGGACGGGACTCCCCTCCTCCCTGGCGGGGGCCTACGGGCCCTCAGGGGGTGCATTTGACGTGGCCACACGTCCGCTCTGCCCCTTTTGATCTCATAATGGCAGAGCGAGACGCGATTGGCCAGTATGCTATATAACGAAGGTTATCCTATAACCCTAGTTATATGAATACTGGCTGAGCGTCTCGCTCTTCCGCGCCCTGAGGTCCCTTGGATGTTTCCACGTATGGAATTCAAACTTGGAAGGGCGTGGACGTGACCACTTCCGGTGTCTTGTAGAGGCACGCATGGGAGTAGGCGTGGTCACGTTTCCACAGGCACAGTAAGTGCTGGAGAGATGATATCTCATAATGACAGAGCAAGACGCTTAGCCAGTATTCATATAACTAGGGTTATAGGATAACCTTCGCTTTCGCTCGGGAGTCGGGAGTGGTATTTGAAAAAATAAAAAGTCTGCCGTCTACTTCGGTGCACGTCTCACATAACGGCATGTAACTCAAGAAAACGGATATTGTCGCCTGAAACAATCTGCAATCGACAGGCAACAAATAGGGCTTTAATTCAATATATATATTGTATTAAAGAATATGCACACCTGAGCTGCTAGAGGTCGCCAAAGTGGTGTGTCGCACTGGTGGGCAAACAGATTATTTCATTTATTTATTTTTGGCCATTTGACGGCGCCCTAGGCCCCCGCCTATTTTGCCTATGCCTGGGGCCGGCCCTACACCAGACTACAGTTATATATGCTAGACACACTGTTGTAAATAATGATCTATCTATTAAAAAACATAGCCATATATTATAAACCATAACCATACATTATGAACAATAACCATATATTATAAACCTTAGCTACATATTATAAACCATAACCATATATCATAAACCATAAACCATAACCATAATAAATAATAATATATATAAACTATACCCCAACCCTGCCTCCTCCCATCCTAGACTTCCCAAGAGCAGGCGTACCAAGCCGGCGTAGCGGGGGCGGAGCTTGCGGATATTTTTTACTTCCAGTCGAAGGAACTGATTCGTCTACAGGATGAGCGCAGACGCAGAGAGGAAGATTAGATCTTCAGACAGGTGAGTCTCTGTGTGTGTGTGTGTGTGTGTGTGTGTGTGTGTGTGTGTGTGTGTGTGTGCGTGCGTGCGTGCGTGCGTGCGTGCGTGCGTGCGTGCGTGCGGGGTTTTATACAACGGCATGCAAATTTCTCGATTCTGATTGGCTGAAACAGTCAACTTACACGTGGGTATTTGTAACAACCCCACGCTCTTGGTCCCAGGCCCCGCCCACAACCGCATTACTATCACTCCGCCATGCACGTTTTTAGAAGTGAAGCAAGATGGCGGACAAGCCAGACAGTAAACATTACGAAAGGATATGGATCAATAGGGTCATAAAGACTAAATGAAAAACGATTCTGTCACGGCGAATGTCTTAGTTTCTTAAACAATGTTGGATGATGTAATTGATGGGTCATGAGTCATTGTGGAACAAAAAAAAATTGCGCGAATTGATTGATTGATTGATTAATTGCAAAAAAAATATATAATTTAATTTAATTTAATTAAAAAAATAATTTACCTACTTTCTATAGAAGCAGCTGGGAGGTGCGCTGTTTTAAGTGAGCGTGGACTATTGAATTGATTGATTGGTTGATTGCTAATTTTATTACTGTCCGCCTTGTTTCCAACAAGGAAGTTAAGTTTAGGCCCTCTTTCGAAGTTGGTTAAGGTTAGAGTTTGTCTTTAGAGCAGGGCGATAGACCACCAGCCCTGATTCCAAACTCTAACCTTAACCAACTTCGAAAGAGAGCGACTTCGAAAGAGGGCCTAAACTTAATCAGTTGGAAACAAGGCGGACAGTAATAAAATTAACAATCAATCAATTAATCAATTAAATAATCCACGCCCACTTAAAACAGCGCACCTCCCAGCTGCTTCTATAGAAAGTAGGTTAAAAAAATTAAATAAAAAACTCTTATAGGGAAAAGAAAACGTCCCCCCCTATATAGGGCAAAGAATTTTTTTCCCCCCTATAGGGCAAATAAAACTTGTTTTGTTGTTTTACCTACTTTCTATAGAAGCATCTAAGAATGAAGTTCTATAGAAAGTAGGTTAAAAAAGAAAATAAAAGTTGGATGTGTTAGTTTGTTGGATGTCTAGTTGAAAGACAGTTGGATGTCTTAGTTTGTTGGATGTCTTAGTTGAGAGACAGTTGGATGTCTTAGTTTGTTGGATGTCTTACTGAGAACAGTTGGATGCACTTCCGAGCTGCTTCCACATGGAGGCAATTTTTTTTTTTTTGGGGAACTACTTTTTCTGGCAGATGGTTTTTTCAAGAAATCTTCCATTAATGTGTGTTTATTGTATAGCAATAAGGTTGGATGAATGCGCCAGTTGTATAATAGTCATTACACCACGTGCAGTCGTGGGTTGTGAGAATTAGACCATTCCTAGGGGGGTCTAACGACCACCCCTAGGCATGGTCTAATTCTCACAACCCACTCCTGCGAGTGATGTAATGCTTTAAAATACGTCTCAGCGGACGCAGACCTAAACGCATTACAAGCGCATGCGATCTGACATCAAACGTTTGACGCTCGCCAGCAATCTACATAGACTCACAATGGACACACAGGCTGCACACACACCACACGCATATGTAGTGCAGGCGTTGGTTGGTTCGTATTTCTAGGCGTGCACGCGACTTGCGCGGGCGCGTGCGTGTGATGTGTGTGTGATTTATACAACGGCATGCAAATTTCTCGATTCTGATTGGCTGAAACAGTCAAGTTACACGTGGGTATTTGTAATAACCCCACGCTCTTGGTCCCAGGACCCGCCCACAATATGGTGGATATGGATATGGTGATAGGGTCATAAAGACTAAATGAAAAACGATTCTGTCACGGCGAATGTGTTAGTTTCTTAAACAATGTTGGATGATGTAATTGATGGGTCATGAGTCATTGTGGAACAAAATAAAAATCGCGCAAATTGATTGATTGATTGATTAATTGCACTTTTTTTTTTACCTACTTTCTATACAAGCAGCTGGGAGGTGCGCTGTTTTAAGTGAGCGTTGATTATTGAATTGATTGATTGATTGATTGCTAATTTTATTACTGTCCGCCTTGTTTCCAACTGGTTAAGTTTAGGCCCTCTTTCGAAGTTGGTTAAGGTTAGAGTTTGGAATCAGGGCTGGTGGTCTATCGCCCTGCTCTAAAGACAAACTCTAACCTTAACCAACTTCGAAAGAGGGCCTAAACTTAACCAGTTGGAAACAAGGCGTACAGTAATAAAATTAGCAATCAATCAATCAATCAATTCAATAGTCCACGCTCACTTAAAACAGCGCACCTCCCAGCTGCTTCTATAGAAAGTAGGTTAAAATATATTTATCTTTTTTTTTGCAATTAATCAATCAATCAATTTGCGCGATTTTAATTTTGTTCCACAATGACTCATGACCCATCAATTACATCATTCAACATTGTTTAAGCAACTAAGACATTCGCCGTGACAGAATCGTTTTTCATTTAGTCTTTATGACCCTATCACCATTATCCTTTCGTAAAGGTTTACTGTCCGCCATCTTGCTTGCATTTCTAAAACCACGAACGCGCATTGATAGTGATGCGGTTGTGGGCGGGTCCTGGGACCAAGAGCGTGGGTTATATCAAATACCCACGTGTAAGTTGACTGTTTCAGCCAATCACAATCGAGAAATTTGCATGCCGTTGTATAAAAGCCATTACACGACGTGCAGTCGTGGGTTGTAAGAATTAGCCCATGCCTAGGGGGGTCTAACGACCACCCCTAGGCATGGTCTAATTCTCACAACCCACTCCTGCGCGTGATGTAATGCTTTAGTACGTTACGCCTGATTTAGTGAAAAACGCACTCATAACGCTACAGCTGTCTGTACATGTAATAGTTAATAAATAACTAGGCGTACAGGCAGGCATGCGTGTGTCATTCGCAGATTGCATTGCAACGCAAGCGATTTCACTTGCGCTGCGTCAATACCCCTGCGCGCGCCCGCCTAGTAACATTAGTAAATTGGAAGATAAACAACGTTCCCCTAACATTCCACCAGGGGGCAAATTCATAATGTAAAGATAATCAGTCTCACGTCACTTTAGTTTCCAGCGCGGTCCATCCGTATAGGGATTTATCATTGGGGAAATGTATTATCAGCTGTTGTAATAATTCTGCCTCATGAACATTGGCAAGCTTTCCACATTTGCACAAAATGAATTCCCTTCTATAACTAACATTATTGTAAGCATTTCTGGTTGAAATAAGATTATACGTACTTATTTTACGATAAATTGCAAATTGTTTCATGTTGAGCTATAGATTGTGGATGAATATACAGAAAGGTACACCATGCCAATGTTCATGCTTTACTTGTTTTAAACGAGACGATTTAGAAATGTGTTTCTCTTCATGTCTTCATCCTCTTAGCAGTTGTTATTTGAGCTATATATTGTACCCATTCTGCAATCTGTTAATAACGTTTTCAATCAATCAAACTCTTATATCGCTAGAGTAGATTAAGCTGCGGATTGATTGATTGAAAATTCTATTAAGATTGCAGAATGGGTACAATACAGTACAGCTCAATACACACAATTGTTAAGGGGATGCAGAGAAAGACTTTCGGTCTTTACGCACTTACAACTGTAAACTAGTGTTTGCTGGTCCGATAGTCAACCACTTTACATTTAGTCATTTAGCGGACGCTTTTATCCAAAGCGACTTACAAGTTCTGTACAAGTCATCAGGGAGGGCACAACTCTTATCAGCTGAGTAACAATGTTCATCAAAGTGTTGAGTGCTACAGTGTAGGTTAGTATATTAGGACAAGTGCATGACAGTAAGGTTCGGTTTTCTTTTCACCAGTCTGCATTGTTTAAAATTGTTTAATTGATTCAATCTAATATGACAGCCTTTGAATCAGCCAGCGTTCTCTGGGTGCCGGTGCACATACTTACGTTATAGTATTTGAGTGACATGGTTATGTCTAGCTCAATGACTAGACTACACAGGGATATAGTGATTTAAAAATGTAGACTGTGTACCCAAAATACAAGTTTTATTGTAGCCACAGGAGACAAGACATCCAATGCACTTAAATTAGACACTATTATCCTATCCAAGAACAAAAGAAAATTCCATTTAACATTTCAATATCCCAGCCATAAATAAAGCATGATCAGATCATTAATTGACATGTTCAAGTCTGATGTGTATCACATGTGGTTGATGAGCTCATCTTTTACTTAGTTTAGCCAAAGATTCATAAATGTATACACTCGCATATCATACTAAACCTGATTCACTACAGAGAAATTATGCAAGGCATAATAAGAAATCAATTTGCAGAACAATTCATTTTTTTGTGAGCTACTGAGATGCTGGTTTTGTGTGTTGATTCTACTGGTCAAAAACTTAATTTTTATTTGAAAACTGCTGCTCTGCTGAGAATCAAGTTAGAAACTGTCGCTGGTTAGGCCGCAATCAAGGTCCCACAGTAGACATCCTCCGTCTGTACAGCACTCTTCAAATGTGGTAGCTCCTACAGTAGACACAAAGGTGAATGAATGAATGAAAACTTTATTTAACAGATTGCAGAATGGGTACAATACAGTACGGCTCAATACACACAATTGTTAAGGGGATGCAGACCAGAGAAAGACGTTTGTCTTGTTTACATCAGGGTCCCCCATTTTCAATTCATAGTGACATTTATGACATAGGGACATACAGGTATATAGTACAGTTACATTTGTGACATATACGATATGCAAATATACAGTACTGTTACCCAGAGATCCTAACAGAAAATATATACATATGATGGGGAGGAGACTGTACATTAGGAGGGGTGGGTGGGAGAAAATATACACATACGGTTGGGAGGATACTGTCTATTAGGAGGGGGTGGGGGGGGGGGGGGGGGGGGGTTGGACATTACATCGACAATATTTCTTAGGCTTAAATCAAAATCAATTCTCCCTCAGAATAGAAAATGAGTCATCCATTCGTTCCACTAAAACAGGGGTATTCAACAAACATTTTAAGAGGTCCAGTTAAGAGAATTTCTTGAAGCAAAGGTCCGGAAGATCATGTCTAACTATTTAGTGTGATAAACATAAAGTTTGGAAATTTGTGTTTGGTAGATTATTTCTGTTGTAACAATGCTTCTTGGCAATACATTTTATACCGTTGGAAAGCCTGTTTATTTCCCATTTAAATGGTGCCCCATTTGTAAGGAACATACATTTGTGGGATGAGCAGCACTGCCAAATATGTGGGTTGCGCCCATGAAAAAGTTGCCAAATCTTATTCAAACTGCTTATTCTGCTGTTGCTATTGACTCTTGTTTGGTGGATTTGATGATTGGAGTAACAAGGCAGAAACGATACATAATGGCAATTTTACAATTGATTAATTTAACAAACAGCCAGGAGCCTCAGTAGCGTGTGGAAGAACCATACACAGCCACAACAGCCTGGCACCTCCTCATGCTGAACACCAGCGTGGTCACACACCAGGCACGTGCACACATAGGGGTGAAGGGGTGCCCGGGCACCTGCCTTTTTCATTTTTCATTAGAAAGTGCCCTTTTTATGCCACCCTTTTTTTTTTTTTTTTTTTTTTTTTTTTTAACTGTTGCACATATATATATACTGCCCTGCCCTTCCAAATGAAAGATGTCACGATAGCATCTAAATATTAGGTAAAGAAAGAGAGAGAAATGCCACCCCTCTCGTAAATAATAGGTCCTTCCAGCCTGGATTCGTTCTGACGGAAAACAGAATAATTTTGATTGACAGTCGAGTCTGCCAATTACGTCACACCGCTTGTACCCGCCCTGCTGTTCTTAGCACCAATCTGCAAGCACTATTAGTTTTTGACTTCCTGAATGTCCCGTGTGCTGTAACCTCGTTCCCAGCTTTATCTCAAGAGATAATGTGTGCTGACAACAACAAAGCTACAGTGCTAACAATAAGCGATTTGGCTGGATGCAGTCTGGACAGTGGATAAACATCAAGACAACAGTCTGACTGTGGGACAGTGGACATAATACTTCATCAAGCCCTGCTGACCTGGACCACGTTTCAACTAACAAGTGAGTTAATGCGGTCTCTCTCTCTCTCTCTCTCTCTCTCTCTCTCTCTCTCGCTCTCTCTCGCTCTCTCTCTCTGTCTCTCTCTGTCTCTCTCGCTCTCTCTCTCGCTCTCTCTCTCGCTCTCTCTCCCTCGCTCTCTCTCTCTCTCGCTCTCTCTGTCTCTCTGTCTCTCTGTCTCTCTCGCTCTCTCTCTCTCTCTCGCTCTCTCTCTCGCTCTCTCTCTCGCTCTCTCTCTCTCTCTCTCGCTCTCTCTCTCTCTCTCGCTCTCTCTCTCTCTCTCTCTTGCTCTCTCAACACAGCGCGCCCGCAGCTGTTGGTCTGGAGCGCATATTGTGTTATTAAAGGGACACTATGTAGTTTTGGTGACATCGGTGAAACTGAATGTACCATAGACTTGTATTAACCAAAAAAATCGGGCTTGCGCGCTATGCGCGCTCGCATTGCATTTTATAAAAGATGCCCTTTTCTACTTTTTCGGCACCTGCCTTTCTAAAGTCCTGTGCACGTCCCTGTCACACACTGCTGTGGGATGGCATTCCACTCCTCAACCAGGATTTGTCACAACTCTCAAGTCAGCCAACGTGGTTGTGTTGGTCACCCTAGCACGAATAGCATGCCTAAGCTGATCCCAAAGTGTTCAATTGGGTTGAGGTCAGGACTGTTGGCAGGCCATTCCATTCTCTCTACTCGCTAATTCTGGAGGTAGTCTGATAAACCCCGCTCTGTGGGGGCGAGCATTGTCATCTTGGAGGATGGAGGCCGAGAGCCAGGTCCACCCCTCAGGATGTTTTTTGCTACCTTTTTTCATTATTATCCTGTTATCCCATACCTTGGGCCAGCACGAGTTGATAATGACCACCCCCAACTCAGCCCTGTTCGGCCTCAGGGGCCAAAAAACCCTATTTTTGGGAAAAGCTGGCGAAATTATGTAATTGCAAATATGTGGGTACTTGTGCTGCTTTACTCCCGCAGCTGGGGTGAAGGGATGAACAGGATGCCACTCAGTTATAAAAAGCTTTTAATTCTTCCTCCAACAGGTTACAAACCTTGAAACAAAACACACATTCAATCAATAACTACCACACAGACTAAAGTGCACCTAAACTCCACCACCACAATAGAAAGCTGCACAACTCCCACTTGGTATCCTGGACTCTAGACCCAAGGAGACCACAACAAATAACCGCTCTCCTTTGGTGGTGGAATCTTCCGATCAACCTTCTCATGGGGTGCTGTTATTGCTCTTCTACAGGTAAGAGCACCACGAGTCTTTGGACGTCTCTGCTGAGGACAATAGAGAGTCTCTGATCGCTGCTGATCTTCTCCGGACACTTGCCCGAGGCCACTGGACAGCTGGGGCACGTTCTCACTTTGACATCACGGACGACCCCATTCACGTCAGGGGCCACCTCCACAACCCGGCCCAGTCTGAACTGACCCCTTAGCGTGTTCTGATCGGCAAGCCAAACAAGATCTCCGACTGCCACATTGCGAGCCTTACTATGCCACTTAGGCCTGATAAACAAGCATGGTCCAGCAAGCTGGCTCCACCGCTGCCAGAACTTGTTTACTTCAGTCTGGACTGCTCTCAATCTCACAAATGGGTAGCCCTGGAACTCGTAGCTCCATGAGTCCCCTGTGGGTCCAGCCCTCCCCAGTAGCAGGGTGTTGGGGGTGATCACCTCTACCGCGTCATCTTGGACCTGGAGTCTGGCGCCGATCGGCCTCTCATTCGATAAGTTGGCTGCCATGTAGAGCATAGTTTGGAACTCTAGTCCTGTGAGGTCCCCGCCACCCCCCACATTACTCAGCGCTTGCTTGAGAATGCGGACTGCTGCTTCCGCCGCACCATTCCTGTGAGGTGAGTCGGCTGGGTGGAACACCCAGATCCACTCGGTTCCTTGCCTGGCAGCCTTTCCCCTTACTTCATCCTTGTCGAGACTTTCTAGGAAAATATAGAGTTCCTTCAGTGCAGGCCGAGCTCCAACAAAGTTTGTGCCACGGTCTGACCAGATTTTCTTTGGGTGTCATCTGAGCGCTGTGAATCTCTGGTAAGTGCCCATGAAGCTCTCTGTGGACAGGCCCTCCACCATATCGGCGTGCATAACTCTAGAAGCCATACAAGAGAACACCACACCCCAGACCTTCATCCTAGACCTCTTCTTTGCCACATCCCTGACCATGTATGGGCCAAACAGATCCAGAGTTGTAAACTCAAATGGGGCAGCCGGCTCAGTCCGCTCAGAGGGAAGGTCAGCCATAACCTGCTGGCACATCTTTGCTCTGGTCTTCCGGCAGGAGACGCAACAGTCCCCAACCTTCCTTGCAACCCGCTGAGCCTGAACCACACAAGCCTTCCTCCTCATCCGCAACATAGTACCAGCGACTCCCTCATGGTTGGCTTCATGAGACTCTCGCGCCACGAGGGTACTGACCCAAGCTCTATAGGGAACCAGAGGCACTCCTGACTCTCCCGTTGCCCGGGCCCTTCCAAAGCACACCAGAAGCCCTGACACCTCCTCCCTGACTACCACGAGCCTGTTCAGTGTTGACTCAGGGAATGCTACCCCTGTTTGAGCTGCCAAACAAAGTTCTCGGAAAGCGGCCCCAAGCTCCCATGCGTCGAGGACAGGCTTGCCCTCTTTCTCCTTCGAGTGCTTGGCCTCCCACTCTGCTCTCTCCATGGCTCTTCCTCGGATTAGCCACTCTTCTGCCGCCGTCCGTTGGTTTTTAACTGTGCTGCTTTACTCCCGCAGCTGGGGTGAAGGGATGAACAGGATGCCACTCAGTTGTAAAAAGCTTTTAATTCTTCCTCCAACAGGTTACAAACCTTGAAACAAAACACACATTCAATCAATAACTACCACACACAGACTAAAGTGCACCTAAACTCCACCACCACAATAGAAATCTGCACAGTACTGCAACTGCATAAATGGTCAGATAAGTCTGAAACTTTGCATGGTGTATCCTGACACATAGGGGAAAGTATCAGAATAATACGCTGGGGCTTACTACCTTTCTGTTGTCAAATATCACACTCAGAATACCCCAAAAGACAAAAAAAGATCTGTCCGCCTGACAAATTGTCATCAAAAGGGATCATTTTCAAGTATTTTATTATACATGTTGCTGCCTCACATGGATATGAAAAACTTCCCACATCTATAAGCTTCAATTGAAGTCCAAGATGACCTTTCTATCTAGAAGATTACACCTGATATGACCAAAGTTCTCCATTGTACCTCAAATCGAGAAAATAGAACATTCAACATTACCCTTATTTATTTTTTTTGTATTTTATTTTTTTATTATTTTTTAAACAAACATGACCACACGATAAGATATACAAGCATTAATTAACAGTGTACATCCAATGAAATCACCATTTAGTTAAATGTCTTATACAGGATATACCCCTAATACCTGCCATCTAATACCCTACACACATATGCTCTAGCTCGTACCCCCCCCACCTCCCGGACCCCCCATTGGATAATCCATCCATTATCCCTCGCTCCTAACCAGACAATACCATTATATGCTAGCTTTTATTCTCTCCACCACTTCTAACCACATTGTCATTTTGGATTCATTGAGACCCAAAATTCTTGCTGTAGATATTTCTTGATAAATCGCATCGAGATACTGTATGTAAGAATCCAGACCTTCCGGCAAATTTTTTCCGGTTGAAACCATCGTGAAGCTATCAGCTTTTTAGCCACTGTGATACCCGATAAAACCAATCTCTTTAGCTGTGGATGTACTGCACACTCAAAAACATCATGCAGCAGTAATACAGAGGGGTGTAAAGGTATATTCAGAGTTAAGAGATTTGATAATTGCTGGGTCACTTCTTTCCAGAATATCTTAACTGGTGGGCAGTCCCAGTACATGTGCATAAATGTCCCCTCGTCCCCATTTGTACATAAGGAGCATTTGGAGTCTTGTTTAAGACCCATTCTGTTCAGTCTTATTTATAGGAGTCAAGTATGTCCTGTGAATATAGTTAAGATTGATTTGTTGATGGTCCAGATTCCTTGATGTAAATCGAACATTTGCCCAGGCTTCTTGCCAATCAAAATCTTCTTCCAGGTCTGGTATATCCCTCCTCCAGACTGAGTCTAGGTGGAGGGTTTCATACGAGGACGTTAGTAATTGATAAAAATCTGAAACAAAACCTCTCGATGTCTCTCTTTCATAGAAGAATTTGTGGTATCTGTGGTGTACAATTGGTATCCTTAATGGAGCACCGTGAGCCTTCAAACATAACAATAACTGTGCGTTATAATAATAATATAATATGTGGAATCGGTGAGATAAATTTTTTTGCGTATTTCATTATAACTACAAAAACCCTGTTTGTTGAAAACATCTCCTAATGAGTACAGCAACTGCATAAATGGTCAGATAAGTCTGAAACTTTGCATGGTGTATCCTGACACATAGGGGAAAGTATCAGAATAATACGCTGGGGCTTACTACCTTTCTGTTGTCAAATATCACACTCAGAATACCCCAAAAGACAAAAAAAGATCTGTCCGCCTGACAAATTGTCATCAAAAGGGATCATTTTCAAGTATTTTATTATACATGTTGCTGCCTCACATGGATATGAAAAACTTCCCACATCTATACGCTTCAATTGAAGTCCAAGATGACCTTTCTATCTATAAGATTACACCTGATATGACCAAAGTTCTCCATTGTACCTCAAATCGAGAAAATAGAACATTCAACATTACCCTTATTTCTTCTTTATTTTTTTATCTAAAAAATATATTAAACAAGGGCGGCTAAGTGGCACAGTGGGCAAGGCGCTCGCCACAAACGCAGGAGATGCTGGGTTCGAACCCAGCTCTCGCCGTTGCTTCCAGCTTGGCTGGTCGTTCATACTAATACAATTGGCAGTATTAGGGGGTGGGAAAGCCGGTGGGTGGGGATCAGACGTTATGGACAGCGACTCCTACAGGTCGGTTGGTGCTCCTGTACAGCAGAATCAGGAAGTATCGGGGGCAGCTTGAGCCTCCCACGCGTTACTCCTCGCCACTGAGAGATCGCGCTGTGCAGGTGAAAAGATGCGACGGCTGCCTCCTCGTGTACCGGAGGGGACACGTGATGCAAGGCTTCGTCCACATTGCAGCCGACAAGTGGGAGGCATGGTCTAACAACGTTCGAGACAGAGGAGGGTAGAATTGGATAATACAAAATTGGGATGGGAGAAAAATAGAAAATGGGGAGAAAAAGTGGATAAAAAAAAATATATATATATATTAAACAAGAATTGAGACTTAAGTAATGTAATGCTATACTATCTGATGGACCAGGGTATCACAGTGTAACTTAAAGCAGTGCTGACCGGGTTACACACACCAACCAACCAAAACCCGAACCCTGTGTCATGTCACATCCCACCTGAAGTTATTCAGCGAAGACAATTTTGGGTAAATTTATCTATTCTGGCTGTGGGAAGAGATTGAGTGTCCAATCTTTTTTTACATGAAAGGTGGCAACACTACTTCTTGAGTGATAATATTAAGGTTAGTTTGTAGATTGTTAGCTAATATAGCCAGCCAGTGGGAGAGAAATTATGAAATTGTATTTGTATTTGTATTTATTGGTTTAAAATACAGAACATTTGACTGTAAATATGCCAGTTTAGCCAAGTTGGCTAATTTTCAACTGTAGTCTCTGGGGCAGGTGACATGAGCACTACAATAATTAAAACATAGTACAATAATTAAAACACAGTAGGAATCAGTATAGGTTACAATACACTAAAATACATACAAATAAATACATTAAAATACATTACAATACATCACAACCCCTCAGTTAAAATGGTTGCACACTTCAACACTTGACCATCTCTCAACCATGATTTTAAGTTAGTTTTAAATTAAATGTAACTTTGATACTCCCTGAGCCGTGTTGGCAGACTGTTCCAGGTGTGGGCTGCTCTCACGGAAAAGGCTGCCTGACTAAAAGCAGACCTTCTGTTTGGGACTACACAGTCCCCTCTGATTACAGACCTGGTATATCTGTCAGCAGATGCTTTCTGTTTTATGAAAGTACAGAGAGGGGGAGGAGCCAAGCCATGTAGGATTTTATAGGTAAGGCAGGCATCTTTGAATTTGACAAGATTGTCCCAGCTCAGTAGGTTCTGGTTTGCTATGCTATAACAATGGTGGTGGCTGTTTGTTTTCCTGTCCAGAACTTTCACAACCTGTTTAATAATTTATTATAATTATTAGCAACTCTACTTCTAGAGTGATAACAGTAGCTAGTTAGCTTGTAGATTGTTAGCTGCCAGCCCAATGGACCTAGCTAGTGAGAGTGGGAGACTAGTCACTAGTGAGAGCAGAAGTGGGATATAAATTATGTGTGTGTGTGTACAATACTTTGCTGTTGTAATGAATATACTGACTCTGATGGTTGCAATGCTACGGTATAGTCAAGGTTCCAAAGAGACAAGACGCCTGGATACCTTGCCAGAGTGCTTCAAAGAAGAATCATCCATTAGTCCATGTCTGAGGTTAGATGTCAATGAAATGTGAAACATTGGATCTAAATGAATGTCTATTGGCACATTAGCCTGTTCAAGCTGCTGCGGTCAGGCAAGTGCCTCTGCATACATGCAGCAAGAACAGAGAGACTCAGCTTCTGCCCCCAGGCCATCATAACAGTGATCTCTCCACACACAAGCACACATAAACACACACCACACATTCTGCACTCTCACACAAACACACTGCAGGTCACTTTAGGAAAAAGCAAAGGTCACTTTAAAAAAACATAACTATAGTTAGTATAGCATAACTGTATAGTATATAGAACTCATTACCTTTCATTCGTAAGCTTAGCATTGTATTGTATCTTAGTACCTTTTATCATGTCTATTTTATTATCTATTCTATTTTATTCTATTATTTGTATTTTTTGGCCATAGCCACCTTCATTTCACTACATGTCTCGTGTATGTGTGTGACTAATACATCTCTTGAATCTTGAAAACATGTAATACCTTATTTCATTGTAGTAATTAATAAACAGATTTTCAGATGGGTGCAATGCAACAGTATCTAAACCGTACGGTTATGTCTATAACCATAGTTATATGAGTGTAGTGACGCTCTGCGTCATACTGGAATCCACTTCCATATCAGTACTAGCACCAGTGGCGTTGCGCAATATGTCGGGGCCCCCCGCAGGTCAGACCATGAGGCCCCGCCCACTCCCCTAAATCAATAATAAAGTGAGAAAATGTTGCTCGCACCGCGCAATGTCCATCCCATAACAGCTGACCCTAATGTCCAGCTCACCCTCCGCCTATGCAGGCTCTGACACTACTTGCAGTTGGTAAATCCTCGTAATTACAATGACCCATAATCTCGTGCCATGTCTGAATATCGTTACTGGCCGTCCCGCTACAACACACATCATTATTATCATCACACTGGACATCGCGGCCACTTAAAATCATGTACTAAAAAATGTACGGATTAGATTCCAGTTCCAATGTAACCTGTAGGCTACTCGTACCATTCTGCAATCTGTTAAATACAGTTTTAATTCATTCATTCATTCATTCATGAACAGCAGATCAGTTGTTGCAGATCACCGCGGCGGGTGATGGACAGCAGATCAGAATGCATGAAAACACGACTCCATACCTTGTTTGTTGTTCAGTCCTCCAAACATGAAACATGTCAAATATCCACTCGCTGCCCTCCAATTCCAGATTGGCGTTGAATGCAGCTACTTTATCTGCAAACTTGAACACAGTTGTCATCATTGTTGTTGTTGTTGTTGTCGCCACATATTATGCAGAGAGGACGTCGGCTTGTCACGCAAGAATCAACGACCTATTGCCATAAACCCGTATTTTAAGTATGACTCCTGTTTATTAAAAGAAGCGTTATATTACTGCGGTTAGGTGGCCGAGCGGAGATTGCGTTCGTCACCAACCCCGGAGCTGTGAGCTGGATTCGCCTGTTCGAATCCAGCTCACAGCTCCGGGGTTGTCACCAGCTTGGCTGGCCGTCTGCACTAATACAATTGGCTGTATTAGAGGGTGGGAGAAGCTGGCCGGGTGGGTCCGGGTCGTTGTAAACAGCGACTCCTACAGTTCGGTCGGGGCGCCTGCTAAGCGCGGATAGGACTCGAGGGGGATAGTGTGGTCCTCCCACACGCTACGCCCCCTCGATAAGAATCCGCGCTGCCAGGTGAAAAGAAGCGGTGATTGGCTGGACGTGTGTCGGAGGAAGCACGTGGTAGCCTCCACTCTCCCAGATGATCTGACTGTGGGGGGTAAGTGCGCAGCGACCAGGAAGGGACTGGGAATTGGCATACGACTAACATTGGGATGGGAGAAAATCGGAGGAAAATGGAGGGGGAAAAAGACAAAAAAAAAAAAAAAAAAAAGCGTTATATTTACCCGTTGCAAAGAAGCTATCCAACAACGTTTGTTTTGGTTTTTTTAACACATTTTGTTACTCGCATCTCGAACGCGGAAGTGAAAGTGCGTTAGGGAAATATACACACGGCCCGGTGGGACTGTTCCATTGGTTCTCCCAGTCCACGTGACCATTTCTAGCATTTCAATTGGCTATAGTGACAGACATGCTTTTGACGACTACCGGTAGATAGATACAGCTTCAACACTGGCCTCTCGCAACTCTGCTTTCCGGAGTCTGAGACAACATAGCAGGGAGGGGGGGGCCCCGCCCTCTGCACGAGATGCATCCAGCTGCAGCCCCGCAGAACCATACTGGGCTCCTCTCACTGCCACACTGCGCCCTGTTGTTCCCGCACGTTACGACATCTAAGAGAATAGCCTACAGTGGGGGCGGGGCCCCCTAAGCTCCGGGGCCCCCCCGCACCGCGCGGGTTGCGGGGGCCTCCGCTACGCCACTGACTAGCACTGAATACATTTTCACATGCACCTTTACACACCCATCCACCTGGCCACACCCCCATCCGCTTCTCTACATAAGCAGGGGTGTGGCCATACTAACAGCTCCTTCCCAAGTCTTTCACCACAAAGGCAAAGACCACAGGGTCCTCAGTGAGTCCGACGCAGAGTGTCACTACACTCATATAACTATGGTTATAGACATAACCGTACGTTATAAGTCGTGTAGCTCCGCTCTGCGTCATACTGGAATACAGGAGCTGAGCAGAGCGGAGCTCGACAAATGTACCCGCTGAGGCCCCCCACAACCATCAGAACCGGGGAGGACCCAAGCCCCCGGACCCCCCTAGCGGAGGACAGGAGGGTATCGGATCCGACTGTGCGAAGAGGAGTTTAGAAACTCAAACGCACAGGGTGAGCAGACCGTGGGACTTACCTTCCACAGAATAACCCATGACTACACAAACGCGCAACCCACATGCCATTAGGGAACGAACGGGAAGAAATAAAACCCCAGTTACAACCCCTAATATCACGGGGTCAAGGGCAAAAACCCAACCCCGTGGCAAGGCCGTAGCAGCGGAGCGCGAAGGAGGACCCAGCCCCAGGAAGGGACTGGACCCCCCGGAAAAGGGGGCCTGGTGAGGCCAACGACGCCGCAGCATCGAGACCCCACCAGGCGGTCACTAGTGACACCACCCCCCACATCGCCAGCGTATTCGTACAGGGCCCATCCAAGAGCAGGCCCTTCCCCCCTACAGCACGCCGCCCCGAAGCACTCAAGAGGCTACACCCACAGCGGGACCAGGCAGCGCACCGGGGAGACAACCCCCAAAAGAGGTCGATCCCTCAATCCAGGCAACAGGCCACTCGACCTTAGCCTGGAGCACTGCGGACTAGACAGGCGCCAAAGGGGTCTGCTGAAACAGCACCCCAGCGGAAGGGGCATATGCTGGCATGCTGTGCACCATGTCGCAGCCTCCACAAAAAAAACCTTGACTCTCTAGAGGGGCGAGGCAGAGAAGGCTGACATGACTGGCAGACGTAATGAAAGGGGCACACTCACAGGTAGACGGGGCCAAACCCGGCCTACCCCGAGAGTTGACTCCGCTACCAACACACCAGGGAACCAACCGCCCCCTTGGTTCTAACATGAGGCGGTTGTTCCTATAACCCCCCAAGAAAAAACTCCAAAACACAACTGCGGGTATACACTGGCTATACAGCAGTACAAGTGTTTCAGTTTTCAAGAAGGGGTTAACCCAGGCCAACAGGTCGACGAAAACAAATTCGGACCGGGACGTACACAGGGATGCCAGAGGAGTTCTACAAGAACCACCTCGACAGCCCCCTCCCAGCCCCGCCAGACAGGAGAAGAGAGGGGCGAAAAAGAATGGAGAAGGACCAGGCTCCTTCAGCACAGCGCAAGGGACAACACAACATGGACCAAGCAACAGTGAGGGATAACACGTAGTAACATAACCACGAACATCTCCATAACGTCAAACCCTGCAACCCCCTGGGCCGACCCGGCATTTTCCCCCCGAGAAAGTCCCTCAGGGTACCAGAACAGCAGATCTGCGCCCCAGCGGACAACGGGTTAACAGACCTGGTCCGGCGTGACCAGAACCAGTCCCGTGCCCTAATCACGCCGCCATCCCCAGTCCCAGGAGGGGGGTAGGTATGCGTGTCGATCCAAAACATTATAGAGGGCGCCACCCAGACGGTCAGAACACAAAGCACCGCACCCCGGTGGCCCACCCCAAGGGCGTGAGACCCCTCTACCAATGCTTTGATCTATTCTGTTAACATCCCCCAGAGATGAATGAGAATTCGTCGAGACAAGCCTAGTACACTGGCGCTCGGAAGAGACAAACTCCATCCCAGTTGCCCCATAAAAACGCTGTTTCAATGATGAGCAACCAAGGCACGCAAGCCCATGCGTGGTTCCTATCAGAAGCACCCAGGGCCAGCACTATATACACGTCGAGACCCAAAACATATCAATGGACATTCTAACAAGAACCCAGATACCGTTCCTCCAAGCCGCCTGGGACAGCGACAAGAAGCAGTTTTTTTTCACAGAAAAATACGGACATGGGTCCCATACGACGCGGCTGAAGCAAAAACAACACCCTGTCAACCTGCTCATAAAAGAGGGGATGGGGAACCCCCAGAGAGACTTCCCACGTGAGCAATAAATTGAAGACATGCAACATTGAGCTATGTAACAATTGGACTAGGACTCACTGAGGAGGAGGTTCTGAAACTCTGAGGAGGCTCCCTCACTGAGAGGGAGGTTCTGAACTCACCGAGGAGGCTCTGAAACTCCCTGAGGAGTAGGCTCTGAAACTCTGAGGAGGCTCCCTCACTGAGAGGGAGGCTCTGAACTCACAGAGGAGGCTCTGAAACTCCCTGAGGAGGAGGCTCTGAAACTCCCTGAGGAGGAGGCTCTGACCCAATATACACACTACTATTAGGGAGCAGAGCAGAAGAACAAATCGTCTCTACTGCATTGCATCACCTACCAAGCTCAATACACATACAACAGAGCAGAACTTCTTTTTAAGTTCTACTCACCTTGACAATAACAGAGGTCCACAACATGGAGCCTGAAAATAACTCACGAAAGTCTCACAACCAATAGAAACGCGCCCAGTGACGTACTCTATGGCGGGGGGAATTCTGTGGCCCACCGCCCAATATGGCGTGGGACCAGGAAACTCCCTCCCCCCCCCCTCCCTACCCTGTGACGCGCTGATCCAGCAAAGTGTCAGGAAGCCCGAAGGACAGGAGGCCCAACCCCCTTACCAATCAGAAAAAGGAGAGGGAGGTTTTATCAGTTCACGCCCTCATGACCCCTCACCCCTGATACGATGCAATGACAAAGCAGAGCCATGCCACCAGTCATAGCGTGCTACATGAAGCGCCTGTACACCTGTCAAGGTAACAGCTTCACATAGACTCCTGTGCGAACCTGCCACCTGAATTTTTACACCTTTTCCTAAAGGAAGAAAAACACAGACCAAGAGAGGGCCCCTTTAAGGGCCCTGGTACAAGAGCTTACACATGTAACTTCTGTAGGCCAACACCTAACCCAGTTGTGGATCTTAACGACACACACAACCCTCCATCACAACAAAAAAGGCAAAAGTACACTCACTACCGTAAGAGGAACGCTGTTTTTCATAACGAGAAAAGACACAAGTCCTCGATTAAGTACTGGCCACAGGCCTTGCTAAGTCCACATGACAGAAAAAAATTGCCTCTCTAAGCAGGAGCACAACCCCAGCAGAAGCTGAGGGGTTACACCGTATCCCCACAAACATAGTGAAACAATATATTGTAAACAAAATCATGTTTGAGGGGAGGGGGGGGGCCCAGGGGAAACCACCCCTCACCACCTTACCCCTGATACGACTCGTTTGAACAGGTACAGCCCTGTTAATATGTGAAACTCGCCATCTGTTTATTGTCATCACAAGCTGAGAGAGGGACTCACCCCTCGATCACATGCCACTATGCATAGCTTTGCAGTTGTGAGCTCAGCTACGTTGCCTAACGTTACATGAACACAACCTCTCATCATACAACAAAACCAGTTCATTTTTACTCACGTAAAAAACAACGCAGTTTTCTAGGTAGAGAGAAAGCTATACCAGCGATCAAGACAATTCACACACAACACATGTCGCATCCCCAAATGTAGTGAAGCAACATACGTTTTGGAAAAAACATCGTTATTACAAAACATTCGGAAAAGGGGAAAGAAGGAAGAGGGGGGAAGTGTCCAATGGACCCTTACCTGCACCAATGAACGCAGGCTGATTTCCACGTTGACGAAGGCCCTCGCTGGCGGGGCAAAAGAAGCTAAGGCCGGAGCGAGGCTCCGGCGTAACGCCCCCCTCCAACAGCCGATCATGGTGCAGGGCCGACTACATCTTCTGTCAAAGATGACGTCGTAGTTAGAGTGCTATGGCCTGCTATTCTCACGGCTAATGTTCAACAGTGTAGCACAAGCTAACAGCTAACTCCAGGCTAACTGGTAGCATCAGGCTAACATTCCCAGCTGAGCGAGCGTACAGAGCTAGCGTCGTAGCTAACAGCTAACTGGCTAACAGGTAGCTCAACCCAGCTAGAACGCAAGCTAAGCAGCTACCACCGAAACTGCACAACGTGAGAACACAATATAGGCCAATACTTCAGACAGCCGCTGTCTGTCCCTCTCCTCATCCGAAGAGAGAAGAGGAAAATAAGTCAACACAGTCTTCAGAATGGTGATTATCAGACAGCGGTGCCGGCACAATTCCCTCATGGGCTGCAGCCGACTTGAGCGTGGAGATATTCTTTTGTGTTTTATTTTTTTATTATTTTTTAAACAAACATATAAACAAACATGACAACACACGATAAGATATACAAGCATTATTAACAGTGCACATCCAATGAAATCATGTCGTATATTCTATACAATATCTAAGGTAATTTGCAGTGCATACAGGTTGCTAACTAGAGGGAAGAAGGACAGAGTGATAGAAACATGGTCCTCATCTGACTTAGTCAGATGAGAAATAACTTGTATAGCCAGACAAAAGAGGAACTTATGGTCCAAACTAATTTATTTGCCGAGCGGCCAACGGTGGATAAGCAATCAGTTACATACAGGAAATATTCATCATAAGCCATGATTTGTACAAAAGGGTTGATGAGGTTTACATAATCTTCTTCACATCAAGACAGTTTTGCACATAAATAGTAGTCATGTTTATCAAATGAAATAGACCATAGTACTCTCTGCCACCACATGATTAAACCTTGGTCTAAGATAGACATCTTACTCTAGTTATCACAAACAGTGATCATTCCATATACAGTTTAATCACGTAGCGGCAAAGTAGTAAAGTCGGTGGGCGATGGAGGCTCAGAATCAGACCCCCTGGGTGGGGTGGCGGGTCTGGGCTGGCCTCCTCTCTCTCTCACCAATACATTATTTCATACTCTGATTTCCCCCAATGTTTTTTTTTTTTTTTTTTTTATATATTTTTATTTCATTTTTTGGAAGAAAAGGCAGGATATATAATGCACATAAAATGCACATATAATGCACATAAAAACCTAAATTTAAATGATTTGCCAATTACATGCATTGGCTTGCCCCTTGCCTCATTTAAAATAAAAAACTCCTACCCCCTAACCCCTGCACCAACCACCGTTGACAAAAAATAAATAAAATAATAATAATAATAATAATAATAATAATAATAATAATAATAATAATAATAATAATAATAATAATAATAATAATAATAATAATAATAATAATAATAATAATAATAATAATAGTAACCCCCCCCCAACCCACCCCGTCATAGGCCTGAGAAGAAAATTAATTGAACAAAAATTTCAACAAAGACCAAGAAAATAAAAAAACTAAAAGGAATTATACAGATATAATTAGTTACGTCCTGCTAGCTATATATTGAAGGTCCTAACTTAGCAGGGTAGGACAGGGCAGCCAAGAAAGGGTGCAGGGGGTTGAAGGAGGGCAGTTGGCAGAGAGGGTAGAGCAGGTGGAAAGAGAGAGGGGAAGGGAGGAGAAATTAGGTATTGTGGCCTTCGTGGCAGGGGTAGTTACTGGTATGGCTAAGGGTAAAACAGCGATGGTGAAGATGATTGTTAGGATAGCGGTTCAACATCTGGGATTGGAAGGTCTGGACTGGGAGGTGGTGTATAGCGAATTGGCTGAGGGGGCTGAGAGGGACAAAGCAGCCCAGATGTTGCAGGGGGCAAGGAGGGTCCCGCGGAGGGGGGCTCAGACAGGAAGTAACAGCATTAGCTGCACTCCAATGGACAATGTAGTTGATGACGGGGTCCAGTAGAAGAAGAAGAAGAAGAAGAAGGTGAAGAAGAAGAAGAAGAAGAGCCCATAAAAAGAATTGCGGAGGGCAGTAATACGCCACGATGCGTCTACACTGCCGGAAATTCAAATAAGAAGAAGAAGAAGAGAGACAGCCCAGAATAAGATTGCAGGGGGCAAGGAGGGTCCCGCGGAGGGGGGCTCAGACAGGAAGTAGCAGCATTAGCTGCACTCCAATGGACAATGTAGTTGATGACGGGGTCCAGTAGAAGGAGAAAAAGACGGTGAAGAAGGAGAAGAAGGAGAAGAAGAAGAGCCCATAAAAAGAATTGCGGAGGGCAGTAATACGCCACGATGCGTCTACACTGCCGGAAATTCAAATAAGAAGAAGAAGAAGATAGAGAATATGGTTCCAGCTATCTATTGTTTCATATCTTGCCCCATTTAATCTAGCTGTAGAAAGCTCCATTGTTACAACATCAGCTAATAACTGTTTCCAGTGATTAAAGGGCAGAGAGTGTGGAGCTTGCCATCGCAGCGCCAAATTTTTTTTTGCAGCAGTACTTCCTGCCAGCCAAAATCGTCTCTGAACAATACTTAAAGCTAAAGAATCATCATCATTAAGGAGAAGTAATTTGGGACAACAGGGAATATGTTTTTGTAATACTTTAGATAGATAATTAGTTATCTGTTCCCAGAAACTTTTAACTGTGGGGCATTCCCACATCATATGTGTAAAAGTACCAGTAGTATTTAGAGAACAAAGTGTACAGTTTGGTGACATAGCACGTCTCATTCTATAAGCTTTCTGGGGGGTTAAATATGTTTTATGGACAAAATTGAAATGAATCTGCTGATGATTTGGGTTTCGTGATGCCATAGTAACATTTCCCCAAACTCTGGTCCAATTGATAGAGTGATGGTGTTCTAATCCCAATTCTGTGCTCCACGATTGGATAACCGGTATTAACGAAGTACATCTTTGTGATAGATCTTTATAAATTATAGAGACTTGTCCTTTGGAGAGACCTGCAGTTTTTTTAGAGAAAGTAATTAACGGGTGAGTAGTTGGTTTGGTCCATGGAACTCCATAGGCTTGCATAGCCGAGCGGAGCTGTAAATATAAAAAAAAGGAGGTGCCAGGTAAGTTATATGACTCTTTCAGATCTGAGAATGTTCTTAGACCATTGTCCTCCATAACATCTCCAAGTACATTAATGCCACAGTTGGACCATGATTGAGCTACAAAACTGCGGCCTCCGCTAAGCAAAAACGGGTTATGAAATAAGGGAGTCTGTTCATGCCACTTAGTATCCCAATTAAGTAACTTTTCATATTTGCGCCATAAAGATATGGCATGCGCTATTATCGAACCATAACGTAATCTACATTGCTTTAGTGAAATATCTGTAAAGACAATGTCTTGTAAACGAATCGGCGCCACAATATGTTTTTCAATATTAAGCCAGGGGGCCTCAGAATTTAAATTAAACCAACTCAACAGAGGACGAAATGATAACGCTTGAAAATATAACTTAAAATTTGGCACAGTTAAACCACCAGATTGCCGCTCATTTTGTAAGGTAGTAAGTTTAACCCGAGCTCGCTTGCCTCGCCATATACATTTTGAGACTGCTCTATGTAAATTTTCCCAATGAGCAACAGGTGGGGCAATAGGAATCATGGAACTACAGAAGTTTACTCGAGGTAATATGTTCATTTTGATAATAGAGACTCTTCCGGAAAGGGAGACAGGTATATTACACCATCGATTGAGATCATTTATGATTGACCTAATGGTTCTATTGTAGTTTACGGACACAATTTTTTCAATTGAAGGAAATATATCAATACCAAGATATTTAAATTGTGTTACAACCAGGATCTCATGGTCAAGCACAGAGTTAGGAGTGGTTCTTAGGTACATTAGTGCTGATTTGGTCCAGTTTATTTTATAACTTGAAATTGAACTGAATTTTTCAAAGATTTTCAGGAGGCTTGAGAGAGACTGAGATACATTCTCCATATATAACAAGATGTCATCCGCATAAAGCGAAATATGATGATCAGTAGAATTTACAGAGATTGGCTTAATGTTTTCTGATTGCCGTATAGCTTGGGCTAAAGGTTCAAGGGATAAAATAAACAAGCTTGCAGAGATCGGATCCCCTTGCCTACTTCCACGAGTGATTTTGAAAGGAGGAGAACTAATATCTCCGGTTATGACACTGGCTGATGGATTAGAAAATATTATTTTTACCATATTTATAAAATTTTGACCTAGTCCCATATGTTTCAGTACAGCCCAAAGATAGGTCCACTCCAGACGGTCAAAGGCCTTCTCTGCGTCAACAGAGAGAACAGCTGACGACACTTTAGCTTGAGAGGCGGAGTTGACAATGTGAAGGAGACGTCGCAAATTATCAGACGAAAGCCTTTTTTTAACAAAACCACTTTGATCTGGGTGAATCAGTTTAGGTAAAAACTTTTCAAGACGGCAAGATAATACTTTAGAAAATAGTTTGGCATCTGTATTAATTAAAGAAACAGGGCGCCAATTAGAACACTGGTTTGGATCTTTACCTTTTTTTAATAAAAGAGAGATTAGGGACATATTCACGTCTCTCCCTAAGGAGCCTTTAGATATGGATATATTAATCATCTCAAGTAGTAGCGGGCCTAAGACGTCCCAGAACTGCAAATAAAATTCTGGGGGAATGCCATCCCACCCTGGAGACTTGTCTTTATTCATAGTTTCCAGAGATGTTTTGAGTTCTTGCAATGATATAGGAGCACCCATTAAACTTGATTCAACTGGTGACAAAACAGAGAGGTTAAGGCCACTTAAAAAGGATTCAATCTCTTCTGAGGGACGCTCGCCTTCTGTAGTATATAAATCATTATAAAATTTTGCAAATCTTGTATTGATTAATTTTGGATCTGTAAGCAGCTCACCATTTTCTGATGTAACAGTAGTAATATTTCCTACAAGATCACTATTGCGTAGTTTGTTGGCCAATATTTGACTCGGTCGACTACCATGAAAGTATTGGTTTACTTTACCTTTATGGATGGAGGATTCGGCTCTTTTCCTGATAAGATCGTTTAGTTCACTCTTAACATTGGCTAGTGTGGCGGCAGTCTGTTGAGAGTAATGCCTCTATTGAGATAGGTCCAAGGTAGACAGCATGGTTTCTAATTCCGATATTCGTTTTAGCTGAGATTTATTAAGACTTGAAGAGAAAGTAATAGCATTATTTCTGACAAAGCCTTTAGTAGCGTCCCAAAGTATCCTGAAATCATCCACGGAGTTATTATTAAACATAAAAAATTGGGCTAGCTCAGACTGAAATTGCTCACAGAATACTGGATTATCCAATAAAGAGCAGTTAAAGTGCCATCTTGTGGCCTTTTTCTTAGCCTGGCTGAATTGAAATTGACAGAAATAGGCATGGTGATCTGATAAACTCATAGGTCGGATTTCTATTTTTTTTACATCTGAAAATAAGGATGCTGATATTAAAACTAAATCAATACGGGAAAATGATAGATGTCTATTAGAGAAAAAAGTATACTCCCTGTTGCCTGGATTATGAACCCGCCAAATATCAATAAGATTAAAGTCAGATAGCGAGTGCTTTATAGCGTTTGTCGAGCGCGCATTATGATTAACTGCTTTTGATTTATCCCAGGTATGATCCAAAACAGAATTCATATCCGACCAATAATCAACTGGAAATCAGCTAGTTCCATTAGGATTTTATTCAATGATTGAAAAAAGTCTGGTTCATAACAGTTGGGTGCATAGACATTAATAAACGCAATTTTTTTACCATTATGAATACATTTTAGAAAAGCTATTCTTCCTTCTTGATCACTGCCTTTGCCTATGATGGTAATTTTGCATTTTTTATCAATGATTATAGCAACCCCTTTGGTTTTATTCAAAGCTGAAGCAGTAGAAGCCACTTTATAACGCTGATTTTCTAATTTGTGCATATCTCTTTCAAGCAAGTGCGTTTCTTGAAACATGCATATTTCAACTCGATTTCTTGATATAGTATCAAGACAGCTAGCCCTTTTAATGGAATTGTTAAGACCTTTAACGTTCCATGAAAAAATAGCTAAAGACGACATTTATAATATGAAATAAAATAATTCAAAAGTATATGAATCTGTACTAATAGATAACCCAAATTTGGTCTTTGTTGACGAGATGCCCAAAGTATGCACATAAGGGGAAAAAAGGCCCATATAACCCACCCCATCTTAACAAAAAAAATCTGTAAGAAATTTTAAAAAACAGTACAAAAACTTCAAAAACAAAACAAAAAAAACAAGAAAAAACAAAGGTGATTGGTGCCCCTCCCACGTAGATCCTCCCCACCCTGTATATCTAACACAGGGTTGTGACATAGCTGCAAAAGGAAGCTCATCTCCTCATGTCCCAGTGGGTGGCTGTGTGCTGGTCGGCTCTCTGTGCAATTGGAGTAAACAGTATTGATTAACAGGTGTCTAAGCAACTATTCAGTTGGAATATATCTTTATGACATTTGTCAAATTGATAAAAATAATGTTAAAAAAAAATAAAAAATAAAAACGTTGTGTTTATCCAATTAATAAGTATCTTAGATAGCGTAACTATGTCCCTCTGCACAGAGAGACCTCGCAGAACTACACCACCCAGATTAATCCTATGATGGACTATGCAGATGGTGGTTAAGATAAAAGAAAAAAAAAACTGAAAAAAAAAAAAAAAAAAAACTATGAAGAGCAGCAGGTACAAATAAAAGGAGTATTGGCCAAAAGTATGACAATTACTTTTACTTTGTTGGGATCACCATTAAATAACTGGTGTTCTTGAATAAAAGTAAAAACAAATAAGAAACAGCAATAATAAATAGTACTGATAATATCGCCTAGTAGCATTTTATTTAACCATCAAAATATGGTGACTGAATGTGTGATATTGTCTATCATCTGTTAAGTATTTTGTTATTGCAAGTGTTTATATACTAAACTATAGTACATTTAGTTTGAGGAGAATTTTAGTAATGGAAAAACAAATAATGAATCGAAAAAAACAGGAAGAAAACAAGTAATTAATAATAATAATAATAATAATAATAATAATAATAATAATAATAATAATAATAATAATAATAATAATAATAATAATAATAATAATAATAATAATAATAATAATAATAATAATAATAATAATAATAATAATAATAATAATAATAATAATAATAATAATAATAATAATAACAAAGAAGGTAGTAATTTACACACTAGACTCAATTATTGTTTTTTTTGCTGGAAAACTCAAATGACAAAACGATTAAATGTAAATATATATATACATATATATATATATATACATACTATGCAAAGGAAGTAAACAAAAGAAAGGGGGAGAAAATAGAACATTATTAAGTAACCAATATTTGACACTAAACGAAATTCATAAAATAATAATCATTCATTTCAAAGGAGTGCTCAAGGGTAGAACTAAGTAATAAAAAAAAAATTAAAAAAACGACTATAGAAAACCTTTATATGGAGCATATGCAAGTGTGTTACCAACCTAATTATTATAAAAAACATTGAAACAAAAAAACAAAAAAAGCCTATTGAATTTCAGATACAAAATTATAAATAGTAAATATACCAAAACCCTCCCCAAAACAAGAAATATTAATGACCTATAGTTATAGCACTAACAACATTTTGTATGCCTAATAGTAATCATAAAAAAGAAAAAGAGAAAAAAAAAAGCTGAATAGCCAATAATAATAATTATGATGGAAATAAAAACCAAATATGTAGGCTATAAACTGTAGATGTCTCGAAAAGAGAGGGGATTTGCAATAAGGCCTATTAGTAGTGAGCCATAAAGCACCAATAAGCTACTTTTTTAACACGACAAAAAAAATGACAAAAAGCCTGTTTATATGTATATATAAACAGGAGAACTGCAAGAAAATAGCAAGTGGGGGGGAAAAAGAGAAAAAGAAGTAAGGAACCCCACCTCATATAAGCAACAGAGAGGCTATTGGACAACATTTGAGAAACATTTATTAAAATAAAGAGTCCATTAGACCATGTCGGGTTTTCTGATATTACTTAATAGCCAATATCAGCGTGAAGTTACTCAGCAGGTTATAATAGACAATAGATCATTTTGATACCTGCTTTCTTGTAATGTCCTTGCGCCGATTAATAGATAATTCACCATTTGCTGCTCTAGACGTCTCCCTCCTGAGACGTCCCCTCTTCTCTCTCCTTGCTCTGAGAAGCATTATCCTCGTTGTCCTCCGCCTCAACATCCGTGGGCTTTATGTAGTTGTCAAAAAAGCCCTGAGCAAGCTCCGCCGTAGGAAACTTGTGTGTCACATCTTGGAAAGTTAGGATGAGTGTTGACGACGATGGGTTGATAAATCCACATCTGATATCAAGCCTTCGCAGCTCAGATCTCACCTCTTTAAATTCAGATCTTTGCTTTAGGATTTCGGGATTAACATCGGGAAAAATGCTGATGGTTTCTTGCTTCCATACATGGCGTTCTCCTCAGATGACCTTCTGGGGGAGGCGGTCCGCCCCCCCCCCCCCCCCCTGATTTCCTCGTCGGTGTCTTCTTCCAGTTTCAACAGCGAGGAGGTCTGATGAATCAGACCTTTTAACATTCCCTTTATATGGTTTGTGTAATGAATCTATGGCCTATTTAGCATCAACCCAGTACAGTCATTGCTTTCTAGGTTAATCCCAATCAGTCCACAAGAGCCAGCACCAAACCCTATTTACCAAACTGACACTTTGTATTACTCTATGATTTAAAGGAAATAGCTTTATTACTTCCAGTTTTGACATTCCTAAAATGGTATTCAAATCTTCTTTGTAAGTTACCTTCTAATTTGATATGGTTTTAGTTTCCTACAGACTTAAGGCATTATTTGAACTGTGTGTCTTGTCTCTAATCTATTATTGTATAGATTCAACCAGTCTTTCACATTGGTCTTGTTCCACAGAGGCATATCCGCTTCATTTAGCCTCTTGTGCTGTGTTTCAACCGGCACACCCTAGAAGGTGTTTCTTGTTCGTGGGGGTTGAAATGGCCATCCTAAATAAACAATCTTATCATGAGAGAGGTTTTGCCTGAAGGCTCCTCAGGAATGTCACACAATACTGACGCTTTGCATCTTCCTTGTTTTATTACTCTGAGAGTCCATGTAATGCTACAGTTCACTTATTAAAGCATTATTTTGAATTAACTATTATAACAGATATTTTCAGTTTCAGGGTTGATCTAACAGTCTGTTCAAGTCAATATACCATAATCACCATATAGTTAAATGTCTTATACAGGATATACCCCCAATACCTGCTATCTAATACCCTACACACATATGCTCTAGCTCGTACCCCCCCCTCCCGGACCCCCCATTGGATAATCCATCCATTATCCCACGCTCCTAACCAGACACTACCATTATATGCTAGCTTTTATTATCTCCACCACTTCTAACCACATTTTCATTTTTGATTCATTGAGACCCAAAATTCTTGCTGTAGATATTTCTTGATAAATCACATCGAGATATGTAATAATCCAGACCTTTCGGCAATTTTTTTTCGGTTGGAACAATCGTGATGCTATCAGCTTTTTAGCCACTGTGATACCCGATAAAACCAATCTCTTTAGCTGTGGATGTACTGCATTCTCAAAAACATCATTCAGCAGTAATACAGAGGGGTGTACAGGTATATTCAGAGTTAAGAGATTTGATAATTGCTGGGTCACCTCTTTCCAGAATATGTTAACTGGTGGGCAGTCCCAGTACATGTGCATACATGTCCCCTCGTCCCCATTTGTACATAAGGAGCATTTGGAGTCTTGTTTAAGACCCATTCTGTTCAGTCTTATAGGAGTCAAGTATGTCCTATGGATATAGTTAAGATTGATTTGTTGATGATCCGGGTTCCTTGATGCAAGTCGAACATTTGCCCAGGCTTCTTGCCACTCAAAATCTATTTCAAGGTCTGGTATATCCCTCCTCCAAATAGAGTCTAGGTGGAGGGTTTCATACGAGGCCGCTAGTAATTGATGATAAAATCTGATACAAAACCTCTCGATGTCTCTCTTTCATAGAAAAAATGTTGGTATCTGTGGTGTGCAATTGGTATCGTTAATGGAACACCGTGAGCCTTCAAACATGCCAATAACTGTGCGTAAAAATAATATGTGGACTTGGTGAGATTACATTTTTTGCGTATTTCATCGAAACTACAAAAACCCTGTTTGTTGAAAACGTCTCCTAATGAGTGTATGCCTTGCTGTTCCCATCTAGGGAATCTTATAGGTTGTTTTCCAATCAAGATTGCATTGTTATTGAATAAGGGAGTATGATTATGCCATTTATGTGGGATAGAATCTTTTTTTTGTGTTTCACGCCATATCCGGATCGCATGAGTGATTATGGGGCCAAATTTCCGTTCGCATTGCTTAATTGATAATTTGGTGTATACTATGTCCTTCAGCCTATATGGAGCCACTATATTTTCTTCTAAATTTCTCCAGGATACTGATGCTAGGGGATCAAACCATGTTGTCAGTGGTCTTAAAGTGTACGCCTTAAAATAGTGGTAGAAATCTGGAAATGCCATACCACCGTCTGCTTTGTTTCTCTGTGCGGTGGATCTTTTTATACGCAGTGGTTTGTTATTCCAAATAAATTTGTATGTGGAGGAGTGTAATTCTTTCCAGTAACCCTTTGGAGGGGGTAACGGTAGCATTGAGCTGAAGAAGTTGATTCTAGGTAGGACGTCCATCTTAACTATTGATATCCGTGCCTGTACTGAGTTTTTAAGTTTTGACCACCTGACAAGGTCGTATTTGATTTTGTTTTGGATTTTTATGTAATTGTGCTTCACCGTTTGGCTTATGGTAGGAAATATTTCAACTCCCAAGCATCTAAAGTGTTTTACCATAGGTATCTCTACTGGGAGGGTTATATTTCTTTTTGCAGGGGCGTTAAGTGGGAGGAAGGCCGACTTCGGCCAATTTATCCTAAATCCCGATAAATCTCCAAAGTCCTCAATCAACTTGAGAAGATGAGGCAATGCGGTGTTGGGGTTTTGCATGAACAGTATTAAGTCGTCCACATATAAACTAATTTTGTGTTGTGTGCCCTTGATTACGATTGGTTCTATGGATTGGGATTGTCTTATATATTGTGCTAAAGGCTCTAATGATAGATCGAATAGTCCGGGACTAAGAGGGCAACCCTGTCTGGAAGAACGTGATACCGGAAAGATTTCGGAGGTGATTGTGCCTGTTGTAATCATGGCCGATGGGTCTTTGTATAATACTTTAATCATATCAATGAATCCTTTTCCTAACCCCATCCTTTCTAATACTGCCCATAGATACGACCATTCCAACCTGTCAAAAGCTTTCATTGCATCCAGGGACAGCATCGCCTTAGGTGTGTTGTCTTCCTTGTTAGCATCTAGTATGTGTAGTAATCGTCTTATGTTATCAGTGATCAAGCGGCCTCTTATGAAGCCAGTTTAGTCCGGATGAATTAAAGACGTCATATGATTTTGTAGTCTGATGGCTAATACCTTAGAGTACAGTTTGATATCGGTTCCGAGGAGGCTTAAAGGTCTATAACTACCGCACTCGGTGGGGTCTTTGTCTTTTTTAAGGAGGACTGTTATGAGTGCAATATTGTCATTCTTATGGAAGTTCCCCTCCTTGACTGAGTATAAAATCATATTTAGTAATAAGGGACCAATTATGTCCCAACAAGAGAGGTACATTTCTGGTGGGATACCGTCTCTTCCAGGAGCCCTACCACTTTGCATTTCAGATATGGCCTCCCTAAGTTCATCTAGTGTGATCGGTGTTTCTAACTGTTTAGCGCCATCCTCTGAAAGTTTAGGGAGGTTAATTTGATTAAGATATGTGTCCATTTTGTTTTGATCGAAGGTCGTTTCTGATTTGTATAAGTTGGAGTAGAATTCTTTGAATGTCGTGTTTATTTCTTTGGGTTCTGTAACAAGTCCTCGTTGTGCTCTAATGGTAGTTATATCTGCAAATTTTGCGTTGACTCTTAATCGCATAGCTAATAGGTGACTTGGTTTGGAACCTTGGGAGTACTGCTGTTGTCTTGTGCTACGTATTTGCATTTCAGATTGTTGTCTATATGGCGTTAATCTCTTTTTTTAGTATATTGACTTGATTTTCCAGTCGAACCGAGTTGTTGTATTGTAAAGAAAAGGAGGGGTTTGATTTGTCCATCCTTGCATTCCAAATGGCATTAAAATCCGCACCAATTATAAATGAGTATTCGGGAAGGTCTAACATTGCTCTGGTAAGTGTAGTGAAGAAACTAACTTCGTATAAATTTGGGGCGTATACCGCTACCAACGCTATTTTCCTGTTCTTGTGTAAAATCTTAGCTATAGTTATCCGACCATCTGCATCAGACCATACTCCCTTCAATTCAATATTCAACTTCCGTCTGACTATGGCTACTCCCCGAGTTCTCGTTCCAAAGGAAGAGTGACTAATGTTATGATATGTGTTGTCCGCTAACGTATCTATGTCTTTCTCTAAAATGTGCGTTTCGCTTAGCAGAGCCACGTCCACCTGTTATTTTTTCATCAGTGTGAGCACGCTTTTGCGTTTGTGTTGATTATTTATTCCACCAGTGTTCCAGATCATTATATTCAAACTAGCCATAATCTATACATGTTGTGTAGTTGTTGGTAATGCTTCTGGAGTGCGAAGCAACAATAGATGTACATCCAACTATTGAGGTCCCGTTGAGAGCCGAGCTTAAAAACATACATATATACAAATAAAAATCCCCTATTCCCCCCTCCCACCGAGAGTCGTACAGGACTGTGTTCCATGAACACAACCTTTGCATATAACTCCCTCCCTTAAACTACCGGATATCCCAGAATGATCCAATTATCCTTAACTTTCCTATGTATACCATAGGATCTAACATTCTAAATTCTACCATAAGTAGAATGTCAACTGTGGCTTGGCCACTCTCCCGTTAAATAAAAATTTAAATAAGATAAAACTAAAAATAAAGACCAAAAATAAGCTTCAATTATCATACCATAATCACTTACATTTTATAAGAACTTGTGTAATTTATAATAACCCAAGAATAATATAGAGGTATTGAACTGAAAAGAGAACCTCAATAAATCAGAGAAAAGAGAAGAAAAACAAAAAAAGAACATTAACTTAGATCTTGAAAAAGCTTTGCTATGCTTAAACACCTAGAGTATAAATTGGAGAAGTAGTGGAAATATTTCCAATTAATAAAAAGCAGTTTTTAAATACGTATATGCAGCATTTCCCCTGGCCAGGGGTGAGCGATGATCCGTTGTGAAGAATGTTATTCCGAGATGGGCCCACCGGTCCTCAGCCAGCCGCTGCTGTGATGGTTCTGTGGTTCTGCAGCTAGATGCTATTGGTTATTCCCCCGAAGGTCTTCTGGCTGTATGTCTGGCCACATATTGCTGTTATTCCAGAATGTTCCATATATCAAAGAATGTTTTAAATGTTCTAGATTAGTCCAATATGTCGTTTTTACAGTGTTAGAATTTTCCAGTATGTTCCGGAATGTTGTTAGAATTCCATACTCAACCTGTTCCACCCCAGGTGAAAATCTGCATAAAATGTATACCTAGGTAAATGGAATATTGCTCCACTTCTACAAGGGCTATTTGCATATTCTTGGTATCTAGGAACATCTATGGACCTCAATGAATGTATTCTCAGTGTCAGAAATATTGTGTCTATTACTAGGCTTGCTTAAATTCTGATGAAACAAAGGAAAATATGAATTATGATTTTTCTTTTCATCTTTGAACAGTGAATAAAACCATGATAATAATGACCAAACTTAAAAAACTGCCACTGAGCTCATTCAGTACCCTCTTGAGATCATGTGTACAAAAGATCTAAGGAAATTAATAAAGGGAAGATGATCAAATTGAAGTTTTGTATATACAGTACTGAATTCTCCCATCCGGACCAATGCAATTTGAAATATTATTATAGAATATAGAATATATGCTTATACATTACCTTATTATAGCCAATTCGCACATTTATATATATATATATACATATAGTATCTTTCAAATGGCCGAGTTCAATTTGGATATAGTATCACCAGGCGTGCATAATAACATATACTGATATTTAATGTAATCAACTGTACTTTTTTATTTCTCCCACAGTGTAATCATTTTGTAACTAATTTCAGATCTAATTATTCCTACATGATTACAATAGTGTGGAGAAACTGACTGCGTTTCAATATTTGTCAAAAACGTTACCTTTTGTAGCTTATTATCGTGAATCATAACAATTATTGATATGATTAATTCAGAACGCTGAACTTTGAACCACCATAGCGGACCACAGGAAGTGTAGATTGGAGAAATTCCAACACTGGCAGATAGCTAGCGAGGCCCTCTTCAAAAAGATTCCAATTCCGATCGTTCAACATTTTCATTTCCGCTTCCGGGTCAAAAACGCAAGTGGAAAATAAAAACTTAAAATGATATAAACTCACTTTTAACCTATTGCTAAACTATTGCCAACCTAACGTTTTACATTCTACATGTATTTGTGACATAGTAGTGATAATAATACTTGAAAACGTTTGATTTTAAAAACGTTAATTTATTGCATCACTCATAAAAATATTAATATATGATAATAATGTCAAAAAGGGGTCGGTACCGTCCCCGTGGGGTGGAACAGGTTAAAATAAGGACCGCTTCAACGTCATGCTCATCTTCTCTGTATCGTTCCAATTTTAAATCCAATATGTCCGCAATAATAAAAGTCCAACAGGGAAAACATTCAATAACTCAGAGCTCGTAGGTCTCTCTGTCCCAAATCAGCGGTTCATTAAAGTTTATACGATATGGTGTCCATGCCTAACAAAGATTAAAAGGCCGTTTATACACTATCCTGCATTTTGTGCTGCCATATATTTGACTGCATCTTCAGGCGAGTTGAGGAAAACCCTTTCTCCTTTTTTATCGACGATACGAAGTCTTGCAGGGTATATTAATATGGGTTTGTATTTCTCCAGATAGAGTTGAGACATCACCGTCTTGTACTTGGCCCGCAAGATCACCACATCCCGACAATAATCTTCAAAGAAGTGTATTGACATATCCTTGTGTTTCAGATTGCCTTTCATCCTGCGAGTCTCCCGAATGATCATTTCTTTTATTCTGTCTTGACGCAGGACAGCCATGATCACTCTGGGTCTGACGTTATTGTCATTGGATCGGGTGCCCAATCTGTAACACTGCTCCACCTCAGGTACCGTAGGAAGGATTGTTGGTCCGAGGATTTTCTGTAATTCTGTCGCAAACGCTTCAGGATGTGTGCAGCTCACCGACTCGTCCAGTCCGACTATACGAATATTCAACTTGCGATTTTGATATTCCATCTAGAATATTTTAGCTTTTTGTCCTTCATTGATTCGCGTAAGCTCAGCCGTTATATCGTTGAGCTCCGTATTGAGTTCTTTGTAGTTTCCCTTCATCTCAGCCGTTAGTTTATCGTTGATATCAGCTACGTCTTTGTAGATCCGACTGAAATTCTGTTGGTGTTCTTCCAAACCAGTTTCCAGTGCTACGGTGCGCTTAATATGTGCGTCGGCATCCACCCTTAGCGCTTCTATTTTGCATTCGATAGATTCTTTGATAGCATCTACTTTTTTGGTTATTGTCTTCTCCATTTTTTTCATTTCCCGGATGATATATTCTGTATCTGCGGAGGTGTTTATAGGGGTTGAGGAGGATGCCATCTCGTCAATATCCTCTGCTATTTTGCGCACGTATCCCGCGACCATAGGCGGGTCCTCTGCGCTTGGTTTTGCAATCGTTTTATCTTTCCTTGTTGGCATCTCGAATCTTTCAGTCAATATAGTTAGTTGATAATCTCAGTTGATATATGAGTCAAGTTTTAAACGCATTGGTGGTATATAAATATGTTTTTAAAACGAAACGAAAAAAAAAACGGGTGAGTTGCTGTGTCACATGCGACTTACTCCATTCTATAGCTAAACCGGAAGCCGCGTGGAGATATTCTTATAATGAAACACCAAACCCACCTCCCTCGCGCCGGGTAACTTTCATCTTGAAAGGCGGGGCCTCGCACGGTGACAGAGTATCCGTTTGTCCAGAGATCCGGGGGATTGAACCGCAGATTCGGATACGGTCCCAGGCAATAGAGTTCCAGATGAGGAGCTCATGTAGTGTGGGCGTCAAACCAGAACCCTCTCCACGCTGCTAAGAGGCAGCAAAAAAGGGTACCAGCCTGGAGCCGGCTTTCGTAAGTCGTGTAGCCATTTCCCCCATAGCAACACAACTGGCGCTCGCATATCAAAACCATCACCCACCCGGAGAGGCAGCTAGCCCTCACACAGCCGAGCGCCTCTCAAGCAAAGTCCAACTGCAGAGCGGAGGTAATACCTGTCGAACTGCAGAGCTGGAGGAATGCTGGTGGGGATTAGGCCAGCGACGCGAGCCCCTAATACGAAAATGCCGGTGGAGGTCAGAATGATCATCATCTTCTAGACACCCCGGTGGCGAAGACATTATCGCTGTATTTCCTCGAAAATAGTGAGAGAGAAAATAAAGATATAATGTCAACGCAGCTCCTTCATCGTAGCTCCTCTTCAACATTTCACTAATCTAAAAGTGGTGTATACAGACACTCGCCGTAGTGAAAACAAGGAAGGAGCTGTTAGTATGGGCACACCCCTGCTTATGTAGAGGAGCGGATGGGGGTGTGGCCAGGCGGATGGGTGTGTAAAGGTGCATGTGAAAGTTTATTCAGTGCTAGTACTGATATGGAAGTGGATTCCAGTATGATGCAGAGCAGAGCTACACGACTTATAACAGTCAACAAGATGATGAAGACTGGACAGCTGTCCAGAGTTCTTCAAAGAAGAAGAAGAATCAGCCACCACCTCCGCCCTCTCTGGAAAACTGCATCCTGCATGGTTGCAAGGGGACAGTAAATTACAATTTCATACCTGTATCTTCTAAGGCTGATCCACTAAGTGCATTTACTGCTATCCATGATATGAAAAATAAACTTCAGAGACAAACATTTGATTGTGGTGGTATGCAAAATGTTTGTGAATCAATTCCTGATGTCACAAATGTAACAGTACTATATACCTGTATGTCATGTATGTCCCTATGCCATAAATGTCATGTATGTTGTGTATGTCATAAATGTCACTATGAATTGAAAATGGGGGACCCTGATGTAAACAAGACGAAAGTCTCTCTGGTCTGCATCCCCTTAACAATTGTGTGTATTGAGCCGTACTGTATTGTACCCATTCTGCAATCTGTTAAAGTTTTCATTCATTCATTCATTCATTCATTCATTCATTCATTCATTCATTCATTCATTCATTCATTCATTCATTCATTGTCCTTGTGTTACATAAAACCCATCTGTGTCCTCGTGCAGAGGAAGGTGGTAAATACATGTTAGATATTCCAATGTACAGTTTTGCTGTACCATTGACTCAGAATGGTCTGTTTTATTGAAATCGTTACAGCAGCATAGTTTGTTTATACTTCAGAAGTATGATATTTAAACATGGTCCCCAAAATGAATGGAAGCGAATGAGGAGCCCGACACCTGGGAGGAATGGGGGTGTTGCCGCTTTGGGGAAGTTTAAAAAAAAAAATATATATATATATATATATATATATATATATATATATATATATATATATATAATATAATAATTTTGTGCTTCACCAAGAAATGAATGAATGAATGAAAACTTTATTTAACAGATTGCAGAATGGGTACAATACAGTACGGCTCAATACACACAATTGTTAAGGGGATGCAGACCAGAGAAAGACTTTCGTCTTGTTTACATCAGGGTCCCCCATTTTCAATTCATACCTAAGAGAGGAGAGAAGAGAGAGAGGAGAGTAGAAGAGAGGAGAGGAGAGGGAGAGGGAGAGGGAGAGGGAGAGGGGAGGAGAGAGGAGGAGTGTTGGGGACACAAGATCCCAATGCATTGTCCCGTGGGATTATGCCCCCCCCCCTCCCAGCGGCGATATTAATATTTGATTAGAAACGCAAGCAAGGCTTGCCACGGGCGACTCATGTGGTCCTTGGGGGCTACCTGGTGCCTGCGGGAACCGTGTTGGTGTATTACACACGCAAGGCCACAGCGGGCCAATGAATTCATAATCACTGTAAAATATATATATATTTTTTAAATCCACTCACCACACAACAGCCAAAGCAGTGACCAATCTCATCCCTCATTGAATATTGCAGCTTCTCCATCGTGACAAGTCCGACTCGAGTCGAGACATGTTCTTTTATCCCATGGAAAGTGTAAACAATTGACCACTGCACCACTTCCGGTATTTTGAGCTCATGGGAGGTTCGGGGGGGGAAGGCAGCGCATTCATTTGATTCCCTCGCGCTCTCGTCCCCCCGCCCCCCTCCTCACGAGCTCCATGTAACAACCCCTAATATCACGGGGTCAAGGGCAAAAACCCAACCCCGTGGCAAGGCCGTAGCAGCTGAGCGCGAATGAGGACCCAGCCCCAGGAAGGGACTGGACCCCCCGGAAAAGGGGGCCTGGTGAGGCCAACGACGCCGCAGCATCGAGACCCCACCAGGCGGTCACTAGTGACACCACCCCCCACATCGCCAGCGTATTCGTACAGGGCCCATCCAAGAGCAGGCCCTTCCCCCCTACAGCACGCCGCCCCGAAGCACTCAAGAGGCTACACCCACAGCGGGACCAGGCAGCGCACCGGGGAGACAACCCCCAAAAGAGGTCGATCCCTCAATCCAGGCAACAGGCCACTTGACCTTAGCCTGGAGCACTGCACCAAAGGGGTCTGCTGAAACAGCACCCCAGCGGAAGGGGCATATGCTGGCATGCTGTGCACCATGTCACAGCCTCCACAAAAAAAAACTTGACTCTAGAGGGGCCGAGGCAGAGAAGGCTGACATGACTGGCAGACGTCATGAAAGGTGCAGGGGCACACTCACAGGTAGACGGGGCCAAACCCGGCCTACCCCGAGAGTTGACTCCGCTACCAACACACCAGGGAACCAACCGCCCTTGGTTCTAACATGAGGCGGTTCCTATAACCCCCCAAGAAAAAACTCCAAAACACAACTGTGGGTATACACTGGCTATACAGCAGTACAAGTGTATCAGTTTTCAAGAAGGGGTTAACCCAGGCCAACAGGTCGAGGAAAACAAATTCGGACCGGGCCCGGCGGACCGGGACGTACACAGGGATGCCAGAGGAGTTCTACATGACATGTTCTTTTATCCCATGGAAAGTGTAAACAATTGACCACTGCATCACTTCCTGTATTTTGAGCTCATGGGAGGTTCGGGGGGGAAGGAAGCGCATTAATTTGATTCCCTCGCGCTCTCGTCCCCCCGCCCCCCTCCTCACGAGCTCCATGTAATGCGGAAGTGCAGTGGTCTATGCCATGTCGCGCAGCTCCTCTCTGATCGAGTCTCAGACCGTTGAAGGCTGTCAATCATTCAACCCGCGTTCGTGAGTAGCGTGCGCAAAGTTGCACGGGCGGGGCTTAGATGACTCCAATAGCCTATTTTGATTGGATAATAGAATAAAAAGATCAACCCGTGCAGGGAAAGTGCACTTGAGTGATTGACAGCTCGCATTACTGCAGTTATGTGAGCACTGCAGGCCTGATCAGAGAGCTCAGAGAGCTTGGCCATTTTTGAGGAAAAAAGAAAATTCACTGGAATTTTTTTACAGAGGAAAACATTTCTAATAAAAAAATATATATAATAATAATAATAATAAAAAAAAAATATATATATATATGTAAATTACTAATAATTATGAGTGAATTTGTGTTTCACGTGTTGTCATGGAATAACCTCCACTGATGTAGCAGTACTGTCTATCTGTATGTCGTGTATGTCATATATGTTATGATGAATTGAAAATGGGGGACCCTGATGTAAACAAGATGAAAGTCTTTCTCTGGTCTGCATCCCCTTAACAATTGTGTGTATTGAGCTGTACCCATTCTGCAATCTGTTAATAAAGTTTTCAATCAATCAATCATGTCTGGAATTAATAGAACAAGAGGGGCCAGTTTATACAAATAATGAACCAACGGCTTCTCTGTTACAGTGGGTGATAATATTGTCACAGGGAAAGATGAAATTACATACCTGGGTTCCATCCTAGAGGCAAATCTGTCCTGTGACAAAATGGCATCCAATGTAATAAAAAAAAGTCAACCAAAAAACAAGATTCTTGTACCAGATCTCCTCTCTGGTAAACAAGAATACCCTGAAGACTCTAGCAGGAGCACTCATTCAAGGGTACTACGACTATGCTTGCACCTCATGGTACCAAAGCACCTCAAAAGCACTAAAACTAAATTACAAACGTCACAAAACAAACTGGTCAGACTACTGCTTGACCTTACTCCTAAAACCCACCTCACCCCTGCCCATTTTGACAACCTAGGATAGCTTAGAGTAGACGACAGAGTACAGCAACTTGCAATGGGCCTGGTCTACAAGATACACTACACCACGAAGGTACCCATGTACATGTCGAAATACTTCCCAAAGGTCAGTGAATACCACGACCACAACACCAGAGGGAGTTCCACAAATCATGTTAAACCCAGATTCGACAGACAAGGGACTAAACACGTTTCGCAATTATGCCACATCAATGTGGAACGCCCTACCCACAGCTGTAAAGGAATGTGAATCACTACCCACTTTTAAAACCACTCTCAAGGAGCACCTACGGGAGACTGCAATTCGAAACTGGCCCCTGTAAATGGCCTACCCCAACCCCCTCCAATGTACAGTAAATGTCCTAACACGAGACCCTCCTCTTGGAACAAAGTAAGGTTTCGTCGATAATCCAATGTACAGTTATATTTCGTATTGCATCGCGTCCCGCTCTGAGCCTTACGAGATACTCATATCTCCTGTGATACCTAATGTATCTCCCACGAACAAAAACACATGCACCCCACCTGTATGGGGCCCCGCCCCTTATGGTGGCCACCGCCCATATAACCATGACCCTGGTCATGAAACACCCTTCCTCTTTTTTCGTCCCAGCGTGTTGGATGCGTGCACCATACGAGCTAGCGGAATGAAAAGATTAAGGAAGATTAATAATGTTGGAAGCTTACCGGAGGTTGCTGGCCCCTGGCATCTTCGACGCATGTTTTCGGCGACACGACGGGCCTGTGATGTTCCTCGTTTGATGACTGCACATCGAGGTTCAGCTGTACAAGGCTGGCTGTCGGGCCAGCTTGTACTCAGGTAGGCCCTGTGTCTTCAGGCATGGGTATTAGTGTTAGTAATGCTGGTTTGGGTTGTTAACACAACCTTGTTGTGTGTTGGCGCCAGGGGCAAGATGGTTTGGTGAACGTTCTCTGCAGGGAACGGTTTCCAAGCTGTCTTGGGCGTGCTGCTAAAACATCTAAAGCTATGCTAACATGCTATCGCTACTGCCGCATGCTATCACTACTGCTAATTGCTATGCTGTTTTAATGTCTCCGCCGTGAGATGTTGTCACTCTCCCGCCTCTTGCCCGGTTCATCAATGAAGGTCAGTCGGTAGCTGTTGTGGGGTTTTGAGTTCTATTTACCTTTTTCGGGTAAATGGGTTGACAACGGGGTAGGTCGTGGCTAGGTTCTAGCCAGGTATTACCTTGTGTTCCGGCGGGGTTTGTTGAACGGTGTTCCCATCTGGGTTGGCGTCGGGTAGTGGGGCTATGGGTCCAGCCGACATGGTAAACATGTTGCGTGTCTGTGCACAGGCAATTGTTGTCTTGGGTTCCACATTGCCTGGCGTTAGGCTGCAGTAGTATAAGGGCAGGGCCGCTTGGGAGAAATGTGGGCCCTGTGCGTTTTTAGACGCGAGGCCCCCCATCTCCTGGGGCGGCCCTGTGTAGGGGGCTATTGTTTCATTTTGTCACTCTGCTATGAGAAGGTCTGTCTTGCTACAGCTTTCTCTCCTCTCAAACCATTCATACTGACGGTCAATCGGTATACTGGGGGAGTAGTGCGGGGGGGGGCTTTGTTTACCTTTTTTGGTAAATGGGCTAAACTAGGGCTGGTGTTCTGTTATGAATATTTTGAATGAAGACGGGTCTGGTCCGTCTCCCCTTAAACTTAGTGTGTATGGGTTTGCTCATTCTACAGTTTTTGTGGTTTAGCTCTTTTATTCATTTAACCTTTTCATGGTCCACACCACAGTGGAGGGTGCTGTTTGCAATCACCACTGGTGCTCCATGTTAACGTCAGTCCTTTGTTTTTGATATATTGAAACAATGCCCCGCCCGGCCGACACCATGGGTCGGCCTGGCGAGTGGCTGGTGGGCTGTTAAGGCTTGTACCGCCACGGTATGGAATTGGCAACGATTAGAACTGTGTTCGAATTGGTGTTTTTTCTATTAAAGAAATGGTGTCTGGTGGAGGGGCCTTGAGGGCCGGCCGACGTCGACACATCGCGCAAGGTTGTTGACGTTATTAGCTTTGACCCAGCCGCAAGCTATAACCGCTCAGGGTTCCCCTCTCCGCAGGGGATTTTGGTCTTCTGCTGGAGCGCGGGCGGTATTGTCCTAGGCCCTACACCGCCTCACACCGCGCAGCCAGAAGAAGAGAGAGCACGGCCTCGTCAGCGGCGATGACGGGGCCCTCGACAGGCGGCCATGTTTCCCCCGCCAGTGGTGCCCTGGTTGGAGAATCGACAGGGTATCGCGAGGCCGACAGTCTTGGCGGCCGAGGGATCGGCCATTTTGGGTGATTTCGGTGTTGGTAAACCACTCAGTCGTCATTTTGCCGCGAGCAGCCCGCTCCCCGTTCAATCCTCTCTCTGGTATCCCCAGAAGCGGGGCTCTGAGCGTTCTCCTTTGGCTGCGGGCCGCGAACCTTCATTGAAGCGTATGCGGCCCCATTCTTCGCTTCTCATGGAGACAGGGGCTGACACCCAGTTGATGGCTGAGCCTGGGTCTGTCCGTGAGAATGTTGTGCTGTCAAGCGGCTCCCACACCTTGAACTGTGTTGGTTGAGCCTGGTGTTACGTCTGTCAACTTAAGTGTTGTCAGCAGGGGGGCTCGAAACCTTTTGAGGCACACAGTGCGGGCTTCCCCGGCCTCGCCTTCGCCAGGCCAGGTATCATGTTGGTGCTCCCACTCCTGGAATATTGGCAAGTGGTCGCAGCTCACATGGTTTGGGGTGGTAGTGATATCACTGCAGGGCTACGGTGTGTAGGAACCCATGGGGGCCTTACACCTTGCATGTCCGGCTGCAGAACAACTCCTTCAGCATGTTCTGGAGGGGTGTTCAGTGGGGGGGCTTTTTTGATCGGAAGCCCCCCGTATCAGACAGGCCCTTTTCTGTCGGGGTTCCCCCTTGGGTGCGATTGCCTCGTGGGTGGTGTCAGGGTCAGGTGTTCCGACACGGAACGCGCTCCTCGCACGATTCCAGGGTTGTCTTCGCACAGCGGGGGGGACCGGGCCAACTATCTACAGTTCCTGGCGGACCTGCGCCACGTGATGGCGGGTGCGTTGGGAGTGTCGTCACATATGACTACGGCAGTACCATATGTCGAGGTAGATGGAGAGAATGGTGAGGCGGGGACTTGTGTTTACACAACCCCACCCGTTTTCAGGTTTGGTACAGACCCTGTTGTCGGGGTCTCCAGCAGGGACAGCTCTGGTCGACGAGATCCAATCTCTGTGGACGAAGCAAGCCATCGTCGTGGCGTTCTCCTCCCGGTGTTCTCTGCCCGAGAAGTCGGGAGGGAGGGGTGTAAGACCCAGGCTGGACCTGTCCCATGGGAAGGTTCAGCATTTTTTGGATCGTCTCCTACCTGTTGAACACTGTCAGGTGGGGGTCTGGTTCTCCTCCATAGACCTGTAGGATGCGTATGCGTATCCCCGATCTTCCATCCTAGGGCTTACCTACGCTTCCTTTGCAGGGTTAGCGTATGAGTACCAGAGGCTGCCGTTCGGTTTTCTCTGGCTCCCCGCATCTTCACCAAGTGCGTGGAGGCCGCACTGGGGCCTCTGCGTCATCCGGGGTTACGGAGTGTTCTGCCCTGATGACGTTCTGGTCCTTCGCGGTCAAGGTGGATCGTCAGGTCTCGTACCAGGCAGGTCTCTACCAGCCTGGGGTTGCTGTAGACTGGATGTAGAGTATTCCTCTTCCCAGTCAACGGTTGGAGGGCTATGGGCATCCATCTCAGAGCGTGTTGTCAACACGCTCGGGAGGTTCCGTCCTAGGACGGTTACGGCGCTGTCTCACGTCGCGTTTTCACCGACGCCTCCCTCGCTGGTGATGCGTCGGGCCAACGCAGTAGGGGGCAGCTGGCAAACCATGCTGCCCGGTCTGCGCTACGTTCAATGTGTTGGTATTGAAAGCGGTCCTTCTGGTCCACAAATGGTGTTGATCAGGACGGACGATACGACGTCAGTGTCGTGTATCGACAGACAGGGAGGAGTACGCTCCCCCTGTCTGCACCAGGCGGCGGGCGGCTGGCTATGGGCGTCCTCCATCTGCGCGGCCTAAGGGCTCCCCACATCCCCGGCAGGGAGAATGTGGGTGCAGGTGTACTGTCGCGGGGCGGCCCTCATCCTGACGGGTGAGGATTGCGTCTGGACATGGCCAGGCAGGTCTGGGACCGATGCCGTGCCGCCAGGGATTCTTCCCCATACATCTGTTAGGTCAGTTGTTGGGACGGGTACGTTGAGGGGCGCAGGTTCTTGATCCTGATGGTGTTACCATCTGGAATGCGCATGCTCCCTCCACTGTCGCGCTTACGCGGGCAGATGACGTATGTTCCAAGTGTGGTGTAAGGCGGGGGGCCAGGACTCAGTCTCCTGCCCCCTGGTTGCTGTCCTTAGTTACCTCCAGTCTCTCCTTGATAGACTGTCGGCTTCGACGGTGAGGGTATATGCAGCGGCTATATCCTCCTATCATGAGGGGTTTGAGGGGATGTCTTGTTCAGCCACCCTCTTGTGAAGCGTTTCCTGCTTGGCGCTCGACGCGTTAAGCCGGTGCAACGCTCCTTGGCTCCGACTTGGGATCTTCAATTGGTCCTCGGTCGGTTGTCCTTGGCCCCGTTTGAGCCGCTCGAGCGGGCGCCGTTGGGACAGCTGTCCTTCAGGACCGCGTTCCTTCTGGCTGTCACTTCCGCTAAACGCGTAGGTGAGCTCTGTGCTCTCGGTACATCCAGAGTGCCTGTCTTTTCGGACCGATTGCGGTGTCACTCTGCGACCTAATCCTGCTTTCGTGCCTGAGAATATCCGGAGTTCCTTCCGCTCCCGGGATATTGTGGTTCAGGCGTTTCGTCCTCCTCCTCACACTGGTGAGTTAGATGCGGGCCTTCACCTGTCATGTCCAGTCCGTGCTTGGGGATTTACCTCAGCCGTACTCAGGATTTCAGGGTTACCGACCAGCTTTTTGTCTGTTACGGTGGGGCTCGTGCTGGTAAGGCACTGTCGGAGCAGCGCCTGTCCCATTGGTTGTGCGAGGGTGTTACCCTCTGCTACACGCTGGCTGGGCAGGATCCCCCTGGGGGCGTCAGGGCGCACTCCACTCGTGGGGTGGCTGCCTCTGCCGCTCTCCTGGGTGGGGCCTCGGTGGAGGCCATCTGTGCTGCAGCTTCATGGTCCTCCCCGGGCTCCTTTGTAAGGTTTTTCCTCATGGACATGACCGGGGGTTCTGTCTCCCAGGCGGTTCTGGGGTCTGTGGCCTTTCCTGCTTCCCGTCCTTTGGTCGGGTAGCAGGAGTGTATGGGTATGGGCCGCAGTGTGTTGAGTCACACGTGGTTCCGCCTGTACGGTGTGTTCAAGGGGTTCTGGCTCCCTCTTGTTCGCATTCGGGTGGAGTTGACTGCGCCCCCCCTTCGTTAGGAAGGATGGGGTGACAGGGCTCCCCGCACCCCTTGATGTGGGCTTACGGGTCCTCAGGGGGTACATCTGTCGGGTCTCGCGCCCGCTCTTCCCCATTATCTCGTAAGGCTCAGAGCGGGACGCGATGCAATACAAAATATAACGATAGGTTATGTAGATAACCTAGTTATATTAGTATTGGCTAAGCGTCCCGCTCTGCGCGCCCTGAGTTCCCTCTTGAGGGATCTTTTCCTGGGACGGGTTTTGGCGAGGAAGGGTGTTTCATGACCAGGGTCATGGTTATATGGGCGGTGGCCACCATAAGGGGCGGGGCCCCATACAGGTGGGGTGCATGTGTTTTTGTTCGTGGGAGATACATTAGGTATCACAGGAGATATGAGTATCTCGTAAGGCTCAGAGCGGGACGCTTAGCCAATACTAATATAACTAGGTTATCTACATAACCTATCGTTATTTCCCCCCCGCCTACCCCAATGTTAGTTATCTCCATCCTACAAACACACTGTTTTTTTAACTAAGGGCATTAAAGTTCCTCGACTTACTTGACCTTAAAACAGCAGAGATAGTCTTTAAAGCTAGAAGTTATCAACTGCCATGTAACTTACAAATTTTGTTTAAAGAACGAGAGGTGGCGTATAATTTAAGAAGAACACTCAATTTGAAACAGCCTAGAGCTCGAACCACACTTAAAAGTATGTCTCAAGTTCAAGTTTCAAGTTTCTTTATTAGTTGTCATACAGAAGTACAGAATACTTTTATACAAAATGCTGTTACGCTCCAGAGACTGTGCTAGACAAAAATAGATAAGTATAAAATAAAATAAGTATAGCAAGTAAAAAATAGAAGTCACGTACGTAGACACAAGTGTTCAGTATGTACATATGTACAATGTTCAATGCAGAGTAGAAGTAACTGAGTTACGATACAATATACTATACAATATACTAAGGCTGAGCCCGAACGTTCGAACGTTCGTTCGTTCGTTCGTTACGCTGACATTCGGACATTAATTAATGGGTTCGAACGTTCGGTGAAAAAAAAATAAAGGAGGCGCACAGGGTTGAAGCGATGTGAAGAGGCGGCGCTCGGCTCAACCAGTATGGTCTGCCGGGCTGGCTGCCGGCCTGTAGCTGGATACTATTGTCTCAACCAGAGCTCTCACCCAATGCAATAGAACAATTTTGATTGACAGGCGATTCTGCCAATTACGTCACACCGCTTGCACCCGCCTCTGCTGTTACCACCATTCGGCAAGCGTTTATTAGTTTTTTACTTCCGTCAATGCCGCCATTGATCTGCTTGTGAGAAGCACAACAGCCTTACCGTAGCTAATACGTTAGCTCCCCGCCGAGAACGTAGATGAGGATGACCAAACGAGTCATAATGATTTTACTGCAACGAATGTTATAATAAAACAAAGCCTTTCTATACATGTGTCTGATTGAAAACTTTATTAACAGACTGCAGAATGGGTACAACTCAGGGCTCTTATGAGCAACGGAAGCCCAAGGGGACGGCTGGGGCGCATGGTGCTCCCACTTAGGTGGGAGCACCATGGTTGACCGATGCCCAGGACGGGCGCGCATCCGTGGGGTAAGCCGGCCGGTGAGAGCGCGGCGCGGAGACAATGGCAGTGACATGATGGGAATAGCCAGACTCTGAGGACGAGTGCTTGCTATGTTTGGGTAAATAATATGCTGATGTTATTGAACGTGTAACACTAACTATATAACGTTAATGCCACAAAACGAATGCCTTTGTTTATCTAGCCTCTTACGTGACTGCGGTGTGCAAGGGCTATTGTTTATCATAAGTAGTAACTTTGATGCAGTAGCTTGTTTATTTTCTGTGCAGTGCTTTGTTTAATTACATGTTTACATGAACAGCCACCACTGTAAACAACATGTTTTTCACCAATAGACTATGCAATGCCGCCCTCCGTAGGATCTATAATAATATCAGTGAGCTGGATGCAATCCTACCTTGAGGGGAGGGAACAGATGGTGGAGGTAAACGGTACCCTATCCCCCCCCCTCACAGTGAGCTGTGGTGTTCCACAAGGAAGCATACTAGGACCGCTACTGTTCCTAATTTATGCAAATGACATGTCGTCAGCTTGTGACTGCAACTTGTTCCTGTTTGCGGACGACTCAGCCCTGCTGGTCTCTGACAAGAACAAGTTACAGGTTGAAAAAACCCTCAGCTCGGAACTAGGCAGAATCTGCATATGGCTCGCTGATAACAAACTATCATTACACATGGGCAAAACAGAGTCCATTCTCTTCGGTTCAAATAACAAACTCAGCAAGACCGACGGCTTCTCAGTTACAGTGGGTGACAATATTGTCACAAGGAAAGATGAAATTACCTACCTGGGTTCCATCCTAGAGGCTAATCTCTCCTGTGACAAAATGGCATCCAATGTAATAAAAAAAGTCAACCAACGAACTCGATTCTTGTACCGGATCTCCTCTCTGGTAAACAAGAACACCCTGAAGACTCTGGCAGGAGCACTCATTCAGGGGTACTACGACTATGCTTGCACCTCATGGTACCAAAGCACCTCAAAGGCGCTAAAAACAAAATTACAAACATCTCAAAACAAACTGGTCAGACTACTGCTTGACCTTACTCCTAGAACCCACCTCACCCCTGCCCACTTTGACAACCTAGGATGGCTTAGAGTAGACGACAGAGTACAACAACTTGCAATGGGCCTGGTCTACAAGATACACTACACGACCAAGGTACCCATGTACATGTCAAAATACTTCCCAAAGGTCAGTGAATACCACGATCACAACACCAGAGGGAGCTCCACAAATCATGTTAAACCCAGATTCGGCTCAAATAAGGGACTAAACACGTTTCGCAATTATGCCACATCAATGTGGAACGCCCTACCCAAAGCTGTAAAGGAATGTGGATCACTACCCACTTTCAAAACCTCTCTCAAGGGACACCTACGGGAGACTGCAATTCAACACTGGCCCCTGTAAATATCCTAACCCAACCCCCTCCAATGTACAGTCATTTACCTAGTATGGTTTTGTCAATAGTTCAATGTACAATTGTGTTTGTTTGTACAGTGTCTCCTCCCCCCCCCCCCTCAATGTACAGTGTTACTTGTTTATACAGTGTGCCCCCCGGCCCCCCCCCCCCAACCACCTCCAATGTAAATTACCCAGTATGGTTGTCAATATCCCAATGTACCCAACCCCCCCCACCCAACCTCCTCCAATGTACAGTTTCTACGTCAAATGTATATACTCCCTTTTCTTGACTCCTTCTGTATCACAAACAGTACTGTATTTGCAAATCTGGTATGTCATAAATGTATAGATGTAGCAGTACTGACTATCTGTATGTCATGTATGTCATATATGTCTATATGAATTGAAAATGGGGGACCCTGATGGAAACAAGACAAACGTCTTTCTCAGGTCTGCATCCCCTTAACAATTGTATGTATTGAGCCGTACTGTATTGTACCCATTCTGCAATCTGTTAAATAAAGTTTTCATTCATTCATTCATTCATACAATAAAAAAATATATATATTATATAAAAAAAAAATTATTATTATTTTTTTAATTAAAGGGGAACTATTTTACTATTTCTTTCACTATTTGGGCACTTTTACACAATTTCTGTGAGTTTATGGAACACCTCTAATTTTTTATTTTTTTTAATTCATTTTGTATTTCTAATCAAGTCCTCAAAAACAGCATTTTTCTACCTCAAGATCTTAAGCCGTTTTGAGCCTGGGCTCCAACAACTGTGTGCAGCTCATCATGAGCCTGATGCCACACAGCCCCATTATCATGCAGCCGAGTCTCTCTGACATCACAAATCAGCACATTTTCAGATGACTCAGTTCAGTGAGGGTGAATATTGTGAGAGGAGAATTGGAAGAATGCGCCAATATGAGAATTAGAGACATAGATCACATAGCTAGGAACCAATGCTAAACACTGAAAAAGGCCATTTATAAGATAGTTCCCCTTTAAACAATTTTTAAAAAAAACGAACGTTCGAACGTTCGTTCGATAAACCCTGGCGAACGTTTGAACCCTAAAAACAGGGTTCGGGGACAGCCTTACAATATACTAATATACAATAATCGCCAGCTTCTCCGGGATCGTTTGCGTTACCGCACTGGACGCCTCGCGGCGTCCGTCTCCGCCACTCCAGATTCGGGGATCTGAACCCGACTCTCTTTCGATCGGCCGGGGACGACAGAGGCCATCGCCCCTCCCTTCCGAACGGCGTTCGCCCATCTCTTAGGACCGACTGACCCATGTTCAACTATTATACTATATAGTGCAAAGCAGAAATGGGATGAGGTACAATTTAGGTACAATTTACAGTAAGGTGTAATGAGGTATGGGTTGTTGTGCAAATTCTTTCCCAATAAATATAAAGTGTGTTTAGGTGTTCTAAAGTGTGTAAAGTGGGTGCTGCAGTGAGTTGTTTGTTTAAAGTGAGTGTGTGCATGTGGATTTGTGTGCTGTGAGTGGATTTGATGGTTGTTACATAGTGTTATTGTTCGTTGAGCATCCTGATGGCCTGGGGATAGAAGCTTCTTCTGAGTCTTTCTGTGCTTGCCATGAGACTCCGGTATCGATTGCCTGACCGCAGCAGTTCAAAGAGGCAGTTGTTTTGGTGGCTGGAGTCTTTGATAATTCTCTTAGCCTTACCCATGCACCGCTTGTTGTAAAAGTGGGAAGCCCCCCTCCAATTGTGCGTTCGGCTGAACGGGCCACTCTCTGTAGTCTGCTACGGTCTTGTGCGGTGCTATTCCCAAACCAGGAGGTGATATTGCCAGTCAGAATGCTCTCTATTATGCATGAGTAGAAGTTCTTAAGGATCTTCTGACTGACTTGGAACTTCCTTAGGCGCCTGAGGAAGTAGAAACGTTGGCGTGCCTTCTTCACAACACTGTCAATGTGTGTGGTCCATGTCAAGTCCTCGGATATGTGGACTCCGAGGTACTTGAAACTGTTCACTCTCTCAACCAGTGCCCCGTCGATGCTGAGGGGGCTGTAGTCCCTGACCCCCGACCTCCTGAAGTCCACAATCATCTCTTTTGTTTTTCTGACGTTCAGGGAGAGGCAGTTATCCTGACACCACTGCGACAGATTCTCTACCTCTTCCAGGTAGGCCCTGTCGTCGTTGGCAGAGATCAGGCCCACCACTACTGTGTCATCAGCAAATTTGATGATTGTGTTGTTGTTCCGCTGTGCCACACAGTCATGTGTGTACAGGGAGTAGAGTAGGGGACTCAGAACACAGCCCTGGGGGGCCCCTATGTTGAGCGTGATTGATGAGGAGGTGCAGTTGCCTGCTCCAAGACCCACTGGCAGAGGTCATAGTTCAAGCCCAGGTCCCTGAGCTTGGCTATGAGTTTGGAGGGGACTATGGTATTGAATGCCATAGTCCCCTGCCTCTTGTCCAGGTGTGATGCTGCTGTGTGCAGCACATGGGCTATGGTGTCCTCCGTGGACCTGTTGGGGCGATATGCAAATTGCAGGGGGTCCAGGTTGATGGGGAGGGAGGAACAGATGTAGCCCTTCACTAGCTTCTCAAAGCACTTCATGGCTATGGAGGTGAGAGCTACATGGCGGTAGTCATTGAGGCAAGCGGGCGTAGATTTTTTGGGTACAGGGATAATGGTGGACTTCTTCAGACAGGTGGGGATGACAGCCTGTTCTAAGGACAGGTTAAATATGTCAGTGAATACCGGGGCCAGTTGGTCGGCACAGACTTTTAGGACGCGGCCAGGGATGCCGTCCGGTCCTGCTGCCTTCCTGATATTCACTTTCTTAAAGGTCCTCCTCACCTCATGTTCTGTTATCCTGAACCCTACCGTCATAGGCAACTACCATCCTGTCTCTCTTCTCTCCTTCCTTTCTAAAACACTTGAACGTGCTGTATCCAACCAACTTACTGCTTATCTCTTACAGAATGACCTCCTAGACCCTAATCAGTCAGGCTTCAGGACTGGTCACTCCACAGAGACAGCCCTCATTGCGGTCACAGAGGCACTTCACTTAGCAAAAGCGAAAGGCCTCTCCTCTGTCCTGATTCTCCTAGATCTATCTGCAGCCTTCGACACAGTCAACCACCAGATCCTCCTCGCGGCCCTCGCAGGAATGGGAGTGGCTGGCTCTGCGCTGACATGGTTGTCATCATACCTCAATGACCGCTCCTACCAAGTGTCATGGAGAGGGACCCTGTCGGCCACCCGCCCCCTGCGGACGGGTGTCCCCCAGGGCTCGGTTTTAGGACCCCTTCTCTTCTCCCTCTACACTAAATCACTGGGTAACATTATCACGTCTCATGGCTTCTACCACTGTTATGCCGACGATACTCAACTCTTCCTCTCCTTCCCTCCCTCAGATATCCACGTCTCTGAGCGGATCTCGGCCTGTCTGTCCGACATCTCTGCCTGGATGACGACCAACCACCTCAAACTGAACCTAAGCAAAACAGAATTGCTCCACCTGCCGGCCAAATCCTCCCCCCTGACCGACCTTTCCATCACAGTCGAGAATGCAGCTGTGACCGCGTCCCCGACCGCCAAGAACCTTGGTGTTGTCCTCGACGACCAGTTGAACTTATCTGCTCACATCGCAGCGACAACCAGAACCTGCCGATTCCTCCTGAGCAACGTCAGAAGGATCCGCCCCTTCCTGACAAAAGAAGCCACCCAACTCCTCGTCCAATCAACAGTCATCTCCCGCCTCGACTACTGCAACGCACTGCTCGCTGGCCTCCCGGCCACTGCCACTAAGCCTCTTCAACTCATTCAGAACGCAGCGGCCTGCCTGATCTCAAACCTACCGAAGTCTGCCCATGTCACCCCACTTCTTAGGGACCTGCACTGGCTCCCCATTGCTGCACGAATCCGCTTCAAGGCCCTCGACCTAGCATACCGTGCGGCAAAGGGAACTGCTCCCGCCTACCTCCGGTCAATGGTCTCTAACTACACACCCTCAAGACCCCTACGCTCTGCATCTTCTGGCCGCCTCAGACCTACTCCTATCCAAGCTCCGGGAGGGTCATCAAAGAGAAGTCGCCTATTCTCAATCCTTGCCCCACAATGGTGGAATGAACTACCCACCCCAGTTAGGACAGCCGAAACACGTCCAATCTTTCGCCGTCGACTAAAGACGCACTTCTTCAACCATTATCTGAATTAAAAAAAGAAGAAAAAAAAAATGTATCTAACCCTAACTAACCATACTGTCATGCACTTGTCCTAATAAACTAACCTACACTGTAGCACTCAACACTTTGATGAACATTGTTACTCAGCTGATAGAGTTGTGCCCTTCCTGATGGCTTGTCGTACAGAACTTGTAAGTCGCTTTGGATAAAAGCGTCAGCTAAATGACTAAATGTAAATGTAAATGTAAACACTGAATCTCCATCAGCAGCGCCCCCCCCCCTCCATTGCAGTGGTTTGTTGTAGGCTGGTGTTGTTATTCACAGCCTCAAACCTTGCATAGAAGGTATTGAGATAATTTGCTAAGGAGATGTCACTGTTCAGTTTGAGGGAGGTGCCTTTGTAATCTGTCATCGTTCTGAGGCCCTGCCACATACCTCTAGAGTCAGCCTGTTCAAACTGAAGTTCAACTTTATGATGTTTAAAAACAGGGTTCTAGAATCTTATAGTCAAATTTAACCTACAAGCTGTTTTTCTCTATGAAACTGGTATTGCAGATTAAGTTTTGATTTTCGTATGTTGGCTTATGTTCTTTTCGGGAACGGTTTTTGTTGATTGTTGATTTTTTGTTTGTTTGTTTTATCTTGCAAACTTTAACTTTTTTTGTTTTTTTCTGGATCGGTTTTTGTTGATTTTTGATTGTTGATTTTTTTTGTTTGTTTGTTATATTTTGAAAACTAACTTTTTTGAATTTGTTTTTGAATTAGGGGTAGGTTGCTCTATAAGCCTTCGGCTTCAAACCTATCCTTTTCGTTTGTTTATCTGTAAAAGATTTCGGGAAATTATTTGTTTATGTTTATTTATTTGTATTTGTAAACATTCTAAATAAAATAATTCATTCATTCATAAGCTCTCTTGTATCTTCTCTGTTTTACAGTAATTCATCCTGCGACAGACAGTGGCCAGATCTCCACAGCAGAGCCCCTCGCCTGGCTCCAATCAACCTGTCCAACCAACCTGTTATCCACTGTACGAAATTAAAAACATTTTTGTCCAGTACACACAACCAACCAGCAGCTCAGTAGCTCACAAAAAGATTTATAGTTTTGCAATCGATTTATTATTATTGTAACAATAGGATTGTTCTATTTAAGTACTGTTGCACTTAGGACTGTTTCAGAGGTGACACCGAGGGTTCACTTGTGGTGGAACCAAGCTTATGTATAACGATAATAACTGTGAATAAAGTACAAGTAAGCAAGACTGCTTTAACCCTTCATTGTGTACAGTCGGGATACAGACAGAGCGTAATGAAACATGGTGACAGCGGTGGGATACAGATCGGGAAAGTAAGTCACGCGGTAGCTATGATCAGCAGCATGATCTCAGTAAGAAAGCCGAATGGGAAACTAAGGATCTGCATAGACCCGAAACCTCTGAATCGGGCACTAAAGAGAAGTCACTATCCACTCCCAACTATAGATGACATCCTGCCGGAGATGTCAAGGGTAAAAGTATTCACAGTCTGCGACGTGAAGCACGGTTTCTGGCACGTCAAGCTAGAAGAGAAGTCAAGCTACCTGACCACGTTCGCCACCCCATTTGGTCGCTTCCGTTGGCTCCGGATGCCGATGGGAATAAGCCCAGCACCGGAAGTGTTCCAAAGAAAGCTCATGCAGGCCCTAGAGGGCCTACCAGAAGTCTACATCATAGAAGATGATATGTTAATCACAGGGGAAGGAGCAACGCAGAAGGAAGCAGAAAAGGACCACGATGAGAAACTCAGATGCTTTCTAACCAGATGCAGGGAGCGCAACATCAAGCTGAACGCGGACAAGTTCAAGCTTCGACAAAAAGAGGTGCCCTACATAGGTCATCTGCTCACAGCTGAGGGGCTGAGAATTGATCCGGAGAAAGTACGGGCGGTCAGAGAGATGCAGAGGCCAACAGACGTAAAAGGAGTACAAAGACTGGTTGGGATGGTCAACTACCTGGCGAAGTTCTTTGACCACCTGTCAGATGACTGCGAGATTCTTAGACAACTCACACGTAAGGAAAACATGTGGGAATGGGCGGATGTCCAAGAGGAAGCGTTTCAAAGGCTGAAAGACAAAATAGCCAAAGCACCAGTCCTACAGTATTACAACAAAGAAGAGGAGTTGCCGCTACAATGTGGGCCTGCCTGACACAGAAAGGTAAACCTGTAACATTTAGTAGTAGGGCGCTCACACCAACTGAAAAGGGCTATGCCCAAATAGAGAGTGTTTAGCCATAGTGTTTGGTATGGAAAAGTTCCATCAATATACATATGGTAGACCGGTGACAGTTCAAAGCGACCACAAGCCTCTAGAAAATATCCACAGCAAGCCACTGCTTAGTGCACCTAAGAGATTACTCAGACTGCAGCACTATGATATTAGTGTGACATATGTGCCAGGCAGGGATATGTTGCTTGCAGACACGTTGAGTAGAGCATACTTACCAGAGAGCACTAAGGGAGACAGAGGTAGAGACGGTAAACATGGTTAGCTATTTACCCATCTCAGCAGAGAGGCTGAGCGCTATCAGAGGTGCAACAAAGGATGACCTAAAGCTACAGTGTGTGGCAAATAAAATACTGTCAGGGTGGCCCAAGAGGAAAAGAGACTTGCCAAGTGACATCAGGCACTACCACTCGTTCCAGGAGGAAATGAGTTTCCAGGACGGCATCGTTTTCCGAGGAGAAAGCCGTGATACCGGATGCACTCAGGGTTGACATCACTTACAGGATCCACTCCTCTCATCTGGGAGTAGAAGGATGTCTGAGGCGAGCAAGGGAGTGTGTATACTGGCATGGGATGAACGAGGAGATAAAGACCTCCATCGCTATATGTGATATATGCAGGTCAGTGGACCCAAGGCAACAGAGGGAGACACTACACCCACATGACATGGCCAGCAGACCCTGGGCCAAGGTAGGGACAGACCTTTTCTCCTTCCACAACAAAGACTACCTGATCACTGTAGACTACTTCTCTAACTTTTGGGAGGTTGACTATTTCTAAGAGCAACACAGTAATCAGAAAACTCAAGCCCCACTTTGCTAGGCAAGGGATACCTGATGTTGTTATTTCTGATAACGGGCCACAGTATGCATCACAAGAGTTTCGACACTTCAGTCAGAAGTGGGGTTTTGAACACAGGACATCTTCGCCGGGATACCCACAGAGTAACGGGAAGGCGGAGTCAGAAAAATACTACAATCGCACAGCAAAGGACATGGACACTCTGAAAATAGGAGACAGCGTGAGAGTACAGCCTGGTGACACACACAAGACTGGGAGAGTGGCAAAGGTGATCCAACCAGTGAGCCACAGATCATATGAGGTGGAGTTAGAGTCGGGAGGTGTTCTGAGAAGAAATCGTCGCCACCTCAAACGCAATCACACCACTACAGACACACCCACTACAATCACACCTGCGTCAACAGTGACTGAGAAGGCCGGCCCGCCAGTCAACCCGGTAGGGAGCCAAGGTGCGGTCACTACCAGGTCTGGTCGACAGGTTGTCAGACCTCAATACCTGAAGGACTATGTCGTAAATTGGTTAAATCAAAATGCCCAGTACAATACTACAAGATGGATCAAAATCATCTAGCGGTCTCTGGCAGCAACAGGACACCAAACTGCTTAAAGTGCAATCCTCCCCCTTCACATAGCGTCTATAGGAAAGGCCACCAGGGTCAGTTAACCAAATGGCCTTCTATGATAATCTAAGTCAAATAGGATGTTTAGGCCTTAAGGGTGGATAGCAAGGCCACAGATAAAACAAAACAAAATGGCATAGAATGGAGAATCTTCCCTCACACAACGACGTGGGATTGAGTAGGCCAATGTAACTGACTTTAGGTCATAAAATGACAGACTGAAGGCTGAATAGAGTTAGCAGGAACAAGTTTTTGTTTACTGTAGCTAGAAGATCAACAGGCCACTCTGAAAGACCCACAGTTGAGGCTTGAATAAGGCCTAACAAAAATAATGGTTGGTTTCAGGTTGCCGACCGACCCTGCCGATTTAGGTGCGACCCAATATATTTTATGAGTTTAAAAAAAAAATTATATATAAAAAAAAAAAAAAAATCATTTTTTTTTTTTTTTTTTTTTTTTAGAATAAAGTTTCATAGAAATCTTAGTCAAACATTTAGTATTATGGATATTAAACATGCTGGCAGAGTACATGCATCCATGTTGTTGTGAACATTTTAACCCTTTCACTGCCACACGACAGCCGGTTAACCCTTTCACTGTGACAATACAGAAGGTTAGCCCTTTACTATCACACAACCGACGGCGATGCTCCATCATTAGCATCATTAGCTCCGCATCCGCAGGGACACCTGGGTGACTCATTCTGTATGGGGGGGGCCAGAGACACCTGGGTGACTCACTCTGTATGGGGGGGGCCAGAGACACCTGGGTGACTCACTCTGTATGGGGGGGGCCAGAGACACCTGGGTGACTCACTCTGTATGGGGGGGGCCAGAGACACCTGGGTGACTCACTCTGTATGGGGGGGGGGGGGGACACCTGGGTGACTCACTCTGTATGGGGGGGGGGGCAGGGACACCTGGGTGACTCACTCTGTATGGGGGGGGCCAGGGACACCTGGGTGACTCACTCTGTATGGGGGGGGGGGCAGGGACACCTGGGTGACTCACTCTGTATGGGGGGGGGGCCAGGGACACCTGGGTGACTCACTCTGTATGGGGGGGGGGGGGGACACCTGGGTGACTCACTCTGTATGGGGGGGGGGGGGACACCTGGGTGACTCACTCTGTATGGGGGGGGGGGGGGGGACACCTGGGTGACTCACTCTGTATGGGGGGGGGGGGGGGACACCTGGGTGACTCACTCTGTATGGGGGGGGGGGGGGACACCTGGGTGACTCACTCTGTATGGGGGGGGGGGGGGGGGACACCTGGGTGACTCACTCTGTATGGGGGGGGGGGACACCTGGGTGACTCACTCTGTATGGGGGGGGGGGGGGACACCTGGGTGACTCACTCTGTATGGGGGGGGGGGGGACACCTGGGTGACTCACTCTGTATGGGGGGGGGCCAGGGACACCTGGGTGACTCACTCTGTATGGGGGGGGCCAGGGACACCTGGGTGACTCACTCTGTATGGGGGGGGGCCAGGGACACCTGGGTGACTCACTCTGTATGGGGGGGGGCCAGGGACACCTGGGTGACTCACTCTGTATGGGGGGGGGGGGGGGGACACCTGGGTGACTCACTCTGTATGGGGGGGGGGGGGGACACCTGGGTGACTCACTCTGTATGGGGGGGGGGGGGGACACCTGGGTGACTCACTCTGTATGGGGGGGGGGGGGGGACACCTGGGTGACTCACTCTGTATGGGGGGGGGCAGGGACACCTGGGTGACTCACTCTGTATGGGGGGGGGGGGGGACACCTGGGTGACTCACTCTGTATGGGGGGGGGGGGGGACACCTGGGTGACTCACTCTGTATGGGGGGGGGGGGGGACACCTGGGTGACTCACTCTGTATGGGGGGGGGGGGGGGGACACCTGGGTGACTCACTCTGTATGGGGGGGGGGGGGGGGGACACCTGGGTGACTCACTCTGTATGGGGGGGGGGGGGGGACACCTGGGTGACTCATTCTGTATGGGGGGGGGGGGGACACCTGGGTGACTCACTCTGTATGGGGGGGGGGGGGGGACACCTGGGTGACTCACTCTGTATGGGGGGGGGGGGGGGGACACCTGGGTGACTCACTCTGTATGGGGGGGGGGGGGGGGACACCTGGGTGACTCATTCTGTATGGGGGGGGGGGACACCTGGGTGACTCATTCTGTATGGGGGGGGGGGGGGGACACCTGGGTGACTCATTCTGTATGGGGGGGGGGGGGGGACACCTGGGTGACTCACTCTGTATGGGGGGGGGGGGGGGGACACCTGGGTGACTCACTCTGTATGGGGGGGGGGGGGGACACCTGGGTGACTCACTCTGTATGGGGGGGGGGGGGACACCTGGGTGACTCACTCTGTATGGGGGGGGGGGGGGGACACCTGGGTGACTCACTCTGTATGGGGGGGGGGGGGGGGACACCTGGGTGACTCACTCTGTATGGGGGGGGGGGACACCTGGGTGACTCACTCTGTATGGGGGGGGGGGACACCTGGGTGACTCACTCTGTATGGGGGGGGGGACACCTGGGTGACTCACTCTGTATGGGGGGGGGGGGGACACCTGGGTGACTCACTCTGTATGGGGGGGGGGGGGACACCTGGGTGACTCACTCTGTATGGGGGGGGGGACACCTGGGTGACTCATTCTGTATGGGGGGGGGGGGACACCTGGGTGACTCATTCTGTATGGGGGGGGGGGGGACACCTGGGTGACTCATTCTGTATGGGGGGGGGGGGGACACCTGGGTGACTCACTCTGTATGGGGGGGGGGGGGACACCTGGGTGACTCATTCTGTATGGGGGGGGGGACACACCTGGGTGACTCATTCTGTATGGGGGGGGGGGGACACCTGGGTGACTCATTCTGTATGGGGGGGGGGGGACACCTGGGTGACTCATTCTGTATGGGGGGGGGGGGGACACCTGGGTGACTCATTCTGTATGGGGGGGGGGGACACCTGGGTGACTCATTCTGTATGGGGGGGGGGGACACCTGGGTGACTCATTCTGTATGGGGGGGGGGGGGACACCTGGGTGACTCATTCTGTATGGGGGGGGGGGACACCTGGGTGACTCATTCTGTATGGGGGGGGGGGGGGACACCTGGGTGACTCATTCTGTATGGGGGGGGGGGACACCTGGGTGACTCATTCTGTATGGGGGGGGGGGACACCTGGGTGACTCATTCTGTATGGGGGGGGGGGGGGACACCTGGGTGACTCATTCTGTATGGGGGGGGGGGGACACACCTGGGTGACTCATTCTGTATGGGGGGGGGGGACACCTGGGTGACTCATTCTGTATGGGGGGGGGGGGGGACACCTGGGTGACTCATTCTGTATGGGGGGGGGGGGGGACACCTGGGTGACTCATTCTGTATGGGGGGGGGGGACACCTGGGTGACTCATTCTGTATGGGGGGGGGGGACACCTGGGTGACTCATTCTAAAAAGGAAACTAGGCCTAACAAAAATAATAGTTGGTTGTCAGGTCACCCAGGTGTTTTTTATTATTCTTTCCCACGGCGACTATGGATAGGGAATTTCTTTATTTAATGAACCCTTTCACTGCCACACGACAGAAGGTTAGCCCTTTACTATCACACAACCGACGGCGATGCTCCATCATTAGCATCATTAGCTCCGCGGATGCGGAGCTAATGATGCTAATGATGGAGCATCGCCGTCGGTTGTGTGATAGTAAAGGGCTAACCTTCTGTATTGTCACAGTGAAAGGGTTAACCGGCTGTCGTGTGGCAGTGAAAGGGTTAAAATGTTCACAACAACATGGATGCATGTACTCTGCCAGCATGTTTAATATCCATAATACTAAATGTTTGACTAAGATTTCTATGAAACTTTATTCTATAAAAAAAAAAAAAAAAAAAAAAAAAAAATGATTTTTTTTTTTTTTAATATATATATTTTTTTTAAAACTCATAAAATATATTGGGTCGCACCTAAATCGGCAGGGTCGGTCGGCAACCTGAAACCAACCATTATTTTTGTTAGGCCCTGGGTGACTCATTCTAAAAAGGAAACTAGTTTAAGGAAGTGCCTAAAGTTGGATCAACAGTAAAACTCAGGAGAGAGACTGTCTGCTGAAAACAGAGGTAAAATAGTGTTATAACAAATCTTAATACAAATAATAAAGACAGAATGATCAGGAAATATTCTGCCCAATAGAACCAATAAACTAAAGACTAAACCATTTCAGTTTAGAACTAAAATAGGAAGATATGGATCTATTCAAAAGTTAAAAGTAAACTGTCAAACAAAATCACATTAGACTATTGGTTAAGAAAACATGAGTGGTAAAACAGTGATAAAACAAAAGTTAAAAGTACCATTGTAATCTTATAGAGGAACTAGGCTTAATCAGATCCATAGAAATAGGTTAAAAGAGATTATACTGGGCTATAGAAAACGGGAGAAAGACTGGTATTAATCTAGTTATCAAATAGAAAGTAATCTAATCATGAAATTCCGTATAAAACAATGCATTTCATAAAACCAGTGATTTGATGTAGAACCGGTTATAGAAAATAGGATTCCCCCGCTATAGGAAGATCGCGTCAGAGGTCACCTTGTAAAGCCGTTTCGCAAGACCAGGATGACGTGTCACTACAAGGGGCTACCTTCTCTAAGTAATTTAGCCAATAGAGAAGCAAGGTTCCTGGTTTGACGTCACCAGACGGCGCAGGAAAGTGGGAGGTGTTCTGTCCTTAAAAACAGCAGGAAGCTGATGCAGAAACACGCTCAGACGCTCAGACGGACACAGAGACGGATACAGAGACGGAGACGCAGAGACTGGAAAATCCACTACGAGTTCGAGAATAGAGACGCAAACGAGGAAGCCCTCCTGGAAAGCCGATTTTAGAAAATAGAAATAATTGAATGCTGTAAACCTGATGCTTAAGCGGTTGTTTTAAATAAACAACAGACAGTCTGTTTTTGAACCCGACGCGCTGCCTCCGTCTCAAGATTTATTTCCAAGGAGCCAATCAAATGAATGAACATTACAACGTGTGCCAGCGCAGAGTAAGACAAGCTATTCCACTATACACTTTAGAACTATCATATAGCTATACATATAATTGAGTTCATACACGTTAACTATACTCAGTGATTAGAGAATGGACTGGGGAGAGAGAAAAGAAAAAAAGGGAAAAAAATAAGATTGAAATGGGTTATGTGCAATGTTCCCCCTAAGGTGCGCCCGTGCGCGCACGCACATGGCCAAATGCTCCCGTGCACATCTGAAATTGGTCGCGCACAGAAACGTTTGTGTAAAAAAAAATATATATATATATGTTTGGATGCACGTAATTCACATGTTCTGGGTTGGCTAGCTCTTGGATACGATCCAACCTATTGCGTGGCACCACAGAGAGACGTTTTAGCATTTGTGATTTGCCTAAACGTTTGGCCCTTCCTGAATCTGCAGCAGCCGACGCGGAAGTGAAAGCGTTAGGGAAAATATACACGCGGACGGGCAAGACAAATAATGACGACTAGTAGTCAGCCTCCTAAAAAAAAACAAAGCTAACACGACTCACAAAAGTTTCAGGTGACTTTTCTGAAGGGAAAAAATGGGACGAATGGAAAATAGACTACCTCAAACGCCACCTTCTGAACAAAACGCACCAGAATGCTGCTGGAATTTTACGGAGACGTAATAGGGTTGGATTTGGAATTGGTGAGTTGCTGTTGCAGAATGAAGAGGAAAGACGCGACAGGAATGAGCAGTTGCAAAAGAACAGATCTGACAGCCAGCAAGTGAAAGTGCTCATTGACAATGTTCCCTTACTCGGCATACAAATGAACGCATCGATGCTGTCTGTTCAACAGATCCATGATCATGTGGCAAAATATGTGAGTATCCCAGAACACTGGCGGAGCAAGAACTATGCCTTTGAGTTTGTGAAGTCAATCAATGCAATTGTACAGAATGAGACTATATGAGTGCAATATTCGAAATGCCCCGTTTCATACTTTGATAGTAGATGAGAGCACAGACATCACAGTGCACAAAATGCTAGTTCTGTATATAAAATACAGGGAGGAAAATGATGTCAACTACAAAACTGAGTTTGGTGACATCATTCAGTTAACGTCATGCACTGCTCCAGCTATTGTTGAGGCCATCACGCAGTTTTATTCCAAACATGAATTACTGTAGACATGCAGAGAATGGTGATGCTGACCTCTGATGGTGCCTCAGTAATGCTAGGAAAGCACAATGGAGTTGCAGCTATATTGAGACGCCAAATACCACATCTCACAGAACAACACTGTGTGGCCCACAAAGAGGACTTGGGCATTGATGATGCTTGGAAACATGTGCCTTTGATGCGAGAAGTGGAAACTCTTCTTAGAAGTGTATACAACATGTTCTCCCGGTCAGCAGTAAATAAGGGCAGATTTGAGGAACTAGCAGAGGTCCTTGATGAGGATACACTGTCATTCAGGCCTGTGTTCTGATGTGCAGGTGTTCTGATGTGCAGGTGTTCTGATGTGCAGGTGTTCTGATGTGCAGGTGTTCTTATGTGCAGTGTTCTGATGTGCATTGTTCTGATGTGCAGTGTTCTGATGTGCAGGTGTTCGTATGTGCAGTGTTCTGATGTGCAGTGTTCTGATGTGCAGGTGTTCTGATGTGCAGTGTTCTGATGTGCAGTGTGCTGATGCGAGAAGTGGAAACTCTTCTTAGAAGTGTATACAACATGTTCTCCCGGTCAGCAGTGAAGAAGGGCAGATTTGAGGAACTAGCAGAGGTCCTTGATGAGGATACACTGTCATTCAGGCCTGTGTTCTGATGTGCAGGTGTTCTGATGTGCAGTGTTCTGATGTGCAGTGTTCTGATGTGCAGGTGTTCTTATGTGCAGTGTTCTGATGTGCAGTGTTCTGATGTGCAGGTGTTCTGATGTGCAGGTGTTCTGATGTGCAGTGTTCCGATGTGCAATAATGACTTGGATTTATATAGCGCTCTTCATGACACCCAGAGCGCTTCACAGAGTCCATTATTCGTTCATACACAGTCATACCGGTGGTGGTAAGCTACAATTGCAGCCAGAGCTGCCCTGAGGCAGACTCACGGAAGCGTGGTGAATAATCATCGCCTATGGCCCATCCGACCACCACCAACATTCATTCACATGCATACACATTCATACGAGGCAATTAGGTTAAGTGTCTTGCCCAAGGACACAACGGCGATGGGATGGACATGGGCTTGAGCGGGATTCGAACCACCAACCCTTCGATCATTGGACGACCCGCTCTACCCCTGAGCCAAAGCCGCACCACAATGATGTGTATCTGAATAACAGAAAGGAGGAAGCAGAGGGGAAGGTGAGAGGTTTAGAGGGAGAGAGGGAGGGAAAGAGAGAAGAGGGAGGGAGGACGTTGCTCTGTATCGTCAATGGTCAAATAAATATTTTATTAGGGAATATATGCCTTTTTGTATTATTTCTATGTATCAGCAAAATGTGTAGATTTTTATGTTGGACATTAAGGTAAATTATTTTTTACAAACCACCGCTTATCAACCAACCGGTTAATCGGAAGGTGACGTATGTTGCTCAGTAGTTGCTGATGTCTGCTCAGGAGGTTTGAGAGACCGAAAAAAAATGTGAGGGAACATTGGTTATGTGAGCACATGTTTTGATCTGTTGATTGTTTGAGGTGTACAAAGGTAATGAGTCATTTACACAATGTTGAGAAGGTGAGTGTTGTTGTTTGGATCTGTTGTAAGTAAGCAGAACACAGGTTAAGTAGTTGTAAGTTAAATATCTATATCTGTATATATCTGTACTTGGAAAAAGAAAAAGAAAGATGTAACAATAGGATTGTTCTATTTAAGTACTGTTGCACTTAGGACTGTTTTAGAGGTGACACCGAGGGTTCACTTGTGGTGGAACCAAGCTTATGTATAACGATAATAACTGTGAATAAAGTACAAGTAAGCAAGACTGCTTTAACCCTTCATTGTGTACAGTCGGGATACAGACAGAGCGTAATGAAACAAGTTAACGCTAACGTTAGCCACAGTTGGTGCTCTCTAACTTTATGCTAACCCTGATGTTGAGCTAAATGTTGCTGGGTAAATGTTTATACAATTTGTGATTTGAACGTGGTGTAAATATTGTAACGTGTTCTATACAATATCAAACTAATTCTGTGTAAATCATATCGATATCTGAAATCGCTAATCTAATCTAAATTCTTGCTTGTGAATGCTTGTGTATTAGGTATCCAGCTGCAGATTTAGAGAACGGTCTCTCCGCGCCACCCAGTGGCTGAATTAGAGTATTGAACGTTCTTGGATCTATAATACTGCTGTATATGTCTAGAGGACTTAAACCATAATACAAAATACTATTATTGCTGTACAGTAGTCAGTAGGTCTGAACCATACATTCAGAGCACCATCCATTGTCTATGGGGTAGTTCCAGATTTTACATCACTGAGTATTCTCTCCAATTTCTTACATAGCAGTGTCACCATTAATACAATTATTCTTCTATCATTCTTATGTGTTGTAATCTCCTCTATTCAGTGGCAATACCAACAGCTATTTCTGACCAGGCCATGCAGCTGTTGGTAGGAAGCACAGACAGAGAAGGCAGGATTTGGCCTACTAAGATAAACTAGTTACAGTATGCATAAATATATGCCATAAGAATCAATCTACTGTTCCAGTTATCCATTGTAAGAATGTATAGACAACCATCTACAAATATGTATACTATTACAAAATGTGCTGTTTACTGTATATAGAAATGCACTAATTTGACCCACAGTCTGTCCTTCACAAATGAACCACCTATGACAGAGCTAAAATAGCGAGGTTCTCGGTTTACAGTCTGTCTCCTTGTTTAGACGTGTTGCATGGAGTATAAATTGGCAAGGGATTGAACAGGATGGGACAGACTTCTTCTCTGCTCTCACCAAAGCTAAGTTGAACTGTCCACTCTCAGCTGTGATGTGTATTCTCTGTAATATTGTTTTATTCACTCTGTAATAAATCTTTGAACCTAAAACCTTCTCCTTACCGTCTCTCCAAGGTCAAATTAACTGAACCCGACAAATTGGTGGCCAGTACGGGTATTTGGCTTCTGGAACGAGACGGCACTTGTGGACAGGGCGACTGGGCGGCACTCATTAAACGGATACGTCAGGAAAGGTAAGCATAGCCTGTTATATCGAAATCTGCATATGTAGCAGTCTGGAAAATATGGTATATTATTCAGAACTGCTGACTGTGTTTATATCCCTTTTTGTACACAAAGACATTCTAACTAGTGTCATTGATTCACACGAACAATGACACAAAAGTCCCCGTCCAAAGAGCATGTGAATCCGGATCATAAATGACAGTATTGATTCATATTTTACAGTGCGTCTCCCCTTGTGACTGGCAGGCGGGACCAGCAGGGGGCAGTAGCAGGCAGAGAGTGGCGGAGAGAGCTGAGAGATGATAAAGGGAGGAGTGCAGCGGAAGTCGTTCTCTTCGGCAGTGAACTTGACAACGAGAAGTCACGTCTAACGGGGGGGCTCTGGATAGCCCCGTTGCTGACTTTATGCCGGAGTGCCCCGTGGAACAGTGACGGGTGATAGGAAGTACTGGCTAGTGGATACGATATCCTAGCAGTACCAGTGTTATGATATTATGAACATTAAGTGCAGAGTCAGGCACTAAGAGTCGAGTTATACCTAGTTACAGTGAGCGGTATAGGTAGCGTGCGGCTAAGGATCACAGTAGCATTGCTCGTGTTATACCTAGTTACAGTGACGGTATAGTCTGCGTGCCAGAGACGTACGGGACATCCAAGCAGTCTGCCCGGGCGTCAACAGCTGTCTGCACCGGAGAGCAGCAGCACACCTGCTCCAGGCTGCCTGCAGGACACGGGGAGTTCTTTACCACCAGCAGAGTTCGCCCAGCACCAGCTCAGCCAGCACTGCCCCTCTGCTATAGCTCCGCCTGCTAGCACCTGCGACGCGAGTGTTCGACGCCATCTTGCCACCAGGACGGTGGTGGAGCGGCGCGGCCGCCATTTTGGTAGAGTAAACATTAGGGCTTCGGCGCCCAGGATCTATTGCACCTTACACAGTGTGGAGCGGCCTGCGGGTGAAGTTAACGTTGCTAACTGCAGACCCCAAACATTACATTACATGCCGGCATTAGCATAGGGCTTTTGTTTTGGTAATTGTGGGCCCACACTTTGGTTTTATTTCCTTTTCTTTGAGCGTGATACAATGTGTGTGTATTAATATTTTCCCATTCAATTAACCCTTCCCTGGGGGGGGAAGTTACAGACCTGGTGCATTATAATTAAAGCCTTTTGAGGTATTATTCTGGCCGTATAATTAAAGCCTGTTGAGGTATTATACAGGGTGAAGACCCAGACGTGGGTGATGAGTCAAACACAGTGAAGTATATTATCCCGGATAGTAACCCAGAGGTGGGTGCATAATATACGTGTTTATGAGGTATTGAGTTGAACAGCAGGGGCTATAGTAGGACTTCAGCCCAATTGGCCAGTAGTATTAAATAATTGTAACTGAACAGTACAATTAACATAAAGACTTGAATGGGGTTCTGTGTGCGTGTCCATTCCTGTGCCCTGCATTAACTCTTTTGGTGTGGGTAACGTATATATATGGTTAACCCCTTCCTACCCAACTCTCCCCTTTTCAGTGGAAGGTTTCTAGGGTCATTGAGGGAGGGTACTGCTTGCGGGGGGAACTCAGAGTATTTGATTACAATTCAGTCACGAGGTGTGGGAGGGTCTAAGGAGCGACTGGGAGGAGTGGGAGCGTGTTGGGGAGTACTGCTGACCGCCCTGCGACAGGGAAGGAAGACCAGAGTACCAGACCAGGTTGGTAAATCCCAGGCCCCATCCACTCACACTACCAGCCTCCAGTCGACGCCCCAGGCCCAAAGATGAGGGTGCAGCCAGACAGAGTTCTGCTGTGTCCAGCTACCTCCTGACTGCCAGCAACCGTTCCCACGAAGCAGGGATAATCCACCCTGCTACATTTGGCGTCACGAACAGGATCAACATCCTAACTTACTCCCTTGACCGAGACCCGTAGAGAGACCCACGATGTCAAAGAAGGAGACCACCGCCGCGCAAGAGATGGCGGCGAAGTTTGAGCAACTGCAGGAGCAGTGTCAGACTCAGGCGGCACTGCTAAAGCAGCAAGCCGCAGCGATGAAGGAGTTGACTGACCAGGCCCTCCACACTCAGGTGGCCCTACAGGAGCTACGAGAGGGCCAGGCCGCCGCCACCTTGATACAGAAAGGGGAGACCCACGCCGCGCAGGAGAGGGAGGCGGAGTTAGAGCAGCTGCAGGAGCAGTGTGAGACGCAGGCGACACTACTGACGCAGCAAGCCGAAGCGATCAAGGAGTTGATCAACCAGGCACTCCTAGAGAAGCGCTACACTGAGGCGGCCCTAAAGGTGCAACGAGACGGCGAGGACGCCGCCGCCGAGGTAAAGAAAGAGGAGGCCGAACGCATGGAGGGACTGACCGCACAGGTGGAGCTGTTGGCGAACAGAACCCACACACACGCGGGCCTCCTGGACCGACAGGCGCTGGTGCTGGAACAGACCCAGCACGAACAGCGGGAGCAGGCCGGACGCCGAGCTCCGCTAGCCTTGGCACCGGCCGGGATCCAACAGCTCCCTCCAGCGCCCCTCCCGGTGGTGTACGTCCAACGAGAGCGGAAGTGCAGCGAATTTGGAGGTGAACAAGAGATGGGGGAACTGCCTGTGGAGGACTGGATCCAGGCGATGAGGACCCACCTCCGGGCCAGTCGAGTGCCCGCGGAGGAACAAGCGGAGGTCGTACAGCTACACCTCAAAGGCGAGGCGAAGCAGACGGTACGCTTCCTGACGGGGGAAACCGCCCCCGACACGGAAGCCTTGTTCAAGATACTCCAAGAAACCTATGGGGACAAGGTCCTGGTCAGCATTCGGCTGGGGGAGTTCTTCGATCGAAGACAGGCCGCCAGCGAGACCACACGCCAGTTCGCCTATGACCTGCAGGAGAGGGTCCGTCGCCTACGACGTCGGGCGCCTACGCTGGTCGGCGATGCCACCGCCCTGCTGCAGGAGCGGTTTGTGGTGGGCCTCAGAGACGAGGCCCTGAGGAGAGAAATGCGGAAGTACATGAGGGAGGACGGTACGCGGCCGTTTCCTCAGGTACTGCAGGCGGCGATAGACTGGTCCGAAGAGGAGATGGTCCTGCCCCCCACAAGGGGTGCAGACAGGGGCATGATACGCGGCGTCGTCGTGAAAAGACACGAGCCACCTCTGGACATAGCCGTGCTACAGGAGTCCATCCGACAGCTCTTCGCCGGCCAAGAGCGGTTGGGCGCGCGCATGGAACAGCTCTTCCAGGCGTTTCAACAGGAGCGAGACACACCCCAGAGAGGCTTCGCCGGAAGCCGACGGAGGAGAGACATGCCCTCTACCCCGCGCAGACTACCCCGCCGGAGTGAGGATGGGAGACTGATCTGCTACAACTGTCAACAGCCCGGTCATATCGGCCGCGAGTGCCCCCGCGCGATGGAAGAATCACGCCGGGCGGAAGTACCGGGCGGTGAGGTCCCTCTCCCACCAGTACAGGACGCCACCCACACAGCAGCAGGCGGGTCGCCCGACCGGGCGACCGCCAGACCATGGTCTGGAGGGGGAGGTGTGGGGGTGTGCCGTAGAATTCGATACCACTGCGGCCGGCCAGACGAAAGCGCTGGCGCCCGGCTGCGCATCCCGATGCGGTCAGAACCGGAGTCTGTACCCAAGAGACAGAACAGGTCGGAAGGAGGTCAAGGGGGCGAGGACGGCCCGGACCAGGGGCCTCGTCGGCGCCGCTACCGCCGCAACTTCAACTACCGCTGCAGACGCTCGCCGGCCGGCGACCAGCCGGGCCCCGAGAGCGGCGATGGAAACGTCAAGAGGACGTCAGTGTTCACGGTTCGTCCCGAAAGAGGGGGCCCCGAAAGGACCGTGCAGAGAGATCGGAGCAAGATCTGCCCCTTCCCGGCCTCCGACCCGGAAGAGCGGACGAGAGCTTCCCGAAGGAGCCCGATGAGAGCGCGGAGCTCATCCGAAGCAGACGTGGGGGGTGCCTTCGTTTACCCTCGTGAACCGCACCCTAGGGCGTGTAGCAGCAGCGCCGCTACAACAGCAGCTGAAGCAGCGCCGAACGAGGGAGGAGAGGTAGAGTTGGTCCCCTCAGGCGAGGGCGGCGAGGGCGGCGAAGACGACGGAGACGGGGGCGAGGAGGGCGCTGTGAGCGGCCCCTCAGAGGCCTCGGAGGCCGAAGCCGTGGCCGAGGACCCGCCAACAGAGACGGAGGAATCTGACACGGAGTTAGACTGGTGGGGGGTTAAGCAAACCCGGGCCCAGCTGAATGACAGAGGTGAGCCACTCGCTCGGTGTTTCCAAGACCATGTGCGAAGGTGTGTGGGAACGAGACGAGTGGTGCACCTGTATGTCTAAGGGAATATGGCACAGAATCAGACGCAGGGGGGGTTGAACGAACCCGGCCCCAGAGGAGCACCAGAGGTCGGCTACCCGCTCGGTATCGCCAGGACTACGTGCTCCGGAGTGTGTCCAACTCCGGAGGGAGTGTGTAAAACTGTTGGCATAATGCGTAATTGTCAACCGATGTGTGAAACTGTTGGTCTCAGGACCGTTGTCATACATGTGTGGTTTTGTTGTTAACTTGCAGAGGACTTAGCAAGTTCAAAGTGGGGGGAAATGTAGCAGTCTGGAAAATATGGTATATTATTCAGAACTGCTGACTGTGTTTATATCCCTTTTTGTACACAAAGACATTCTAACTAGTGTCATTGATTCACACGAACAATGACACAAAAGTCCCCGTCCAAAGAGCATGTGAATCCGGATCATAAATGACAGTATTGATTCATATTTTACAGTGCGTCTCCCCTTGTGACTGGCAGGCGGGACCAGCAGGGGGCAGTAGCAGGCAGAGAGTGGCGGAGAGAGCTGAGAGATGATAAAGGGAGGAGTGCAGCGGAAGTCGTTCTCTTCGGCAGTGAACTTGACAACGAGAAGTCACGTCTAACGGGGGGGCTCTGGATAGCCCCGTTGCTGACTTTATGCCGGAGTGCCCCGTGGAACAGTGACGGGTGATAGGAAGTACTGGCTAGTGGATACGATATCCTAGCAGTACCAGTGTTATGATATTATGAACATTAAGTGCAGAGTCAGGCACTAAGAGTCGAGTTATACCTAGTTACAGTGAGCGGTATAGGTAGCGTGCGGCTAAGGATCACAGTAGCATTGCTCGTGTTATACCTAGTTACAGTGACGGTATAGTCTGCGTGCCAGAGACGTACGGGACATCCAAGCAGTCTGCCCGGGCGTCAACAGCTGTCTGCACCGGAGAGCAGCAGCACACCTGCTCCAGGCTGCCTGCAGGACACGGGGAGTTCTTTACCACCAGCAGAGTTCGCCCAGCACCAGCTCAGCCAGCACTGCCCCTCTGCTATAGCTCCGCCTGCTAGCACCTGCGACGCGAGTGTTCGACGCCATCTTGCCACCAGGACGGTGGTGGAGCGGCGCGGCCGCCATTTTGGTAGAGTAAACATTAGGGCTTCGGCGCCCAGGATCTATTGCACCTTACACAGTGTGGAGCGGCCTGCGGGTGAAGTTAACGTTGCTAACTGCAGACCCCAAACATTACATTACATGCCGGCATTAGCATAGGGCTTTTGTTTTGGTAATTGTGGGCCCACACTTTGGTTTTATTTCCTTTTCTTTGAGCGTGATACAATGTGTGTGTATTAATATTTTCCCATTCAATTAACCCTTCCCTGGGGGGGGAAGTTACAGACCTGGTGCATTATAATTAAAGCCTTTTGAGGTATTATTCTGGCCGTATAATTAAAGCCTGTTGAGGTATTATACAGGGTGAAGACCCAGACGTGGGTGATGAGTCAAACACAGTGAAGTATATTATCCCGGATAGTAACCCAGAGGTGGGTGCATAATATACGTGTTTATGAGGTATTGAGTTGAACAGCAGGGGCTATAGTAGGACTTCAGCCCAATTGGCCAGTAGTATTAAATAATTGTAACTGAACAGTACAATTAACATAAAGACTTGAATGGGGTTCTGTGTGCGTGTCCATTCCTGTGCCCTGCATTAACTCTTTTGGTGTGGGTAACGTATATATATGGTTAACCCCTTCCTACCCAACTCTCCCCTTTTCAGTGGAAGGTTTCTAGGGTCATTGAGGGAGGGTACTGCTTGCGGGGGGAACTCAGAGTATTTGATTACAATTCAGTCACGAGGTGTGGGAGGGTCTAAGGAGCGACTGGGAGGAGTGGGAGCGTGTTGGGGAGTACTGCTGACCGCCCTGCGACAGGGAAGGAAGACCAGAGTACCAGACCAGGTTGGTAAATCCCGGGCCCCATCCACTCACACTACCAGCCTCCAGTCGACGCCCCAGGCCCAAAGATGAGGGTGCAGCCAGACAGAGTTCTGCTGTGTCCAGCTACCTCCTGACTGCCAGCAACCGTTCCCACGAAGCAGGGATAATCCACCCTGCTACACATAGGTTAACAATAGTATGAGTGTCTCCCAGTGCCTGAAACCGTGAGTGTTCTCTCCATTATATTTATAAAACAATTGGATAACAATTTGGTTAAAGTCAGATTGACATTTTCCTAAAAGAGTGAATAACCAATATTATATTCTGTTACTGTATAACCCTGTGATGTGCTGAGATGTATTTTGGTGGGACAGTACCAGAAGACCTTTCGTAAGGCCGGGGATTATACCTGAATAGTATTATATGTTAAATGCCATAGTGTAAACCAAAGTCCTACAAAATATAGGCCTGCCTGAAAAGACAGATATATGACATAGTGTAAACAAAGACCTAAAAGGATATAGGCCTGCCTGTAAAGACAGAGATATTGGGCAGACAAACATTGAATGCAGGGCTGATTACGTTTGGGGGTGCGGGCAGTTTACGGACATATGGATTAATATTACCTTTGTCTTGTCCTGGTACTAGTCTCCTATATTGTCTCAGGACCACTGCAATTCAAGTCTGCAAAATAAGCTTAGACTGTTGTAAACCTATTTAAACGGCATGACTATGGAATAAAAGAAAAAGTACTGGGTAGGTGTTATATTTCATTTATGTTTTGATTGTGTGAGCAATAGCTCAAAGCAGTGTGTTTTAAACCTAAACGGTGTCCATGTTTTTGAGAACCTTATGGAAACCTTGCGGTGGTAACAAAAAGGTTTTTCAGAAAAAGGCTGATTGACTGAATGCAATTTCAATACAATCTGGCTGGCCGTTTAGGTAGTGATCTGGGGGAAAAGTGGGTGGCTTAAACTGGGCTGATCTTAACAAAATACTTGGATGAAATGAGACATTCCTGATCTATTTGAACTATTCAAATATTAATGGAAGAAGTCAAAAGCATCCAAGAATTTTAAGATTACACTGTGGACGGGGTGGGAATCTTTAGAATTAGCTGACTGGCGCGGAAGTTTAAAATTGAATAAACAGAGAGGGTTGGCAAGGAAAAAAGTATTTGACCTACACGGTCATAGGCTGTGTATAAATAGTATTTCTAACTAATTGAGACCTATATATTGGACAAACTACACCCTACTACTTATGATATTCAACAAGTTTTCTTTTTTACAAAAACATACAGAGAACTTTTATCTAAACATAACAGGCATCTGTAGTCTCACAAATCCTATTTATAAAACACGCACACACACATAGGAGGAGACCCCCTGCTGTCTAGCACGTGCTATTTAGGACACACACACACAACGTGCTATTTAGGACACACACACACACACACAACATGCTATTTAGGACACACCCACACACACACCCACACACACCCACACACACACACACACACACACACACACAGTCTTACTTATAATATATTAATATATCCCACACATGCTCATTTGCAGTATACAACATTAGTCTCAATCAAACCAAGATGGCGGATGTTGAAGAAACCACCCAATCTGTACTACAGAAAGTGTATCTACGGCTCGATGTGACCACAGAGCCCCAAGACAGAAGTAAGACAAGGAAGACTATGGAGAAATTGATAAAGAATTGGCAGATGAGGAACCTCTTCCCCCAGAACGAGGCACCGGCTCCTTCGGGGGCAGACAGACTAAATGTGTTTAACCATGAGCAAGGGGAGCTTTCCTTGAGGATTATTGCATGGGAGAAAGGCGGAAGGCATAGAATGGGACCTACCAAAACAGCATTGGACAAATCCCTGAAGCAGATGGCAAGAGTGACCCGTCTCCTATTACACATTAAAAATGTGACCCCAATGTCAGCAGTCTCTGTCTGTCCAGTCTCTATAGAAGACAGGTCAGACATTTTCACCCCGTTACAGCCTCAATTTTGCTCCACTCCAAGCTCAAATTCCTCTGCCCCTCCACTATACCCTAACCCAGCCAACCTATTAGACACAACACCCCCAGAGTATACACCCCCCACCAATGCATGCCTTTTCCCTCAACAAACACAGGCCCCCATAATCCATATTACAAACGGGATCCTGGAAGTAGAAGAGACCAGTAAAGACAGGGAGCTGACACAGCTGATCCATGATATCCGAGCCCTCAAACATAATACCACTGAAATAATAGAGGCCTGCAGGGAAGGGCAAGCAAGCTCCAGCGATAAGGAGGGACTATCAGGCCCAAAAGGAAACATGACACCAAAGAATGTAGATGCAAGGAGGAGGGAAAAGGTGGAAGCTAGGACATGCTACAGTCCGGGCAGCGACACATACAGGACCAGCGCAGGTACTAGTCAAGCTTCAAAGGAGCTCTCATCTGGAGAAAGTGGGGAAAAGAGAATGGATACGCGGCCGATGCAGAGCCATGGGACAGAAACAATGACGTCAAAGAAGTAGAGGGGGTGGACAAAGTCATAGTGCTAGAAGGACGACTGAAACTACGAGGTGATGAGAAGAGCCCCAGAGGAAAATCCCTGGAGATAGCCGGTGGAGAAATGCTATTACAACACACTCCAGTGGGACACCACACAAGAGCAAGAGAAAGAGCCAGAGAGAGGGAGGAAGGAGCAGCCGGTCACAACATGTGCCCCCTGGTGACCTCTCATCATGGACAAGGAGCAGCCGGTCACAACATGTGCCCTCTGGTGGCCACTCATCATGGACTTACTATATACCAGGCCTGGTGCCACAGGGACCTGGAGGCCTTAGTGGCGAAGCTACCCCTGCTAGCCAAAGGAGGGCAGCGATGGATAATGGAGGTTGAGAAATTTACTGCCGGAGATACTCTATGTCTGGGAGATCTCAGGGCCCTGATGGGAAGATTGGAAGGAAGACTAAAGGCAAGAACCATAGATACCCAGGCAAATTGCACTAACTCCCCAGATGAAGATAATTTCAATCAACACAGACAGTTATATTGGGCTGGGGTCCGAGATGTATACCCCACTACAAGGACTCTCTCCTCCCTAGCCAGTCTGAAGAAGGAACAGGGTGAGGAGATACATGCCTTCCTGAAAAAGTGTGAAGAGGTGTGGTTGGAAAACACAGGAGAAAGACATGATAGCTCCAAAGCCACCACCATGTTGTGGAGAAACGCAGTGGTACATGCCCTTCCCCAGGCAGTGCAAGACCGATTGGAGGACATTGTGGGTCTGGATACGAAAGACGACGAGGAATGGAAAGCCCACCTCATCCATTATGACAACAAGCACAAGAAAATTCAAAACGACAATGATGAAGAGATAAAGACATTGGGAAAGAGACTGTTGAAAATGCAAGTGAGTGAGAAAGACGATGAGGCCAACAGGGCAAAGAGAGGAAAAAAACAAATGTTGATGGGTCACATGGGGCCACCCATGCAACAAGAAGCTGTGGAAGCTCCAGCCACTGTACCCTCACCCATGCCACCACCACAGCAACAGTGGCCCGCTTACCCCACTCCCATGGCTCCCTATGCGTACCCACCCCCATACGAATACCAGGCATACGGGCCTCCAATGAACAGAGGGCCACCAAGAGGAAGAAGAAATGGGAGGTTCAATCCACCGCCACAACCAACTGGATGCTACATCTGTGGACATGGTGGCCACTGGGCCCGGGACTGTTATCAGAACATACAGAACAGAGGCGGACAGAGGGGCAACCCTAGAGGAGGATACAGCCCCAGAGGAAGAGGAGGACCGCCGCAACAGGAAAAATCCAGAGGTTACCCGCCGAATGCCTCCCAATTGCCTATGTCAGCATGGGAGACTGAAGAGTGGGGACCACAATGAAGATGCCCAAAGGATCCAACCACAGGTATAGCGGTACCGGCCCACCAAGAACCAATGGTTACCTGTGAAATTGAGGGTGAAATAATACAGCTCATGGTGGACACCGGAGCCGCAGTATCGGTCATCACCAGCCTCAAGGGAAAGTCCCCACCACTTTCCACAAAGACTCTCAACACAGTTGGATACTTGGGAAAATCTGAAATGCAGAAATATACCACGCCATTGGTCACCACAGTAGGCTGTCAAACTCTCCTCCATTCCTTCCTCCACGCACCCAAATGCCCCGTCAACCTATTAGGAAGAGACCTTTTGGTCAAAATAGGAGCTGTAATCCTCTGCTCTCCAGATGGCCTTATCCTGCGCCTCCCTGGAAGCGCTGAAAACCTTACAACATACAGCAGTGGAGAAAGGATATTAATGTTGGGAACTCCGGACACCCCACAAGAAACCACTCAAGTCTACTGGAGTAGGCTACTCACTACTGGTATTGACACCCCAGAAATACAAAGATGTTACATGTTATGGAAACCTTGGATAAACACCCTGGGAGCATTTGGGCCCCCGATAGACCCCCTTCATCTTACCTACAACTACCTCAGACAACCTGATGAGGAGTATCAACAAGCCTGGGAAGAGGACAAAGAAAATAACATTGAGAAGATACAGATATCAGACCTCTATGTGGGACAACAAGGAGTCGCTGCACAATGCCTACTCACCCCAGAACAACAACAGTGGTATGTCCTGGATGAAGAAGCCACCCCACACATCACCCTAGCGGTAGCAGTGGGACAAGAAGCAAGGTCACTGGGCCATATGATGAGAAAAGCCCTGGCCAGCACATGGTTACCCACCAGGTCACCAAAGCTCTTCGTCAATCCTGAAGGCACCATGTGGAGAATCCTTCACAACGGCACTGATCAAGGCCAGTTGGAAAAACAGGAATTAGAACGGGACCATGGAAGAGAACATACTAACCATCCAGACACGGAAGAATGGCTGCAGAACGTCCCACATACGTTATGGACCACCGGCCCCTATGATGTGGGACTAGTGGCCAATAGAGAAGTTTCAGTCACCCTCAAGCCAGACCAAACCCCCTGTTGGAGGCCCCAGTACAAACTCAAACCAGAACAGATCAATGGAATTGATGACACCATCTGAGGACTCCTAGAAGTTGGAGTCTTAAGACACACCACATCTCCCTGGAACACCCCCATACTGCCAGTACCCAAAGCAGGAAACAATGGATGGAGAATGGTCCATGACCTACGAGAAGTCAACAATGCAACAGTAACAGAAAACCTTCCTGTGCCTGACCCCTATGTGGCGCTGCAGAACATTGATCCGTCACATACCCACTTCTCCGTCATCGACTTGGCAAATGCATTCTTCTGCCTGCCCCTCGATCCAGAAGTTCAAGATATGTTTGCCTTTACCTATAAAGGACTTCAACTCACCTACAATAGGATGCCGCAAGGCTACAAGGGTAGCCCTGGACTATTCAACCAAGCACTGAAGAAGGACCTAGACACCCTGGCACTGCCGGAAGGAGTCATTCTGATTATGTATGTGGATGATCTGCTCTTGGCTGCCCCCTCTGGTGAGACCTGTCTAAAAGCCACCTCCGATCTGTTGATATTCCTAGCCAAAATTGGCTACAAGGTTAAAAAGGAGAAAACCCAGATAGCAAGACGAACTGTTACTTTCCTTGGAAGGCTCATCTCAGCAAACAGCCTGACGCTGTCCTCATCTCAACGAACCTCCATCCTCACCCATGGGAAACCAAGAACAGTGCAACAGATGTTGGCTTTCTTGGGCTTGACCGGTTACAGCAGATCCCATATACCTGACTATGTGTCCCTAACTCAGGCCTTGAGGGACATGATTACAGAAGCTGGCAACAGGAACCTCACAGCGGTACTGGATTGGACACTGGAAGGAGAAGAAGCATTCACCCAGACCAAACAAGCCCTGGCACAGGCTGCTCACCTATGCACTCCAGACTACTCACAACCATTCTACTTGGATGTTTCTGAAACAGAGGGGGTGGTAAACGGAGTTCTGTTTCAGAAAAAGGAGGGGGAACGAAGGATACTAACATATCATAGTTCAAAACTCGACAACATCGAAAAAGGTCAAGCAGGATGTACAAGACACCTGGCGGCACTCGCCAGAGCCATTGAGAAGACAGCTCACGTGGTCATGTGCCACCCCCTCAAGATAAACACAACTCATGGAGTAGTCGCATTCCTGAGCTCCAAAGCCTTCACCTTCTCGCCAATCAGAAGAATCAAGGTTTCTGAGACCCTCACACAACCACACATCAGCTATGAATCAGGAAGAGTGAACATAGCCACCGGACTAACATCAAAAGACCTGGAACCACATGACTGTAGTTACATCGCCCAGAAAGATCTGAGAATCAGAACAGATCTACAAGAGGAACCACTACCAAACCCAGAAAAGGTCATGTACAGTGATGGATGCTGCTACAAGGGTGAAACAGGAAACGTTGCCTCCTACGCAGTGGTACAACAAAAAGGTTCCCAAACAATAACTCTGGAAGCAGCCATCATACCACAACCAGCCTCAGGACAACTGGCTGAGATCAAAGCCTTAACCAGAGCACTGGAATTAAGTGAAGGTGCCAGAGTAAACATCTACACAGACTCAGCGTATGGCCATGGAGCCGTTCATGTCAATGGACCCCAGTGGATAAGAAGAGGTTTCATCACCTCCCAGAAAGCACCTGTCAAACATGCAGAAGCACTCAGAAAACTGTTAGCGGCTGTACTGCTCCCCCAAGAGGTAGCCGTTATAAAGTGCAAAGGACATCAGAATTCGACCTCACCCATAGCCCGGGGAAACGATGCAGCAGACAAAGCGGCCAAAAAAGCAGGAGGTTACACAGGACAGATGGTGAGCCTCCAGGAAGAAAACAGACCAGAGCTAACTGAAGACAGCATTAGAGAAATGCAAAAAGAAGCAGGACCTTATGAACAAAATCAATGGGCAAGGAAAGGAGCCCAATGTGAAAAAGGAATCTGGAGGGCACATGACGGCCGCCTAGTAGCTCCTGCAAAACTATGCCAGCTACTCATAAAACAGGCCCATGGCCCCACCCACGTCAGCAGACGGAGAACCACCAAGGAAGTAGAACTACAATGGTGGCACCCTTACATGAAGGACATGATAGAAAACTACATTACAGATTGCGACACTTGTAATGCATACAACAACAAAAAATCATACAAGCTCCCCATGGGAAGGTTCCCTGTCCCTGATGCACCATTTAAGGAAATTTGTATTGACTACACTGACATGGGGGCTGAAAACGTTGTAAGGGGCTACAGATACATACTGGTGATGGTGGATAGATTCACCAGGTGGGTTGAAGCAATCCCCTGTAAAAAGGAGGATGCTGGATCGGTCATTAAGTGGCTAAAAAATGAACTAATTCCACGGCACGGTGTCCCCCGGCTCATAAGGTCCGACAATGGGACTCATTTCACCAGCCAAAAGCTAGGTGAGGTGGAAAAATACTTAGGAATAGAACACAAATATGGCAGCGTTTACCATCCTGCCTCGCAAGGTTTGGTCGAGCGAGCAAATCAGACCTTGAAAAGGAAGATAGCAAAAGCTCGTCATGGGACAAAGCTGAAGTGGGTGGATGCCCTGCCTCTTGCATTGATGTCTATGAGATCCTCTCAAAATGAGAAAACTCATCTCTCCCCTCATGAGTTAATGACAGGGAGACCAATGCCAGGCCCACCTAGAGAGGGAGTGTGCGAACCCACTTTGAACATATGGGAGATAGAGGTGGAAGATTACCTAAAGGCCCTCACTAACATCACTCAAGTCTTGTCTACACAGGTTCAGAGATCCGAGGAGGATCAGGAGGAAGCAGATAAGACTCCTGTTAAGCCTGGAGATTGGGTACGGGTTAAAGTTCACAAAAGAAAGTGGACTGAACCCAGGTGGACAGGGCCTTGGGAAGTGGTTGAACACACATCCCACGCCCTGAAAGTTAGACGAAAAACAGGAGCTCATTGGCACCACCTCACACATTGTGTACCTGCACAGGCACCCTCTCGAACAGTCGGAGAGATTAGAACCGATTTGGCTGCGCTGGAACAATCAAAGTAATGACAATTTGGCTACTTGATCAAGAACTAACAGAAACGGCGCAAACGGACGATATTGAGTCTGTAGATACCTTAGACATAACTCAATCCACAATTCTCACCCCTCCCCAAACAAAACACGACCAACAATTATACCTCACTCAGTTTGTTATTTCCGCCTGTCAAAAGGGCTCAGCAACCGTATTCCGTATTCAGGAAAGTATTCATGTATCACCAGGAAAGACCCGTGTTTATCAGCATGTTCACCTCCATAGCCTGGCCCCCCCTACCTGACTGATAATGTGACCTCCTTCTCCCCTACCGCCCCACCCGTTTCCCTCCGGTCCTCTTCCACTCTTTCCCTCACTGTCCCATCATCCAAACTTAAAGGTTTTGGTGACCAGGATTTTTCATGAGCTGCACCCAGACTGTGGACCACCCTCCCTCAGACTGTCCGTGACTCTCCCTCACTCTCCACCTTTAAAGCCAGACTCAAAACCTACCTGTTCGCATAGAACCTTCCCTACCCATAACCACCCTCCTCCAACCTACCACCTCCCTTTCCCCTTCCCTACTTCCTCTCCCTCACCTGCCCCTTCCCCTCGGCTTCCTTACTTCCCTGACTGTTCCCCCTACTGGACTCTGCATCTGTTACTTGTTTACCCGTGGTTAAAGGTCCTCTGTCCTCATACTGTTGCTCATTCCCTGTGATTCTCTGTTTCTTTGTTTATTTGTTTTTACTCACGGTCAGCGTTTTTGGGTTCTTGAAAAGTGCTTTATAAATCAAATGTATTATTATTATTAATAACATGACTAGAACCTGTTGAAACAGTATGAAAGAACACCAGTATGAAAGAACACCAGATGGGAAGTGAATAAATCGGGGCCATTGTTTCCAAATCAAGCTTGCCCTACTGGTAAAATGAAAGACGAGTTGAGTGAATGACATGGAATGGATGGAAGGTGATAATGATAAAATGCAAAGAATCTAATTATTATCAGAATAATTCCGAGATCACTCACGTGAAGAAGATGGGTCCAGCGATAAGAAGATTTTTTCGTACGTTTATTGCTATATTTTTGCGCCCTACGCAAAGGAGGGATGGAGTGTGACCTTCCAGGCATGACATCCCTTCTTCACATTTTTTTCGCGGTTTTTGGTGATGTTACTAGATGTGACTAATGCATTGTTGGCATGCTGCAGATGTGTTTTCTGTGTGGAACACCACATATTTATTTCTTTATACTGCAGATGTAATATACGGTTGTTATATGGATGTTTTCATTAGTTATTACACCATGTATAATTGCCAGCCATACGCCAATGTCAGAAGCTTATGCCTTATATTTTACTGCCTATGCGGTCTCACCCATTGTGTATTAAAAAATACCTTCGTCTGGACAGAGAGATGGTGAGTAGAGTTTCCCCTTGACCAAATCGTACTGTCCCGCAGGGGTTTTCGCTCTCACACAATAGGGTTGGAGGATCTGGCATATCATATTAACTTCTGTTATGGTTTGGTAATTATTATGGTAGTTTTGTGGTTTTCAGTTGTTCACACCATAAAATTGGTGTGAAAGGAGGGATTGTCACCATTAATACAATTATTCTTCTATCATTCTTATGTGTTGTAATCTCCTCTATTCAGTGGCAATACCAACAGCTATTTCTGACCAGGCCATGCAGCTGTTGGTAGGAAGCACAGACAGAGAAGGCAGGATTTGGCCTACTAAGATAAACTAGTTACAGTATGCATAAATATATGCCATAAGAATCAATCTACTGTTCCAGTTATCCATTGTAAGAATGTATAGACAACCATCTACAAATATGTATACTATTACAAAATGTGCTGTTTACTGTATATAGAAATGCACTAATTTGACCCACAGTCTGTCCTTCACAAATGAACCACCTATGACAGAACTAAAATAGCGAGGTTCTCGGTTTACAGTCTGTCTCCTTGTTTAGACGTGTTGCATGGAGTATAAATTGGCAAGGGATTGAACAGGATGGGACAGACTTCTTCTCTGCTCTCACCAAAGCTAAGTTGAACTGTCCACTCTCAGCTGTGATGTGTATTCTCTGTAATATTGTTTTATTCACTCTGTAATAAATCTTTGAACCTAAAACCTTCTCCTTACCGTCTCTCCAAGGTCAAATTAACTGAACCCGACAGCAGTCAATGTATTCCTACGCTTCACTGACAAAAACTGCCAACGCGAATGTAGCGAAAAGCTAAGGCAAACAGCCAGTTTGTTCCTCGAGAGAAGGATATTTTCAGATCAGATTATTTTCGCTGAAACATATTAACAAATAATGAAACGGGTGACAGCTACTTTGTCCTCGTTTACAAAACCGTTAGTGACCTAATTTAACATTAACATATCTAAGCAGAAAGCAGCACCACACATTTTCAAGCATTTTTTCAGAACAGTGGGGACTTATTTACATTGTGAATTTGCTGCCCCCTGGTGGAATTTTAGGGGAACGTTGCTTATCTTACAACTCTGGGGCGCGCGCGCAGCCGTAGTCTGCAGCGCAGGTCAAATAGCTTGCAATGTAATCTGCGAAGCGAACGCGTGCAGAGCGCGTGCCTGCATGCCTGCCTGTATTTTCTTTGGTGTGTGGGAATTATGGATCTTTGAAGAGAGCTGGATGTATTAAGCATCTAACAAAGTGTGAATGAAAAGATATAGGTATATTTTAAGGTTTTTGATTAATTAACAGATTGCAGAATGGGTACCAGTACAGCTCAATACACAATTGTTAAGGGGATGCAGACCAGAGAAAGACTTTCGTCTTGTTTACATCAGGGTCCCCCATTTTCAATTCATAATGACATTTATGACATACAATACACAATATACAGATATAAGAATCTAATCTAATCATTAAGCTATTCTAAATCATGACATTTAAGACATATACAGTACAGGTGAGATGACATCCCAGATAGTGCCTAAATTAAGTAATATGTCATCGACCATATCCTGTCCCCGAATACTCACAGATTCGTTCTTGCAGTTAAAAAAGAAATATTTCTAGTCTGGTTTGATAGTTGTGTAACTTTGTGGATTTGAGTGGATTTGAACATGCAGACCATCGGATCCAGTCGGCCAAGCTAACCAGCTGAGCTAAAGTTTGAGACCAGCAAGTGGTGTTATAGTTTACAGTTTTTCTAGGGCGGGCGGGCAGGTGTAGTGTCGCTCGCAGTGCAGGTCAAATCGCTTGCATTGTAATCTGCGAAGCAACACGTGCGAAGCAAACGCATGCAGAGCGCGTGCCTGCGTGCCTGCCTGTATTTTCTTTGGCGTGTGGGAATTATGGCTCTTTGAAGGGAGCTGGATCTTTTAAGAATGTATTAATCATCTACCAAAATGTGAATAAAAAGATATAGGTATACTTTAAGGTGAGATGACATCCCATATAGTCCCTGAATTAAGTAATCTGTCATCGACCATATCCTGTCCCCGAATACTCACAGATTCGTTCTTGCAATAAAAAAAATATATAATAATAATAATGTAGCCCCTTTTACCCCAGTTGACTTAGAGGGCAGGGCCCTAGGTTCGTAACACCTAGCTCTTACTAATCTAATAATACAAATATACGAATATCTGTTTGGGATATAACATCAATACATTTGAAATAGAAATTATCAAGCCAGACACTTAACTTTAAATATAAAAATAATCTGTATTGAACATAGTGTTATATATTACATACAACGTGTGTATATATATATACACATTACCGAATAAAGAAAATGTTAGAGTATTGTCTCTCAAAGGCACCGTGTGCTCAATATCAAAAAAGGAAAACAAAATAAAATAACAGCTATTACTCTGTACGCAGGTTCAAACTCAAAGGCACCATGTGCTTAATATCAACAAAGGAAATATAAATGAAAACCTATATCCAAAATGGCATTAATGATACAGCTAATTACAAATGAAATATCCTGTACAATAATACAATATATTAATATACCTAAGCCGGCATCTAATAAACAAAAACAAACAAACAAAACCCCCCGTTGCAGGCCTGATTGATGGGAAACTCACAATCCCATTTAATCTTCAGCTCTAACGAGCCAAAGTACTCACGGTCCGGAGTCAGTGTTCAGGTGGGGGGAAAGGATAAAGTGGAGATTGAGTGCGATGCAATGTGAAGTCCTGGTGCGCCTCCCACGCTGCCAGAGGAAGTCTGTACAGGCCTTGGTAGCACAGACTGCTATCTGGTTCCCGAAGTCTGTACAGGCCCTGGTAGCACAGACTGCTATCTGGTTCTCGAAGTCTGTACAGGCCCTGGTAGCACAGACCGCTTATCCTGTTCTCGAAGTCTGTACAGGCCCTGGTAGCACAGACCGCTTATCCTGTTCTCTCTATTGTAGTGGGTTTCCGGGTTAGCTATCCGGGGCCTGCTACTGTTTACCTAGCTTAGCTAGCTAGCCTCAACACCCAGTCCGATGTGGAGCAATTGATTGGGCATGCCTATCTAACATGCACAATTCCTCGACGTCACATATAATGTTCAGCGTGTGTCCTAGGCCAGAACACTTGAGAACACTATACAACTGGATACAACTTAGCAATGGTCTGTCAAACATTTGCACACTCTTCCACCTGCTTCTCTCACCCTCACTCTCTCTTTCTGGGGCTCGAGAGCTCAATCACCACACCTGGTTAAACCCAGTCCCATCAACCCTGACCTTTCTCCTGATTGGCCAAGCCACAGTTCCCAGTTCAAATAGACAGGAGTTCTACATATTACCCATACATGAAATAATGGTATATGTAGAACATATTACCCATAGGTAAATAAGATATACAAAATACAAAATAATAACATATATTTATATAAGACAACAACAAATAAAGTTATTATTATAACTTGGTTTATATTAACAGGATAACCACTGGGTTAATATTACCAGGGTTAGTTAATATTACCAGGGTTACAATAAAAACGTACATCCTTTATTACATGCACAGACATGTGTGGCATTATGAGTGCATGTTGAGTTGAGCATGTGTGTGCACGCGGAGCAGTGTGTGCACGCGGAGCAGTGATGCGGTGAGTGCATCGTTCGTTCGCTGTGCAACCTGTTTGACCCCCCATACATGTGCATGTGCATGTGCATGTGCGTGTGCGTGTGCGTGTGTGTGTGTGTGTGCACGTGTGTGTGTGGTCGTACCAGTCTCCAGGCTGAAGAGATGGTGTCTGAGCTGGTGTGTGTGTGTGTGCACGTGTGTGTGTGGTCGTACCAGTCTCCAGGCTGAAGAGATGGTGTCTGAGCTGGTGTACAGCTTCCTCATCCCCGAAGTCCGCAGGATGGATGTCAGACAAAGAGGTCATTATAATCATCATCATCATCATCACATAACATAACTATAACACTACAACCTAAGGCAGCTATATTATTAGCTTACTAAAGATGCTATTGATAGCATTCAGCCACTAGATGTCGCACTAGAGCACCAACATGTCAGACCAAAACAACGGTGTGCTTACATAGGGTATGCTAATTATTGTAGAAAAAATATATATATTAAACGGGAGCAGAGAAACAGGGACCTCTCAACTAGCAGCACATTTATCCAAACAGGTGCATTCTACATGTAGTAGGAAATGTAGCCCCTTTCGTGACTGTGATGCACAGAGTGAATACACAGTCCCTTATACTTCCATTGAAAATTCCTACAATTAAGTCTGTCTCACTTTTCTCTATCCAAACGCTTCTCATACAAGTATCGCAGAGACATTTTAAAGGTACTCACAGTTGCACAAGGGTTTCGGACAGACAAACGCTAGGGTTTGAAAGCTCGGTGTTGGTAATAAACATTTAAAATAATTTTTAGAAACTGGTCAACATGGCTCAAATGTGATCACAGCGGCTCAAAACGTGATCACAGCGCAGGCGCATCAGGCACCCAAAGCCGGAAATGAAGCCGTTTTGAGCCGTGTTGACCAGTTTCAAAAAAAAAATGTAATGTTTATTAGCAACGCACATACCATGTAAATAACAACATTCATTTCAGACCCATCAAAAAAAAATTATGAAAAATTATAAATTAAATTAATAATTATTTGGGGGGAAAAGCAATACTTTTATTTTCACCCCTTTCTAAAAGCTCTGTGGATGTTGTTGTATTTTGGTGGGTTTTCTCCTGAATGAAGACATGTTGACTGAGCTCTAAGGACTAATATATACAACATGTAAATATGACTGAACTCTTGATACAAGGACTAACACTAGACAACGATTAATAATTATGACTGAACTCTTGATACAAGGACTAACACTAGACAGCGGTTAATAATTATGACTGAACTCTTGATACAGGGACTAACACTAGACAACGGGTAAATATGACTGAACTCTTCATACAAGGACTAACACTAGACAACATGTAAATATGACTGAGCTCTTTGTAGTGTAGTGTAGGACTACAACTCCCAGAGGTTAATGTGTCACGCGTCTTGCTTATGATTGGTTATGGTTACGTTAACCAGAAGCGCCTCGGAGCGCTCTGTGTCACAGTAAGGTAGCAGCCAGAGGGACTGGCTGCGGTTCTACTGTTTACCTGCATTAATACAAACTGTGAATAAAGCACAACTGAGCACTACCACAGTCTCTTCTATTAAGATATAACAGTGGCGACGAGGATAAAGGAAAACACACGTTTGTGTCCACCTCGGAAATAGAGGTTGTAGGCTTGTAGCCGAAGAAAGAATAATAGTCAAGCTAGCTTCCACGTTTTTCTCTGGAACTCGTGGCGGGGAAGTGCAAAAAGGAATGGCGCTGTACAGTCTAGAAACAGAACTGGTGTTTGATGAGACGATAGAGACATTTGAAGCCTATGAAGAGAGACTTCAGCAGTTTTTCATCGCAAACAACATTGCGGCAGGCCGGCAAAGGGCTGTGTTTCTCTCTGTGGTAGGAGCTAAAACGTTTACATTGCTCAAGGATTTGGTGGCGCCGGACAGGCCAGGCGACGTGGACTTGAAGGACTTGTTAACGGCAGTGAGAGCCTATTTTTCACAGAAGAAGAATGTGCTAGCAGAGAGGTATACGTTCAGAAATCGCAAACAGCTCTCTGGTGAATCGCTCACGGAATATGTGGCGGCATTGAAAGGATTGGCTTCTTGGTGTGCGTTTGGAACATCAATGGAAGAGCAGCTTCGTGACCAGTTTATCTGCGGTATCACAAGTAACGATCTGTGCAGTAAGCTGCTGAATGCAGCTTGTGACGGGGTACTGGCATGGACCAAGACGCTGGAGATCACCAACAACTATGAATGCACCGTGGTCAGCATGAAAAGATTTGTGCCAGAGCCGCAGTTCAGAACCGACAGAGTGGAGATGGCGGGAAGACAACGTGAAGACGCTACGGGAGGACAGCGACCACCGAGAGCAGGAACAGAGCAGAAGAGCGGCAATGCGTCGGAATGTTACCGATGCAACGGAAGAGGGCATTCGGTGGGAGATTGTCGCTACAAGGATTTCCAGTGTCGGTTTTGCAAGACGACGGGGCATCTGGAGAGGGCTTGCAGGAAGAGGGGCCAATTCAACGGACAAGATCAGCAAGGGAGAGCAACGTGCGCGGCCCAGCACAGAGGCGGGCGAGGAGGAGGAGTCAACATGATCTCAGAGACTGAACATGAACAGGCAGAGTACGGGTCCGGTTCAGAGGAACAGACTCAAATGGGACTGTATACAGTCCGACCTAATATGGATTGTGAGTATGAGAAACCATACAATGTGTTTGTGAAATGTAATTATCAGAAAATATGTATGGAGGTGGATACAGGTGCCGCGTTGTCAGTCATATCAGAGAGTATGTACCATGCCAAGTTCAAACATTTTACATTACTTCCATGTATGACTAAGTTGAAAACGTACACAGATGAGCCATTGGAGCTAATGGGGAAGATAATGGTCACAGTTGAGAGTGGGGAACAGAAGTTGCAGTTACCCTTAGTGGTAGCCAGGGGGCGGGGTCCTGCACTCATGGGTCGTAATTGGATAAGACAATTAACCCTAGACTGGTCTAAGGTCAACAGGATAGGGGATCCGGTGGAGTCCCTGTGTCAGACATATACGCAGGTATTTGGCAATGGTTTGGGTAAAGTGACAGGGGTTAAGGCTAAAATGTATGTGTCCCCACATGCAAAACCTAGGTTTTGCAAAGCCAGGTCTGTTCCTTATGCTTTGAGGGAAGCTGTAAACAAACAGCTAGATGACTTGGAGAAGCAAGGGGTTATTTCTCCAGTGCCACACAGTGAGTGGGCAGCACCCATAGTGAATATACCAAAGAGAGACAACACAGTTCGCATATGTGGGGTCTACAAAGAAACAGTAAATCCATTTCTGGATGTAGATCAATATCCTCTTCCCAGAACACAATACCTATTTGCCAAGTTAGCAGGAGGGAAACACTTTACAAAGCTAGATTTGACACAGGCATATCAGCAGATGGAATTAGAAGAGGAGAGCAAGAAATACTTAACGATCAACACACCAAAAGGGTTGTACAGATACAATCGCTTGCCTTATGGGGTAGCCAGCGCTCCAGCCATATTTCAACGAACAATGGATCAAGTGCTGCAAGGGTTAGATGGGGTAGTCTGTTTTCTAGACGACATATTGGTGACAGGCAATGACACAGACAGTCATATGAAAAACCTAGAAAGGGTACTGCAGAGGTTGGATCAATATGGGCTGAGAGTAAACAAGGGAAAGTGTGCTTTCTTTCAGGACAGTGTGTGCTATTTGGGCCATCGCATAGATGCACAGGGGTTACACCCCCTTCAGGAGAAAACGGAGGCCATCGAAAAGGCCCCTGTGCCCAAAAACACCACAGAGTTGAGGGCGTTTCTGTCTTTGTTAACCTACTATGGGAAATTCATGCCTTCTTTATCTACTCAGATAAAACCTATGCCAGAACTACTACAGAAAGGACAGGAATGGTTCTGGTCAAAGCAGCGTCAAGAGGCTTTTGAGAGGACCAAGAAGATGCTGACAGCAGCACCAGTGCTAGCGCATTTTGACCCCCAGTTACCAGTGATAATGGCCTGTGACGCTTCCCCATACGGGATAGGGGCGGTGATATCACACAAGCTACCAGATGGCAGTGAACAGCCAATAGCATATGCCTCACAGACCCTGTCCAAGGCAGAGGTAAATTATGCGCAAATAGAGAAGGAGGCCCTCAGTATCATTTTTGGAGTAAAAAAGTTCCATGAATATTTGTATGGTCGAAAATGTACCCTCTGTACAGACCATCAGCCACTGGTCAAGATCTTAGGACCTAAGACAGGTGTTCCCACATTAGCAGCAGCAAGACTGCAGAGATGGGCCCTAATTCTAGCAGCCTACCAGTACGATATTCAGTATAAGGCTGCCCTGACACATGGGAATGCGGATGCATTATCTAGGTTACCGATGCAGGCAGAGGCACAAGAGTGTAGCCCGGACTTCAGAGTCTCGTTCTTAGATGAGATCCCTATCTCTGCTAGAGAGATCGCAGAGCACACCAAGAGTGATGCAGTAATGAGAACAGTGAAAGATTTCACACAGAAAGGGTGGCCTAAGCATGTCACAGAGGAGGAACTAAAACCATACTGGGTGAGACGTACAGAACTGTCTGTAGAGAGTGATTGTGTGATGTGGGGTTTTAGAGTGGTCATTCCTCCCGTACTGAGGTCACAAATGTTAAAAGAGTTACATGACAATCACCTGGGTATAGTGAGAATGAAGACCAGAGCACGTAGCCATTTTTGGTGGCCAAACCTGGACAGAGACATTGAAAACCTGGTGGCCACATTTAACCCTTGTCAACTGACTAAAAACACACCACCGACGGCTCCGGTGCATGCATGGACTGGTGCAGTGAGACCGTGGCAGAGGTTCCACATGGATTTTGCAGACAAAGGCAAACATAAGTTCATGGTGTTAACAGACAGTTTCTCTAAGTGGCCGGAAGTGTCATTGATGATGACAACGACAGCAGAGAAAACAGTGGAGGTTCTGAGGGGGTTCTTCGCAAACTATGGACTGCCAGAGGAACTGGTGTCAGACAATGGCCCCCCATTTCAGTCACAGACATTTCAGGACTTTCTCAGGAACAATGGGGTGAAACACACACGGTCGCCGCCGTACCACCCTTCCTCTAATGGGGCTGCAGAGCGCCTGGTGCAGAATCTGAAAAAGGCGCTGGAAAAAGCAAAGAGTCAGAGTATCACAACGCAGCACTCTATTCAAGACTTTTTGTTTTGTTACAGGAGCACCCCCCATTGTGTGATGGGTAAAACACCGGCAGAACTGTTCTTGGGACGGAAACTGAGAACGAGACTGTCGCTGGTACAGCCCAGCGGTGCAGAGACGGGACAACAGAGCACACAGCGGAGCCCGGAGGGACCGCAGAAGAGGGTCCAATCATTCCAACCTCACCAGCGGGTGTTGGTGAAAAACTATGGGGGAGGGGAAGGAGAAAAGTGGGTTCATGGGAGGATTGTGAGGCCATTAGGCCCGGTTACATACATGGTTGAGGTTCAGAACAAAGTATGTAAAAGACATGTGAATCAAATGGTGTCAACTAAGTTACCACAGCCTGAAACGGAAGAGCGAGTAATACTAGGGCCTGATGGTCCTCAGGTCAGGGGAAGTAGTAGACCAAAACGAAATGCAAAACCCCCAGACAGATTAGATCTGTAATCTCAGGAATCAGGGTAGGGGAGGAGTGTAGTGTAGTGTAGGACTACAACTCCCAAACGTTAATGTGTCACGTGTCTTGCTTATGATTGGTTATGGTATGTGTCAGAGTAAGGTAGCAGCCAGAGGGACTGGCTGCGGTTCTACTGTTTACCTGCATTAATACAAACTGTGAATAAAGCACAACTGAGCACTACCACGGTCTCTTCTATTAAGATATAACACTCTTGATAACAGGACTAACACTAGACAACATGTAAATATGACTGAGCTCTTGATAACAGGACTAACACAACAGGTAAATATGACTGAACTCTTGATAACAGGACTAACACTAGACAACATGTAAATATGACTGAACTCTTGATAACAGGACTAACACAGGCAGGGCCGCCTCAGGGGGTGTGCGAGCAGTGCGGTCGCACAGGGCCTCGTGGGAAGGGGGGCCTCGCCAAAAAATAAATAAATAAAAAATATTATGATTTTTTTTTCTTTTTTTTGCGAGGCCCCCCTTCCCGCGAGGCCCTTTTTCATCACAGACCTAAAATCTAGTTTTGCTTACATGCTTATATATTTCACATTAGACACGTTTGTAGAATGTGTCTGACTTGTTCCGGGCTCTGCGGCTCTGCAGATATACTATTGGAGCTCTGTGGCTCTGCAGATACACTATTGGAGCTCTGCGGCTCTGCAGCAGATCACTATTGGTTTCAACGAGGGGAGGGGTTACAGGTAAGGTACAGGCGGCCGGCGTGCGTCTGACTATTTCCACGGGAGCGCGTGCAGCATTGGAGGTTATGCCAAGACGAAGAGGACGGTCGTTCGGCAGATGGACTGAAGATGAAAGTTGTTGCATGTTAGAAAGTTCAGTCAGGCTAGCCATGTCGGCTTAGCTAAAGGCAGGGACAGCTAGTTAGCTTTAGCTACGATATCGAGTGCTAACGTGTGGTTCAGTCGGGCTAGCCATGTCGGCTAGTAGCTAAAGGCAGGGACAGCTAACTAGCGTTAGCTAACCTAGCTAGCTAGCGTTAGCTACGTTATCGAGTGCTAACGTGTGGCAGATAAACAGGAGAACAGACTCCCAAGTTAATCCCAACGGGGGGGACAATATGGACTGGTGAACTTCGTCAACTCCACGGTTGTCTCCTTCCTCTTGGACGTTTGGTGCATTTTTAATGCACTCTATTCTATTCTCGCCGTGGATCTCTCTCTCTCTCTGTCTCTCTTTCTCTCTCTTGCTCTCTCTCTCTCGCTCTCTCGCTCTGTTGCTCTCGCTCTCTCTCTCTTGCTCTCTCTCTCTCTCACTCTCTCTCTTGCTCCCTCTCTCTCTCACTCTCTCTCTCTCGCTCTCTCTCTCTCTTGCTCGCTCTCTCTCTCTCTTGCTCTCTCTCGCTCTCTCTCTCTTTGTTGCTCTCTCTCTCTTGCTTTCTCTCTCTCTCGCTCTCTCTCTCTCTCTCTTGCTCGCTCTCTCTCTCTTGCTCTCTCTCGCTCTCTCTCTCTCTCGCGCTCTCTCTTGCTCTCTCTCTCTCGCTCTCTCTCTCTTGCTCGCTCTCTCTCTCTTGGAGTCTCTCTCTTGGCCGTCACATTGGTTGTGCGAGGGCATTGCCCTTTGCTACACGTTGGCTGGATCTCTTCGTTAGGTTTTACCTCATGGACATGACTGGGGGTTCTGTCTCCCAGGCGGTTCTGAGGTCTGGGACATCCCCTGCGTCCCGCCCTTCGGTGGGTTAGCAGGGGTGTGTGGGTGTGTGCCACGGGGTGATGTCTGGGATGTGGCCTCACACACAGACAGTATATACACACACACACCTAGACACATGCATGCACACACATACCCCCCCCCCCCCACACACACACACACACACACACACCTAGACACATACATGCACACACACACACACACACACACACACACACACACACACAAACACACACACACACACACACACACACACATACACACAGCCTCGGGCAGCGCTAATATGTGACCATGTCCAGTGCTTTAGCCCACATGTCTATATTTTCATTTTCCAGATTTTTCCAGATTGTGAAAGTACAGAATGTAAGCTTTCAAATGATGTGTCATACTTTGAAATCTGAGAATGTTATTATTGTGATGTGCTAATTTTAAATCTTGTAGCAGTCTTTTTTCCCCAGAGACTTAAGCAGAGAAAACAGCTCTTAAAGATTTGACACCTTTCGCCAGGATTCTGCTGGGCGTAAACAATACCTCCCAGCCACACCTCTCCCCTGAATAGTATTAACATAATTAAGTGCTGTGACAGCCATGCTGTCATGACAGATCAGATACAAAATCAAACATTTTGTATTGTAGTAGTAATATAACTACTAGTCTGAATAATGTATATTTCAGTTATTGAATTGAATTGAAAACCTTTATTTATTAAATTAAATTATATTGACCTATTTGTTTACACAGATTGTGTTGTGTCCAATCTTTCGCAGCATTATTCATTAGACACATAGGCTACATAGTGTATTCCAATATCTGTTTTATTGATTAATGATATATTTGAAAGAATGCAGGTTATAGCTGTATAAAACAAATGTCTGTCCCATTGTACCAATCAATGGGATATATTGCATGTTGGCTATAATGATTTTATAAAAAAGAGAGAGATTAAATGCATGGCCATATATTTATACATTCATGTGACATCACAGCATATTCTTTGTATAGCCCAGTGTTTCCTGAAAACAGATATGTACAGTGTTCAGGTTATACATCTATCATTACACAATTACAACCAAAATAGGAAGAAATTATGTTGAACGCAGGGAATTTTAATGCATAGTTGGTAGAACTGGCCAGCGGAGTGATAGACACAAGCCTTTTTTACACAGAAATGCAATAAATAATAATGCATTAAAGAAGACCCCTCATTCTGCCGGCTTTGCTTATTTACACTGAACCCAGCAAAGGGTGGATAGAAGCATCTTGGGTTGTGGTTCTGAAACAGGTCTCCAAGGAGGGAAGCACGAGGTGATAAACATGGAATATCTTCTAGTGTGGCATTACCTCTGCCCCCATTAAATGTTATGTCATGTAGCCTACACAGAAAAAGATTGCATCTTCTCACATTGCTTATTATATTAATTGGACCTAAAACAGGTAGCCTATTATCATTATTATTGTTATCATTATCAGTCTTTGTTACCACCTTTCATGTGACAACTGGACGAAAATCAGCAGACAATATCAAATCAATTCAAGAGGTTTATTCGTCACAAATAAAATACATAAACAGGTAATAAGAAGGCATAAGATGTGCATGATAAAAATAGACATGCTAATACAATATACAGTTTCAACTCTGTCATTATGCTATACTACAATAATCTAAACTATACAAGAACCACATCGGTTCTTTCCTTTAAAGTGACCTTTCCATTTAGTTTAAAGTGAAATTTTTTATTTATTTATTGCATACATACCAGGGCATACAGTGAAATGCGGTTGGCCATGCCCGCTACGATTGTGCAATAAAACAATAGTAATAATAATAAAAATATAATGTACATGTACCGGTACACAACAATACAATTCTTCTATGTCCCTATGCTATACTAGTACTACTATACTATCAAGTCAAGTCAAGAATGCAATAATAAGAATCCAATAGGATGAGAATGCTATTTTTTTAAAGTGACCTTACATTGTGAGCGTGTGCAGCATGAGTGTGTGTGTGTGTTCATGTTAAAGTGACTGCTAGTACAGTGTGTGTGTGTGTGTGTGTGCTCTACATCCATGTGTCTTCTCCATGGTATCTAACATCGTACAGTCTTCTTGTTCTGAGGTGCTCTAGACGTTGGGAGTGGGCATGTAATGTCTTTTGCGGCATCAGAACAGTATTGTCTGATCTCCTTATAAAGATATTCCTGTCGGTCGTTGTCTAGACCAGGTGGGGGGAGGACTGGAAAACCAGAGATGGTTGGGTAGCGTTTTGGGTCTTTCAACAGCTGAAACGTGAATGGCTCTGTATCGTCACGGTGTAATTTCGCCGTCACCATGCCAGGACTGTTGGCATCGAAGCTGAAGTGCTGGTATTTCTTTATTTGTGGGAATCTTTTGAAGAAGCCTCCCAGATGTTGTTGCCAGTCGTAGCTTGGCACATACACTGTGCCATCTTTGAGACCCACAAGTTGGGGGATATTGACTCCTTTCACTGCAAAGCTTTTCCTGACGATGTCTGCGATGCCTGCCAGGGTGTCGACCGCAGTCTTCCTGTAGACCTGCTTGATCAAACCGAAGCACCAGTCGGGGCCAAACTTAGTGTGGCCTGCAATCAGGAAGTGGAGGCCAAGCTGCAGGTGGAGTTTGTGAATCGTGCGCCAGGAAAAATACCACAAGACAGTTTTTATTTTGCCCGGAGCAGTTGTCGCAGTGCAGGTCCACTGTTTTTTCTCCAACTCCATAGTTGGTGAAGAAATGATCCACATAGCTGATAACGGCGTTGCTGCCTTTACCAGTTGACATCCCTTCATCAATCAGGTAATTCACCTGCTTCGTCAGCCCTTCACAGTGGACACCGAACAGGCCACATTTGCGCGGTGTTTGAAAAAAGATGGAACCCACTTGAAAAGGGTGAGATGGGAAATGTACCTGACAGAGAAAGAAGAAAAAGAAAAAAGGACATTGAAACATGTGGAATTGTTTACATTTGCTTTTTTTCCAACATTTATATTTTTTATTTGGTTCAGAATCATTCATATCCCAGTATAGTGGACAATAGCTAGCTATGCTGTACTGCATTTGCACTGAAACATGTGGAATTGTTTACATTTGCTTTTTTTCCAACATTTATATTTTTTATTTGGTTCAGAATAATTCATATCCCAGTATAGTGGATAATAGCTAGCTATGCTGTACTGCATTTGCACTGAAACATGTGGAATTGTTTACATTTGCTTTTTTTCCAACATTTATATTTTTTATTTGGTTCAGAATCATTCATATCCCAGTATAGTGGATAATAGCTAGCTATGCTGTACTGCATTTGCACTGAAACATGTGGAATTGTTTACATTTGCTTTTTTTCCAACATTTATATTTTGTATTTGGTTCAGAATCATTCATATCCCAGTATAGTGGATAATAGCTAGCTATGCTGTACTGCATTTGCACTGAAACATGTGGAATTGTTTACATTTGCTTTTTTTCCAACATTTATATTTTTTATTTGGTTCAGAATAATTCATATCCCAGTATAGTGGATAATAGCTAGCTATGCTGTACTGCATTTGCACTGAAACATGTGGAATTGTTTACATTTGCTTTTTTTCCAACATTTATATTTTTTATTTGGTTCAGAATAATTCATATACATTTACATTTACATTTAGTCATTTAGCTGACGCTTTTATCCAAAGCGACTTACAAGTTCTGTGCGACAAGACAGCAAGAAGGGTATAACTCTATCAGCTGAGTAACAATGTTCATCAAAGTGTTGCGTGTTACAGTGTAGGTTAGTTTATTAGGACAAGTGCATTAGTGCATTAGTGCACAGTAAGGTTAGTCGGGGTTAGATTTTTTTTTTTTTTATCATTTCAGATAATGGTTGAAGAAGTGAGTCTTTAGTCGACGGCGAAAGATTGGACGGGATTCGGCTGTCCTAACTGGGATGGGTAGTTCATTCCACCATTGTGGGGCAAGGACTGAGAATAGGCGGCTTCTCTTTGATGACCCTCCGGGAGCTTGGATAGGAGTAGATCTGAGGCGGCCAGAAGATGCAGAGCGTAGGGGTCTTGAGGGTGTGTAGTTAGAGACCATTGACCGGAGGTAGGCGGGAGCGGTTCCCTTTGCCGCACGGTATGCTAGGTCGAGGGCCTTGAAGCGGATACGTGCAGCAATGGGGAGCCAGTGCAGGTCCCTAAGAAGTGGGGTGACATGGGCCGACTTCGGTAGGTTTGAGATCAGGCGGGCCGCTGCGTTTTGAATGAGTTGAAGAGGCTTGGTGGCAGTGGCCGGGAGGCCAGCTAGTAGTGCGTTGCAGTAGTCGAGGCGGGAGATGACTGTTGATTGGACGAGGAGTTGGGTGGCTTCTTTTGTCAGGAATGGGCGTATCCTTCTGACGTTGCTCAGGAGGAATCTGCAGGTTCTGGTTGTCGCTGCGATGTGAGCAGAGAAGTTCAACTGGTCGTCGAGGACAACACCAAGGTTCTTGGCGGTCGAGGACGCGGTCACAGCTGCATTCTCGACTGTGATGGAGAGGTCGGTCAGGGGGGAGGATTTGGCCGGCAGGTGGAGCAATTCTGTTTTGCTTAGGTTCAGTTTGAGGTGGTTGGTCGTCATCCAGGCGGAGATGTCGGACAGACAGGCCGAGATCCGCTCAGAGACGTGGATATCTGAGGGAGGGAAGGAGAGGAAGAGTTGAGTATCATCGGCATAACAATGATATGAGAAGCCATGAGACGTGATAATGTTACCCAGTGATTTAGTGTAGAGGGAGAAGAGAAGGGGTCCTAGGACCGAGCCCTGGGGGACACCCGTCCGGAGGGGGCGGGTGGCCGACAGAGTCCCTCTCCATGACACTTGGTAGGAGCGGTCATTGAGGTATGATGTCAGCCATGTCAGCGCAGATCCAGCCACTCCCATATCCCAGTATAGTGGATACTAGCTAGCTATGCTGTACTGCATTTGCACTGAAACATGTGGAATTGTTTACATTTGCTTTTTTTCCAACATTTATATTTTTTATTTGGTTCAGAATAATTCATATCCCAGTATAGTGGACAATAGCTAGCTATGCTGTACTGCATTTGCACTGAAACATGTGGAATTGTTTACATTTGCTTTTTTTCCAACATTTATATTTTTTATTTGGTTCAGAATAATTCATATCCCAGTATAGTGGATAATAGCTAGCTATGCTGTACTGCATTTGCACTGAAACATGTGGAATTGTTTACATTTGCTTTTTTTCCAACATTTACATTTTTTATTTGGTTCAGCTATGCTGTACTGCATTTGCACTGCATTTGCACTTACAAGTGGTGCCTTTGGTTATTGTTACTTACTACCATAAGTACGTTTTATATTGTTTGTGTATGAGACACAAGGGATTGTTTACATAATGCTACAAAAACAACAAAAAGCAACATTATATTGGATATTCACCTGCTGTGCGTAATCAAAGCTGTATCTTGGCTTGCAGGTGCGGAAGGGCCTAGAGACAGATCCATGGTCGCGCATGTTTGTTTTGTGGACGCAGTCATCTGCTGCAACAGCTCGCGTTCTCTGTCAACAAGGGCCAGATGTTTTAACTGCACCTGGATGAAAGCATGAATGAATGAAAACGTTATTTAACAGATTGCAGAATGGGTACAACACAGTACGGCTCAATACACACACACACACACGGCTAATGAGGTGGCAGTGCTCAGTTATCCTCAGGTTAAAAACCGTCTGTAGTGTAGTAGTGAAAGTAGACTGTACACACCTGGAGTTTCTCCACCTGCAACTTCTCTGGCCTTCCCGCGGCTTGCCTTAATTGGTGATTGTTGGAGTAGAGTCTGTCCTGGGTTTTGTGATCATTATCTGCGGAAGGAGTGCTTTCCACAACCGAAGGAAGGATCTCTGACCAACAACACGAAATCCTGAAAAGACAAGTGTTTTTGTTAGATTGGTAGAATAAGAAAAAGTGGGAGCCATGTGTGTGTGTGAGAGAGAAAGAGAGAGAGCAAGGGGTGGTTTTACACAAGTTTGTTTGTGTGTGTGTGCAAGTGTGTCATAACATACCTTACCTTCTATACTGCTGTAACAGCGCCACAGGGAAGCTTTGGTCAGATTGGTTGGCAGTAACTTTGCAGTGAAATCCTTGTGACCAGCGTGACGACCGGGCAACACAATTGCATGTAGGACAGCATAGTTGATCAGAAATTTCACAACCCGTTTGACGTCAAAAAGAGACAAAAAACGTTTGTGATTTCTCGGCTGTTTCTTCCTCTCACGGGGTGTGAGGCCATCTGTCTTGTAGTGTTTGAAAAGGCTTTTGAGAAGCGCATCGCTGATCCTAAACAAAAATGTTAACAATAGGGAAGAGAATGAATGAATGAAATACACACATTGTACACACTGTCTATCTGTATGTCATGTATGTCATATATTATGTTATGATGAATTGAAAATGGGGGACCCTGATGTAAACAAGATGAAAGTCTTTCTCTGGTCTGCATCCCCTTAACAATTGTATGTATTGAGCTGTACTGTACTGTACCCATTCTGCAATCTGTTAATAAACTTTTCAATCAATCAATCAATCACTCTTGTTTACATTCAGGTGTAGTTTTTAAGAATTCAAATCCTAGCGATGTGCATGACAAAATGGCCGCACAAAAACTACACTACCCATAATATCCAAAATGGCCGCCCTCGCAGGCAGCATAGGATTCGACGACTATCTCTACACTTTAAACCTATTTAAACCTATTTAAACCTATTGCTAAACATACATATACGTCCAATACACATCTACGTCCAATACAATATACAAGCATAAAGACACTTACCCATAAATGAAACAGAACGTTGGACGACAGACAACAACGTTGTGAAATCTATACGTTGTTCTTGAAGCCACACGTACAGTGTTGACTCTCTTTGTAGTTTGCGTCTTCTCTGAAACATTTTGGCATGTTCCAATAATTGACAACAGACACATGTCCCTTTCTCTTGGTGTCAACGACGCGGTGTCCAATCTGTTTTGGTAGATTAGCTCAACCGACAGTTTTTTTTAACAAGACAGGGCAGATCGTTCTGAATTTTCCTTTCGGCGTGCCTGGCACTTGCAGTCGAAAGCGTGTATCTTTCGGAGTTCCTCTTCGATTTCGCCCTCCACCGTTAAACCAGACATCTTTTCAACTGATTGCATGGTCGATTCAGCTGAAAAGCCCAATGCTACAGTTTCAACGCAAATGTCTCCGTCTTCTTCTGTTTCACCATCGTCGGTAGGTTCGATTGGATCTGGGACAAGTTCGCCTGCACCTTCGGTCTCATCGTCGTCAGATGATAGAGCTGGTGGCCGCTCACCTTCGTCGCTGTCACCGAAGTAATCAGTTATGTGGTCACTCATTAACGCAGATGAGTCGATAATCATTCCATCTCTCCCTCTATTAAGAGCAGCTGATAATCTCTGTGCGGCCATGTTATCTGAGCAGCAAAAAAGTGTTCTGACTGGGCTACAGCCAGGTTCTGTGTATAAACACACTAGTGTAGTGTGGGGGCGTACCTCACATTAACAGCAGCCTTTCACATGCAAAAATGGGACAGGCCGATGAGACAGCCCCCACGGCTTCGTGAGAGAGGCTCAGAGTCTGTCTCAAGGAGCCATTTTTTAAACACAATTTAAACACAATTAGAGTTATTATATATGTTCGCTGTTATACTAAATATGTTCTTCAACCCTCGAACTGTAAGTATATATATAAAAAAAAATAAACGGAAATGAAAAAAAAAAAAAAAAAAATACTTTCCCCTCTTGTGAGGAACCTGGGGCGCCGAGTTGTAGGCGCGCACGCTGGGCGGGGTCACATATGTTGACTGTATGCCCAGCCTCGGGCAGTGCTATTATTTAAGAATACGTTGACTGTATATACAAAAGAAAAAATAATAATAATTTATTAATAAAACAAAAATAATAATAATAATAATATAAATTATTATTATTATTATTATTATTATTATTATTATTATTATTATTATTATTATTATTATTATTATTATTATTATTATTATTATTATTATTATTATTATTATTATTATTATTATTTTACCTTTAGGGGGGGGGCTCGCGTTTAAATCTCGCACAGGGCCTCGCATTTCTCCCAGACGGCACTGAACACAGGACAACAGGTAAATATGACTGAACTCTTCATACAAGGACTAACACTAGACAACAGGTAAATATGACTGAACTCTTGATACAAGGACTAACACTAGACAACGGTTAATAATTATGACTGAACTCTTGATACAACGACTAACACTAGACCAGGGGTTCCCAAACTTTTCAGGCCAGGGCCCAGAAAATAAGGCGTCAGAGAGCCGTGGCCCAATGCACATCGTCAGGCTTTTTTTTCTTTTTTTTTTGCCAGGCGACCGATTTTTTAAGCCAAATATCACTTCAATCCTATTAAGTTAGTTCAAGTTAGTTATTCATTTATATGTGCTATTTATGAGAGGGCTAACTTGTTGCAAAATAATAATGATAATAATCATAGCCTCATTAAAATACTATTGTTGCTTCGGTTGTTTTCAGCGTTTTATGTGCATAATCTGTTATTTAGTTTGAAATGTTCGTTGAAATAAGTAGATTTTTCGTTTTTGTTTATTTATTAAGTTAATATAAAACCATATAGTCACATTTTAGAATACAATAGAATAGAATTTTAGAATACAACTAGAAACACTGTCCTGGGCCCTCATGCATCAACGTGGACGTAGAACTTGACCTACTTCCACACGTAAGCACGGAATGTAGAACTAGCGTACGCACAGGGAAGTCGGCATTCATCACACGTGCGTACGCAGGCTCTATGCCCTGCCGTGTTGATGAATACCACTTTGTTCTACCGTCAATGCTCGTGCATGATTATCCATATATGGTCATGAAAATGAGGAAACACCCCCCATGGGATGTGAAATAATGGACCGACCCGAGCGGAACCCTGAGAAACTCCACGGAGAATTCACTGCTGTCGAACCAAGAAGACACTATCGCGTATTATGATTTATGGGATAAATAAAAGGCGGACTTGTAAACGGTGATGTCAGATATCAACGGCTCCCTAAGACCATTGCTGCAATTCTGCCTGGACAGCTCAAAATACTAATAAAGACCGTTCGTTGACCACTGTTTGGCGTTGGTTGTGTGTCATTCTAACCGTGCTGTAATATGAATGCCTTTATTAGTTGTGTTCGATTGGCTATATGATTTTTAGAGGCATCTATTTTGTTGTCGGCTAATAAAGACCGCGCTGGAATATGACTGCCTTTTCCCGTGTTGTTTGATTAATACCCCAGGGATTAAAGTTCTCCTCAATTCTATTCCAAATCGCGATGGATCTCCCGTCAATTTTCTACCTGCTGCATATGATTTCTAGAGGCATACTACAATCTATTTTGATGTCAGTATTGGGTAGCCTATATAAACAATATAATACGAGAGCATATACAAGAACAATGAATCTCACTGCATGTATGATGTATCCTGCCTTTCAATACATGAACTTGAATTCCATCATGTTTGTGTGCGGGACTCAAGGCTGCTGTCACAATGGGTGGTACCGCCGTACAGTAATAATAACAGTCCACACAATATCACGATCCATGCCATAGCCTATGTTCCATTAGGACATGATCTGTGACGACAAATCTTCTAGAATGTTTGATTAAGATATCATACTCTGACAGCATGCCTATGAGCAACAAAAACGCGAACTTGAATCCCATCATATAGTCTGTCCACTATCTGCATGGTGTCATTGCAATGCGTTTTCTATTCTTTCTTGTACAGTAAAAAGGGGGAAGAACACTATATTCATATGACTTATTCTGCTTACAGCTTCGAAATTCCACTTGTTTCGTTTAACGTAAAGCCTTTTAAATATAATCAAAACGTTCCCGTGTTTCGGCGGTCTGTGCGCAAAATAATAACGAGTTGAGCTTTATGATTTATGATGAATTGAAAATGGGGGACCCTGATGTAAACAGGACGAAAGTTGGTCTGCATCCCCAATTAACAATTGTATGTACTGAGCTGTACTGTACTGTACCCATTCTGCAATCTGTTAATAAACTTTTCAATCAATCAATCAATCAAGCTATGCGGAGCGCAGTCAGTCAGTAGCCTACACCCCGTATATTCCGATAACGCTATATAAACCATGCTGCATTCATTCTGAGAGAAAGATCTATTATTCCAAATGCTATTTATAGGGTTTTGACCATAATTACACTACTGTTGCTATCTTACAATGAACTATAATGAACTACGGTTCATACAGAACATCCAGTGTTATTATGCACAGAAGCTCATTTCCTTGTTGTAATAATATATTCTACCACTGGGAGCTAGGTACGCCAGGTCTGACCTGTGCGTAGATGTACGCACGAAGTCAAGTTCAAGTTCAAATTGATGAATCCCACTCTTTGCTTAGAAATGATCGTACGCACGGGTTACGCACAGATCTGTGCGTAGAACACGTTGATGCATGAGGGCCCTGGCCTGCTTCTAAGTTCAGTGGCCTGACAAAAAAAAAAAAAAAAAAAATTTAAATCATCTCGCGGCCCACCCGTGGCTGCTCGCGGCCCACCTTTGGGTCGCGACCCCGACTTTGGGAACCACTGCACTAGACAACATGTAAATATGACTGAACTCTTCATACAAGGACTAACACAAGAGAACGGGTAAATATGACTGAACTCTTCATACAAGGACTAACACTAGACCAGTGGTTCCCAAACTGTGGTGCGCGCACCCCTTGGTGCGCGAGCGCCCTCTAGGTGGTGCGTGACATGAAAAGGCTAATGGTGGTAAAAAGAAGAAAAAAAATTTACAATAACATTTCATACAAATCTTAGTCAAACCTTTAGTATTATGGATATTAAACATGCTGGCAGAGTATTGTCGTGAACATTTTAATTAAATAAAGAAATTCCCTATCCATAGTCGCCGTCAGGGGCGGATTTAGGATTATAGGAGATCCGGGGCTTAGCCCAGATAGTTTTTTTTTTTTTTTTTTTTTTTTTATAATTTTTTATTATTTAAAAAAAAAATGCAGTCAAGGGGTGGTTTTTTGCAGGCAGATTTCTTTTGAATTTAATTAACCTGTACGTGCAATTTCCTGCAATATAGAGCCTTCAATCTTGACCAATAAAGCTGCTCTTTTCACTATAAAACTCAGTTAACTCAGTAGTTATGGTTAGATTTATATATTGGGGGGGGATATATCATATTTTTCATATGATCAAAAAGTGGTGGAGCAAGAGCATACCTTTGCTCCCCCAAGTTCAATAGTGGGAGAGCAGAGATGCTCCGAATGCTCTTATGGCCAGGCGTCTATGATTCACTGATACAAAGTAAAATAGTGCAGTGCAATAAAATAGTTAGTAAAATAGAATAAAATAATGCAATAGTGCATTGCAATAAAATAGTTATCATCGTATTTCTTCGGGAGGCCGGTAAGGAGTGCATTACAGTAGTCGAGTTGGCTTGAGATAAAGGCATGGATCTGGTTTTCAGCATCCTTTTGATTTATAAATGGCCGTACATTAGCTATGTTTCTAAGGTGGAAGAATTAAGTTTTTGTCAACTTGTTGATTGTGATTTAAAGCTTAGGTCTGAGTCTACCATGACACCAAGACTTAACTCACTCAAATACAGTTAGCAGCTGGATAGACCACAGATGGAAATTAGCTTCTGCTAAATCTGGTGCAAACATATTTTCATGTAACAATGATGAATTGTCAAAAAAAAAAAAAAAAAAAAATCATTTTTGAGCCCAAGTAGCCACCCCCTAGCCCCGCCCCTGGTCGCCGTGGGAAGAGATAAAATAAAAAATTACATCTGTGCACGGAGACCAGCAACAATTTTTTCTAACAGAAACCCATTGGGGTGTGCGCGAGCTAGGTGGGGAGGTGACAGGGGGAACCGCTGCACTAGACAACGGGTAAATATTGTTGCGATATATGTGATGTGATTTATACTAACCACTAGATGGCCCCATCTACCAGGCTACATGGGCCACACCCCAAACACAGTCAGTATAACTAGGAAGTAATGAGACACCTGTTTGATGCTGACCTGTATGCTACCTACTTGCTACCAGTACCTAAATAAAATGATATTGAAAGAACCCCAGTTTCTTCATTGCTAGAAAGAAACATTACATGGTACCAGGAGTGGTCACAAGTCATCATAATGGAAAGTGTGAAGCCTCCAGACGCTGTGAATTGGACTGGTAATGTTGATTATGAGTAGCGTACCTTCAAACAGCGTTTCATGCTGTACCTGATGGCTGAAACAAGGAGGATTGCGCTGCTTCTGACCATCGCAGGACAACAAGCTGTGGAAGTATACAACACATTTGTGTTCGCCAATGCAGAAGACAAAGACAAGTTTGACGAGGTTGTCAAGAAGTTTGATGAACACTGTTCACCAAAGAAGAATGAAACCTTTGAACGGTATGTGTTTCGCTCGAGAATGCAACAGCCTGCGGAATGTTTTGATGTGTTTCTAACGGACTTAAAGTTAAAGGCTAGGACGTGTAACTTTAGAGATGTGCATGATTTTATGATCCGTGATCAGCTTGTGTTTGGCATACAAGATTCAAAACTGAGGGCGAGGTTACTGCGGGAGACAGAGCTAACCCTTGAATCTGATGTGAAAATATGTCACGCAAGTGAATTAGCAATAGAGCATGCCAGAACATTTGCGGAAGACGCTAAAGACGGCGCAGCAGTCGCTATGGTCTCGAGGAAGACTTACAACAAAGGAGAAAGGTAGTACAATCAACAATAGAGATCAGAGACGTTTCAATGTAAAAGATGTGGTACTTGTCATGCCCCAAGAGGGGTCATCCCTATGTTCCCCAGGTCCTATGTTCCCCGGGTTCTATGTTCCCCGTTTTTTTTATTTTTTTTTTAAAGGGTTCTATGTTCCCTTGTCCGCAAAAGGGTTCTTTGTTCCCCCCGGTCAGTGGCGTAACTCTGTTGATAGTGGTGTGGGGGAAAGATTTGGGGACGTGTATCTGTATCACACTAGCTCACGCTCAGCGTTTCATGCATATATCTCGCTTCAGCATATATACACTGAATAATTTCACAAATGTACCTTTAAATGCCAGCATTCATCTGGCCACACCCCCATCCGCTTACCTATATAAGCAGGGATGGTGCCACACACTCATCTCCTTCTCAAATTTCATCACAAGCAACGTGTTGCTCATATGCCCACTTGACGTGGAGAAAAATATTTGCTGGAAAAGCAATGTTTACGAGGAGAGGAAGAACAAGGAGATACGTTGACATCATATCTTTATTTTCTCTCTCACTATTTTCGAGAAAATACGGCGATGTTGTCTTCGTCACTGGAGTGTCTGGAAGATGGTGATCATTCTAAAACCCTCCACCGGTTTTCGTATTGGGAGCACGCCGCTGCATGCTTCTCAACTGCAGTTCCTTGCTGTGTTGGTTGGGGTGAAACCTTTCAGGCCACAGCTGGACTGTAGGACGCGCCGCTGTTGTGAGAAGCGGTGGGTTTCAGGTTGGGTGAGTACTGTTGCTGGCAGGCTTCACTTGTCTGTTAGTGCTATGGGGGCTAATTGACAATGTTTATGAAAACCAGGCCCCAGGCTAGGGTCCTTTGTTCAGCCTCCTAGGCGACAGAAGACCTTGGTCTGAAGACCATTGTAGTTTTAACTAGTGGGCCGCGACCATTAACACTGGTGATCCCTGTGTTTTCTGGACGAGTGGGTATCTCTCTGTCACCGTGTAGCCCCTTCTTTCATATCCAAATGAGAGTATTCCTTCACGAGGAGATATGTGCATAGATGTTCGATAGCGGAAGATCTATGTTCAAGTCAGCTACACAGGCCAGTTTGGTATTGTGCTGGCTCCGTCGGGTGTTGGTAAGATCACCGTTGTAAAGCTGTGTTGACATCTTGTTTCTCTTTTCTCTTAAAAAGTGAGGAGGGTTTCAGAACGGCGGCCTGTCTGGGTGAGTGTTATATCATTGTGTACAAGTTCAGGTGATAGCTGCTTAGCTTACGGTTAGCCAGTCAGCTGTTAGCTGCGGCGTTAGCCTGCTGGGATCACTGCGTGGCCTACAGAGGTTGGGCCTACTGTTAGCCAGTCAGCTGTTGGCTGCGGCGCTAGCCTGTTGTGATCACTAGGAAACATTAGCTTGCTGCTATCTGACAAGGCCAGCGTGGGGTAGCTCCGGCTACTCGCGCGCCGCCGCGAGCTCCCCTCTGGTTGCGTGCGCCGTTCGCTCGGCGTCTCGCGAGCAGGGGCAGTAGCGACCGACGGTTGGAGCGGCCGTTAGCTTAAATGCTACTCTGTTGAACATGCTTTGATTATAACATGTTTTACACTCTTGACTACGACGTCATCTTTGACAGGGGATGTTCGTCGACCCTGCCCTGAGCCAGGACGGCAAGGATTGCGTCAACAAAGGGGACCGTAGCGACGGGTGGAGCGGCGACGCTGCCCAGATCGAACAACACAGGATGGCTGTGTTTCTACGGTGTCTTGAGACTGCACTTCGCTGATCTACGCTCCGGGTAGGACAAAGGTTTGGCCAGACCTTATAGGCGTCTTCCGGCTTTACCTTCTACATGTTTTGTAAATAACGCTGTTTTCCAAAAACGTGTGTTGCTGCAATACATTTGGGATACGACGCGAGTTTTGTGTGAACTGTCTTGTCACTGGTAATTAGCTTCTCCGGGCAAATCGGGTTGTTGTTACAGATGTGAAAATGATCTGGTTGTTGTGTGAGAAACATCATGTGTGTTGTTATGTACCGTGTACTCACAACTAAGGTAACTAACCTATGAAGCTATGCTTAGTGACAAATGAGTGAAAGAATATTCTTTTCTCAGCCTGTGATGCCAATGAACAGTGTGTTCACATATTAACACTTTAACTGCCAGGAAACGTCTTTTCACGTCTTTCCCGGCCATGCTCAAGGTGCCGAAGACGCTTTTTTCTGCTTTGGCAGAAAATTTGAACCGGAAACTGCATTTCCTCTCAAATTTCACTAGGTGGCAGTGTCCCCCTATTTTCTAACACTATCACAATAGGGGGAATATTGTACCCCACAATGAATCTGGCATTTGATTGGCCAGCATACCTGGCCAATGTAACCACAGGTATAAAACGTTAGCGCGATCCCAGAATCGACGAGAGAGAGATAGATAGAGCGATAGAGAGAGAGAGATTGAGAGAGATATTTGAATTGAGATCAGCCTATAGTCTATATTTATAGTGTTATACAGTATAGTGGTAGTATCAGACTAATTGTAAGGTTTCAGCTGTGCTTTAGAAAGTACTTAGTCGTGCTAAGTAGTTGTACTATTGTGAGGGATTAGTGTGTAGTCTAGGTAGTCTATTTCAGTAGTAGTAATAGTAGTTTGATCAGTTAGTAGTTTCTTTTAGATTATTAGATCAGTATGAAGAGACGTAGTGTAGGTAAGCGAGGGGACAATCCGGCGGCGGGTCGCTTTGTTCAGACGAAGCTGGCGTTTGGACCCGCGGTTGTTCGAGCAGCAGCAGCACCAACGTCTTTGGTAGCTCCAGCAGCAGCAGCACCAACGTCTTTGGTAGCTCCGATCGGAGAGAGCCGTGAGACCGTTGCTGGGCCCAGCAACGCGTCTCGCCCCGGGACCGGGACCGGCTCACCCCGACGCAGTTCGAGGAAGAGGAAGGCTGCGGTGGTCATATCTTCTTCATCTGAGTCAGGGGACAGCGATTCGACCGCCCACGAATCTGATGGGAGCGCCGATTGGGAACCACCAGGTAATTACACGGTCTTATATATATATATGTGTGTGTGTGAAACGTGTATTTGATGATTTACCTAACGCTTATTTGAATCATTGTATACTGTGACTATGTAACGTTAGTTCGCCAAACCAACACCGATATGCATGTGATTGTGTGTGTGTGTGTGAAACGTGTATTTGATGACTTACCTAACGCTTATTTGAATCATTGTATACTGTGACTATGTAACGTTAGTTCGCCAAACCAACGCTGATATGCATTTATTATATTCTAGCTCCGGAATCATCTGACGATGATCTCGGCTTGGGTCGGAGGTGTTATGGGTCTGATTCATCGCACGAGTCAGACGTGGGACGCGGTGGTGGTCGAGGGGGCAATGGTACGTCATGTTTACTAATGCAATGTGAATATTGTTTTACGTGCATGTTCAAATCGATAGTTGAATGATATAGGATATAGGCATGTACAGGCCACCATGTGCTACACGTTAGGTTGCATGGTCTTGTGTGTGTGTGTGTGTGTGTGTAGGTGCACGCACTTTGATGTGTGTAGCTATCAATGTAAGTGATAATAGTTGCATGCTGTGCAGGACACCATGTGCTAAGTTGGGGTGCACATCCTTTGTTGTGTGTGTGTGTATGTGCACGCCCTTTGAAGTGTGTAGCTATCAATGTAAGTGATAATAGTTGCATGCTGGACATGGGACGACGTGGTGGTGGTCGACGTGGTATGTCATGTTGCAATGTGAATATTGTTTTATGTTCAAATCGATATAGTTGATGACCATGTGCTGCTACACGTTAGGTTGCATGGATGTGTGTGTGTGTGTGTGTGTAGATGCCAGCCCTTTGAAGTTGTCTACCTTTAGGTTACATGGATGTGTGTGTGTGTGTGTGTAGATGCAGGCCTCACCATGTGCCCATGCCCTTTGATGTGTGTGTATGTGTGTGTGTGTGTGCAGTGTGTGTACACACACACACACACAAGATCAAAAGGCTTGAATCCTCTCCAACACCTTTGAACTTCGCAGTACATGGTGAGGCCTCTATATGCAAATTCCATTGATTACAGCACACACATACACACAATGGCATGGGCACATGGTGAGGCCTATATTTAAATGCATGGTTGTGTAGCATATGTAAAATTCCATTGATTACAACACACACACACATGTACATGCTTTGATGTACAATGGCCGCTGATTTATTTTGTGTTCATACAGGCTCCGACACCGAATCTGGGGCCAATACACCAACATGCTTGGGTATGTACTAACTACATTTATGTATGTGTAAATGTATTACTATTGTGTTTTATGAGACTTACTTACTGAATGAATTTAATCCAATTCAGATTCTGGCGCAGACCCTGCAGATAGTGACGCTGAGACTGGCAACGACATAGGATCACATTCTACTCCTGCAGGTAATTGTACATGGTGGTGACTGGCTGCTGCTAGAGCCTGGGCCTGGTGGTAGCTGGCTGCTGCTAGAGCCTGGGCCTGGTGGTGACTGGCTGCTGCTAGAGCCTGGGCCTGGTGGTGACTGGCTGCTGCAGGGCCTGGGCCTGGTGGTGACTGGCTGCTGCAGGGCCTGGGCCTGGTGGTGACTGGCTGCTGCAGGGCCTGGCCTGGTGGTGATGGTGGTAAATACAATGACAATACGTTACCCTAGTGTAATGTATTACATCATGTGATTCTAGAACTGGATGCTAGTCTGGACATGTCGGAACCCGTTGCAGGGCGGAAAGAGCAGGGCTGCGATCCGCCAGGAAGAGGAGAATGCCTGGTCTCGTGAGGGCTGGGTGCCTCAAAGGATCCCCTTCACAGCCCAACCGGGGTTGCTCCAGGACGCCAAGGCACTCAAATCTTACCGGCCTGCGAAATGGATGGATCTGTTCCTGACAGATGCTTTTCTGAACTCCATTGTTGCCCAGTCCAACCTCTACGCTGAGCAGTCCATTGCCCGGCTGGACCCCACGCTAACCAGTAGCAGGGCACTGCTTTGGAAGCCCCTCACATTGAAGGAGCTGAAGAAGTTCCTCGGACTCAATTTCCTTAGCAGTGTCCTGCGGAAGCCTCGCGTGGACCAGATGTGGACCACTGACGACATGATGTACACACCGTACTACTCTGAGACCATGCCACGCAACAGGTTTCAATTGATCTGGCGATTCCTCCACTTTGCGGACAATACTTCCCTGGAAGTTAGAGACAAATTGTGCAAAGAACGCAGTGTTGTTGACCATGTAAACGCGAGGTGCAAGGAGCTGTACCAGCCTGAACGCGAGCTCGCCATTGACGAGGGGGTGATGGCATGGCGAGGCCGCCTGACCTTCCGGGTCTACAACCCAAACAAGCCCACCCGCTATGGTATCAAGTCTTACTTCCTGTGCGAATCTCGCACAGGATATTGCTTTTCATTTTACATTTACATTTACATTTAGTCATTTAGCTGACGCTTTTATCCAAAGCGACTTACAAGTTCTGTACGACAAGCCATCAGGAAGGGCACAACTCTATCAGCTGAGCAACAATGTTCATCAAAGTGTTGAGTGCTACAGTGTAGGTTAGTTTATTAGGACAAGTGCATGACAGTACGGTTAGTTAGGGTTAGATTTTTTTTTTTTTTTTTTTTTTTTTTTTAATTCAGATAATGGTTGAAGAAGTGCGTCTTTAGTCGACGGCGAAAGATTGGACGTGATTCGGCTGTCCTAACTGGGGTGGGTAGTTCATTCCACCATTGTGGGGCAAGGACTGAGAATAGGCGACTTCTCTTTGATGACCCTCCCGGAGCTTGGATAGGAGTAGGTCTGAGGCGGCCAGAAGATGCAGAGCGTAGGGGTCTTGAGGGTGTGTAGTTAGAGACCATTGACCGGAGGTAGGCGGGAGCGGTTCCCTTTGCCGCACGGTATGCTAGGTCGAGGGCCTTGAAGCGGATTCGTGCAGCAATGGGGAGCCAGTGCAGGTCCCTAAGAAGTGGGGTGACATGGGCCGACTTCGGTAGGTTTGAGATCAGGCGGGCCGCTGCGTTCTGAATGAGTTGAAGAGGCTTAGTGGCAGTGGCCGGGAGGCCAGCGAGCAGTGCATTGCAGTAGTCGAGGCGGGAGATGACTGTTGATTGGACGAGGAGTTGGGTGGCTTCTTTTGTCAGGAAGGGGCGTATCCTTCTGACATTGCTCAGGAGGAATCGGCAGGTTCTGGTCGTCGCTGCGATGTGAGCCATATTGTCGGGAAGGCTCGCTCCTGGGGGACACGGTCGTCGGTCTGCTTGGACGTCTGTCTGGGGCCGGCTATACGCTCTTTATGGACAACTTCTACAACTCGGTACGTATGTCCGCCAGGCTCCGACAGTTGAGGACCGACGTCTGTGGTACCCTCAGGAAGCACCGGGGCGAGCCAGCCATCATCAAGAACGTGACCAAACGTGACATCGGTGTGGGGGAGCGCATTGCGGTCAACAACAAGGAGGTCCTAATCGTGGCATGGCGCGATAAGAGAATCGTGAAGACCATCAGCAGCTTCCACGAGGACACCATGGAAAAGGCGATGGTGTGGCAGAAGCAGAAGAAGGGCAAAGCGCTGAGGGTGGAGATGCTCAAGCCATCATCAATCATGGAGTACAATAAATTCATGAATGGCGTCAGATCAGTTGGATCAGAATATATCGTACTATCCGGTTACATGTAAGACTGGAAAGTGGACCAAAAAGTTTGTGATGTATCTGATCCAAATATGTATCTTTAACGCTTTTGTCTTGTACAAAAAAAAGCACCCACAAGGGCATTACTACAACCTCTTCCGGTTCACCAGGGCTGTGGCGCGGACCTACACAGACGGTAAGGAGAAGAAGATTCCTGGGGTGACAGCGGAGATGGAGGCGGAGGCGGAGGCAGGGGAGGAGGCAGGGGAGGAGGCAGGGGAGGAGGCAGGGGGTGGGGATGAGGAGGAGGCAGGGGCTGAGCAGGTGGGGCGTGTCGACCCTAGGGCCCCACTGGGGGACCCGCAGAGCAGATTAGTGGGTGGCTTTGTGAAGCATGTAATGGTTGCATACAAAGCCACCCCCAAGAAAAAGCTACCGTGTAGGAAATGTCGTGTCTGCAGTAGGCGTGGCATCAGGAGTGAGACCAGATATTTTTGCACATCGTGCAAAGTCCCCCTGCATCGTGACAAATGCTTCACTCTGTACCACACAAAGAGGGATTTCTCTAAATAGTTTCTTTATTAGTTGTCATACAGAAGTACAGACTACTTCTAAATAATCCGGCACACAGAAGTACAGATTACTTCTAAATAATCCATCATTGTGTGATACAGACAGAACCATGTGTACCGGTACATAGTATAGCTAGCTGAGTGTAGTATAGTATAGTGTAGTATAGTATAGTATAGTATATTGTAGTATAGTATAGTATAGTATAGTGTATGGGTAGTTGCACTGTTTTCTGTATAAGACAAATGCGTTGAACACATGTATTTGGGCCACGGTTGTCGATATTGCATAGGCATGTTTGGACCACTTGCAGATGAGACGTTATGTTAGCGATCTAGCTGTATCGACTCCATTCATAATTTGCATTGTGTATATAGTTTTTTTTTTTTTATCTTTTTCCCCCCTCATTTTTACCGTTTGCACAGAACCAATGGTTGCTGACAGTCACCCAGTTTATAAAAGTATATACTGTAGGTAACATACCACACTTTTCTAATGCAGTCCATTGGCCTATTATTTATATACTTTGGAAGCATGTATTGGATATTTTTTGGTCCACAGATCATCTGGCGCTTCATCCATTTATCAATGGACAATGCAGTCATCGATGCGAGAGACCAAGTAAGATATGCCCTGTAGTTCATGTGACGTGAATGTTACCAGCAAACTTCTAAATGCACTGAAACAATGGTTGGTTATCCTCCAGTGTTCACTTTTTATAAGGTATTGTCTTGGTAAATTACCATAATCCTATACTGTGAATGTTACCAACAAACTCCTAAATGCACTGACACAATGGTTGGTTATCATCAGCCAGTGTTCACTTTTTATAAAGTATTGTCTTGGTAAATTACCATAATCCTATACTGTGAATGTTACCAACAAACTCCTAAATGCACTGACACAATGGTTGGTTATCATCAGCCAGTGTTCACTTTTTATAAGGTATTGTCTTGGTAAATTACCATAATCCTATACTGTGAATGTTACCAACAAACTCCTAAATGCACTGACACAATGGTTGGTTATCATCAGCCAGTGTTCACTTTTTATAAGGTATTGTCTTGGTAAATTACCATAATCCTATACTGTGAATGTTACCAACAAACTCCTAAATGCACTGAAACAATGGTTGATTATCCTCCAGTGTTCACTTTTTATAAGGTATTGTCTTGGTAAATTACCATAATCCTATACTGTGAATGTTACCAACAAACTCCTAAATGCACTGACACAATGGTTGGTTATCATCAGCCAGTGTTAACTTTTTATAAGGTATTGTCTTGGTAAATTACCATAATCCTATACTGTGAATGTTACCAACAAACTCCTAAATGCACTGAAACAATGGTTGATTATCCTCCAGTGTTCACTTTTTATAAGGTATTGTATTGGTAAATTACCATAATCCTATACTGTGAATGTTACCAACAAACTCCTAAATGCACTGAAACAATGGTTGATTATCCTCCAGTGTTCACTTTTTATAAGGTATTGTATTGGTAAATTACCATAATCCTATACTGTGAATGTTACCAACAAACTCCTAAATTCACTGAAACAATGGTTGATTATCCTCCAGTGTTCACTTTTTATAAGGTATTGTATTGGTAAATTACCATAATCCTATACTGTGAATGTTACCAACAAACTCCTAAATGCACTGAAACAATGGTTGGTTATCATCAGCCAGTGTTCACTTTTTATAAGGTATTGTCTTGGTAAATTACCATAATTTTATACTGTGAATGTTACCAGCATATAATGCACAGCAACAATGGTTGGTACTGATGACTTGTCACCCAGTTTATTGAACATATTTTACAATAAAAATTTTCATGGCATCAAAGTTTCAAGTTTTCTGCATTGTAAAGTATTCTGTATTTTATAATAATGTTTTCTGGACCTACACCAGTAGTTATAACTTACTTGTTCATTAGCGCCAGGCATGGTGGTTGATGAGGTAGTAGTATTTCCAGGTGAAACTAATTGATATATTATCAATACAAGATATTATTACTTTATGAATGTGTTTATCATGTATGGACGAATAAATTGGAAAACAGGTAGGTACAGAGCAACACAGTGTCTATAACACAGGAGCAGATTATGCACAGTACATGAATGAGAAACAGTCAAAATGTTTTTTTGTTTAGTTTATTGCATGCACCTGATCGGTACAATATCTACTAACCTGATCAATACAATATATTCTCACCTGATCGATATAATAGTATTACTGCATTTCAAGTTTGTCAGTCAGTCGGACTGTCAATCAATCAATCAATCAATCAAACAATCTATGAATCAAACAATCAATAAAACAATCAAACATTCTATCAATCAAACAACCAACAAATCAATCAATCAATCAATCAAACAAATCAATCTATGAATCAAACGATCAACAAAACAATCAAACATTCTATCAAGCAAACGACCAACAAAACAATCAATCAATCAAACCAATCAATCAATCAATCAAACAATCTATGAATCAAACGACCAACAAAACAATCAAACATTCTATCAATCAAACGACCAACAAATCAATCAATCAATCAAACAAATCAATCTATGAATCAAACGATCAACAAAACAATCAAACATTCTATCAAGCAAACGACCAACAAAACAATCAATCAATCAAACCAATCAATCAATCAATCAAACAATCTATGAATCAAACGATCAACAAAACAATCAAACATTCTATCAAGCAAACGACCAACAAAACAATCAATCAATCAAACAAATCAATCTATGAATCAAACGACCAACACAACAATCAAACATTCTATCAATCAAACGACCAACAAAGTAATCAATCAATCAAACAAATCAATCTATGAATCAAACGATCAACAAAACAATCAAACATTCTATCAAGCAAACGACCAACAAAACAATCAAACATTCTATCAATCAAACGACCAACAAATCAATCAATCAATCAAACAAATCAATCTATGAATCAAACGACCAACAAAACAATCAAACATTCTATCAATCAAACGACCAACAAATTAATCAATCAATCAAACAAATCAATCTATGAATCAAACGATCAACAAAACAATAAAACATTCTATCAATCAAACCAATAAAACAATCTGTCAAACAATCAATCAATCAAACCATCCATCCATCCCAGTCTAAATTGCTTTATAACACGTTCAGTACCTATTATCACCCCGCCGGCACACCGTTCATAAAAGTGCCTGTAACTCCTGTTCTAAAGAATTTACCTCTACTTTTATCTTTTGTTGACGTTTTTTAACTTGTAATTGTGAACGAACGAAGACATGCAGAAACAAACGGTTTTTTGCATTGTGTACATCAACTTGTCGTCTTCAAATGAGCCCAACCATTTCCCCATAGTTATAATATAAAATATAGAAATAGCTCCGCTAAGATCATGAGATATGCTAGAATCGCCCAGGAATCCTGGCAACCCACAGTCATTTTCAGGATTTTTGGCCGGCACCCAAAGTGTTAACAGGTTCCTGTTTTAACTGGCCGTATTAAGGGTAAAGTAGGAGGATTGTGTTTTTCCCCACGGTTCCCTGGGGACTTCTTCATCCTCCTATCAGACATGTTGTTGCACTACATTGTGTCTTTGTGTGGTAGGGATGCGATGTAACCCTTAGCTTGATTGCTGAGGTTGTGCTATGACTGCTGGAGAAACTTTATTTTCCTAAAAGGAAAGATTGTTTGGTCGCTGTCGTGTGTGCTTAGCAAGGCCTGTGGCCGATAAATCAAATCAAATCAAATCAAATTTATTTATAGGGCCCGACAACACACGTTAATGTCCCCATGGGCCGTACAGGTCTTCTTTAAACAAGTCAAGAAGACAACATAACAATAAGTCAAGAACAGAACAAGAACATCATAGGGTCCAAACATTTTTTAGATGAATGCAAATAAATGAAAGAATGCAAGCACTCCCAGACATACCCCACGCGAAGGTAAGGAAAAACTCACTAAAACCTAACAATAGGGAAAAAAGCTCCACAGGCAATGTGGAGGAGAGAAACCTTAGAAGGGCCGTTCAAGGGGGGATCTCCCTTCTTAGATGTCGGTGATAGTAGTGTTGCAGACGGACAGTTGGTAAGCATGCACTCATGTGTGTGGTGAAACACAGATGAGTGCATGCAATAGCAACTGTACATTTTGAAAAATTAAAGATAGAGTTGATAGCGGATCTATTTGAAGCACAGGGGCGGCGCAAGAGGGTCACGTCCTCCCCGTCTTAGTCACGGGACATTCAACACTCCGGTCGTTGCTCAGGGACAGCCGGAGACAGGGGGAAGGGGGGGTGGCACAGAGAGGGTCGCGAACTCCCCGACATCATCGCGGGACATCCGGCACTCCGGTCACCACTACGAAACCTCCGAAGACAGGGGGGCACGCAGAGGGGGTCGCAATCTCCCGGCCTTCGTCACGGGACGTCCAACACTCCGGTCAACACTCCAGGACAGCAAGTCATAGGAAGACAGGGAGACGGGACAGGCGTTAGACAGCTCATGAGATTGTAGTAGGCGGACACTACTATTCTCGATACTAATCGAGAATTATGTATTCTCTCATTATGAAAAACGGCGTTCCTCTGTATAGTGTTTTTGCCATTTTTTGTAGGTGATGATGGGTTGTGTGTGTCATGTGACCTACAACTGGGTTGGACTGGCCACAGAAGCACATGTGTATGTTGGACCGGGGCTCTTAGAGAGCCCTCTCTATTCTGTGTTTTTTCCTTAGTAAAAATCAGATAGCAGGTTAGCTCATGCGCTGTGTGAAGCTGTCAAACGCTTCATAGAGCTGACTATGACTGTGTCATATTCTTTTTTTGTCATTACATCGTATCATGGGTGTGGGGTCGTAAAGGGGTGAACTGGTAACCTTTCCTCTCCCCCTTGTTTCTGTTGGTCAGGGGTACACCCCCTGTCCTTAAAGGTTCCTGTCACATTGCGGTTCGGCACGTTACATGGTGAGGGGGGGGAGGGAGTTTCCTGGTCCCACGGCCTGGAATATTGGGCGTGTGCACCGCAGAAATTCCCCCACCATAGAGTACGTCACCGTGCGCGTCTCTGTTGGTAGGACTTCCGTGTGCTGTTCAGGTCCATGTGATGGATCTGTTTCGGGGGGGTGGTCAGGGCTCCTCCTCACCAAGCGCCTATTCGGGCCTTCTGTGAGTTCGGACTCCTCCTTCCATGTGAGGGAGCCTCCATCAGAGTACAGAGCCTTCCTCCTCAGATTGTCAAAGTGAGTGGACCCTCTAGAAGGTGTCCTATTCTATTGTGTATGTATTCGATTCAATTCGATTATTGAGTGTGTATGGGTTCAGTGCCTCTTCCCCGGAGAGCCCTAAAAAACAATTTTTTACATGGCTCAAGGTGCAATATATTCTTTTCAATCTGTACAGCTTGCGTGGGAAGTCTCTCTGGGGATTCCCGTCTCCTTCCTATGGGAGGGTGGTGGGATGTAAAAATGTGAAAAAAATGTACCCCCGGCTGTGTAGACTGGGATACATACTGTTGGTGCTTCCTTCTTTTCTATTAAAAAAAGAGTTGGAGTTAGGAAGTGTCACACCCCTCTTGTCGTTCCCCTGGGCGCCTTGGGGATTCAATGACAGGTCTAAATAGCCTGTTCATTGATGTGGGTGTGTCCCGACGCACGTATAGTGCTAGCTCGCTATAAACAGGCGACTGACTGGCACGCCTTGGTTGCTTGAGGTTAAAACAGCGTTTTTATAGAGCAACTGAGATGGAGGTTTTTCCTCTTCCGACGACCACATCCCACGACCTGGGTTGGATATCGACGGATTCTCGTTCATGTCTGGGGGATGATGACGGAATGTATCTGAACATATGTAGAGGGGTCTCACGCCCTGGGGGTGGGCCACCGGGCGCGGTTCGCCCGAACGTCTGGGTGGCGCCTTCTTTTCATGTTAAGATCAACATGCATATCTGCCCTTTCTCCTGGAGTAGGCATGTCGGCGTGGTTAGGGCACGGGACTGGTTCTGGTCACGCTGGTCCGGATCAGTTGAACCCGTTGTCCGCCGGGGATGCAGATCTGCTGTTCTGGTACCCTGAGGGACTTGGGCTTTTTTCAGGGGGAAAAATGCCAGGTTGGTCCGGGTGTCACAGGGTTAAGCGCTATGGAGATCCTGGTTGGGTACGTTTTTACTCAGCACTGTCGTAATGGATCTCGGCCGCTACACAGGTTGGTCCTGGTTAGTACTTGGTTGGGAGACCGCCTGGGAATACCAAGTACGGTGTGCTTAGGGGCTGGTTCTCCATTCTTTTTCGCTCCTCTCTCACGCATGGCGAAGAGGGGCCTGTTGGGGTGGTCTTTGACCTCCTCTGGTGACCCTGTGCTTCCCGTATCGCCAGGCCCAGTCCGAAGTAATGTTTCGTCGACCCGTAGGCCTGGGTTAACCCTTTTTTGAAAACTGAAACACTTGTACTGCGGTATAGCCGGTGTATACCCGCAGGTGTGTTTTGGAGTTTTTTCTTGAGGGGTTATAGGAACAACCACCGCATTGGGTAACACCAAGGTGGTTGATTCCCTGGTGTGTTGGAGCAGTGTCAACTCCCGGGTTCACCGTTTGAGGGTGCCCCTGCACGTTCATGACATCTGCCAATCGTGTCAGCCTTCTCTGCCTCAACCCCTCTGGGTGGGGGTTTTTAAATGGAGGCTTGGTCATGCAACACCGCCAGCTTACGCTCCTTCCACCGGGGCGGCTGTGTTCAGCTGTCCCCTCTGGCGCCTGTCTCGTCCGCAGTCTCCAGGCTAGGGTTAATAGCCTGTTGCCTGGTTTTTCCCCGGTGCGCTGCCTGCTTCCGTTGGTTAACCTTTTTTGTGTGCTTACGGCCATGCTGACTGCCTGTTCTGCAGGGTCAGTGTGCCAGGCGGTGTACTATTGGGGGGACAGGGCCCGCTCGGCTGAGGGGCCTTTGTCCAAATACGCTGGCGATGTGGGGGGCGGGGTCACTAAGTGCCCACCTGGTGGGGTCTTGATGCTGGCATCATGGACTTCTCCGGGCCCCCGTTCCAGGGGGTCCAGTCCCTTTGGTGGGTCTGGGTCTTCCTTCGCGCTCCGCTGCTACGGCCTTGCCACGGGGTTGGGTTTACCCTTGACCCCGTGATTCTGGGGGCAGTAACGAGGTTTATCCCTCCGTTCGTTCCCGGGTGACATGCGGGTTGTGCGTGTGTGTAGTCGTGGGGTCAAGCCACGGTCTGCTCACCCTGTGCGTTGAGTTGCTTGAGTGCCTCTTCGCACGGTCGGGTCCGTCGCCCTCCCGTGAAGCCACCAATAGGGGGGGTGCCCTCCATTAGGGTGGGTCGGGGGGGATCGGCCACTCCCTGATCTGATGGTTGTGGGGGGCCTCAGCTTCTAGCTTTCGCTCAGCTCCTATTATGCATGAAACGCTGAGCGTGAGCTAGTGTGATACAGAACGTTAGGTTATGACTATAACCAAGTTCTGTTAACACTTAGTGAACGCTCAGCGTCTAGACGCCGCTGCGGCCCTTGATTTTTCATTGTGGTGAAATTTGTTGGGAAGGAGATGAGTGTGTGGCACCATCCCTGCTTATATAGGTAAGCGGATGGGGGTGTGGCCAGATGAATGCTGGCATTTAAAGGTAAATTTGTGAAGTTATTCAGTGTATATATGCTGAAGCGAGATATATGCATGAAACGCTGAGCGTTCACTAAGTGTTAACAGAACTTGGTTATAGTCATAACCTAACGTTTATAATACCAGGTGTGTAATACCGCATTTCCCAGGCGGTGGCGCCATTTCTCCATGTAAACGACACACTGGGCTCATACAGAAACAAGGCTTTCATCAAAAAGTATTCTGTATTTTGTTGTGACAAATAATAATAAACTAGGAGGCACCGGCGACAGCGTAGCAAAACTTAGTTTGCTTTGAAGAAGTAGCTTTCTCCTCTTGGGCGACGGTGCCATCCTTGCGTTGTTGCATGCAGGTAGGACACATACTGTCTTATCTTATCTCTGTTTATACCGTGTATGTGATGACGTATTTGAACACACACCTCGGCTGACGACCCGAGCTATTATTATGCAAAGACGAGTACTGTAGCGAGTGGGTACTTGGCCCGTGCAGGGCAAGAATGCGACCCCCATCTACTCATCTTTGCATAATAATAGCTCGGGTCGTCAGCCGAGGTGTGTGACAGGTAGTCAGAGACTCAGCTCAGAGACAATCAGCAATTTTCCGCGTGTGGTCCTAGTGCTGGTTGCCGCGGTCGCGTGTCCATTTATTATCCATGTATTATCTTTAGACGGTAAAAACCTGGGGGGGACAATAACTGCATTCTGAAACCATGCTGGTGTCCCCCCCATAGTTACGCCCCTGCTCCGGGTCCTATGTTCCCCGGTAGCCGCAAAAGGGTTCTATGTTCCCCGGGTTCTATGTTCCCCCTATGTTTCCCCAGTAGCGATAAAGGCTTGCCCCAGGCTCGCCACAGGAGTGGATTCCAAAGATAGTCACTTTTATAGATCATTCATTTGTATCTCAACAGAGTCACGGATCTAGTCGGGCCACCGTAGCATTATGTCGAGAAAAATCAAATACAATAAACAAGTGTAAATCAAATAATTTAGCCTATTAAATCGTTTTATAAGCGTTCGTTCTTATTTGCGGTCTGTGTGTGTGTGTGTGTGTGTGTGTGTGTGTGTAGGTGTGTGTGTGTGTGTGTGTGTGTGTGACGTAGCATTATGTCGAGAAAAATCGAATACAATAAACAAGTATAAATCAAATAATTTAAAACGAAGTTTAGCCTATTAAATTGTTTTATAAGCGTTTGTTCTTATTTGCTGTGTGTGTGTGTGTGTGTGTGTGTGTGTGTGTGTGTGTGTGTGTGTGTGTGTGTGTGTGTGTGTGTGTGTGTGTGTGTGTGTGTGTGTGTGTGTGTGTGTGTGTGTGTGTGTGTGTGTGTGTGTGTGTGTGTGTGTGTGTGTGTGTGGGACACAGTGCAGCCCTCGTTGACGTCTACAAGACAACAACAGCGGAGGAAGGTGAGCCGAGACAAGCTGTCATATCTGTGGCAGCACAGACAATCTGACGCAATTAAAATCATTCTGAATAACAGTGAATTCCCTGACCCCCCTCCTTGCCCTGATAATTGTGAGCTGGTGCAGTCACATTATATACTTTATCGCTACCGGGGAAACATAGGGGGAACATAGGACCCGGGGAACATACCTTTTGCGGCTACCGGGGAACATAGGACCCGGGGAACATAGGACCCGGGGAACATAGAACCCTTTTGCTGACGGGGGAACATAGAACCCTTTTTCGAAAAAAGAAGAAAAAAAAACAGGGAACATAGAACCCGGGGAACATAGGACCCGGGGAACATAGACATGTTCCCCACCTAATTGTCACACACACACACACACACACATACACACACACACAGACGGCAAATAAGAACGAACGCTTCTAAAACGATTTAATAGGCTAAACTACGTTTTAAATTATTTGATTTACACTTGTTTATTGTATTTGATTTTTCTCTACATAATGGTACAGTACGTCACACACACACACACACACACACACAGACCGCAAATAAGAATGAATGCTTATAAAACGATTTAATAGGCTAAACTTCGTTTTAAATTATTTGATTTACACTTGTTTATTGTATTTGATTTTTCTCGACATAATGCTACGTGGCCCGACTAGATCCGTGACTCCGTTGAGATACAAATGAATTATCTATAAAAGTGACTATCTTTGGAATCCACTGTTGTGGCGAGCCTGGGGCGAGCCTTTATCGCTACATAGACATGTTCCCCACCAAGACAATGCCCAGCATATGGAAAAATTGGCCATAAGTGTCAAGGACAAAATCACTTTTCCAAGCAATGCTTTGCCAAGGGGAAACAAGGCAGAGGGGAACGTGTACACACAGTAGAGGAAAATGACCTGTGTGATTCCTTCTTTGTGGGCATGGTGACACAGGATGTGGACAACATGCCTGAAGAGGACAAACAGACAAGTGTGAATAGAGTGGAGGAAGACAAGTGGACCGAGCCATTGCATATAAATGGAGCTATAATTGCTTTCAAACTGGATACAGGAGCAACGGCTAACATGATAAATGAACTTCACATCAGAAACATGAAGGTGAAGCCCCACATTCGTCCTAATCCCATTCCACTCAAGGCCTACAATGGACAGCCCATCCCCACAAGAGGAATCTGCAGACTGAAGGTGAGAGTTAAAGGCAAAGAGCATCACCTCATGTTGGTAATAGTTCCAGATGGACATGACTCACTGTTGGTAGATGAGGCATGTGAACAATTGGGTCTAGTCAAGAGGATGTATAGCATCAAAACAAATGCACAGAACGACGTAGAGACAATAGTGGATCAGTATACAGATGTATTCCGAGGGTTTGGTGTCTTACCATACACCTACAAGATCCAACTAAAAGAGGATGCACAGCCAGTCATACATGCTCCCAGGTGGGTTCCAGCACCACTCAGAGAAAAGGTGAAGCAAGAGCTCGACCGAATGATGTCACTGGGAGTTATAAAGAGAGTGGAGGAGCCTACTGAGTGGGTGAATTCATTGGTGTGCCAAGAAGCCAAATGGTGTTATACGTCTGTGCATGGATCCAAAAGACCTAAATGCAAACATTAAAAGAGAGCATTATCAGATTCCAACAAAAGAGGAAATAACGAGTGAAATGGCCGGTGCAAAGTACTTCAGTAAATTGGATGCTTCACAGGGCTTTTGGCAGATCAAACTGCATGAAGACAGCACAAAGTACTGTACATTCAATAGGATACCTTCCAGAGGATACCTTTTGGAATATGCTCTGCTCCTGAAGTGTTCCACAGAACTATGGAGCACATACTGGAAGGTTTAGAAGGAGCCCGGGTGTATGTGGATGTTATGTGTGGGTCTATGTGTGTGCCCTGATCAGGCGCTCCTAATGTGATTCGCCATGTCTAGTTGTAGTTCCCTGTCCTGGTCTTGTAGTCCTTAGTGTCTCCCCTTCCAGGTGTATCCATTTGTAATCAACCCAGGTGTGTCTCGTCTTGTCATTCCCTCATATATAAGTGTTCTGTCTTCCCCTGTGTCTGGTGCTGATCCTGTCTGTGTAGTTCTGTGTTTTGTTTGTTATTGCTTTATGTCTCTTCTTTTACAAAACCATGGTAAATATAAATTAAATATCTTTTGTTGGTTACTTTGGCTACTGTCTCCTCATTATGTTGCATTGACAAAGACAATGAGCACTCCTTCAGTCAATGGTAACGTAATATGGGGGCTCGAGCCAAACTACTTTGAGCAAACAATTGGTGGTGGCCGCTAGGCTGGACCCACACTGTGAAGTATGGTTGGCAGTGTCATGTGTGTGACCCATGTTTTAGACCCCCTTGGCAAATGATTCTCCAACAGGGAGCGTTCTCAACCAGCTAGGGAAGTTGGACCATTTTTTATGGTGCCTTCCGTCGCCTGGGGATACACCATATGCGGTCGGGGTTTTAGAAGAATCCTGTCAGGCTCCTCCTAGGCTGGCGTGTGTCTAGCTTTTAGTTACATAGGGGGCATTATAGTGAGGGGTGAGAACGTTTGGGGATGGGTTTGGTTTTCTTTTGACACACGACAGTTGCTAATTTGCTAATACTTTTAGGTGTGGAGGCGTTAGGCGGTCATGCCAGTGCTCTCCTATGTTTCACTGCGGTAGTGGAGCGGTGGCCAAAGTGTGTAGGACCAGACTATACAGATGTATAGGGTGAAGCAGTTTTTTGTTGTTTTCTGTGTGTTTGTTGTTTCTCTCTTTTATATAGTGGTTGGTCATATTCAGTGGTAGGGGCGGATCCGATTTTGTTTTTCTTTCTCCTCCCCTGTTTATTCCTGGGTGGCGCAAAAATGCCGGTAAAAGTAGGAGACTTTGTGGATAGGCCAACAGTGGGCTTGTTGGGCGTATGCACAAAAGAGGAGTTGGCGGGGATAGCAGAACATTATGGGGTTAAACTTGCCCCGGGCATGAGGAAGGAGCAGCAGCGGGGAGTATTGGTGGATGCGCTGACCGCCCAGGAGGTGCTGCAGGGCACTGTTGACGATGAGGAGTTAGACCCAGCCTCTGATGGCTCACTATGGCTGCGGAAATTAGAATTAGAGTTTAAGTTTCAACAGCTACAACATGCGGAGGCAGAGCGTGTGCGCGCGCATGAGTTGGAGCGTGTTGACCGTGACCAAGCCGAAGCGGAGCGCACTCGCACGCACAAGCTCGAACTCAGGAGGCTTGGGGTAGAGGCGCGGGCGGCACACCCTGAGGATAGGTTCGATGTAACTAAATATCTACGTCTCGTACCACAGTTTTTAGAAAAGGATGTGGATAAATATTTTTCCACGTTCGAAAATGTATCCATGACACTGAGGTGGCCGGGCGAACACTGGACGTTGCTGCTCCAGAGCGTCCTTACGGGTAAAGCGCAACATGTGTATGCGTCGCTGTGCCCAAACACCCAGGACTACGCTATGGTCAAGGCTTCGATTCTCAGGGCATATGAGCTGGTGCCTGAGGCATACAGGCAGCGGTTCCGTGCTCTGAGGAAAAACAGCTTGCAGACCTATGTGGAGTTTGCGTATGAGAAGGAGTTATTGTTTGATCGGTCGTGCGCGTCGGAGAAAGTGGACACCCTACATAAGATGCGGGAACTCGTGCTCCTTGAGGAGTTCAAGTCGTATTGTTTGCCCGACAATGTTGCTATGTACATGAATGAGCATAAAGTAACCGAGTGTTCGGTGGCTGCGAGCCTGGCGGACGAGTTTGTACTAACGCACAAGACACTCTTTGACAGGCCAAGTTACCCTGTGCGCAGTGTGGAGAGTAGGCCGAGGTGGGGTTTCGGCGACAAGACTGCGGGCCCTGGTGGTATCAGTGGGGGCGAGGCTGTTGAGCGGGGCGTGAGGTCTGAAACATGCGAGTGTTTTAACTCTGGCAAAAGGGGCCATATAAAGGAGAATTGTTTTGCCCTTACTCGCCCCAGTAAGCAGATTTCATTGGTGATGGCACCCACACACACGTCGGTTGAGTACGACAAAAGGGGTGAGGATATTAAAGCTTACCTACCGTTTATCAGCGGGGGGTTTGTGTCCTTATCTAGCGATGGGGTGAGGGTTCCTGTGACCATATTAAGCGACACAGCTGCATCCCAGTCGTTTATTCAGAGAGATGTGTTGCCCTTCGACAGTGGTTCAGAGGTGGATGCTGGGATAACGGTTAGGTCGTTTGGGATGCATGTGATGAAAGTCCCGCTTCACACTGTCCACCTGACATCTGAGTTGGTGTCAGGCCCAGTGGAAATTGGGGTAGAAAGTTGCTTTCCAGTCGCGGGGGTGTCACTAATTCTCGGGAACGATTTGGCAGGGGGTAGGGTCCTCGTGAAGGCAGATGTGACTTGTGTGCCAGCACAGTCTGGTGCGGTAGACATCCTGGCAGAGGCGTATCCGAGGGTGTTCTCCTCATGTGCAGTAACGCGGGCCATGGTTGTTAAAGCTCGGGCCGAGGAAAAGGGCGATGTGGACTTGTTCGACACCATCGTAGCGGCTGACGACGGGGTGCCTGAGCTTAGTGGCCCACTTGGGGATGATCTCCAGGTTGTGGTTCCACGGGAGCCTGAGAGGGAGGGGGCGCTCCCGGGGCTTGCGCCTACAATTGATCATCTTGAATCTGATAATGTTGTTTCATCTATTTCAGCCGGTCTCGGTTCGTTGCTGCCCACTATTTTCTTGGCTGAGGCTGCCAGCAGCGCGGCTGTGTTTTCTTTCGCTCGCGAGTAACTTATCGCGGAACAGGTTAGGGATTCAAGCCTGTCAGGTATTTTTGCATCCACTGTGGGAGAGAGAGAGAGTGAGGGTCTTAAGAGTTGTTATATCCTGAGAGACGGGGTGTTGCTGCGTAAATGGTCTCCTGACACTGTTGTGCTGTCTGTCCAGAAGGTCGAGTTTTCCAGCTCCAGTTGTAACTCTGATGTCCGGAGCTTGTCAACTCTCGCCGCCAGCAGAGCAGCTGTCAGTTCCATCCTTGGGATTGTCACATTCTTTAGAGGAGCAACTTGTGCCTTTCCTAGAACAAAAGACAGATGGATCTTCTCATCACCGTTTTGCAGCCTCAAATATGAAACTGTGCCATAGCCATTCTCGCTGGCGTCAGAGAAGTGATGTAGTCTGGCACCTGTGAGCTGTCCAAAATCTTTGGGTTGAAAGCATCTTGGCACACTAGGTGCTGAGTCTTTTTAGGTCCTCTAGCCACCCCACCCATTGCAGCTGATATTTTTGAGGAATATGCTCATCCCAACTGTAGTTCATTTTACAGAGGTTTTGCAGCAGCATCTTGGCAGGTAAGGTGAAGGGTGCTAGAAACCCAATAGGGTCATAGACTGAGCTTACAACAGACAAAAGACCTTGTCTTGTGAATGGTCTGTCTTGGACTGACATCTTGAACCTAAAGGTGTCAGTTTTGCGCACCACTGCAGTCCCAGGGTTCTCTCGACGGGAAGGCTGTCCCTGTCGAAGTCCAGTTCTTTCACTTTCTTGGCTCAATGGCTTCCAACACAGACCTGCTGTTGCTCATCCACTTCAACAATTGGAATCCTCCCAACTGGCATACAGCTGTCAGGTCTGTAACCAAAGATATGGCTTCTGCCTCTGAAGACACAGATTTCAGGCAGTCGTCCACGTAAAAAATTGTGCTGGATAGTGTCTGTTACATGGACTGGGAAGTCTGCTTTGTTGTCTTCAGCCGTCTTTCTAAGGGCAAAGCTGGCACAGCTGGGCGATGATACTGCACCAAACAGATGAACAGTCATTCTGTACTCAGTGAGCGGCTGTGTTAGATCACCTCTTGGCCACCAGAGGAAGCGAAGAAAATCCACGTCTCGTTTTGCCACGTGGACTTGATGGTACATAGCCTTTATGTCAGCCATAACTGCTATAGCGTTTAGGCGAAACCTTGTGAGAACTCCAAGCAGGGAGTCCCTGGAGTAGCTTGGTGTTGAGTGACACTCCCTTGTAGCTTGCCGCACAGTCAAAAACCACTCTCAAGTTTTTCTTTTTAGGATGGTATACCCCACTGTAAAAAGTAACCAGCATTTCACAACATTTAACAGTATTATCTTACAGTAACATATTGTAATTAAGGCCTCCTGTAATATCCCAACAAATACATGTAAAAAAGATAGTATCTTTTGATTTCACATTATATTATTCTTATTTCACAATAAAATACCGCAATCAAAATCCTCTGTAATATCACATCAGATGTTGTAATCTCACAATAGCATACCAACATATCACATTATATTATTCTTATTTCACAATAAGATACCGCAATCAAAATCCTCTGTAATATCACATCAGATGTTGTAATATCACAGTAGCATATGAATATTTCACATAATTTATTTATTATTTCACAATAAAATATTGCAATCAAAATCCTCTGTAATATCACATCAGATGTTGTAATCTCACAGTAGCATATCAACATATCACATTATATTATTCTTATTTCACAATAAGATATTGCAATTTTATACAAAACAAGAAGAAAGTGTTTCTCTGTAATATCACATCAGATGTTGTAATCTCACAATAGCATATCAATTTATCACATTATATTATTCTTATTTCACAATCAAATATTGTAATTTTATACAAAACAAGACGAAAGTCTTTCTCTGTAATATCACATCAGATGTTGTAATCTCACAATAGCATATCAACATATCACATTATATTATTCTTATTTCACAATAAGATACCGCAATCAAAATCCTCTGTAATATCACATCAGATGTTGTAATCTCACAGTAGCATATGAATATTTCACATAATTTATTTATTATTTCACAATAAAATATTGCAATCAAAATCCTCTGTAATATCACATCAGATGTTGTAATCTCACAGTAGCATATCAACATATCACATTATATTATTCTTATTTCACAATAAGATATTGTAATTTCATACAAAACAAGACGAAAGTGTTTCTCTGTAATATCACATCAGATGTTGTAATCTCACAATAGCATATCAATTTATCACATTATATTATTCTTATTTCACAATAAAATATTGTAATTTTATACAAAACAAGATGAAAGTCTTTCTCTGTAATATCACATCAGATGTTGTAATCTCACAATAGCATATCAATTTATCACATTATATTATTCTTATTTCACAATAAAATATTGTAATTTTATACAAAACAAGATGAAAGTGTTTCTCTGTAATATCACATCAGATGTTGTAATCTCACAATAGCATATCAATTTATCACATTATATTATTCTTATTTCACAATCAAATATTGTAATTTTATACAAAACAAGACGAAAGTCTTTCTCTGTAATATCACATCAGATGTTGTAATCTCACAATAGCATATCAACATATCACATTATATTATTCTTATTTCACAATAAGATACCGCAATCAAAATCCTCTGTAATATCACATCAGATGTTGTAATCTCACAGTAGCATATGAATATTTCACATAATTTATTTATTATTTCACAATAAAATATTGCAATCAAAATCCTCTGTAATATCACATCAGATGTTGTAATCTCACAGTAGCATATCAACATATCACATTATATTATTCTTATTTCACAATAAGATATTGTAATTTTATACAAAACAAGACGAAAGTGTTTCTCTGTAATATCACATCAGATGTTGTAATCTCACAATAGCATATCAATTTATCACATTATATTATTCTTATTTCACAATAAAATATTGTAATTTTATACAAAACAAGATGAAAGTATTTCTCTGTAATATCACATCAGATGTTGTAATCTCACAGTAGCATATCAACATATCACATTATATTATTCTTATTTCACAATAGAATATTGTAATTTTATACAAAACAAGACAAAAGTCTTTCTCTGTAATATCACATCAGATGTTGTAATCTCACAATAGCATATCAACATATCACATTATATTATTCTTATTTCACAATAAGATACCGCAATCAAAATCCTCTGTAATATCACATCAGATGTTGTAATCTCACAGTAGCATATGAATATTTCTCATAATTTATTTATTATTTCACAATAAAATATTGCAATCAAAATCCTCTGTAATATCACATCACATTTTTTTATCTCACAGTAGCATATGAATATTTCACATAATTTATTTATTATTTCACAATAATATATTGTAATTTTATTAAAAAAAACAAGACAAAAGTCTTTCTCTGTCATATCACATCAGATGTTGTAATCTCACAATAGCATATCAACATATCACATTATATTATTCTTATTTCACAATAAGGTGTTATAAGTGGTTGCTAGGGTGTTTCTAGGTGGTTGCTGTTATGGGTGGTTGCTAGGGTGTTTCTAGGTGGTTGCTAGGGTGTTATAAGTGGTTGCTAGGGTGTTTCTATGGTTGCTAGGGTGTTATAAGTGGTTGCTAGGGTGTTTCTAGGTGGTTGCTAGGGTGTTATAGCTGGTTGCTAGGGTGTTTCTAGGTGGTTGCTAGGGTGTTTCTATGGTTGCTAAGGTGTTATAAGTGGTTGCTAGGGTGTTTCTAGGTGGTTGCTAGGGTGTTTCTAGGTGGTTGCTAGGGTGTTATGGGTGGTTGCTAGGGTGTTTCTAGGTGGTTGCTAGGGTGTTATAAGTGGTTGCTAGGGTGTTTCTAGGTGGTTGCTAGGGTGTTTCTAGGTGGTTGCTAGGGTGTTATAAGTGGTTGCTAGGGTGTTTCTATGGTTGCTAGGGTGTTATAAGTGGTTGCTAGGGTGTTTCTAGGTGGTTGCTAGGGTGTTATAGCTGGTTGCTAGGGTGTTTCTAGGTGGTTGCTAGGGTGTTTCTATGGTTGCTAGGGTGTTATAAGTGGTTGCTAGGGTGTTTCTAGGTGGTTGCTAGGGTGTTTCTAGGTGGTTGCTAGGGTGTTATGGGTGGTTGCTAGGGTGTTTCTAGGTGGTTGCTAGGGTGTTATAAGTGGTTGCTAGGGTGTTTCTAGGTGGTTGCTAGGGTGTTTCTAGGTGGTTGCTAGGGTGTTATGGGTGGTTGCTAGGGTGTTTCTAGGTGGTTGCTAGGGTGTTATAAGTGGTTGCTAGGGTGTTTCTAGGTGGTTGCTAGGGTGTTATAAGTGGTTGCTAGGGTGTTTCTAGGTGGTTGCTAGGGTGTTATATATGGTTGCTAGGGTGTTTCTAGGTGGTTGCTAGGGTGTTATAAGTGGTTGCTAGGGTGTTTCTAGGTGGTTGCTAGGGTGTTATAAGTGGTTGCTAGGGTGTTTCTAGGTGGTTGCTAGGGTGTTATATATGGTTGCTAGGTTGTTTCTAGGTGGTTGCTAGGGTGTTATAAGTGGTTGCTAGGGTGTTTCTATGGTTGCTAGGGTGTTATAAGTGGTTGCTAGGGTGTTTCTAGGTGGTTGCTAGGGTGTTATGGGTGGTTGCTAGGGTGTTTCTAGGTGGTTGCTAGGGTGTTATAAGTGGTTGCTAGGGTGTTTCTAGGTGGTTGCTAGGGTGTTTCTAGGTGGTTGCTAGGGTGTTATGGGTGGTTGCTAGGGTGTTTCTAGGTGGTTGCTAGGGTGTTATAAGTGGTTGCTAGGGTGTTTCTAGGTGGTTGCTAGGGTGTTATAAGTGGTTGCTAGGGTGTTTCTAGGTGGTTGCTAGGGTGTTATAAGTGGTTGCTAGGGTGTTTCTAGGTGGTTGCTAGGGTGTTATATATGGTTGCTAGGTTGTTTCTAGGTGGTTGCTAGGGTGTTATAAGTGGTTGCTAGGGTGTTTCTATGGTTGCTAGGGTGTTATAAGTGGTTGCTAGGGTGTTTCTAGGTGGTTGCTAGGGTGTTATGGGTGGTTGCTAGGGTGTTTCTAGGTGGTTGCTAGGGTGTTATAAGTGGTTGCTAGGGTGTTTCTAGGTGGTTGCTAGGGTGTTTCTAGGTGGTTGCTAGGGTGTTATGGGTGGTTGCTAGGGTGTTTCTAGGTGGTTGCTAGGGTGTTATAAGTGGTTGCTAGGGTGTTTCTAGGTGGTTGCTACGGTGTTATAAGTGGTTGCTAGGGTGTTTCAAGGTGGTTGCTATGGTGTTATAAGTGGTTGCTAGGGTGTTTCTAGGTGGTTGCTAGGGTGTTATAAGTGGTTGCTAGGGTGTTTCTAGGTGGTTGCTAGGGTGTTATATATGGTTGCTAGGTTGTTTCTAGGTGGTTGCTAGGGTGTTATAAGTGGTTGCTAGGGTGTTTCTATGGTTGCTAGGGTGTTATAAGTGGTTGCTAGGGTGTTTCTAGGTGGTTGCTAGGGTGTTATGGGTGGTTGCTAGGGTGTTTCTAGGTGGTTGCTAGGGTGTTATAAGTGGTTGCTACGGTGTTTCTAGGTGGTTGCTAGGGTGTTATAAGTGGTTGCTAGGGTGTTTCTAGGTGGTTGCTATGGTGTTATAAGTGGTTGCTAGGGTGTTTCTAGGTGGTTGCTAGGGTGTTATAAGTGGTTGCTAGGGTGTTTCTAGGTGGTTGCTAGGGTGTTATATATGGTTGCTAGGTTGTTTCTAGGTGGTTGCTAGGGTGTTATATGTGGTTGCTAGGGTGTTTCTAGGTGGTTGCTAGGGTGTTATAAGTGGTTGCTAGGGTGTTTCTAGGTGGTTGCTAGGGTGTTATATGTGGTTGCTAGGGTGTTTCTAGGTGGTTGCTAGGGTGTTATAAGTGGTTGCTAGGGTGTTTCTAGGTGGTTGCTAGGGTGTTATATGTGGTTGCTAGGGTGTTTCTAGGTGGTTGCTAGGGTGAAAAGCATGGTGAAGAGGTCGTGACCCGGGTGGGCGGGGTCTGCCATGATCTTCCTCGCCCTCCTCAAGGCCCTGGAGGAATGTAGGGACTTGAGGGAGGGAAGGGGGCAGCCGATCACACTCTCCCCTGATCGTATCACCCGCTGCAGCCTTGTCCCTGACCGTGGCTGCAGGGAACCAGGTGATGATGGAGAGGGTGAGGATGGACTGGATGATGGCAGTGTAGAACTGGACCATCATAGTCCTCTGCAGCCTAAACTTCCCTAACAGGGGAGCCTATATCATTGGGACAGGTCTCTGCTCATCAGCAAGGAAAGGTACTGCTTTGGGGAGAAAGTATATCATCTATCACTACTGCCACCAGGTGTGGGAGGGTGCGGGTAGTATTAGGAGAAGTGTGGGTGTGTGGGGAATTACTGCGAGTCGCCCTGGAGGGCAAGAAGGACCAGCTCACTACCCCTAGGTTAGTAAATCCTATAGGCCCCATCCACCACTCTGCTAAAGCTCCACTCTACTCCTGCACTAAAGTCAGGGATTCAGTTGGACTCAGATCTGCATGCTGCGTTCCCCCTACCTGGTGAACGTTCATAGGGATAATCCACCCTGCTACACAAACATCTCAAAACAAACTGGTCAGACTACATGCTTGACCTTACTCCTAGAACCCACCTCACCCCTGCCCACTTTGACAACCTAGGATGGCTTAGAGACGACAGAGTACATCAACATGCAATGGGCCTGGTACCCAGATTCGGCTCAATCAGGGACTAAACATGTTTCGCAATTATGCCAGATCAATGTGGAACGCCCTACCCAAAGCTGTAAAGGAATGTGAATCACTACCCACTTTCAAAACCACTCTCAAAGAACACCTATACGGGAGACTGCAATTCGAAACTGGCCCCTGTAAATGTCCTAACCCAACCCCCTCCAATGTACAGTAAATTACCAAACATGGTTTTGTCAATATTCCAATGTGCTTGTATACAGTTGTACAGTGTCCACCCACCCCTCCTATACCCAACCTACCCAACCCCCCCACCCCACCCACCCAACCATCTCCAATGTACAGCCCCCCCCCACCCCACCCCACCTAATGTACGGTTTCATAAATGTATAGATGTAGCAGTACTGTCTGTATGTCATGTATGTGTGTGTGTGTGTGTGTGTGTAAATGAATGAACCGAAATATGTAGTTTGCTGATAGATACACAAAATGGGTTTATTTATGTTGATTTAATTTGGTTGTGTTGATGTTTCCATTTTTGCAAAATGCATATTCTGTTTGTTTTACACAATAAGTCTATTGGTGTGTTGTGTGTGTGTAAGGGCAGGTGTAGAAGATTTTTTCTTCTTCCTGTTCCTTTCGGCCATGGTATTTGGTGAATTATATGTACTGTTGGACTGTGGTAATTCCATGTACGAATAAATAAATGATGATGACGATGTATGTCCTGATGAATTGAAAGGTTATGGGGGACCCTGATGTAAACAAGACGAAAGTCTTTCTCTGGTCTGCATCCCCTTAACAATTGTGTGTATTGAGCTGTACTGTATTGTACCCATTCTGCAATCTGTTAATAAAGTTTTCAATCAATCAATCAATCAATCAATCAATCAATCAATCAATCAATCAATCAGTACCCGTTCTGCACCTGCGTATTGGGGGCCACTATATAATGCATGATTAGGAGACATGTTGAGACTTGTCTAGGCTGCCTGCACACACACCAGCTTCCTGGGCGGGCGCCTCCCAGAATGCACTACACCTGTACCTTGCCTCCCAGAATACCTGCACCTTCCTCCATTGTTGTATCAGCGTGTGCTGTATCTCTGCATCGTTAATCGACAATAAAACGTGAGTATATAGTGCATGATAAAGTCGATGGTGGATATTATTCTGTATCTATGATTTCGATTGCAAACGCCAGCGGAGTAGTGCTGTGTTCGTTTTTTACATGGTTATGCGTTTTTACACGTTATGTGTGCCTGCTGCTAATGTTAGCTGTTAGCTATGTCTGACCTCTGTTGGGTAATGCAACGTTGCCTACCAAACAACGGGACCACTGTGTTTTTTTTTATATTGCTCCTGGCTGTTCAAACTAATTTTACCGTGTGAAAGAGGGGAAAGTTGGTTCATTTCCACAAACTACCAGTGAAAAAGTGTTGTTCTGAACTGGAGCTATAGTATAGCCAGCCATTTAGCTACCTGGCTACCTATATAGCTTCAGTTCAGCTAACTAGCTACATGCAGCATTTAGCCAGTGATGGGCAAGCTACTTGGAAAATGTAGTAAGCTACACTAGTTACTCTCGATTAAATATAGCTCAACTACAATGGAAGCTATCCCCAGATAAATGTAGCAAGCTACACTACAAAAATAGCACACTACTTTTTTTTTTTTTTTTTTACTTTACTTTATGATCAGGTTTCCACCAAACAAATACAGTAGGCAGGCAAAAGAAAGTTCAGTTTGTTTATGAAACAAGCCCTCGGTCTGGCTTTTTGTGTCATCATTTTAACATGAACTTGTATTATGTACAAAATGTTAATAAAGTATGAGGAAATAACTGTGGAAACGTAATAAATAAAAGGCCAAATCAATCAAATAAACACTAAAATATATACTCTCTCTATTGGAATGGAGACTTTTCAGCACAGGATAAACTGCCCACTTTATCAACCAAAACTTCTTCAATATCAGAATTTTAACTAATAATAACTGTCTTACTGAATTTTACTATTATGCTACCATGTCTATACTACCACCAACTATGCTGTCTATACTACAGTATGTACTCGGAGTATAACACTCAAGCTCGACACTGCTAGACAAACAATACTAATTTATAGACTATTTGTTTCCTGTGCAGTACACCTGAGATTAATCACCTCATGCAGTACTGTTTGACATGAATTTATGCGTCGTTCCCTGTGTTTTTTTTCTTTCCTCTTGCCTCCCTCCCTTGTCCTAGGGCCTGCCTACTGATTGCCTATGCCTGAATCTTTCCGGCCGACAAGGCGTACAGGACAGTAATCTGCACTGACGTCTCCCCAGATCCATGCACGGATTGCTTCTTGGTTGTATAGGTAGGCCTATATGCAACACAGATCGTAGTTTATAGACTATATTTGTTTCCTGTGCAGTACACCTGAGATTAATCACCTCATGCAGTACTGTTTGACATGAATTTATGCGTCGTTCCCTGTGTTTTTTTTCTGTCCTAGGGCCTGCCTACTGATTGCCTATGCCTGAATCTTTCCGGCCGACAAGGCGTACAGGACAGTAATCTGCACTGACGTCTCCCCAGATCCATGCACGGATTGCTTCTTGGTTGTATAGGTAGGCCTATATGCAACACAGATCGTAGTTTATAGACTATATTTGTTTCCTGTGCAGTACACCTGAGATTAATCACCTCATGCAGTACTGTTTGACATGAATTTATGCGTCGTTCCCTGTGTTTTTTTTCTGTCCTAGGGCCTGCCTACTGATTGCCTATGCCTGAATCTTTCCGGCCGACAAGGCGTACAGGACAGTAATCTGCACTGACGTCTCCCCAGATCCATGCACGGATTGCTTCTTGGTTGTATAGGTAGGCCTATATGCAACACAGATCGTAGTTTATAGACTATATTTGTTTCCTGTGCAGTACACCTGAGATTAATCACCTCATGCAGTACTGTTTGACATGAATTTATGCGTCGTTCCCTGTGTTTTTTTTCTGTCCTAGGGCCTGCCTACTGATTGCCTATGCCTGAATCTTTCCGGCCGACAAGGCGTACAGGACAGTAATCTGCACTGACGTCTCCCCAGATCCATGCACGGATTGCTTCTTGGTTGTATAGGTAGGCCTATATGCAACACAGATCGTAGTTTATAGACTATATTTGTTTCCTGTGCAGTACACCTGAGATTAATCACCTCATGCAGTACTGTTTGACATGAATTTATGCGTCGTTCCCTGTGTTTTTTTTCTGTCCTAGGGCCTGCCTACTGATTGCCTATGCCTGAATCTTTCCGGCCGACAAGGCGTACAGGACAGTAATCTGCACTGACGTCTCCCCAGATCCATGCACGGATTGCTTCTTGGTTGTATAGGTAGGCCTATATGCAACACAGATCGTAGTTTATAGACTATATTTGTTTCCTGTGCAGTACACCTGAGATTAATCACCTCATGCAGTACTGTTTGACATGAATTTATGCGTCGTTCCCTGTGTTTTTTTTCTTTCCTCTTGCCTCCCTCCCTTGTCCTAGGGCCTGCCAACTGATTGCCTGCCTGAATCGTTCCGGCCGACAAGGCGTACAGGACAGTAATCTGCACTGACGTCTCCCCAGATCCATGCACGGATTGCTTCTTGGTTGTATAGGTAGGCCTATATGCAACACAGATCGTAGTTTATAGACTATTTGTTTCCTGTGCAGTACACCTGAGATTAGCCTATAGTATACGTTCATAATCTGCATGCAAACTGTAATCTCTCCTTTCTCTGGTTTCCTTTTTTCTAGGTCATCAGAGAGGTCTTTAACATACAGTATCCTGTTCAGTGGCATCTTGTTCAGTGAGGCAGCCAGGCTAACCAGTGTTCAGTGTGAGGCAGATGTAATGATTGGGTAGGTAACTATAGCACGCACAACAATGTTCCACTGTAAATATATTCGATGTCAGCATGTGTCTGAGAGTGTGCATACCTTTGTCCAGCACGCGCAGCTCCACAGTAATGCCCCCAATTATCTTTATCAGTGCGGGATACCTGACTGCTCACAGAGGTTCAGAAAACACGCAGCACTGAGATCTCATATATATAGGCTGCATAGGTGCTACTTGCAAGCTGGTCAGCCGCCTAGACCTCCTAGATCAGCTCTACCACCTGACACATCCTTGAAATGTGTGCTTGAGGCTTGTGCATTTAAGTGTGACACTTTAGCCTCTCTTATCAAGCATTTGAAGACACACATAAAGGGAGGAATGGAATCGCCATGTCCATTTAGAGGTTGTGATTGCAGGTTCACAAACGTAATGACTTTTGCTTCACATATTTCCAGGAAACACAAGGATTCAGTTTTAGATGACTTGGTACTAGACAAGTCTACAGAGTCATTGCCAGAACCCAGTCAGACGTATTCAGAAGCTGCTGGTGAACATGATGAACCAGAAGTGCCATTAGCTGTGGACGAAACCCTTTTTTTACATAACCTTACACTTTTCTATTTGAAATTGCAATCTAAGCTACTCTTACCGGCAAGCACCATACAAACCATTATTGAGGACTTTCAAATTGCTCATGAACTTGGCCTGTCTCATACACTTAACGTTCTGAGTGAGAAATTGAAGAAACTTGGAATCCCTCAGGCCACTATAAGCAGCATGGTTGATGAAGTGAACAGAGATGATCTACTCACACTTTTTAACAAGGGAAGACTCAGTACAGATACAAAGAGGAAGTCTGCTTTTAAAGAGTGTTTCAACCATGTTCATCCCGTGCCTTTGCTCTTGGGCAATGATGAAAATGACAAAGAATGCTTTGCTCAGTATGTACCTATACATGAGACATTGGTGACACTGTTCAAAAACGAGTCTCTACGAGAACAGTATAACATGACACGTTTGCAGCAATCTACTGATGCTGTCTATCAGGATGTCAAGGATGGAGAAGGATTTCAAAGTAATCCAATGTTGAAAGCTGACCCTTCCTCACTTGGTTTGATACTGTACCAAGATGCCTTCGAGGTTGTTAATCCACTGGGCTCAGGGAAGAAAAAGCACAAGGTCTTAGCTGTTTACCTAACCCTGACTGACATCTTGCCTCACAATAGATCTTCTATAGATCAAATGCAACTTGTTCTCTTATGTAGGGAGCAGGACTTTAAGTATTTTGGGCTAAAAAAGGTTTTTGCACATCTGATTGAGGACCTCAAAATCCTGGAGGAGAGAGGTGTAGTCATATCTGATGGCACTGTACTAAAGGGCTCTTTGGTTGCCATTGCAGGAGACAACTTAGGATCCCATTCTATTGGGGGATTTTTAGAAAACTTCAGTCGATCTAAATATTTTTGTCGCTACTGTCAGGTACAGAGAGAGGATTTTGTGAAGAATCCAGTGTTGTGTGGTGCCACAAGAACGGTCCAATCATACACAAGTAATTTGCAAGACCTGGAAACTAGTACCACAGACTCTGTATGCGGTATCAAGTTTGACTCTCCTTTCAACCAGCTTTCTCATTTCCATGTTTGCCAGCCTGGCCTCCCACCATGTCTAGGCCATGATTTATTTGAGGGAGTCATGGCTTATGACCTTCCTTTATATATTCGCCATTTAGTCCAGGAGAATCATTTTACTTACCTGCAGTTAAATCGGTGCAAAAACAAGTTCCGATATGAAGGGAACGATGGTAGGGACAAACCAGCAGACCTCTCTCCCAGCAGTGACAAACTAAGTGGGCATGCAGTTCAAAACTGGTGTTTCCTTAGATTACTCCCTCTCTTGGTGGGTGGCAGGATTAAAGATCCCTGTGACAATGAGGTGTGGCAGCTCATTTTGCAGCTGAGAGAGATGGTTGAGCTTATCTGTGCACCAGTCATTACAGAAGGCCAGGTAGCATATCTGAAAGTCATCACAGAGGAGTACATATGCAACAGGAAAAGGCTCTTCCCCAATGCCCCCCTGAGGCCAAAGCATCACTATATTGGCCATTATCCAGATCTAATCATCCACTTTGGCCCACTTATTCGCCTGTGGACTCTGCGGTTTGAAAGCAAACACACTTTTTTCAAACAGTGTGCCAGAAAATTGCACAATTTCAAAAATCTGTGCAAAAGACTAGCAGAGAGACACCAACTCCTCCAGGCCTACCTGAGTGCGGGAAACTTGTTTCCTCCTGTTATACAGGTAGAGAAGGGGACTGCCTTTTATTTGGATGATTACAACAACAAGATCAGGGCATCTGTAGCCAGTTGTCAATTTGAGTCTCAGTCTGCAGTGGCTTGTAACAATGTTACAGTCAAAGGCACAGACTACAGAAAGGGGATGTTCATCTTGTTTGGGAACAGTGATGAAGGACTTCACATGGGGAAGATTATGCTGGTCATTGTTGCCCAAAACTCTGTCCACTTTGTCTCAGAGAAACACATTTGTGTGAAGTTGATTGACATGGGTGTGTACTGTGACTTAGGAGTGGCCCAAGAGGATTACGTGTGCATTAAGCACAAAGATTTACTGGACTACTATCCTCTTCCAGCATACAACGTGCACGATCAGATGCTTATTGCGCTCCACCATTCTTTTCCAGGAGCAGTTTAAACAGGAAAGGGAGGATATGACAGACGTGAGGACAGACGTAAGTGGAGCAGGATATCAAGTAACCTTAAGATAGTTGATTTTGTATTGTTGATTGTATAGCGAGCACATGTTGGCAGTTAACCGCATATAGTGCACTGCAAACAGACAAGTAGGGAATATGCACAAACTGATTCATGATTGACCCTAATCAATGAGACTAGGTAATGGAAGATATAAAGGAAGCAGTTTGGTCATATTTACCGGGCCTCCCTGATGACTTACTGACCACCCTACTTGAGGATCTTGGAGTGGAGAGTGTCGAAGATCTGGCCTTAATGGAGAGGGTGGATCTGGTCCGACACCTCAAACCAATCCAGTGTCGGAAGCTGATGGATGGTCTTAAGAAAGGTAAATTCATATTTAGACTTGCGTGACACTTGGAACTATGCCCTTGGAACATTGGCATAACTGTTTTTGTCCCTTCTAGGGTTAGTAACCCTTAATATGGAGGTGCTCCCTCCCCATCCAATTGCTTCAAGTTCCCCAACACATCCAATTGCTTCAAGTTCCCCAACAACGAGCTCTGTGAACACTCTGTCCTCTCCGAACACCTCTATGCAATCTCTGTTGTGCAGCCCCCCAAGCACTCCAAACTCTTCACAGCCTGGCAGCGCATGGCATGTAGACTTTTGTGTCAACTGGAACCGGATGTCAACAGCCATTCAACGTGCAGTGGAAAAAGAACAGAGACCAAAGCCAGATGAGAGAAGGGCCTTTGTGAACGCTTTGGTGGATCAGATGATGGAGCACGAGCACAACCCAACCAGAACCACGTGCCTCAGTATCGTCCGAACAATTGTCAGGAGCCATCCTGACACCTTTGCTGACATTAGCAGGCGAGGTGAAATGGTTGGAGACGGATGCCACTCTCTTCTCCAACAAGTAAAAACAAGAGTGGAGTATAAAAGCAGGAACAACACTCTGGCTAGACGCCGCAGAGGCAGAGAGGAAAGACGGCCCACTGGCGTGGCAGGAGAGTCCAGGCTGACGAGAGGTCCTGTTGACCAATACGGGTAGGGGTGGCAAAACAAACGGCGCCAGTGTCCTCTCCATTCACGCTCGCAGCAATTAGGGGTTAAAGTGGCACTGCCAATGCTCGACTAACTTAGGTTATTTGGATTGAATGTTTAAATTATGTGTAGATTTTTTTTTAATATAATTTCTAGGGCTGTCCCTGACTAAGGATTTGGATAGTCGACTATGATTGGCCAAAATGTGCAGTTAGTCGACAAAAATAAAATAAAAAGTAGAATATATATATATATTTATATATATATTTGTTTTATCATTCCATTTGGGCTGTGGGGGGTGCTTAATGTCTGAAGGCTTCTTGTCCTCTGCAAAAGCATGCAATTGGTCCACTGATGGATACATCTTGATATTTGTCTAGTCTAGTGTGTTCATTAGATGGGTGAAATCCTCTTTCAGTGCTTCTGTGCCTGTTTTCGTAGGCAGTTAGCCTCTGGTATGCGTGCCATTAGCGTTAGAGGCCTTTTTTCTTTTGGAAAGAATGATAAAAAAATATATATATTATAATTTTTCTTTTTTTATGTATTCCACTAAGAGGTTGCCTATGATTCCTTCCTATCCCTAGGTGTGTGAGGTGGGGCCCAGCAAGCTTACCGGACGGGGAGACAGAGGAAACCATGGCGGCTTTGAAAAGGGATCTGCGGAACATCTACTCAGGCATGCAATCTACTTTACTTTTGGTGAATTGACACCATGAATAAATATCCCACATTAAGCAAAAAGGCTTTAACTTTAATATTCAGAATGAGTAATACAATTAAAGGTTTGCCACTCAATTTCCCAGATGTGGCAACATCAAATCTAATTGTTGTTACTTGGTTTGTATGTCTGTACACAGAGGAAGGGATGGGTGGGACAGCGAGAGCAGAACTTCTGATGGAGAGGACCTACGTCATCCTGCGGCGTTACTTGAATAAAATGCCTCCACCAACGATGGTGGCGGTCAAAGAAGAATGGCCTTTTCTCTTCTCTCAGACGGGGCTTTTCTCCCACTTTGGCCTCCTGACAGACACCGATGTCCTTCAAAAGATCAAAGATGCCCTGTGTCATCGAGGACGGACCATCCTGCAGTTCTGCCAGAAACTGGACAACCCGAAGATCAGGGATGTTCTGGCCAGATATCATCCAGAGGTTTCGGAGATCAGTGCCTGCATCGTCCTGCTCCTTATGGTGTACTTCAAGGAGCCTACGGAGAAACTACTGCTCGAAGTTGATGTACGTTTATTTAAATATTAAAATATTTGAAATGCGAGTGATTACATTAGGGGCGACTGAAGCTCAGTTGGTAGAGATGGTCGTTCATCGACCGTAGGGTTGGTGGTTCGAATCCTGGCTCTGACTGTCCGCATGTCGGAAGTGTCCTTGAGCAAGACACTTAACCCCCAAGTTGCTCCAAATGGGCCGAGCTGATGTGTGGTGAGCTGTAGTGCGTGGATTAGCTTATCTTCATCCTTTCATAATGTTAAATCTGCTATTGTGTGTTACTTTGTTGCAGACCTGTGCCACTGTTGCTGATGTGAATACTGCAGCACTCCCAAGCACACCCTGTTTGATAATTCAAGGTAATAATGTTTAGGGATGAGCTTGTGTTCCTTTGCATCGAGGGGGAAAATCTGACCGAAGGCAGTTTGTGATACGGCACACATATGACGCTTATAAATAATATCCTGAGCTGGCATGTCTCATGTTCAACTTTGTCAGTGCTGTAAAGTTGAAACCTTTTTAAATCTTAGACAAACAAAACACTTTGCTTTCATGAAATATTGTAAGCCGTCATTTGAGGCTTTATAAAAGCAGCACAATGAACACAAATCTGTCAGTGCGACCTCATCTTAAATAAGAGACAGCATTGCTTGTTGTAAGAGAGGCAGAGTTGATTTGGCAAAAATATATATATATATATGCATTTTTCTTTTTCTTTTTAATAATCGAATTTTATTTTCATATTCAAATCCCATGCCCATCGAACGAAGCTTTGAAGTATTTAAGACAGCCTTAGTTCTGTGTCATGTCCTTGCAGGAATGTATACCTATCCACAACAACGCATGACGGGGTATCTGTTCATTTCAGGTGACGCAATGCAGCCTTCTGGATGGATGCTATCCATCGAGGGAGAAGTTGTGATGGGCCCACACCCATTATTTTTGCATGGGGTAGCTGCTTTATTCACCAGCTACTATGTCTTCAACCTGGAGTATCCTTCCGTTGGATCATCCACACTTGAGTTCATCCAAAGGTATTTTAACACTCTGAACACATGATCAATGTCATCAGTAAGACTTATCATGCAAAGACTATCTGGCTATTAAGTCCATGCCTTTCTACAGAGGCCATAAAGTAGATTAAATGCTTTGCGTATGAAGCCTGGAACCAACTATGTGAATTGGGACCACACCATCACTTGATGTTGCTGCTATCTTGTTAAGAAATTGACATAATGGTTTAATTCACATTAGTTCAAGTTTCAAGTTTCTTTAATAGTTGTCATACAGAAGTACAGAATACTTTTGTACAAAATGCTTCTTACTGTTGCGCTCCAGAGACTGTGCATGACAAGATAAGTATGAAATAAAAACATAGTAAAAATTAGAAGAAAAAAAAAGAGGTCACAGTGTTCAGTTTAGACATATGTACAATGTTCGTAGACGTAGTTACCATACAATATACAATACTGTGCAGTGTACTAATATACAATACTATATAGTGCAAGGCATAAATGGACGAGGTGCAGTTTAGGTACAATTCACAGTAGGTGTACGAGTTGTAGTGCAAATCCTTTATCAATAAATATAAAGTGTAAGTGTGTTTGTGTGATCTAAAGTGTGGAGGGTGGGTGCTGCAGTGTGTTGTTTGTTTGAGTGAGTGTGTGTGTGCGTGTGGGTGTGTGTGCTGTGTGCATTTGATGGTTGTTGCATAGTGATTATTGTTCGTTTAGCGATTATTGTTCGTTTAGCAGCCTGATGGCCTGGGGATAGAAGCTCCTTCTGAGTCTTTCTGTGCTCGCCATAAGACTCTGGTATCGCTTGCCTGACGGCAGCAGTTCAAAGAGGCAGTTGTTCGGGTGGCTCGAGTCCTTAATAATTCTCTTAGCCTTCCCCTTGCACCGCTTGTTGTAAATGTTCTGGAGGGTGGGAAGCCCCCCTCTAATTGTGCGTTCGGCTGAACGTGTCACTCTTTGTAGTCTGCTACGGTCTTGTGCAGTGCTATTCCCAAACCAGGAGGTGATGTTGCCGGTCAGGATGCTCTCTATTGTACATGAGTAGAAGTTCCTAAGGATCTTCTGACTGACTTGGAACTTCCTTAGGCGCCTGAGGAAGTAGAGGCGTTGTCGTGCCTTCTTCACAACACTGTCAATGTGTGTGGTCCATGTCAAGTCCTCGGATATGTGGGCTCCGAGGTACTTGAAACTGTTCACTCTCTCAACTGGTGCCCCGTCGATGCTGAGGGGGCTGTAGTCCTTGACCCCCGACCTCCTGAAGTCCACAATCATCTCTTTTGTTTTGCTGACGTTCAGGGAGAGGCAGTTCTCCTGACACCACTGTGACAGGTTCTCTACCTCTTCCAGGTAGGCCCTTTCGTCGTTGGCAGAGATCAGGCCCACCACTACTGTGTCATCAGCAAATTTGATGATGGTGTTGTTGTTCCGCTGTGCTACGCAGTCATGTGTGTACAGGGAGTAGAGGAGGGGGCTCAGAACACAGCCCTGGGGGGCCCCTATGTTGAGCGTGATGGATGAGGAGGTGCAGTTGCCGGCTCTTACCACCTGGGGTCTGCCCGTCAGGAAGTCCAGGACCCACTGGCACAGGTCATAGTTCAAGCCCAGGTCCCTGAGCTTGGCTATGAGTTTGGAGGGGACTATGGTATTGAATGCTGAGCTGTAGTCGATGAACAGCATTCTCACATAGTTCCCCTTCCTCTTGTCCAGATGTGATGCTGCTGTGTGCAGCACATGGGCTATGGCGTCCTCCGTGGACCTGTTGGGGCGATATGCAAATTGCAGAGGGTCCAGGTTGATGGGGAGGGAGGAACAGATGTAGCCCTTCACTAGCTTCTCAAAGCACTTCATGGCTATGGAGGTGAGGGCTACAGGGCGGTAGTCGTTGAGGCAAGCGGGCGTAGATTTTTTGGGTACAGGGATGATGGTGGACTTCTTCAGACAGGTGGGGATGACGGCCTGTTCCAAGGACAGGTTGAAGATGTCAGTGAATACCGGGGCCAGTTGGTCGGCACAGACTTTTAGGACGCGGCCGGGGATGCCGTCCGGTCCTGCTGCCTTCCTGATATCCACTTTTTTAAAGATCCGTCTCACCTCATGCTCTGTTACCCTGAACACTGAGTCTCCATCAGCAGACCCCCCCCCCCCCATTGCCGTGGTTTGTAGGCTGGTGTTGTTATTCACAGCCTCAAACCTCGCATAGAAGGAGTTGAGATCATTTGCTAAGGAGATGTCACTGTTCAGTTTGAGGGGGGTTCCTTTGTAGTCTGTCATTGTTCTGAGGCCCTGCCACATGCCTCTAGAGTCAGCCTGTTCAAACTGAAGTTCAACTTTATCCCTGTAACGCCGTTTTGCCTCTATTACTGCTCTCCTGACGTTGTATCTTGCCATCTTGTGTTCTTCCATGTTGCCTGTCACCAGCCCGGTGTTGTATGCTGATGTGCGCACTTTCAGAGCCTCACGGACGGATTTGTCTACCCAGGGCTTTTGATTTGGGTAGATATTAATTTTGGTGGTGGGGATTATTACTTCTACCTGAGTACAGACATAGTCAATCACCGTTTCGGTGTATTCGTTAATATTGGCTGTGTTATCACGGAGTACACTCCATTCTGTGCTTCCCAGCACTGCTTGGAGTGACTCTACTGACGTCACGGTCCAACGCTTAACCTCTCGCGAGACCACCGGCGTTCGCTTGAGACACTGTTTGTACTTAGGCAACAGAAAAATTGCGGCGTGATCGCTTTTACCGAATGGACTAAGAGCCTGTGACTTGTACCCATTCTTAAATTGCGAGTATACATGGTCTAATATGTTCTCGCCTCTGGTGGGACAGGTCACATGCTGATAGAAATTCGGCAGTATGAAGCCATTATTATAGTATGGCTTCAAAATTCGGATGAGTAAACATTATGTTAGAGGCACCATGAAAAAACACAGGTGAGCACCTTGATAAATGCTGAGTCTATTTAAAACTGAAACGTATCTTTGCTTATTAACAGGTTCTTCTTGGGCATCAACCCGGAGAAAGGCTCCAGGGCAAAGAAGCGAAGCGCCATCAACCCTCAAGTGACCACCCTTTTTCGTAAGCTCATAGACTTTGAATGGTCTGCATCTGCATAGACAATCGTCCTTCTCCTGTCGTCCCCTGACGTGAACACCCTTCTTCGTAAGTAAGCTCATAAACTTTGGTCTGCAAAGACAATTGTCCTTCTCCTGTCGTCCCCTGACGTGAACACCCTTCTTCGGAAGCTCATAGACTTTGAATGGTTTGCAAAGACAATTGTCCTTCTCCTGTCGTCCCCTGACGTGAACACCCTTCTTCGGAAGCTCATAGACTTTGAATGGTCTGCATCTGTATAGACAATCGTCCTTCTCCTGTCGTCCCCTGACGTGAACACCCTTCTTCGGAAGCTCATAGACTTTGAATGGTTTGCAAAGACAATTGTCATGCTCCTGTCGTCCCTGCGCCTCTTTTGTTATTTTGAGTGCCTCTTTTGTTCTTTTGAGTGAGTGCATAAAGTGTATTCATTAGTTCCATTTTCGGGTAAGACCTGGAAGTACTAGTTTCATGGCGACAGTGGCTCGGGAGGTAGAGCAGTCGTCTGGCAATCCGGAGATTCCCGCTCCTCCCCGGGCAGCGTGTCGATGTGTCCTTGAGCAAGACACTTAACCCCTACATGCTCCCGTCGGTGTGTGAATGGGTAAAATGTGCACAAATTGTAAAAAAAATAAAAAAAACAGCCATTTACCATTTTACTTACGAATATTATTACTTTGTCTTAGTTTTGCCGTTTTGAGCAGTGTTGACCAGCAGTTTATAAAATAATATTTAAAATGTTTATTAGCAACGCCGAGCTTTCAAACCATTGCGTTTCTCTGTACGAAACTCTCGTGCAACTGTGTACCTTTGAATTTTCTCTGTGATACTTGTACAACGAGCGTTTCGCAGAGGACCAGTTCTTCAGAGTTAATATGGGATTTTCCTATGGGTCAAATGTGCACAAATTGTAAAAAAGAAAACAGCATTTACCATTTCAAGAATAAGAATATAATTCTTTGTAATATAATTCTTTGTAATAATTCTGTCTTTTGACAATAAAATCCCATAATTAACTCTGAAGAACTGGCGAAACGCTCGTCATACAAGGTGCATCAGTCAGCTAAAGCCGTTTTGAGCAGTGTTGACCAGAAGTTTATAAAATAATATTTAAAATGTTTATTAGCAATGCCGAGCTTTCAAACCATTGCGTTTCTCTGTCTGAAACCCTCATGCAACTGTGAGTACCTTTGAATTTTCTCTGCGATACTTGTACAACGAGCGGGATTTTCCTATGGGTAAAATGTGCACAAATTGTAAAAAAGAAAACAGCCATTTACCATTTCAAGAATAAGAATATAATTCTTTGTAATAATTCTGTCTTTTGACAATAAAATCCCATAATTAACTCTGAAGAACTGGCGAAATGCTCGTCGTACAAGGTGCATCAGTCAGCTAAAGCCGTTTTGAGCAGTGTTGACCAGAAGTTTATAAAATAATATTTAAAATGTTTATTAGCAATGCCGAGCTTTCAAACCATTGCGTTTCTCTGTCCGAAACCCTCATGCAACTGTGAGTACCTTTGAATTTTCTCTGCAATACTTGTACAACAAGCGTTTCGCAGAGGACCAGTTCTTCACAGTTAATATGGGATTTTCCTATGGGTAAAATGTGCACAAATATGTAAAAAAAGAAGAAAAAAAAGCAGCCATTTACCATTTTACTTACGAATATGATTACTTTGTCTTAGTTTTGCCGTTTTGAGCAGTGTTGACCAGCAGTTTATAAAATAATATTTAAAATGTTTATTAGCAACGCCGAGCTTTCAAACCATTGCATTTCTCTGTTCGAAACTCTCGTGCAACTGTGAGTACCTTTGAATTTTCTCTGCGATACTTGTACAACGAGCGTTTCGCAGAGGACCAGTTCTTCAGAGTTAATATGGGATTTTCCTATGGGTAAAATGTGCACAAATTGTATATAAAAGAAGAAAGAAAACAGCCATTTAACATTTCAAGAATAAGAATATAATTCTTTGTAATATAATTCTGTCTTTTGACAATAAAATCCCATAATTAACTCTGAAGAACTGGCGAAACGCTCGATGTGCAAGGCGCATCAGTCAGCTAAAGCCGTTTTGAGCAGTGTTGACCAACAGTTTATAAAATAATATTTAAAATGTTTATTAGCAACGCCGAGCTTTCAAACCATTGCGTTTCTCTGTCCGAAACTCTTGTGCAACTGAGTACCTTTGAATTTTCTCTGCGATACTTGTACAACGAGCAGGATTTTCCTATGGGTAAAATGTGCACAAATTGTAAAAAAGAAAACAGCCATTTACCATTTCAAGAATAAGAATATAATTCTTTGTATATAATTACTTGTAATAATTCTGTCTTTTGACAATAAATGCCGGCTTACCTCGTGTAATTATTTGTAATAATTCTGTCTTTTGACAATAAATGCTGGCTTACCTCATGTAATTATTTGTAATAATTCTGTCTTTTGACAATAAATGCCGGCTTACCTCGTGTAATTATTTGTAATAATTCTATGTCTTTTGACAATAAATGCTGGCTTACCTCATTTGTGCGTTTGGACTGTTGTTTTTAATGTACAATAGCCTACGTGCATTTTTGAAGTCCAGCGCAGTATACTTCCTGGCAGAAGCTCACACTTTGGTTTTCTGTCATGATTAATCACGTCATCCAATAGTATTTGACAGGAAACTATTGTATGAGCTTCCTCCAGAAGTATACTGGAGCTGGGGACTATACAGTTATGCATACCATTGTAAATTGACTGTTATTTTGCCAAATTATATAATATAATAATTATTATTATTCAATTATTTTGTTGGCAAGTCTGAAAAGTAATGCAAAAGACTTGCCAACAAAATAATTGAAAAATAATAATTATTATATTATATAATTTGGCAAAATAACAGTCAATTTACAATGATAGACATGCATAACTCTATAGTCCCCAGCTCCAGTATACTTCTGGAGGAAGCTCATACAATAGTTTCATGTCAAGATACAATAGGATGACGTGATTAAACACAACAGGAAACCAAAGTGTGACCTTCAGGAAGTGTACTGGAGCTGGACTACAAAAATACATGTAGGCTATTGTAAATACACAATACATTGTTGTAATATATATACAACAAAATAATGTGATATTACAGTAATTTCTTACAATTTGATGTTGTGAAGTCACAATACATTGTTGTAATATATATACAACAAAATAATGTGATATTACAGTAATTTCTTACAATTTGATGTTGTGAAGTCACAATACATTGTTGTAATATATATACAACAAAATAATGTGATATTACAGTAATTTCTTACAATTTGATGTTGTGAAGTCACAATACATTGTTGTAATATATATACAACAAAATAATGTGATATTACAGTAATTTCTTACAATTTGATGTTGTGAAGTCACAATACATTGTTGTAATATATATACAACAGAATAATGTGATATCACAGTAATTTCTTACTGTTAGAAGTTGTGAAATTACAACAATGTATTGTACTACCATTACTGTGAAATTACAACACATTGCTGTGAAGCCATTCACAGTAAATTATTGTGAATCTTACTGTAAAAGTCATGCAAAATATTGCCAGTAATTTATTGTAATATCACAGTAATTTCTTACAGTATGAAGTTGTGAAATTACAACAATGTATTGTACTACCATTACTGTGAAATTACAACACATTGCTGTGAAGCCATTCACAGTAAATTATTGTGAATCTTACTGTAAAAGTCATGCAAAATATTGCCAGTAATTTATTGTAATATCACAGTAATTTCTTACAGTATGAAGTTGTGAAATTACAACAATGTATTGTACTACCATTACTGTGAAAGTACAACACATTGCTGTGAAGCCATTCACAGTAAATTATTGTGAATCTTACTGTAAAAGTCATGCAAAATATTGCCAGTAATTTATTGTAACTTTAGGGTGAAAAATGTTACAGTGCCCATGATGCGGGATGTACCACACCTTTCCCTCTTTTCCTTCCAACTGATGTTCTGGCACTTTCTCTGCATAGCCGTTGCTTATGACATCATTGAGAAAGTTAGTGTATTCTTCTTTGAAGGTAGGATTTTTTTTTAATTTCTTTTTTAGGCAGAGGACCCTGTGGTGGATTTTGACGTCTCCAGGGATGCTTAAGTAAAATACAGAGACAAGAGATTGGCCTTTGCGGACCTCCCAAACTTTCAAACTTTAGACTGTTTTCTTTATACGTTTTTCTTTTTCTTTCTTTCTACCACAAGACGCGGCCACTGATGGGTCCATGGGACTTGGATAAGTCTTGTGGACCCAACTCTGGCCACTGACCACATGAGCGAACGGGTACATACGCACACAATACACGGCCACTGATGGATCCGTGGGACTTGGTAAAGCACTATGGACCCAACTATGACCACTGATAAAAACGTAACTACACTAGCATTATAAGACCTAAACATTGCTACCTACCATACAAGTGCATTGGTTTAGTGCACTTCCGGTTGCCACTGAGCGGTAATGTTTGTGCGGACCTGTTCTCCCAAACTGGTAAGCAAATGACTGTTTTTACGTTATTTTCATTTTTACGTTACTATTATTATTATTATTATTATTATTATTATTTTTTTTAACATTGATCTTAACTGATCACTATGACTTTATTGCTTTTATCGTTATATAAGCCTATAATTGTGTACAGCACTTTGAGCTACATGACATGTATGAAAGGTGCTTTATAAATACTTACTTACTTACTTACTTACTTAAATCAGCGTGCAAACCACCACAGGTTCTCCCCGGGCAGTCCAAAACAGCGTCACACTGCGAACCAGGTATTCTGAAATAATGAAACAGGGAGCAGAAAGACAGCCGGAATACTCACGTTAAATGAACACAGGTTTAATACAGTACATCCGTACGGAGGGACATCTAGTCTGGCAGAGTGCATATAATTGATAGTCAGGTCTGCCAGAGTAAAAGTGACAAAAATGCAAAAGTGTAATGTTTTATAACAGTCAAAATAGTTACGCCTTCTTCATTGCATTCCTTAGAACTCTGGGAGGCTCCAAAAGGCTTCTAACAGGCGACCTTGACAAACCTTATCAGGCCAGATGAATGGTGCCCTGTTTTAAACAGAAATCCTCCTCCTCCTCCTCCTCCTCCTCCTCCTCCTCCTCCTCCTCCTCCTCCTTCCCTCCTCATCTCCCACCTCCTCCTCCTCCTCCTCCTCCTCCTCCTCCTCCCCCTCCTCTCTTTGTGAAGTCAGGATTTATGTTTAAGACAGGGCACCATTCATCTGGCCTCCACCTCCTCCTCCTCCTCCTCCTCCTCCTCCACCTCCTCCTCCTCCTCCTCCTCCTCCTCCTCCTCCTCCTCCCCCTCCTCTCTTTGTGAAGTCAGGATTTCTGTTTAAGACAGGGCACCATTCATCTGGCGGAGGAGGAGGAGGAGGAGGAGGTGGGAGAGGAGGAGGAGGAGGAGGAGGAGGCCAGACAACGCCTCTACTTCCTCAGGCGCCTAAGGAAGTTCCAAGTCAGTCAGAAGATCCTTAAGAACTTCTACTCATGTACAATAGAGAGCATCCTGACTGGCAACATCACCTCCTGGTTTGGGAATAGCACTGCACAAGACCGAAGCAGACTACAAAGAGTGACACGTTCAGCCGAACGCACAATTGGAGGGGGGCTCCCCACCCTCCAGAACATTTACAACAAGCATTGCAGGGGCAAGGCTAAGAGAATCATTAAAGACTCCAGTCACCCGAACAACTGCCTCTTTGAACTGCTGCGGTCAGGCAAGCGATACCGGAGTCTCAAGGCGAGCACAGAAAGACTCAGAAGAAGCTTCTATCCCCAGGCCATCAGGCTGCTAAACGAACAATGAACACTACACAACAACAACCATCAAACGCACATAGCACACACATCCACACGCTCACACTCACTTTAAACAAACACACTGTAGCACCCACTCCACACACCTTATAGCACACACCCACTTTAAACAAACACACTGTAGCACCCACTCCCCACACTTTATATTTATTGATGAAGGATTGCACTACAACTCGTACACCTTACTTACTGTAAATTGTACCTAAATTGTACCTCATCCCATTTCTGCTTTGCACTATATAGTACTGTACATTAGTACACTGCATAGTATTGTATATTATATGGTAACTCAGTTACGTCTATTCTGCATCGAACATTGTACATATGTCTATACTGAACACTGTGACCTCATTTTCTACTTCTAAATTACATGCTATACTATGTTATTTGATACTATCTTGTCTAGCACAGTCTCTGGAGCGTAACAGTAAGAAGCATTTTGTATGAAAGTATTCTGTACTTCTGTATGACAACTATTAAAGAAACTAAACTAACTAACTATTAAGGAGGAGGAGGAGGTGGAGGAGGAGGAGGAGGAGGAGGAGGAGGAGGTGGAGGCCAGATGAATGGTGCCCTGTCTTAAACAGAAATCCTGACTTCACAAAGAGAGGAGGGGGAGGAGGAGGAGGAGGAGGAGGAGGAGGAGGAGGAGGAGGAGGAGGAGGAGGAGGAGGAGGAGGAGGAGGAGGAGGAGGAGGTGGAGGCCAGATGAATGGTGCCCTGTCTTAAACATAAATCCTGACTTCACAAAGAGAGGAGGGGGAGGAGGAGGAGGAGGAGGAGGAGGTGGAGGAGGAGGAGGAGGAGGAGGAGGAGGAGGAGGAGGAGGAGGAGGTGGAGGCCAGATGAATGGTGCCCTGTCTTAAACATAAATCCTGACTTCACAAAGAGAGGAGGGGGAGGAGGAGGAGGAGGAGGAGGAGGAGGAGGAGGTGGGAGAGGAGGAGGAGGAGGTGGAGGAGGCCAGATGTGAAATTACACTTCACATTACCCCACTTTGTGCCATTTTTGGCACATCCTGGTAATTTCAACCATCAATATCACTAAACCACAGTCCCAAGACACTATGCAGAACATAAAATCAATCAACATCAATACATCACAATTTCATACTTGGCAGAAAGTAGCACGAAAATTCTAAGCAGGTAATTGTAAAATGTTGTAGTCTTAGGTAGAATACAAAAAACAACCATTATAAGCACTAGGTAGAACAATAAACCAATACTGTTATGGTTTGTAACCGACCCCAATCGCACAACACAAGACAGGTATGAGAGTAAGCCAAAACAGGGCAAATATTTATTATAGAACAAAAAGCGGCACAGTCCCTTTAAGGGAAAACACAAAAACACTAGAGTCAAGGAAATATGGAAAATGCGGCACTGTGCCTTTAAGAGGCGAACAGGCTAAGGGACTAAGGCTAAGGGTCAGGGCTAAGGACCAGGGCTAAGTGTCAGGGCCAGGACCAGGGGCACTGGAGAGGGGGACAGGGACAGAGGCCCGGAGAGGCGGGCTGGAGACAGGGACAGAGAACAGGGTTAAGGCCTTGGACAGGGCGAGGGCCAGAGCTGCTTACAGGGATGAGGACAGGGTTCCGACGGCGGAGGCCTGGCACGGGGACAGGGGCCCGACAGCGGAGGCCTGGCACGGAGACACTCCTCCTCCTCCTCGGATGCTGCAGACGGGCAGCGCAGAACAAAGGGGGTCCCAGGGGACCGGGATGGGAACACGCCGTCCTCCCGTGGAATACTAGGGAGCGACGACAAGCCTCACCCCAGGAACGAGGATCACGAAGAGACGCCTTCCTCCCGTGGAATCGGGAGCGATGGCGTGCTGCCTTGACGTCTGGAGTGGGAACACTGGAAAACCTCCCGTAGAGAATTAGAGAGCGAAGACGGCGTCCCACTCCAGGCAAACGGCGACAGGTGGTGATGGCTGGCACGTCGTCTCACGCCGGAGACGCGGCAGGTGATGGTAACGTACAGGATGGTAACGTACAGAACTCCATGAACACAGAGTGAACACAGATACAGATACAGAACGAACACAGAGTCCAGAACACAGAACGACCCGACAAGGACTGGAGGGGAGTCTGCAACCTATGTACTCTCCCGAGGTGATTGCAAACTCCCAACAGGTGCGTGAAGGTAGAGGATCAAGGATGTCCAAGAGTGGGGGCTGGTGAAGAGTAGAGGAGAGTAAATCATCGCAAGGGTGGGGGCTGGTGAGGGAGAGTAGACAGGGAAAAGTTCAGGGAACAGGCGAATCCTCACAAATACATCATAATGACACACTTGTAAAATGTTGTAGTCTTAGGTAGAATAAAAAAACAACCATTATAAGCACTAGGTAGAACAATAAATCAATACATCATAATGTCATACTTGGCTAAGTAGGTAATTGTAAAATGTTGTATTCTTAGGTAGAATAAAAAAAACCAACCATAATAAGGTAGAACAATAAACCAATACATCATAATGTCATACTCGGCAGAAAGCAGAACGATAATTCCAAGCAGGCAATTGCAAAATGGTGTATTCTTAGGTAAAATAAAAAAAATAAAAAAACATAATAAGTAAGTTCAGGTGCAAATTGAAAAGGGGAGGAGTCCCGAGCTGGGGACAGATTGAAAAGGGGGAAAAGAGTCCCGGGCTGGGGGGGGGGGGGGGGGGTCCTAGGCTGGGGCAGATTGAAAAGGGGAGGAGTCCTAGGCTGGGGGCAGATTGAAAAGGGGAGGAGTCCCGGGATGGGGACAGTTTAGTCGCTGGCGCCTTACTTTAGCGTGTGAACATAACCATTAAGTACAGAGGAACTAATGAGGCGTAGAGAGGAGCTCAGGAACAAATAATCTTGTTATATCGATAGTTTACTCTTGCAATTTGAGGTAAGCAGGTGGAAAATGAGAGTTTTAAAAACAAATGGAAAACAATAAACAGAAAAGGAGAGAAAAAAAAAAAAATTATAAAATCTATAAAGCGCTTCTCAGTGACCCGAAGCGCCGACAGCAGTTAATAGGAAACAAAGAACAAAGAAAATGAAATGGCAGTCTTAATATAAGTAGTGTTTTCAAACTCTGAATATGTACCCATATCTAAATCAGAAATTTGACTTTTTAATATGCACACTGGCTTCTGCAAACAGTGTGTGCATTGGTGTGTTGTTTAACTTCCCTTGTTGTCGTTCTCAGTAGCAGTCACAGTGGACTACAATAGCAGTCGTCTTCTCCCTCCTTCACACACAGAACAATATATCTGTTGCAAGGAGGCTGGAAGCCGTTGAATCCAGTAGCAGTCAGGTGTCTTCTCACTCCTTCACACACAGAACGATATATCTGTTGCAAGGAGGCTGGAAGCCGTTGAATCCAGTAGCAGTCAGGTGTCTTCTCACTCCTTCACACACAGAACGATATATCTGTTGCAAGGAGGCTGGATGCCGTTGAATACAGTAGCAGTCAGGTGTCTTCTCACTCCTTCACACACAGAACGATATATCTGTTGCAAGGAGGCTGGATGCCGTTGAATACAGTAGCAGTCAGGTGTCTTCTCACTCCTTCACACACAGAACGATATATCTGTTGCAAGGAGGCTGGATGCCGTTGAATCTTCTCACTCCTTCGCACACAGACCGGCATATCTGTTGCAAGGGGGCTGGATGCCGTTGAATCTTCTCACTCCTTCGCACACAGACCGGCATATCTGGTGCAAGGAGGCTGGATGCCGTTGAATCTTGTCATTCCTTCGCACACAGACCGGCATATCTGTTGCAAGGAGGCCGGATGCCGTTGAGTAGAGTAGCAGTCATCTCCGCATAGTTGAATACAGCAGCATACCAGGTGCAGGGAGTAGAGAGGTAGGATATTCGTAGCGGGCGTTGTTCATACAGGCCGGGGTCGTCGTTGGCGTGGTGGGGTAGGTCCTACTTACGCAAAAGGGTTTGGGTCGTCGTCTACAGGTGGGCCTGAATCGTTGCTGGCGTTGAGGTGCAGGAATGGTATTTCCTCATTTAGGAGGATGTCATTGTCATGAGGCTTAGGCAGGGCGTTCGCAAGGGCTCGGTTGAAGCCGTACTTAAGGATAGGGAGGCCACAAAACAGGGTAATTGTGATTACAATAAGGATCGAGAGGACAAGGGTGATGAACCAGGTCATCCAACCGTGGCCCCACTGTGTCAACCACTCCCAGGGGGAGTCCCGCTCAGGGGGCATTGTGATCGCCGCTATGGCCAGACGTGAATGCTTAAGTAGGTCAGAGAAATTTTTCCAGTCATTAGGTATGTGGAAGCAACATTTAGCACCTAGCATTTTACAAACGCCTCCCTTGTTAGCGGTCAGTATGTCCAATGCCAATCTGTTTTGCACAACTGCCGATCTCATAGATCTGAGTTCCACAGCATTGAATAGTACTGCATCTTGGATGTCATGCGTTGCGTTAATGAGTTGCATGATTTCGCCGGCCAAAGAATTTATTTTCTCAAGTGTCCAAACTATGGCCATAGGGGTGGTTATAGGGGACAGACCTGCGGCGCCATAAGGAGTCGGGAGACCATGGGTTAACAAAGGTATATTTGGGGAAGGCATTTTGGAGGTTGGCCTGGTTGTCATCAACAGAGCGTCGGGTGCGTGACGTAGCTTGTGTGTCGAAGATAGGTATACGAGACGGATAGATAGAATGGTCAGGTTTGAGTAATGCCGGATAACAACAGCCTGACCATGCGTGTGGCAGTAGGTGATGGGCCGTGCGACCACAAACCCACATCAAACCAGGGTAATTATGTGATGGTTCTTGGCTTAGAAATGGGCAAGAGATGTTGGCCACCTCTCCCGAGGCCATGACGTAAGAACAATTAGGATGTACGGCGGGTGAGATATGTACATTTAGGTCGCACCGGGACCAACCCAGGACTTGGGCTTGCGGGGGTCGTGTGTTGTTGGCAAATGCATACAGGGGCTCTAGTGGGTTTGATTCCGAGTGAGTGTTGAGATGCCCATGGCCCAGTTTCTTCCCTGCAGGGGCTCTTGACGGGGGCCCCTGAGTTGGAGCGAGACGCATTAATGAACCCGAGTAAGTTAATCATGGCTTTAGGGAATATGCAGGTGTTATTATTAGAAACCGAGTTGTGCAAATCATTTTCGTGTAGAGGTATAACAGACATTATGGTTGCCATGGTGCTGCAGACCCAACATGGTTCCCTGTTAGCGGAATCCGTGTGGAGCACCGCCATTACGCAAGCCATGTTATTTTGGCAATGGATCATGGCCTCGCCTACGTGGGTTCGGGAGTGGGAAGGGAGGTCTGAATCGAGGTTGGAGTCTAACCACTCGGTCAGAACGTCTTCCTCAGTTTCTGAGGCCTGTTCTGTTACGGTGAGTTTAGAATTTGATCTAGGGAGAACATTTACTCGAAAGCGGACACATGAGTCAGTTCCAGCTCTGGTTACCCCTGCCCAATAATTGCCTGTGTCATGTTGGGACACCTCCTCTATGGTCACGCTGACAACGCTAGGTTTGCGAAAAAGGGTGACACGTTTCCCAAAGTTAGCGCGTGGGCTATAGCGTGGGCGACCCCCCCTTATCCATCGTCCTTCTTCCATCCATGACCTTTTCACTACCCTCCTTTGGTCCTCTCCACATTCCCCTGGGAATTCCTCATACAATGGCCAGCTGTGCCCTCCCCCTCCGGAAAACATATCACAGTGGTGTCTGCATTTTCCTGCACACATATAGACAGGGTAGGCTGGCCCGTAATATGAGTACCATACCCCATCTAGATCGAAAACACATGGTTCCTCCTCCCTACAGGTGAAAGTGTGTAGTGCCTGAGTGGTAGAAAGGAGAACACAACCCAGAGAAAGTACTGCCACGCTTCTCAATGTCAACAGGTTTTCAACAGGTTGGGAAAGCAGTTCTAGTTCGTCGAGTTTTGTGAGGGCTAGGGAGATTGCTGCCAGGAAGATGACGGCCATAGTCATACATAGTGGCTTAGTCAGTGGTTTGGACCATACTCGTGCCATTGTTGATTGCCCATCTTTTCCCCGGAGCCCGTGTGAGCCGGAGAGTTGGGACGGTGTCCCCTTGTAGAGAGGTTGGTAGTTCTTCATGGAGCCGGAGTGGTGATTTGGTGGTTGCCAGCCCTGGTACGGGTTCGTCAGGATTTCTTGATCCTTTCCACCGGCGGACGTGTGAGAGGTGGACCCACGTTGATCTCTCCTGGACTCAAATGGAAGTGGGGGTGGTTAGCAAGACCTGGTAGGGACCTTTCCAGCGGACTTCGGCCCACGACTTCCTTCCGAAAGCTTTGATGAGGATGAGGTCACCAGGTTCTACTGCATTTTCAGGATCGGGGTTGGGGTCAAATGACCTCTGAGTTAAAATCAACCTGGTAGAAGAGATATTTTTAGAGAGTTGCATACAATAGCTTTTCATAGGCCCATCCAGGTGCTCGGGCAGTGGTGAGATGTCCCTGGGTGAGGACACCCCGGTGTAAGGTGCCCGTCCATACATGATCTCGAATGGGGAGAGAAAAGTGCCAGTTCGGGGGGTGGTTCGCATTGCGTATAGAGCGAGGGGAAGTGACTGTACCCAATTTAGGCCAGTTTCTGCTTGGATTTTAGCAAGTCTTTGTTTTAGTGTCTGATTCTGCCTTTCTACTGCTCCCCCAGATTGGGGATGGTAGCTGCAATGTGTTCTCATGTCTATGCTAAGTGTTTGGATATGCCTCGTATCGTCTCATTCACAAAATGGGCGCCATTATCGGACGAAATCTTGACGGGTAAACCGATTCTTGGTATCCACTCCCGAACCAGGCTTTTACAAACGGCTAGAGCCGTATCCTTTTTTAGAGGATACGCTTCTACCCATGCGCTGAACATGTCAACTACAACCAGGCATTTCTTCTTACCTTCTGCTGGGTTTAGTTCAATGAAATCCATCATGATGTGATCCCCTACCATGGTGGGTGTGGGGTGCTGTCCCTGTGTGTTTTTGATCCCTCTGCCTGCATTGTATCGTGCACAGGTTAGACACGAGCCGCATATCTTTTCAGCCACAGGGGTGAATTTTTGTGTAAACCAATTTTTTAGCACTATTTCGACTATCCCCCCCTTGCTCACATGCTCTCGGCCGTGAGCAACTTTAGCAAAATATGAGAACAGGCTACTTGGAAGACAAGGTCTGCCATCAGAATGATGCCAGATTCCTTCGGTCAAAACACATTTCTTGTCTTTCCACAGGGACACATCTGAGGGTGTGGCCTCAGTTTTGAACATGCGTTGGAGTATGGCTTGCCCAGCAGAGGTAAGAATTGTTACCGATGGGACAGGTTCAGGGTCATTGTTATCATCCGTCAGGGCATCCAAGACAAAAGAGCAGTTAGTGTTTGCACATGCGTCGGATTTGTACCTTGCCGCAGCCTTCGCCGCCAGATCCGCTCGGGCATTTCCCTGTGATTCCGGGTCCGCCCTGTTTGTGTGAGCTTGGATTTTACAGATGGCCAAACGGGACGGTAGGAAAATGGCTGCCAAGAGTGCGTTCACAAGCTTTCCGTGTTGGATAGCCTTACCTCCAGAGGTCACGTACCCTCGCAGCCGCCACAAGGTGCCAAAGTGGTGGCAGACACTGAATACGTAATTGGAGTCCGTCCAAATAGTCACAGACTTACCTTCTGCGGAGGCGCATGCCTCAGTGAGCGCAGTCAACTCTGCGGCCTGTGCCGACAAATGCCCGGGCAGGGATCCCAAACACACAGTGCCATAAGCGTCACACACCGCCCATCCTACTGAACGGGTTCCATCAGGATTCTGTGAAGCCGAACCATCGCAGTAGTAGGTGAGATCTTCGTTCCCCAGAGTTTTGTGAGGGCTAGGGAGATTGCTGCCAGGAAGATGACGGCCATAGTCATACATAGTGGCTTAGTCAGTGGTTTGGACCATACTCGTGCCATTGTTGATTGCCCATCTGATTGGCCTGATTCTTTCCCCCCGACACTTGTGTTAGAACGGCGGTCATGTGGTTGTTGTGGCTGTCGGTGTAGAGATGGAATGGTTTGTCAGGGTTTGGATGTCCTAGGCACGGGGCTTTGACAAGAGCCTGTTTCAAGTCCAAGAAGGCCTGTTCCATGTCCCCCGTCCACGTAACTGGGTCCTGTGGTTGAATGTTCTTAGTGGCGGCCCGAAGGGTGGCGTCAAGAAGGCTGTATCCAGGCACAAAAGCGCGACAATAGCCGGTCATGCCTAGGAAGCTGATCATAGCTTTTCTGGTGTGAGGGCGAGGTATTTTCTGAATGGCATCGACCCGAGATGGGTCAAGACCTCTCCCTGACGGGGAGAGTTGGTGCCCAATGAATATGGCACTACACACCGCAACACGTAGTTTCTTTTTCGGCTTACCTTGTGGCCTCCTGCGTGGAGGTGTCGGAGGAGGGTCTCAGTGTCAGTCAGACACGCCTCCCTGGATGGGGAGGCCAGCAAAATGTCGTCCACATACTGGGTCAAGACGGAGCCGCCGGGTAGGACAAGGTCAGTCAGGTCGTTTGCTAGAGCAGCATTGTAAATAGTCAGGGAGTTGCAAAACCCCTGAGGCAGTCGTGTCCAGGTAAACATTTTGTGACGAAACTTGAACGCGAACCAGTGCTGACTTTCTGGGGCCACGGGAATAGAGAAAAAGGCATTACTCAAATCAATGAACGAATAGCACACCGTACTGTCTGGGATCCCCTGAAAGATGGTGGTGGGGTTCGGTACCACCGGGGCCCTCTTTACCACGGCCTCGTTTATGGCCCTGAGGTCTTGCACGAACCGCCACTCCACGGGTTCCTCTGGTCCGCAAACCTTTTTGACTGGGAAAATTGGAGTGCGGGTTGGACTCCCTCGAGGGAGCTCCACTATGACCCCTGCTTTTAGGAGGGAGTCGAACACAGGAGCAATACCGTCTGCTGCCTCTTTGGGCAGGGGGTATTGCTTCACGTTGACCGCGGGTGTCCCTGGGTGTTTTGGTAGCACGTGTACTGGCACAGCACTTTTAATGAGGCCCACGTCATACTTTGTTGCAGCCCAAATAGAGTTTGGGATGGAAGAAAGCATCAGGGATACGTCATCAGGGTCCCCCGAGAGCAGCGTCAGACCCCCCTCCTCAGAGTGTGGGACGAGGCTGGCTCCCCGGGTGGCCAAAACATGCATAGGGTTGTCTAGATCAGCGGTTCTCAACAGGGGTTCCGCGGCACACAGGGGTGCCGCGGAGAGCTGCCAGGGGTGCCGCGAGATGCCTGGGAATGTTTCTTTAAAAATATAGAATGACAACAGTCTTATTTTGAAAATCCTGTAGCGGGTCTCATTTCTGCCCAAGCGCAGCTCCAGCTATAATAACTAGGCTCCGACAGCTAGCAACATTCAGGTCATTATGATACTGTAGTGGGCACTTACATGGGCACTTACCTGGACGGGACATAATCCACCTACACTGTCACTTTAAGGACACGGGGCATCCGGGGTAGCTAGAGCGGCCATATTAACGCTTGGCTTGGTTTGTTGTGGTATCCATGGCTATGCTAATAAATTATGCACACGGATGTGTGGTCAAAGAAACTTCACTCTCTTTGGTCGTGATTTCCCGTCTCCTACATTGGTGAACCTGACGTTCTTGGACGCTTTCAAGGACGATTGAACAATGGAACAGGCAGTCGCGCTGAAGTTTGTGGAAGCGGCAGTCGCGCTGAAATTGCCAGAGTTCTGGGAAACGCAAATATGGCACGCTGAATGCACACTTGTTGAAGTGTTTTGAACTGTCTGAGGTGGAACGAGCTAACCGGCTGTTTTCATTGCAAGGTCTGGGCGACGGTAAACCGTCCGAGCTTATGGATAGGATGTTGGCGTTGATGGGAGAGCATGAGCCCAACCACTTTCTCTTCAGACAGCTGTTCTTACGCCAGTTACCGGCTCAGGTAAGTGCCGCCTTGGCAAACACAACAATAAATGACTGCCGTATGTTAGCCGCGGAGGCGGATAAGTTCTTTTTGGCCAGCCAGCAGCAACACTGTATGGCCGTGTTCTACCATGACCAACCCTCTTCCTCTCACCATGGGGATTATACCGTCGCTGCTGCGGTGGCAGCCCCTCGCCAGCGAGGGAGAGACACTGGCTGGTGTTTCTTTCACACCAAGTATGGAGCCAGGGCTAACCAATGCCGTCCCCCATGTACTTACAAGGGGCCGGGAAACGCCCGGGCCGGCGCTCAACAGTGGCCATGAGTGTTGGTGGGGCCGGCAGGCTACTGTTTATTCGGGACAACATCTCAGGCAGGCGTTTCATGTGCGACACAGGGGCACAGAGAAGCGTGCTGCCTGCGTCAAGGGTGGACATCCTGGCCGACGGGCATGGGCTCCCTATGGAAGCTGCCAATGGTACTACGATCCGCACGTATGGCAGTAGGCTAGTGGAGCTGTGTTTTGGTGAGCGGCGGTTTAGCTGGGATTTCATCACTGCTGATGTGTCTGTGCCCCTGCTGGGTGCTGATTTTCTGTGTGCTTATGGATTGTTGGTGGATGTCAGGAACAATCGCTTGATCGACGCCACCACCTTTTGTTCATTTGAATGTACTGTCGGGGCAGCGCCTCCTGTGGGTTTGTCTAACATGTTGTCTATTACAGATGAGTTTCACCAGCTGCTAGCCGAGTTCCCTGTCCTTACCCAGCCCACTTTCTCGTCCTCCACCAGTAAGCACGGTGTGGAGCATCACATCGCTACGGCAGGTGCGCCAGTCTACTCCCGGGCTCTGCGCCTAGATCCTGCCAAGCTGGCCGTTGCCAAGACAGAGTTTTCCAACATGGAGAACCTGGGTATTATCCGTAGTTCTGACAGCCCATGGGCCTCACCCCTTCACATTGTCCCCAAGGCTGCCGGCGGGTGGCGCCCGTGTGGCGATTACCGCCGCCTTAACGAGGTAACCACACCGGACCGATACCCGGTTCCACATATTCAGGATTTTTCCACCCACCTGGCCCGGAAGCTCATATTTTCAAAAATAGATTTAGTTCGAGGTTACCACCAGGTGCCGGTCCACCCAGCGGACATCCCTAAGACGGCGGTGATTACTCCCTTCGGTTTGTTTGAGTTCTTGCGCATGACATTTGGGCTTAAAAACGCAGCACAGACATTCCAGTGCTTGATGGACTCTGTGTTACAGGACCTGCCTTTTTTGTTTGTCTACCTAGATGACATCTTAGTCGCCAGTACCACCAAGGCAGAGCACTTGTCCCATCTCAGGACCCTTTTCCACCGACTCAGTCAGCATGGGCTCATAGTTAACCCAGCTAAATGTCAGTTTGGGCTGTCTAGGATCGATTTCCTCGGGCACCACGTCACCAAAGATGGGGCAGTTCCCCTCCCATCTAAGGTTGGGAGGGGAATTTTCCACTGCCACCCACCATCAAGGCTCTGCAAGAGTTCCTTGGCATGGTAAATTTTTACCATCGGTTTGTCCCCCGGGCTGCTCAGCTAATGCGACCTCTTTACGAGGCTCTCAGGGGTAAAATCGCCAAACATGTGGTGGACTGGACGGACGAGAGACGCAAGGCGTTTGTCGATACTAAAACCGCCCTGGCCAATGCAACCAGGCTGGCACACCCACTTCCCAACGCCCCTGTTGCCATCACCACTGATGGAGCGGTATACGAACAGTGGGTGAGTGGGGCTTGGCAGCCACTGGCGTTTTTTAGCCGACAGCTTCGTCCTAATGAGTGCAAATATAGCACTTTTGATAGGGAGCTCCTCGCCCTCTATCTGGCCGTGCGGCATTTCCGTTCCCTGCTGGAGGCTCGTTCGTTCACGGCATTTGTAGACCACAAGCCACTCACTTTTGCTATGGCTAAAGTGAGTGAGCCATGGTCTGCCCGTCAAGTTTCAAGTTTCAAGTTTCTTTAATATTTGTCATACAGAAGTACAGAATACTTTTATACAAAATGCTTCTTACTGTTACGCTCCAGAGACTGTGCAAGACAAGATAAGTATGGAATAAAATAACATAGTAAAATTAGAAGTAAAAAAATTAGGTCACAGTGTTCAGTTTAGACATATGTACAATGTTCGATGCAGAATAGACGTAGTTACCATACAATATACAATACTGTGCAGTGTACTAATATACAATACTATATAGTGCAAGGCAGAAATGGGACGAGGTGCAATTTAGGTACAATTCACAGTAGGTGTACGAGTTGTAGTGCAAATCCTTTATCAATAAATATAAAGTGTAAAGTGTGTTTGTGTGATCTAAAGTGTGGAGAGTGGGTGCTGCAGTGTGTTGTTTGTTTGAGTGAGTGTGTGCGTGTGGGTGTGTGTGCTGTGTGCATTTGATGGTTGTTGCATAGTGTTTATTGTTCGTTTAGCAGCCTGATGGCCTGGGGATAGAAGCTTCTTCTGAGTCTTTCTGTGCTCGCCTTAAGACTCCGGTATCGCTTGCCTGACCGCAGCAGTTCAAAGAGGCAGTTGTTCGGGTGGCTCGAGTCCTTAATAATTCTCTTAGCCTTCCCCTTGCACCGCTTGTTGTAAATGTTCTGGAGGGTGGGAAGCCCCCCTCCAATTGTGCGTTCGGCTGAACGTGCAGAGGCACCTGTCATATATCTCAGAGTTTACCACGGATATTCAGCACGTCGCAGGCAGGGACAATCTAGTGGCAGACTGTCTCTCTCTGGCCTTGGTCGGGGCCGTCCATGTTGGTTTGGACTATGCACGCATGGCCTCAGACCAGGTTTCCCACCTGGACGTTCAGGCCTACAGGACGGCCATCACAGCACTCAGGCTGGAGGATGTGGCATTTAATGAGGCTAACGGCACACTCCTGTGCGACGTTTCCACGGGACGGCCGCGACCGGTGGTGCCCAGCAGTTGGAGACGTCATGTTTTTGACATCATACATGGTCTCTCTCACCCCGGAAACAGGGCGTCTCAAAAACAGGTGGCAGCCAAGTTCATTTGGCACGGGCTGAAAAAGGTTAAGACCTGTGTGATGTGCCAGCGCGCTAAGGTACACCGCCACATTAAAGCTCCTTTGGCCCAGTTCTCCGTGCCCGAAAGGAGGTTTGACCATGTGAATGTGGACCTGGTGGGTCCATTGCCCCCATCGCATGGTTTCACATACCTCCTCACGATGGTGGACAGAACCACTCGGTGGCCAGAGGCCGTTCCGCTGTCATCCACAACGTCCACTGATGTGGCTCGGGCGTTTATATATACGTGGGTGGCCCGGTTTGGTGCTCCGTCTGACCTTTCGTCGGACCGCGGACCTCAGTTCACCTCTGAGCTTTGGTCCGAGATTGCCAGAAACTTAGGCGTGAGACTGCACCGCACTACCGCTTATCACCCGCAGGCTAACGGTTTGTGTGAGCGGTTTCACCGGTCCATGAAGGCCTCTCTCCGAGCTACCCTTAGCGATGGTAGTTGGGTCGACAGGCTCCCGTGGGTCATGTTGGGTCTCAGGACCGCCCCCAAGGATGATCTCCAGTCATCGTCGGCTGAGCTGGTCTATACTCCCTGGGGAGTTTTTACCTGACACCACAGACCCCTGGTCTGCGACCCAGCAGCGCGTTTTAAACTTGGAGAACGCTAGGGCTTTTGTGCCGGTCCCCACCTCGCAGCATGGTTTGCTACAGACTCGTCTTCCACCCGGCCTCCAGGCGACGGAATATGTGTTCATACGGCACGATGCCCACCGCGGGTCCTTTCAACCCCCCTACGATGGCCCGTTTCGGGTCCTACGAACGGGAAGTAAGACCTTTGTGGTGGACATTGGCGGTAAACCGGAACATGTCTCGGTGGACAGGCTTAAGCCAGCTCACTTGGATGTGGATCACCCCGTGGCACTCGCTCAGCCCCCGCGCCGGGGGCGACCTCCCCGTGTTAAACCTCGTCACCCAAAATCACTTTTTGAAAATATGAGTCGCTCACCGCCCAATAGGCACCTTGCCCTTTGCCCTCCCCGCCACCGCAAGGCCCCAGGGGGTCCCACGGTAGCTCATATGCCGGCTCCAGTTGTTCGGAGCCGTTATGGTCGGGAGGTCCGTCTACCGACCCGTTTTATGAGTTAGTAGGGTGAATTCTGGGGGGACATATGTAGTGGGCACTTACATGGGCACTTACCTGGATGGGACATAATCCACCTACACTGTCACTTTAAGGACACAGGGCATCCGGGGTAGCTAGAGCGGCCATATTAACGCGTGGCTTGGTTTGTTGTGGTATCCATGGCTATGCTAATAAATGATGCACACGGATGTGTGGTCAAAGAAACTTCACTCTCTTTGGTCGTGATTTCCCGTCTCCTACAATACTCTTATTTTGAAAATCTGTGGTGTCGTGACTCATATCCGCTCTACAGCACACAGCCAATAGAATACATCTCCACACAGCAGTAGCGTTCTGCCGTCTCAGTAGTAGCAGTAGCGTCTGTCTGGAACGCGGACATTGCAACAGACTCAGAGCAAGGATAGTGTTTTCGCGACCCAAAACAAATCCCTGCTGTTTTATTCCGCAACGGGTCAAATGCATATAACATGCTTTGCAATCCTTGCCATTCCTTTATGACCACGTCGTGTTTAAGACCGGAATTAACGCCCCGTTAGCATAAGCTAACAACAAGCTAAAGCCCTGTTCAGAGCGACAGAGAACAGCAGAGTGGGGACTTGGAAGGAGGACTGGGAAGGAGGGGGGGGGGGGGGGCATTCTCCCTCTGTGTGTGTGCGTTTGAAAAGATATGATGAAGTCAGACGAGTATATTATATTGATAGTCAATGTACTGAGGGTGGACAGACAGATGATGTTGATATTTAAACAAAAAATACAATACATAATACATGTATGCATGCTCATCATGCAACATAAAACAATTGCAACTAAATAACACAAATACAATAAGCACATTTGTGACTGTTACAAATATAACACGTTTTATACTTGTGCTACAAGATTTTGGCCTGTGCTACAAAACTATCAACCTCTGTAGCACCAGTGCTATGTGCAAAAAAAGTTAACTACAGCCCTGCAACTATTTAACTAAACAAATAGTCTATCTAGTGCTTCATATGTATACAATAATTGCCTAATCTAATAACATGAACTAAAAAATAAATCGATCACACGTTTCGTAAAGTTATTATAGAAACTTCACCAACTTAACGTCCGCGGCAGGCGTCATTACTTTTACCAACAGATTTTCCAACGCATTTCCAGAGCAGTCGCATTCGTGTGACATCACGGGTCCTATGTCCGTTATCAAGGAAATGCAAAGCGGCTATCGCAATCGTTGTCGTGATAATAATCACTAAATGCATTCAGTGCTGGATCTAATCAAATGGATTTATCGAGACACGTTATGGAAAGTTCAAGACCGGACCACACAGCTTCTGAAAAGTGCTAATTACACGCTTCCGACGGCGATGGTCTACTCGCAGTGAGTGTATCAGCCGCTGTGTTATGATTATTATGATACAAAATGTAAATGAATGAATGAATGAAAACTGTATTTAACAGATAAACAGTAAAAGGCACTCTGCAGGGATGTGATGTCATCACCTCACTAGAATAATATTTCCAACGTGAACCGCAAAGCTGAATTTTCACACAAAATAGACAAGTTTTTAACTCGTCCATCGAAACAGGTTACAGTTACCAATACCAATTCAGTACCTTCCAGTACCAATTCGACCACTGAGATTGCCCCAGTCAAACAGTGCAGCTGCAATGTTGTGTTCTCATGCTAAACCAGACTGTTATCATGTTGTGTTCTCATGCTAAACCAGACTGTTATCATGTTGTGTTCTCATGATAAACCAGACTGTTATCATGTTGTGTTCTCATGCTAAACCAGACTGTTATCATGTTGTGTTCTCATGCTAAACCAGACTGTTATCATGTTGTGTTCTCATGCTAAACCAGACTGTTATCATGTTGTGTGATCCTTTTCTGTATTTAAAAAAAGAATACATGATTTTCTGTTTGAGAAATGGTCACACTATTGCTATATTTATTTATACATTTAGACCTGAAACGCCTGCTAATAATGCATTATATAGCCTGCATATACACACAAATGTGTTTCCCGGTTTCAATGGGTTAAATAAACGTTATTTTGAAAGCAAGCACTTTTGTCATCATTGTAGCAAAAAAGACAGGACCGGAAAAGTCTTTATCGTATGTAGGGGTGCCCTGGAATATTTTATTGGACACAGGGGTGCCTTGGCAGCAGAAAGGTTGAGAACCCCTGGTCTAGATGTATCTTGTGCACAAGGCAACCATTCAGTGTGGCCGTGTAACATTGCCCTTCTGATTGTGGTAAGCTCACTGCTATCCAGGTTTCTTCTGGTAGTTCAGAGCAATTCTTGACAAACTTACTGAGGCTCTGCCATGCGTCCATGGGGCCTTTGGTGAGGGAGATAGGTGGAGCATCGGCTGGGTCGCAAATCTGTTGCATTAAATCAGCTTTTAGGTTTACAGAGGCGGCCATTGCAGACGTAGAATTGCACCAATACAATTTGTCTATTTCTAGTTCAACAATCATATCGTCATCACTCAACCAGTCAAACACTCTCTCTGCTCTCCTTGTCATTCTCATTGTGCAGTGTAGGCTAGGTGAATGTTGAACTAGGGGGTTCACGGCGTGAGTGTTGGCAGTAGTGGCTAGGTTCCACAGGCCGTCTTGATCCAAGAGGTCGTACGTGAGTGTGGTTGGTCGTGTGGTTATCATGGATTCGTGGCCATTGAAGAAGGTGCCGGCATCGAGTTCTGTGTGTTTGTTATAAAAGGAGGTCACAACGAGCCCTTCTGCTCCGGGGATTATTGCCAATCCCAGGAGCAGAATGAGGTCTCGTCCGAGCAAGTTAACTGGGCATGCATGACTCAGGACGAAGGGATGCGTGAACGTAAACTGTTCGTAGGTACAGGGCAGGGGAAGTGTAATGGGTTCTCTTATAGAGATACCTGCTGCGGTAGCTGAGTTACGAAATTTACCAGATAGAACAGGTGGCTTAGCAAAACATGAACTCTTCACGAGGGAACGCGTTGCCCCAGTGTCCACTAAAAATGGCACGGGTTCACCCAGTATGGTAATGATCACTGTGGGAAGTTTCAAGTGCGCATCATCATAGTGGAAGTATGTCCCTACGCTACGTGTATCGCAGTTATCAGTGCTATATGTACCTGTAACTCTGGGCAAAGAGGGGACGCCCGGCTCAGTAGCAGATATCTCGGCACCCCGTCAATCGCCTCTGTCCTCATTTTCTTGTTCATTCATGTAGTCAGTGGCGAAACGGACGTGCTGATCTTGCTCATCGCGAGATCTGTTGCTGCGGTTGCGGTTGCTGTTACTGTCGTTGTTCCCGGCCCTCCTCCTTACTCGCTGCTCGTAATCGCGGGTTCTTTCGCTCTTTGGGGCCTGGCACTCAGAGGCTATGTGGCCTGCTTTATCACAGTTGAAACATTTACCATCATTCATGCGTTCCCTTCGTCGGGTCCCAGAGTTGGAGCGTGGGCGTTTATCGTGGTGTTCATCTGAGTCGTTGTGGTGGGAGGGGCGACTTTGCCTTGGAACCCCAGAAGCGCTTTGGTTCATTATTTTTGGTACTGTTTCGGCCAACATTGTCAGCGATTTCTCCAGCTGCACCTGTCTTCTCGCAGTTATTGCTCCTTGTCTGGCTTGCACCGCAATCTGTTCTTCTTTCATGCAATCCTCTGCGTGCACCGCATGGGCCTCCAATGTGGCGGAGTTGGGGTGTGTATTGAAACCCACCCAGCTTGACCGAACTTTGGACGCAACATCCGGGAGTAGACCACTCATGGCGAAGCTTACATATATTGCATCCCACTGTGCATCAAGAGGAGTCAGAGCCATGTTATCTTTTACTACACCTGACAGTCGGTGTAGGAATGGTTTCACTCCTTCTAGTGGGCCCTGACGGCAGGTCGTCACCTCTTGCATGGACACCTTTCTTGGGAAGATGTTGATCAATTCATTGCAAATGCCAGTAATCCATTGGGTCATCCCAAGGTTCCGGATGTGGGCGCCCGGGGCTTGGATCCATACTGCACCTCTCGGAATATTACGAAACACCCTTGCTTCCACATCCTGCCATTTGGGGTGTGTCCCCACCAATGTGAAAAGTATCTTCCGCAAATCTGGTGGGGTTAGCATGCCCTCGATGGCGATTGTTGCGAGTCCATTGGTGAAGTCCTGGGATTGTTTGACCAGGCTGGGTAAGGCTTTAATCATTGCAGCGCTTTCCACCTCCTCCAACCTTCGATGCACCAGGATGGTTCTTCCTGCCCCGTTTGGGAGTTCTATCATGGGAAGACACAGGTCATTGTTATCAGAGAGTTCTATACAGTTGCGGTCTGTAGTTGGTAGTCTCAGTTGGGGCAATGGTGGTTGTATTGCAGACTGGGGTGCGTGGTAGGGGTTCCTGTGGATCCCAGCAGTGGTGCGTTCTGATCTTCGTGGCAGGGCGTGGCTATCGTACAGGGAGCTTAGCTGGAGTTCCTGTCCCAGTTGCCCTCCCAGGGCCTCCACTGATCCCGCTTCCGTAGCTCCGGCCCTGCTGTGGTGTTGCCATATCATGCGAGATGTTGAGCAGGCGGTTCCTGTTGGACTTGGGACTGAACCTGATTAGGTTTGTTGTCGTCCTCCGCGGGCTCATATGGGTATGGTGTTGCGGCCCTGTATGGTCACGTTCCCGTTGCATTTGGGGTTGTTGCAGGGTATGGTGGCTGGTGTGCCGGTGGAGATGGGGCCCCTAGGTGAGGTGGGGTTCCAGGGAAAACGTAGTCCTGCTGTGGGGATCGGGCCCCCAGATGGAGTGGGGCCCCAGGAAAAGCGTAGCCCTGCTGTGGGGATGGGGCCCCCAGATGGGATGGGGCCCCAGGAAAAGCGTAGCCCTGCTGTGGTGTTGGGGCCCCCAGATGGGGTGGGGTTCCAGGAAAAGCGTAGCCCTGCTGTGGGGATGGGGCCCCCAGATGGGATGGGGCTCCAGGAAAAGCGTAGCCCTGCTGTGGGGATGGGGCCTGCAGATGGGGTGGGACCCCAGGGAAAACGGGGCACTGCTGTGGGGATGGGGCCCCCAGAAGAGCAAACAAGGGAAGTTGAAATCTGATATTAACAAACTGAGAGTCAGCGAAGCAAGTGGGGAGGGGGAGGGGGGGGTGAGCAGATGGGTAAAAGAAAAAACTGGGCAGGAGGGTGCATTCCTTTCAGCGCAACAGATAAAAGATAACGAATATGCACCAGGGCCGTTTTCCCTGGGGCCCCACCCCATCTGGAGGCCCCATCCCCACAGCAGGGCTACGTTTTCCCTGGGGCCCCACCCCATCTGGAGGCCCCATCCCCACAGCAGTGCCCCGTTTTCCCTGGGGCCCCACCCCATCTGGAGGCCCCATCCCCACAGCAGTGCCCCGTTTTCCCTGGGGCCCCACCCCATCTGGAGGCCCCATCCCCACAGCAGGGCTACGTTTTCCCTGGGGCCCCACCCCATCTGGAGGCCCCATCCCCACAGCAGTGCCCCGTTTTCCCTGGGGCCCCACCCCATCTGGGGGCCCCATCCCCACAGCAGTGCCCCGTTTTCCCTGGGGCCCCAGGAAAAGCGTAGCCCTGCTGTGGGGATGGGGCTTTGCGATAGAGCAAGGGCCAATTGGGCCTGTTGAACGCTCGTCGTCGTCCCCATATTTCCCTTCTGATTGTATATATATATATATATATATATATTATAATATCCCCTCAAAGCAAATTCTTTTTTTTAAATCTTTTCTTTTAGCTTATCTTAACACAGCTAGGACGGTAACCAAAGTTCAACCAGGGTTGAAACTTATCGTAGTGTCACCCAATCCCTTTAAGCACGTATATAGCTTATCTATATAGTGGCGCCGAGGAGAGTGGCAGCCTTTTCATAGCAGCTCCCACCCCCTTTACTTCTTATCCCGTTTACTACTTTCTTACTTATTCTTTTTGTGATTATACTTACTTAATAGGTGTATAAGTGACTGTGCGTTGCTTTAGACCAAGTTAAGGCATTTGTAACAACGTCTGTGAAGTTAGCTGAGTTAGGCAAGTTCGGTCGAGCACAGCTCTGAACAATGGAAACCGGCGGGCTGGTTTACCCGCGGCAGGACAACAACAACAACAACAACAACAGCAACAACGGCGGGCTGGTTTACCCGAGGGAGGCTCTCCTCTGCTTTCGAAACAGAGTTGCAGAACCACAGAGGAATCTACCAGCCGAAATAAGGATTCGCAGACGGGGAAATCGAGCTGGCACGAGCGTGAAGGACAGGATAAAGGACAGCAGGAGATTCAAGCCTTACCTGCCCGCTGTCGTCATGGGGAACGTGCGATCGCTGGCCAACAAGACCGACGAGCTCTCAGCCCTGATGATCAACCAGCGTGAGTACAAGGAGGCAAGCCTACTGTGCTTCACCGAATCCTGGCTGAACGAGAACATCCCGGACAGTGCAATTGAACAGGAGGGCTTCACGGTGGTGCGCGCCGACCGGAGTAAACAGAGCGGCAAGCGGAGAGGCGGAGGGCTTGTTGTCTTTGTTAACTCCAAATGGTGCCACCCGGGGCACATCACCATTAAGGAACGTATCTGTTCCCCCGACATTGAACTATTGGCACTGAGTCTGCGGCCATACTATTTACCGCGAGAAATAACACACGTCCTGGCTCTAACTGTTTACATCCCACCCAGCGCGGCGGCGGCGCAGGCGAGTGACGTCATACACTCCACCGTCGCGGCGCTTCAGACAAAACACCCGGATGCATTTATTTTTATCAATGGGGACTTCAACCATGTCAGACTGAACAAGACCCTGACAAACTTCACCCAGTATGTCACCTGCAAAACCAGGGGAGACAAAACTCTGGACCTCCTGTATGCTAACGTGAAGGAGGCTTTCAGTGCGACTTCCCTGCCCCCCCTCGGCCAGTCAGACCACAACCTTGTGAGGCTTGTATCCACATACACGCCTCTCATTAAGAGACAGCCTCCGACCACCATGTCTGTCCCACAGTGGTCTGACGACGTCGAGGAGGAGCTACAGGAGTGTTTCAGGTCGACAGACTGGGATATGTTTGAGAGGGCCCATGGTGATGACATTGATGGACTATCCCACTGCATCACAGACTACATCAGGTTCTGTGAGGAGAGCATCGTACCCACAAAGAGGGTACGCTGCTTCTCAAACAATAAACCCTGGATTAGCAAGGACATTAAACACCTGCTAAACAGGAAAAAGAGGGCCTTCATGGCAGGGGACACTGAGCAGGCCAGGGCTGTCTAAAGGGAGCTCAAAAAAGAGCTAAGGGCAGCCAAGGTCAGCTACAAGGACAGGCTGGAGGGCAGACTACAGGCCAACAACACCAGGGAGGTGTGGGCGGGGGTCAGGAAGATCACTGGTTTCAAACAGCAGGGCACAGCTGTGGAGGGCCCTCCAGAGCGTGCAAACGAGTTCAACTCGTTTTTCAACCGCTTTGACCAGAGTGGCCTCCCCACACCCCTCCCCCCACCCATCGACACCAGCACCAGATCACACCTACAAAGCAGCCCCCCCACCCCCCACCCACCCACACCCATCAGCAACGGCACCCCACCCCCAACACCAGCAGACTGCCCACCACCCCCAACCCTGACGATCACAACCAGTCAGGTCAGTAGGCAGCTCTCCAGAATTAACGTAAACAAGGCCAGAGGACCGGACAACACCAATCCCAGGGTGCTCAAGGTATGTGCAGAGCAGCTGGCAGCACCGCTCCAGCATCTTTTCAACCTCTCCCTGAGGCTGGAGAGGGTGCCCCAGCTCTGGAAGACCTCCTGCATTGTCCCGGTGCCCAAGAAGGGACGTCCCAGCACCCCCAACGACTACAGGCCAGTCGCTCTGACGTCACACGTCATGAAGACGTTTGAGAGACTGGTCCTGCAACACCTCAAGCCCCTGGTGCGTGACTCCCTCGACCCCCTGCAGTTTGCATACCAGGCAAACATCGGGGTGGAGGATGCCATCATCTACATGCTCCACAGAGCGTACACGCACCTGGAGAAGCCGCGCAGCTCAGTGAGGATTATGTTCTTTGATTTCTCCAGCGCCTTCAACACCATCCAGCCGTCACTGCTAGCGGAGAAGCTCTCTGCGATGCAGCTGGAGCACGGCTTGGTGGCCTGGATCAAGGACTACCTCACTGAGAGGCCACAGTACGTCAGACTAAAGGACAGTCAGTCTGACGTACTGGTGAGCAACACCGGCGCCCCCCAGGGAACTGTGCTGTCACCCTTCCTCTTCACCCTCTACACCTCAGACTTCTGCCGCAACTCCAGCGGGTGCCACCTGCAGAAGTTCTCAGACGACTCCTCCATCGTAAGCTACATCACCGACGATGATGAGGAGGAGTACAGAGCCCTGGTGGAGAGCTTCGTGGGGTGGAGCGACAGCAACCACCTCCAACTCAACACCAGTAAGACCAAGGAGCTGGTGGTGGACTTCCGGAGGGGCAAGAAGAGGCCCCCCCCGATTCCCATCTCCATCCAAGGGGTGGATGTGGAGATGGTGGACTCATACAAGTTCCTGGGGGTACACCTGAACAATAAACTGGACTGGTCGGACAACACAGAGGCCCTCTACAGGAAGGGACAGAGCAGGCTGTTCTTCCTGAGGAGACTCAGGTCCTTCAATGTGTGCAACAAACTGCTGCAGTCTTTTTACCAGTCTGTGGTGGCCAGCATCCTCTTCTATGCTGTGGCATGCTGGGGAGGCTACATCAACTCAAGGGACACCAACAAGCTCAACAAGCTGGTGAGGAAGGCTAGCTCCGTGGTGGGAGTCGAGCTACCTAGACTTGAGGTGATGGTAGAGAGGGGGATGATAAGGAAGCTGGATGCCATCATGGAGAACCCCTACCACCCCCTCTACGATGAGCTAGTCAAGATGAGAAGCTCGTTCAGCCACAGACTCATCCCCCCCGACACTCAACTAACCGCCTCGGACAGTCCTTCATACCAGCGGCCATCAGGCTCCACAACAGTGGGCAGCGACTAGCAGCCTCCAGGCCCCACAACAGGGGGCAGCGACAGCGACTGCTACCAGACATTGACCTGGGACTTATAGGAACCCAAGGGGGACAAAGTAGACTACCCTGGTACTTTGATTAATGTATACTCAGTAGATAGTAAATTATAACACTACCTCATGCATACTGCACCTTATGTGACACTGTGAATAATGTGAATATTCCCCAGCTAGTCAGATAGTAAATTATATTGACCATATTGATCAAATTGTTTACACTGCCTGTGTTGTCTTTTACTACCTGTATACTGTGTTGTTTTACTACCTGTACCCCTCCCCCCTCCCCCCCATGCTGCTATGATGCCTGAATTTCCCCAAGGGGATCAATAAAGGAATATCTTATCTTATCTTATCTCTTAACACAGATAGTGACCAAAGCCCAACCAGAGTTGAACTTATCGCATTGTCACCCAATCCCTTTAAGCACGTATATAGCTTATCTTAACACAGATAGTGACCAAAGCCCAACCAGAGTTGAACTTATCGCATTGTCACCCAATCCTTTTAAGCATGTATATAGCTTATCTTAACACAGATAGATTACAATATTCAGACGGCCCCCCCACTCCTGCTTACCTTGTGATTCGCAGTGTCCCGCGTGAAATGCCCGGGGGAGTGCCGGCCCGACCAGCCGACGCAGACAGACGAAATACCCTCAGACTCTCTCACTGTCCTGGACGTGGCTTCTAGAAAAGCGATGCGAGGGGGAGCTACCCCGGTAAGAGGCTGTCCGCACCCGGCAGATCGGTTAGCAATCCCGCTTCAGACACCAAGAATGTGGTGGATTTTGACGTCTCCAGGGATGCTTAAGTAAAATACAGAGACAAGAGATTGGCCTTAAATCAGCGTGCAAACCACCACAGGTTCTCCCCGGGCAGTCCAAAACAGCGTCACACTGCGAACCAGGTATTCTGAAATAATGAAACAGGGAGCAGAAAGACAGCCGGAATACTCACGTTAAATGAACACAGGTTTAATACAGTACATCCGTACGGAGGGACATCTAGTCTGGCAGAGTGCATATAATTGATAGTCAGGTCTGCCAGAGTAAAAGTGACAAAAATGCAAAAGTGTAATGTTTTATAACACAGTCAAAATAGATACGCCTTCTTCGATGCATTCCTTAGAACTCTGGGAGGCTCCAAAATGCTTCTAACAGGCGACCTTGACAAACCTTATCAGGCCAGATGAATGGTGCCCTGTTTTAAACAGAAATTCTGACTTCACAAAGAGAGGAGGGGCAGGAGGAGGAGGAGGAGGAGGAGGAGGAGGAGGAGGAGGAGGAGGAGGTGGGAGAGGAGGAGGAGGAGGAGGAGGAGGAGGAGGTGGAGGCCAGATGAATGGTGCCCTGATTCAAAAATACACATCTTGAATTGTGAAACAGAACTGTAAAGTAAATTTAGACAGTAAAACTATTCTTTGATTGGAAACAAAGTGGGCTCCAGGGGACGGCCCTTCTTTCGAATTCAAACTCAGGGGGCCCGTGATTGGAGGAGAGCATCTGCTTTGACATCACGCGGACGCTCCCGGCTGAGTGATGAAAAGGGGGTGCTGTGACTGTAAGGACACTCTGAAAGGGAACAACACAGGACGACACCCATCTTTTCACACAGAGGGCGGCAGCAGGAACAAAGGAACACACGGAGGAGAAGCTTTTGGAACTGAGAACACGGTCTTTGTTATCAACAGAGAACAAAGACAATTCATACTTTAATCTGCTTTATTAGTAGGGCAAGCGGCATAGTGCTTCGGTACCTTAAGGCGAGACACTACAGGTGAATAGGGTAAAAAATTTAACTAATAGATATCACAATGAAACTTCCCCAGTTGATTACTTATATTAAGACAACACTTTTTTGTATTACAAGTTTTCTGAAATAGTATGTTTAAATATGCAAATGAGGCATTATCTACTTAAATATGCGCTAATTTGCATATAATTCCAGGACAGAAATCTGAACATTGGATAAAGCCATTTTCAAAATTATAGTTTCATTTTGTTGACATATTAGAGCCAAAGGTTATTACAGAGGGGATTTTGGATATCTCTTTTTATCACTCCATAAATCAGAAAATACTGTCAACAGTCCAATTTTATGGTAAAATTCCATATTTCGCCATGTTTTTAGGAATAAAATGTGATATAAATCAGGGTATGAATGCGATATCAACAAACCCTTCTGTAAATACCTTCAGGACATAGATATGAATAGAACTGGAAGATTTGGTGTTTGTGAGTGCTACTGAAGTGGAGATTTCTGGCTCAGAGTATGAGGAAAAACTCATTTTGAGAAAACGGCCTTTAAAGATTTGTATGGTAAAATTCCATATTCCGCCATGTTATTAGGAATAAAATGTGATATAAATCAGGCTATGAATGAGATATCAACAAACCCTTCTGCAAATACCTTCAGAATATAGATATGCATAAAACTGGAAGGTTTGGTGTATGAAGGTCATACTGAAGTGGAGATGTCTGGCTCAGAGTAGGAGGAAAAACTTTGAGAAAACATATTGATTTGTATTAAAGATTTGTATTGTAAAATTACATACATTTGTATTGGAAACCACTATTTACAGACACTATCTAATAAAAATACTTAGCAACAACAATATAATATCATCTAAAACTAATACATCAACACATCAAAATTCATAACTGAATTATAACATAAACAAATAATATAAACTATGATCACTTTTGCTCTGCCACAAAAAAAATTGCTATTGAGTCACCAATGTTGCCAACACTAGGTGGTGCTGTCTGACTTCCTTGTGTATATGATTACACAAGATACTCTTAGATAGATCATTATGTTTGGCTATGTGTATGTGCATGTTATTTTGCATTTCCATGTGTATGTATTTTGCACTCTTTAGGCTGTATGTTCTGTGTATCTTATCTGGCATTTTACATGTATATATATTGTATCTGTTTGTATTTCATGTGTTTTGGATAGACTACAGATGGAAATTAGCTTCTGCTAAATCTGGTGCAAACATATTTGCATGTAACAATGATGACTGTAAATGCACATTGTCTATAAATAAATAAAAATTAATAAAAAAGGCCTTCAACTGAACAGAACCAGTCATTTCCTGGGTCCACACCAGGCAACCACAGTAACGCATCACCCACACACTGCCACCAGTAACTACTATAGTAACACTGTTACTATTACTCTTGACTAGATGTCCATGCCCGCTCCATATGTAGGACCCTCACTAGTTTCCTGCTGGTGTCGTTGAATTTTTCTGGCTGTGCTCAGACTCTTGCGCCTACGTTTTGCACTGGCGGTTGTGATGGCCTCAGCTTTTGCGATTCTGAGCATATCAGTGTCCATCATCGAATCCACGGTAACATAAGTGCTATGAAGCCACAACCTCTCCATAACACTCAGCATGGCAGAGGCACCTTCGTTGAAAGTGGAGATGGCCATACTGGCTGCTGCCTCAACCCTGCTTTTCCCCACAAAGACTGTTTTTGGACACCGCGTCCATATAACAGAGTTGAGGCACTCATTTGCATTTTGAGTGCCTCCATGCTGCATTCGCTGCAGCAGACTGTCACTTGACATGCGGTGATAAACTGGTATTAGTTTCCTCCCCACCTCTTTTGTTAAAACATTTCCAGCATGGCATTTGTGGCTCTCCGGTGTTTTCCCATTCTCCTCTGCTTTCCTATACCAGCACCACGAGAGACTGCACCTTTTGTGCATAGGGTTGTCATCAGTGGACATGGAGTGGAGGAGACCTGCCCATATTGCGGTCTTCATTTTTTCAAAATTGCCCCCCTATAATAATTTTGCAAGGTTTTGCATTTTTTCGCAGTCAGTTTCCCCACACCCTTCCCTCCTAACTTACCCTCTGTACTACACTTCCTTAGTGCTGTACCCATTCTTTTGTGGGCATGATTTATACACTCCAATTTAATGATTTCCTGCCCAGGGTATGGGTTCAGTGCAACTACCTCCCTAAATGCTGTACTATCCCCATCTGATAGCATCTCAATGTACCGCACCTGGTGGCGATTCACAGATCTAGCCCACATCCTTTTTGCGGACTCCTTCTCCATTGCCTTACTTGAACCAGCAAAGTTTTTAGCACAGTCTTTGTGTGTCTCTCTCCAGCTGTCAAACTCTTGCTCTGTTATTTTCTTCTGTAGCTTGGCATTTTCCTTCAGGGCACACGCATGGCAGTAGGATGATAGGACCTCATAGTCTATCACCAGTCCTGTAAGGAGGTCAATGCACACGCCGATTCCATAATGTGAAGTGAAGCCTCTTTTTTGCCAGGTGCCATCAAAAGAAACACTTATGTTTATGACTGCATCTGGATCGTTCCTCAGCAACTCTGCCACATCTGGGTCAACATCTGCATACGCCTGCCTGACCTGCTCCCTGGTCCTGTGCAGTGACTCCAGGCCTCTCTCAATTTCTGCCACTAAAATGAAATGTAAATGTAACCAGTTACCCCTAACAGAAATGAAAAATATTTTCAATCATTATTTTAGAGCACATTATATTTCCCCACCATATCACAATATATTGTAAAATATGCAAATAATATATTACACATCAATATAATTACCATGGGTATATTTGTAAATATATAGGGACTGTACATCTGATGAACTTTTCTTTTTACTTTAGTGGTAGGGGGAGAGAGAGAGAGAGAGAGAGAGAGAGAGAGAGAGAGAGAGAGAGAGAGAGAGAGAGAGAGAGAGAGAGAGAGAGAGAGAGAGAGAGAGAGAGAGAGAGAGAGAGAGAGAGAGAGAGACACGGAGCACCCAACACACACACACGCAGTCGGGAGCGCGCGCAAAACGCTCCGCATCCCTCCCTCTCCGACTTCAGTTCAGAGAGGCTGTTTCCATACCTGTCACTCTTTTATTGTGTTTCTGGTATGTTTTGACGTGAAGTCCAGGGATCCCCAACACTTTGCTGATCTTTCTGAGGGCTGCATACCCCAACCCTAATTCGTGTGCTAAGAGAACCATGCGCACATTCACATCAAACGCCACATCGTTCCTGGTTGAGTCGTGGATACGTGTGGATGTATAGACACTTTTGCGGTACTGATCTGTTTGGCACAGACTGCACTCAATTATCAAACTGCTACAGAACCCCCGATTCTGCGGATCGATGATAATTTGAAGCCCTGTCCCCGCGCAATTAGGACATATCAACACGCCGATCAGTTCATTCAACCGCGCTACATGAACTATCAGCCACTGCTGTGTGACGAGGCTTGGTGTTTGTTCATCACCCCCGTTGTCCTGCTTTCCAATTGACAGCTTGCGCATCGATGCGCTTTGTGAAGGCATTTCATCTTCTACTCCAGTAGAAGTTTCTTTTTGTTTACACCCTCTTGCTACCAACAATTGTTGTTGTCTTTTATGGGAACCCTTTAGGCTGAGTTTCCTCACTCGCTGTTTCGGCATTTTGACAGATCAGGTCTCCCGCGGAATGAATCTACCACAGAATGAATCTCCCGCGGCTGACAACAGAATGTCAGAGCATGTGATGCACCTGAACCAATCACGCTATCAGAAATCTGCACCAGTCTAATGAGAGCTCGGTGCTTGTGACAGCCCTCAGCGCGCGCGACAACTGTACCTCATAATGCCGGTGATCTGAATTCGGAATGCTGCAAAATCAACAGGCGCAGCATGACAAAGTGTAGTAAAATAAACATCTAAATGTGTATTTTGAACGTTTCCTTTCCAATAGCCTGAAAAAAGGCATGGTATGGAAGCAAAATAGCACAAAATCTCAAAATTGACAAAAAAAAAAAAAGGTCTTTTTCACCTGCCGTGTCTCACCTTAAAGCCAATAGCGTTCTTTATTTTAATTGAACCAGAACCATTGTAATTACACTTTTAACTTTGAATTAAACAGATGCTGGTACAACTTCTCCTTCATTTCTCCTGCTTAGCTGCCGTCGAACAAGACCAGAGTTATGGTCTTTTGAAAGTACCAGGGTTTTTAGGACGGGCAATTCACAACGCAGAGTATTGGTTCTGATGTCATCAGAACAGAACATAGACCCTAGGTGACTTCAATTGGTGCCGTCGACCCTTGTCCTGATGCGCCAAGAATTAATTTTTTTCTGACTCTCGGCTAATCGGTGCCTGGGAAACTCATCACGACAGTCTCCTGCGTATCTTCAAAGAGAACAGGTGAGTGAAAACGGGGCCGTGATGAATGAAAGTACGAGGCGTTCAGGTCGAACGGGGGTTGCATTAGAGATGTATGACTCAACAATCTTGCTGAGGACGCCCGCCGGGGCTCCGTGGCAGTCGCAGGGTTCTTGGTGGGCGCAATGATTATAATGGGGATTCGTAACGTTCGTTTATCATATTGGGAGCATCGATTTGAAGCGGGAGGTTCAAGGTATTCCGCTTCAATAGACGGGGACGTGCCGCACTAGATAAATAGCGTTTGATCACTGCTAAATTGTCTATGTGATGGGGTAGGTACGTTAGTGTGCAGCTCTGGATATGACTGGCCCCGGCTAGCTCAGTCAATCGCGGGTCGTCTTCCAGGGGGTGTAGTGATGAGTTGTGTTTTTCGTGTTCTGTATACGGTGAGTGGGCCTTGATATGTGCCATTGCAGGGCTAACGCCGTGCCTTTGTTTACTGGCGCCTCTCAAGCGACAGAAAGCAGGGGTACAGGACATCGGCAAAAACGCGAATGGGGTTTCCAGGTTTCAGTTCAACACCGTTGCAGGTTGCGGGGAAGGGTGGTTATGTTAAGAGGGTGCTCATATGGTATAAGCTCGTTGCGAGTCGCGGCGTTCCCAGATGGTGGGGATAGGCGGACGGCGGCTGAGTTTTGGGTGAGCATGCAATTAGCTTAGAGGTTCGTTCGGTCTAGCCGATTATACCCGGTGTTTCTACGGGCGGGGATTTTTTACCAAAACGTAGCAGCTATCCTACCATAATCTGGCCATGTTAGTGCTGGTTAGGGGGATCGAATTGCCTGGCTGGCCCTGAGAAAGCGAGTTCAAAACAGGTTAAATATTCGGTACATATCCTGAGAGGGCATGCTCGCCTGGACGCCCAATTCCACTGTCTCGGCCTGCGACGACGAATAAAAAAGAGCGCTTAGTAACAATATTCGTTTCAATATGCTCTTTGCAAGGTAAACGTCCTTTGCGGTTATAGTATAATAATGCGCTTGAGCAAATAAAAAATGGTCGCGCGGAAGCTATTGAAAATTGTAACATAGAATGTGAATCTTTAAAGATGGCCGCGCGGGCGATCTGATAACAATAGCATGAGATCAAAATCTGAATGGATGTTTAGGGACGGGATTGGCGCTTATATTGGGATTAAAGTTGCTTCGACATTATAGACCGCTCGTCGTAGCTCGTAGGCTATTGGGTGTGTAGTAGGCCGCTCGTCGTAAGCTAAGCGGCTAACTAGCTACATGCTATATGGCCTGCTAGCCGTGGCTAGCGACTAGCTGGCTGCGTGCTAAAATGTTGCTAGGGTTATTCAATACTGTATGTTGTGAATGGGATGATATTACAGTGTAACTGGGTTGTCATTGATGTTGAATGCGTCGTGTGAATTGCAGTGTTGACTAATGTTAGTATTGATGTTGAGTGCGTGGTGTGGGCCGCGGTATGGAAGTTAATAATGTACTTATGGTTAAACTGAATTGGTAGGCCGTATAAGAGATTTGCGCATGCGCACTGGTTTGAAAGGACGATATGTGTGGTGTGTGAAGCGAGCGAGCAGAATGGGTGGTATGTGGTTAAAAGTACACTAGGTGGCGCCAGATTCATGCCTGGGGCTCCCGTCCTGCTGCCTATGTGGCTTGAGGGGATTCTCGGGATGTCTCGCGGTGCGCGGCCATCTTAGGTGGGGCGCCGTGGTCGCCATTTTAGACGGGGCAAGGGGTAACCATTGTAAGGGGTTCATTTTTTCAAAGCAATGTGGTTGGAACTGCGCTAGGGGGCGGTGGAGGCATCATTTGGACTCCCGTCCTGGGGTAGATACAGGAGGTGTTTAGCTGGTGCAGTTCGTTTAAGTCGTTCGTGGTTTTATTACGTTGGCAGTATGGTTAGATTAATGGGCAGTTGTGACGTTTGGAAGCCACGGACGTGTCGAGATATGTCCCTCTTTTAGGACCGCCCCCCTTTCTTTCTCTCTCTCCCTAACCCCCTCTCTCTCTCTCTCTCCCTACCCCCCTCTCACTCTCTCTCCCTCCCTCCTTCACTCACCCCCCCTCTCCCATCCCTCTCTCTCTCTCCCTCCCTCCTTCACTCTCTCTCGCTCCCTCCCGTTCTCCACCACCTGCCCCCCCCCCTCTCCCTGACACCCTCTCTCTCTCTCTCTCCACCACCTGCCCCCCCCCCCCTCCTCTCTCTCTCCCTGCCTCCCTCTCTCTCTCTCTCCCTCCCTCCTTCACTCTCTCTCGCTCCCTCCCGTTCTCCACCACCTGCCCCCCCCTCTCCCTGACACCCTCTCTATCTCTCTCTCTCCACCACCTGCCCCCCCCCCCTCCTCTCTCTCTCCCTGCCTCCCTCTCTCTCTCTCTCCCTACCTCCTTCTCTCTCTCTCGCTCCCTCCCGTTCTCCACCACCTGCCCCCCCGTCTCCCTGACACCCTCTCTCTCTCTCTCTCTCCACCACCTGCCCCCCCCCCCTCCTCTCTCTCTCTCCCTGCCTCCCTCTCTCTCTCTCTCCCTCCCTCCTTCACTCTCTCTCGCTCCCTCCCGTTCTCCACCATCTGCCCCCCCCCCTCTCCCTGACACCCTCTCTCTCTCTCTCTCCACCACCTGCCCCCCCCCTCCTCTCTGTGTGTATTAATTATGAGTAAATTATGTGAATATTGTGATGTAAAAGGAAATGATGAAAGAAATACATTCTAGACTTCCTTAGATAAAGATAAATACAGCTACACATAGTGTAAAAAGCGATATATGAGAGGAATACATTTTTAGACTTTCTCAGATAGAAATAAATAAAGCTACACATAGAAGGAAATGTTAGGATTACATATATACATAGTCATTTGCAGAGCAATAAGAGTTTAAATATTTTATGAGAAAGGAATTACAAATTCATTAAGTGGAAGAAGTGATTTTATTCACCTAAATTACCATATCCAGCACAAGTGTTTAGAAATGATAGGCTGTGAATAACAAATTTCTGATTGATCAACAGACGGAAGAGGTCGATGCGAAATAGTGTTCCCCAGAGTCATGTGATGCGGATACATGACAAAAGGATTGGAAGATCCAGTTTTCCGATGAAGACAACAGAACAGAAAACAACAAAGGCTGTGTCGTTAAAATTCGAAAGAAAATTGCACTAACGCTCTCTAAAGTGATATTTGTATAGAAGATACCCGACATTCCATGCTTAAAGATAATGATGGATTGTGAAAGGGAAATGCCACTGATAATTAAGTGTATGTTTTTTTCTATCTTTCTTCATAGCTGCTCGAGGGCGGACAGAGGCAGTGCTGACGATTCCAAAATCCAACGAGGGAACAATTGACGGTTAAAAGTCTGGGTGTAGTATCACTAAGCGTTTTGTCAATTCCGGTCTGCACCAAATAACTCTGCCAGTGTGAGTGATATTAACTCAAGTTTGTAAAAATAGTTTAAGTACAGAGAAACAGGTTTTTCCAAACGGTGATATTACGAGTGTTTGAAAGGAGTGTGAATGGGGTTTCACCAGCTTTGATAGGGACAATTAGAAGAAAAAATAAGATAACGAAAACGAGAGTCGACAATTAGTCTATTTCATTAACTCATAGTATAATAAATAGAAGCAATATAAAAATGGCCAATAGTAGTCAGGCCAATGGGGGGGAAATGCCGATAACTTCTGCAGACATTTCATTGACCGAATTGAACAGTGACGTTAACCTGATTGATTTGAATGTGACTGACTCCCCTCCTGAGACCAGTGTGACGGAGGGACTGGAAATAATGTCTTTAACTCCAACAGAGGGGGTCTTTGGGGAGAGAGATCCAGAGACAACTGTATTACCAGAGCCGATCCACGCTGGAGTGGCCATTGCAGGTGACTGCAATTTACAGACCACCAGTGTCTTCTGCCCAGGTTCCCCCCACCCCCAACATCAGCACCAAACTGAGAGGCGTGGCCAGGGGACGAGGAGCCAGTCAGCAAGGGCCAGGGTGGTGTGCTGGTCGTGCGAAAATCTCGGACATACAGCTAGGGACTGTGATCAAGAATATCGACCCCGAGGAGGAGAGTATCGTCCTCAACCCAGAGGAGGAGGTCCGCGATGGAATAACACGGACACAGGCAAAACCAGGGTCGGTATCAAGAACAGTGTCCACAGCCCGCAAGTCCCCCCGGTCCAGAACCCCCTCAGCACCAGAGTCAAGATGAGAGGCGGGGCCCGGAGATGGGAAGTCAGACCGCCAGCGCTGAGATGGGGGAAGAGGCGTCGACCTATAGACAACAGAGAGCGTTTATAGCAGCGTTCGGACGACATGAGGCAGTGCATCGAGACCTGATGAAGACACAGCTGGAGATTGGTCAGGCCGCACACGAGACGCAGAGACTGGAGCAAGAACTGGCGAGAAAGAATGTACTGCTAGATGGTACAGTGATTGAGGTCATGCTTCGGGCGTCGGAATTAGCCGCACACGAGACGCAGAGACTGGAGCAAGAACTGGCGAGAAAGAATGTACTGCTAGATAGTACAGTGATTGAGGTCATGCTTCGGGCATCGGAATTAGGCCGCCGTGATCAAGCAATGCCCTGTGCCCCGTTGCCCAGACAGGGAGCGGGGCCTCGACAGGGTGCTGAGAGCCTCGGGCGGGGTAGGTTTCCAGACCCCTCCCAACAGCAGGCTCAAAGAACGGTGGCTGAACAAAATAGGTACATGGTTTTCTCCCCAGAACAGGCTCAAGGGGGGCGAAACCAGGAATGGACTGTCAGAGGTGAGAGCCATGGAGATAATGGCAGAGAGCAAGGACAGACTCTGGGCCCGATGAACCCAGGGCCATCCGATTACAGGCGGGGGGCCCACAGGGTCCCACAACCGAGGAGACAAGGACAGGTTTGCTGGATCTGTGGACTGATAGGTCATTTTCAAAGGTCATGTCTGCAGAGGCCGCCGGCAGAATAAAGAATATAGAAAGCGATTAAAAATGAAAATGAATTGAATAAAAAATATATACAACTGATTAGAATAAAAATAGAATGAATTGAATAAAAAAGATATACTACTGATTAGAATAAAAATAGAATACAAAATATATAGAGGGGTTAGGTGATTAGGCCATGAGTGGAAGTTACTCAAATGGATGTGTGACTAACGTGGAGGGATGAAGTAACTGACGGATGCATGAACTAACACGGACTAACAAGAACATCAAATCAAATATTCCCAGTAGGGAAATATACCAATCATGGATTTTCCTTTTTGCTACAGTGTTTCTGATCAACTCTTGCTGTGGCAGTAAGGAAAACGTAAGAGAGAATGGTATGGTGGACGATTTTTGATGTCTCCCACCTGTGCAGCCTGGCCAAGCTGCACAGATGGGAGAAAGAGAGAAAAATTTTCACCGCAATGGCTTTTGTGGTCATGTGGACTCTGAACTAGGTTAAACAGTTAATATTAGGTATTCAATATTAGACAGTGAAATGATGTGACACTGCATCAGCTAGTGATCAGTAGACTATCCATGCTTGATCAATAATCAGTTTGGTCAAAGGGTGGACTGCATGGGTAAGAAATTAAGAAATATTGATAGACGAACATCAACAATCATGAGTAATGGATATAGGCGTTTATTTTTATTTCTGCTTATTTTTCTTTCCTAATGTTTTACAAGCAATTCCTGCCTTAGGCCGGAAGTTTTCATTTTGTTTATTCTTTAGATTTTTTCATTTTGTTTCTTAGTATATACAGGGGTGGTTACGCCCCTAGATGATAGGGTAATTTTGTTTCTAAGAGTGAGTTGAAAAAGCAATGCTCACAAATTTTGTTTATTGTTTCATTTGTGGTTTTGGCATGTTTTTCTTTGATTTTGTTTCTTTTCTCTATTTTTTCTTAGGACCTGACAGGCTGGGTGGAATCGCGACACAGCAGGACTGGTAGTATATGTCCATATGGTGGGCTGGGAACAATGTGATTGGACTAGAGCTGGTTCATGGTTTTTGTTCTCCGCTCATTAAAAATCCAGATCTAGGATCTGGGGGTTGTGTCGCGATTGGTGAAGTGTTGGGAAACATGATTCTCTGTACATTGATAAGCTCAGTAGGTTTTGGTCGCCATTGGCCAAATAGCCTTTGTGTAGGGTGTGGACATGTGCAATTGATAATTGGCTTGTGGGGGACTCTGACGGCTTGTTAGAGGCTGGCGGAGCGTGTGAAAGATGTGTGTTTAAAGCGGACTGTGATTTTTTGCCGTGCGTGTAGGACTACTGGGGGAGAGGTCTCGTCAGTATTGGCTGTCCGGACCCCGAGGCAGCTGTCCAGGAATGGAGGTATGATGTTTAGAATGTTATTCCACATCAAAGGAGGGTGGGGTTATACTGTTTTGACAGCATAATCAGCATAATATAATGAGAGCCATGTGAATTTTTCTGGATTTTGAATATTAACGATCTAGAAGCCATGAAATATATAGATAAATGATTTGGAAAAGAAAAGAAAGTTGTCAAACTCAGACCAGTAAAGAGTGTCTGAGGGAGGAAAAGATGGATTCTCAATCAATTGTTGTGATAGAAGTAACCTGCGCTGTCCACCGAAGCGATATATACTCACTGCAGGATACGAATGGGAGATTGGGGTCATCAGCAGTCATCAGAGTGTGGTACGAGGAAGACCAAGGACTCCATCGGTACTGTTGATCCAGGACACTGGCTAGTGTCTACACAGCGGTTCCATGGGGAACCACAACACTGCGGGTACCAAGAGATCCAGGAGAAGCCTAACTCTCAAGCGTTGAGAGTTCCGGCCAACGCAGTGACCGAGTCTTGAGGCTTCGGAGGGGAACGAGAGAGGCCAAAGGACAGGCAATCTATGAGGAGACAGGCTGCTAGGCCTCATCAACTGCTCCGGCTGTCAACAGACAGGCTGCAAGGCCTTAGCAATTGACCGGGTGTCATTAAGCGAAGGGGTGGACCCCGTATCGCCCCTATCAACGACCAGGCGGAGGGTGGGGAGAATCAAACCTCTTCCACTATTCCGAGGGTCAACGGGGGTTGAGCCAGCGATGACTGCAGGAGACAACACAATCTCCTCAACAGCCGTGACAGCGCCAGAGGGGAGATCTAATCACCCCACCTGAGATCGACGCAACTGACATCCGAGAGAAGAGCTCCTGGTTCAACTGAACAGGCCAATACAGCAGGGGGTCATGCCCCTATTCGAGTGCCAGCACGAGGCACGAGGCCTCGACAGAAGAAGGGGAGGGATCGGAAGTCAACTGGCTTTCTGATTCTACCTCCCTGTTCTGAAGCCAAGAGTTGGTGGTAGCATTAAGAGGGAGATCAGCAGTCTTGATCTGCACCGTCTCTGAGAAATGAGGAGGGGGTGGCCAGGTCAATCCAGAAAACATTGACCCCCCTTTCTCCCTGCTCCAAGTCAGAATTTGACACCCCCAAGGGAAACCAGTGGGAAATTGATCCTGGTACGAAAAAGAGTGTCAAAGACTGCACACTGCACACAGTGAATGAAAATGGACTGAAAATAAAGATGTTTGGGTGACGATAATTATACATAGGAAAGAGATGTAGAAAAAGAATGTTGTTTTGATTTTTAGGATCCAAGTGTGGGATGCCGTATGTATTATATCCAAGTATGATTTAAAATGTTTTATTTTATCCAGGTAGTGGAAAGCAATAAGTAGAAGTTAGGATCTATGGTTAGCATATAATACTAGCTAATTAAGGATAGTTAATCTCTATCCAAGTGTGGACTGCAGTAGTATTTGGTAACCATAGATCTAAATTCTGCCTGAAACTTGTGTTCAAATCGATAAGAGTGTGTGTGTTTACAGAGACCTTGTGCTCACAACAGGAGTTAGATTTGCATACAACTGTTGGAATGTGAAGAGACAACAGGTTTCCTTACACAGAATCTTGTTTATACAGGATGTGGGCCAAGCAGCTAAAACAATGGCATGACCACATCACATGAAGCCGTTATCTCCTGCCCCGAGGCCTAACAGGCGGCCAGGTCAACTGGTCTGATTACGACATGTGGAGACAGCTGCCGTAGGAGGCACCAGATTCAGTAACATCAAGTACACTTTCAAATGTCTGTTTCTATACCTAAATTAGCTTAAAATGAACTGCAAATGATCCTGTTATATTGTGGTAACAATTCTGAATCTAATGATATGAAATATGCCATGTTTATGAATAAGAATCACAGAGTTTGAAATTAAGCCACTTCTGAAACTTCATTGGAAAAATACTTAACGTGCTGAATAATAACTGTATAAAATAGATATTGATTTAAGTTAAAAGAATATGATTAGGAAAATATACAAGTGGAATTAATGATAAAAGACTGTGATTCTGGTCAAGTATAAAGCTGTTCTGAGTAGAAAATGGTATCTATGTGTTCATCTGGTTATCCCCGATTCAAAAGTACACATCTTGAATTGTGAAACAGAACTGTAAAGTAAATTTAGACAGTAAAACTATTCTTTGATTGGAAACAAAGTGGGCTCCAGGGGACGGCCCTTCTTTCGAATTCAAACTCAGGGGGCCCGTGATTGGAGGAGAGCATCTGCTTGGCGTCGCTCCTGTGACATCACGCGGACGCTCCCGGCTGAGTGATGAAAAGGGGGTGCTGTGACTGTAAGGACACTCTGAAAGGGAACAACACAGGACGACACCCATCTTTTCACACAGAGGGCGGCAGCAGGAACAAAGGAACACACGGAGGAGAAGCTTTTGGAACTGAGAACACGGTCTTTGTTATCAACAGAGAACAAAGACAATTCATACTTTAATCTGCTTTATTAGTAGGGCAAGCGGCATAGTGCTTCGGTACCTTAAAGTCAATAGCGTTCTTTATTTTAATTGAACCAGAACCATTGTAATTACACTTTTAACTTTGAATTAAACAGATGCTGGTACAACTTCTCCTTCATTTCTCCTGCTTAGCTGCCGTCGAACAAGACCAGAGTTATGGTCTTTTGAAAGTACCAGGGTTTTTAGGACGGGCAATTCACAACGCAGAGTATTGGTTCTGAACATAGACCCTAGGTGACTTCACTTATCTTAACACAGATAGATTACAATATTCAGACGGCCCCCCCCACTCCTGCTTACCTTCTGATTCGCAGTGTCCCGCGTGAAATGCCCGGGGGAGTGCCGGCCCGACCAGCCGACGCAGACAGACGAAATACCCTCAGACTCTCTCACTGTCCTGGACGTGGCTTCTAGAAAAGCGATGCGAGGGGGAGCTACCCCGGTAAGAGGCTGTCCGCACCCGGCAGATCGGTTAGCAATCCCGCTTCAGACACCAAGAATGTGGTGGATTTTGACGTCTCCAGGGATGCTTAAGTAAAATACAGAGACAAGAGATTGGCCTTAAATCAGCGTGCAAACCACCACAAGTTCTCCCCGGGCAGTCCAAAACAGTGTCACACTGCGAACCAGGTATTCTGAAATAATGAAACAGGGAGCAGAAAGACAGCCGGAATACTCATGTTAAATGAACATCCGTACAGAGGGACATCTAGTCTGGCAGAGTGCATATAATTGATAGTCAGGTCTGCCAGAGTAAAAGTGACAAATGCAAAAGTGTAATGTTTTATAACACAGTCAAAATAGATACGCCTTCTTCGATGCATTCCTTAGAACTCTGGGAGGCTCCAAAAGGCTTCTAACAGGCGACCTTGACAAACCTTATCAGGCCAGATGAATGGTGCCCTGTTTTAAACAGAAATCCTGACTTCACAAAGAGAGGAGGGGGAGGAGGAGGAGGAGGAGGTGGGAGAGGAGGAGGGAAGGAGGAGGAGGAGGAGGTGGAGGAGGAGGAGGAGGAGGAGGAGGAGGAGGAGGAGGAGGAGGAGGAGGAGGAGGTGGAGGCCAGATGAATGGTGCCCTGTCTTAAACAGAAATCCTGACTTCACAAAGAGAGGAGGAGGAGGAGGAGGAGGAGGAGGAGGAGGAGGAGGTGGAGGCCAGATGAATGGTGCCCTGTCTTAAACAGAAATCCTGACTTCACAAAGAGAGGAGGGGGAGGAGGAGGAGGAGGAGGTGGGAGAGGAGGAGGAGGAGGAGGAGGAGGAGGAGGAGGAGGAGGAGGAGGAGGAGGCCAGATGTGAAATTACACTTCACAACCCTTTGCTCAGCAAGGTGGCGGTTGTTGGGCATGACAACGTTGTCCTCTCTAAAAGGCAATGTCAAGCAGTAATGTCCATTCTTGAGTTCAGCTGAAGTATTGACAATCTGCATAAACTTGAGGTCTTCTATGGACATTTCTGGCTTGTCTGCTGTTGATTTCTCAGTGAAGTCATGGTTGTATTGTTTAATCAACAATTCCTCTATCTGAGCAATGGAGATGCGATTGGCTGTGACTGTGGGGCAGCTAATCCCACTCTCATCTCCTCCTCTCAATGGCCCGTTAACAACCCATCCCAACAGGGTTTTAACAGCGTAAGGTCCTTTACCCTTGCTGTTTATCACCTCCCATGGCTCCATTGCTTCTGGAGTGTTAGTTCCAATTAACAACTCCACGTCAGCATCAATAGCAGGAATTTCCACAGTGTTCAGATATGGCCAAGCATACAAATCTTTCTGTCGTGGGATGTTGTCGCGAGTCACAGGCATCTTATGTTGGGTATACACATCAGGCAACTCAATGTAGGTGTCACCATTTAGTGCAGCAACCTCTAGTCCCGAGATGACGTGACTGTTGACAAAGCTTTCTTGGTTCATCGTTTTCATTAGGAATCTAGTGTTCCTTCCTGTCATGTTGAGCTTCCTCATTAGTTGCTCGGAGCAGAAAGTGGATGAACTGCCGGGATCTAGGAACGCATACGTTTCTAAGATTGTGCTGCCTTTCTTTGCCTTTATCTTTACAGGCACAATAGACAAAACGCAGTGATGTCATTTTGCTTCTGCATGATCGTGAAAATATTGCCTTGATCCTCACTGTTTTGAATGGGTTGCTGTGGTGGATATACAGCATGAGGTAGATGTTGAGATCTTTGTGGCATGCTTGCAGTGAGAGTTGGACCATACAGTTTTGTTTTGGTTCCTTGAGAAATGGTTCCCTTGTGCCGTGCCTCGGTTCCTATTGGCATTGTGGCTGTAGTACTGAGCTGACTGTATGGGTTCTGGTGTGATCGAGTTGGTCTTGCAGGTTTGCTGCCTCCTGTTGGTAGAAATCTGTATTGCCGTATTGAATCCATTGGCTGTGCGTCAATTGCCATTGCAGGGTTACTCCCTCCTGTTGGTGGATAATTGACATGACAGTCTGACGTTGATGGAATGAATTGTACAGCAGAGGGGTTGAGAGCAGCCTTTTCTTTTGACACATATGAGTTCATTCCGTCTGTAACTCTACTTTCAATGTCCGACCCTCTGTTCCTGAGAACAGTCACCTTAGCTGTGTGTTTGACTTTGTACTTTAAGCAATTGCTTTCTTTTCCTTATTTGTGCCTCCTGGGCTTCCAGTTCATGACTTTCTTTTAAAGCCATTTCCATTACCAGGAGTGCGGCCACCTCGGCCTGTGCCAGGATAGATGCAGAAATGTTTGACGACATTGAGTGTCTGGTAGAGCTACCACGTGACATACTTGATTTACCACCCGTATTGGAAACACTGTCATGTGGCCCAATACTATCCACCTCCTCATTTCCATTTGACACAGCATTGAAATTTGAACCATCATTATCCAGAACCTCGTTTGTATGTGACACAGCATTGTTATTTGAACCGTCATTATCCAGAACCTCATTTGTACTTGACACAGCATTGTTCTTTGGACCAACCACAACCTCAGTTGCATTGGGCACACCACTGATTTCATAATCATCATCATCAACGTGTGTGGGCGTGCATTGCTCCCGGTTTGCAAGCACCCATTTCTCCATTTTGTCAATGATCTGATTAACATTGTGCATATGACCTTGAAACCATTCCGTTTGTTTAGACATTTCGTCGTCAGGCAATAGAGGCTTTAGTGATTCATGCAACCGTGTAGTTTCACCATACAACTTCCACAACATGTCATGCTTGATTTGCATGACGGAAATGTTTTCATTTGAACCCATCATTTGATCCAACTCCTTAGCCATTTTACATAATTGTTTCAGTCCAAATTTCCTTTCTTTATGCAATAACATGATATTTTAAATGTGGGTTTAGAAAGCCTTTTGCCAAGTTCATTTTCCGTTTCATTTTGATTGACAGCTGGATCCATTCCAACGTTAATTTCCTGATTCCACACGTTACTCATGTTTATAATGTCAAGCAATAGGCGGAGGCTTTACTTAGAATTCCTATTGGGATTTGCCTATATCCCGTTGCGTGAAGCCACTCCTTCCACAACTTTATTTCATTCATTCATGAATCCATCTCACCGTAGCTTTTTTGATGTGTTGATCCGCGTTGCGCTGCGTGCTGTTGTATCGTGGTTTGAATCGGCAGAAACGTCAATGAAACGGGCGCTGTTCCTTGACTCCTTCCGTGTCTGTCGGTCTTCAAAACAATCTTGTTTGGAAGCTAGTTTTTTAACTTGTGTAAGGGCAACCGAACAAGAAAAGATGCCAGTGAGGGAATATGGTGTGAAGCTCTTTCCAACGCGTGGTGCTTGTTGATAATAAATTATGTCTTCTCGTTGAGTACGTTTGAGAGTTTTATTGTTGCTTGCAGAGTGGACAAAAATAAGCATAACGTAAACTCTGTGTTTAAACTGTAACTTAACAAAGGATAAGTGCTACAAAGTAAACCTGAAAAGTGACTCAATATAACTGAAAACAAAACAAACGCGCACGGTTAAAAAACGATGTGGCTTCCCTGTGATAATTACCCAATTCCCTCCCGTTGCACACCTGTGAATGCTTACCTATATGCTGTGCCTGAGAACACCTGAGCCCCGCCTCCTGTGCCCACTGCCAGCTAATTGGTCAACACCTGCATGGTAACACGGTGCCTTCATTCAATGAGGTAACTGCCGAAAATCATTAAATTGGCTACAACAGAACCAGTATTGAAATTTTTTTACCCATCCAAAAGGATAAAGATTTCCACTGACTCATCCAAAAATGGAATTGGAGCAGTGCTGCTACAAGCTGATGGAGAGGATTGGAGGCCAGTTGCCTATGCGTCAAGAATGATGACAGTAACTGAATGTCGCTATGCACAAATAGAAAAGCAGTGCTTAGGACTAGTGTATGGATTTGAAAAATTCCACAGTTACGTGTATGACCTACCAAGATTTGTGGCAGAGACAGACCACAAGCCGTTGATCTCCATCATAAAGAAAAACCTCAGTAAGATGTTACCACGCATACAAAGACTGATGATGTTCGGTGATCGTATAGTCTTTTACCCTTCTCCTCTGCATTGTTTGGTATTTCAGATATTCGGTTCAATTAAGGAAAGAAGCTGACGAGGTGGTCCAATCAAACAAACTGCGGTGTGTTTATTACTATTTCTTAATAAACCACCGCTTATGAATCAAAACAAGTAAAAGCTCTTTACTTCAATCTAATTGTCTCTTTGATGTGGCAGTTTTGTCCAAGATCTGATCAGCTAGGGCCGATCAGAGCCTTCTTCTTCGGTGGTGTATTGTTGTCTCTCGGGTTTCTCATGACAACACGCGGCCTCTCTTTGTGGTGGTCGCCAAGGCAACCTTGCTTTCGGATCCTCAGCGGGTTGGGAGCGCTTGGTTTCGTCTACCCTCGGTGGCAGGATCTCCTGCTGCGAGGCGATCGTCTATCATCGGCTGTCTCCGTGGCTCTGTGTCTCCGGCTCGGCTCTCGAGTCGCCGGCTTCTCCGTCTGTCTGGTTGCGTCTCAGCGCTCCAGGTCTGTCTCTCAGTCTCCAGGTTCCTTCTGTCAGCCGGTGTGTGTCTTTTCTTTTTCGTCTGTGTCTCGGTGCTGTTCTTTTAACTTCTAAAAACCACACCTCCCAGCACATCGTCGGATGACGCTGCCCTAGGAGGCGTCAGCCTATCAAATCAATTTGAAACCAGCTGGTCTTTTCTGAGGTCAAGAAAGGCTTGCCCCCTTTTTATTCCTTTAAGAGAACTAAGTTTATACAATTTAGCCTATTGGGTTCATTATTTTACATGTATAATTAGCAAATCAAATCATAATATTTGAACCCAAACACATGGACACTTTTCTTGACAATGCTAATAGTAGTCTTGGCTGAAAACAGTTGTTAGTCATTTCACCACATGTTATTTGATTTTCATAGTGTAGGACAATTTTCTAGTCTCCATGAAACACCACATTTTGCAAATGGTCTAACCCTTAACCTCTGATATTTACCAATTAAATGCATTCTTATTGTTTTACCGTTTCTGGCTTGCTAAACCTATTATCTAATGTAATTTTGTATGACAGATAACTTTTTAGTACATTATTGATTGCACTGTTTTAACTGGTGGCCTTCTACTGTGATGTGTAAGGGAGATTCCAACCGTTGGTGTCACCTTTCTGACCTCTGTACCTTAGTCAGCAGCTGCCGTCGTAACCTAAAATTGCTTTAGCTTAGTGTAAATATGACCTTTGATCTCAACTGTTATTTTCAGTTTGTCTTCCTGTTTTAAGATAATTAGTTCCTTCCTCCATCTATTTGAGATGGCCATTCCTAACCACAGCTGCTAACCTCATCTGATAAGGTGCTATTCTGAACCGGTAGAATGTGCCCTAACGTCATAAACAGTCCTTTGCCTTATCAGCGAACCACCATCTGTGATTAGCCCTGACGGCAGATCCGTCCTGGAGTTGGCTGTAGATTTTGATGTGGAGGCAGTCTGGGAAAGTAATCGTTAACCTTGTTTTAATCACTAAGTATTTTGTTCAGTTTTAGTTGTTTTATTTAGATAAATTCACGACAATCCACCCTTAGTGGGTTCCATAACCCACTATATAGCACCAATGTTCTAAATTAAACATGTTAAAAACCATAATTACCATTTTTGCTAATATTTTCTAAAATTTTAAAAAAAATCCTAAATGTACACAAATCGAACTACCAAACCCATTTCCATCTGTACAGTTACAAAATTCATCATTTCACCTACCTTTTCCTCCTTCCACAGTTATACACATTATCAGTTAATAATACGCCATCCAGTCTAGGTCCGTTTCTTTATACAAAAAGAACATCGTACCATTCTCAGCTTATTTCAATTATGACTATACATTATCCGTGTAATTAGCTTCAATGTGTCTGTTTTGTGTAATTGACTCTGCAAGAAAAGATTAATACATCACACCAATAAAAGATTAACACTCTAAACATTGAGGGAAATTCAAACAAGCAAACATAAATCATTTCTTCTCCTTGAAAAGACCACTGAGGCCTCAATTATTCTTCACTTTCCTCCCTGTCATTTATCCCTATTCCAACCTCCTGAGGTCTTTACTGCTAACTCGTTTTGACCGTTTTTTCTTCTTGTTGTATTTTGTGCTAACCACCGGTGCTAACCACCGCTTCTCAGACGACTCCTCCATCGTAAGCTACATCACCGACGATGATGAGGAGGAGTACAGAGCCCTGGTGGAGAGCTTCGTGGGGTGGAGCGACAGCAACCACCTCCAACTCAACACCAGTAAGACCAAGGAGCTGGTGGTGGACTTCCGGAGGGGCAAGAAGAGGCCCCCCCCGATTCCCATCTCCATCCGAGGGGTGGATGTGGAGATGGTGGACTCATACAAGTTCCTTGGGGTACACCTGAACAATAAACTGGACTGGTCGGACAACACAGAGGCCCTCTACAGGAAGGGACAGAGCAGACTGTTCTTCCTGAGGAGACTCAGGTCCTTCAATGTGTGCAACAAACTGCTGCAGTCTTTTTACCAGTCTGTTGTGGCCAGCATCCTCTTCTATGCTGTGGCATGCTGGGGAGGCTACATCAACTCAAGGGACACCAACAAGCTCAACAAGCTGGTGAGGAAGGCTAGCTCCGTGGTGGGAGTCGAGCTACCTAGACTTGAGGTAATGGTAGAGAGGGGGATGATAAGGAAGCTGGATGCCATCATGGAGAACCCCTACCACCCCCTCTACGACGAGCTAGTCAAGATGAGAAGCTTGTTCAGCCACAGACTCATCCCCCCCGACACTCAACTAACCGCCTCGGACAGTCCTTCATACCAGCGGCCATCAGGCTCCACAACAGTGGGCAGCGACTAGCAGCCTCCAGGCCCCACAACAGGGGGCAGCGACAGCGACTGCTACCAGACATTGACCTGGGACTTATAGGAACCCAAGGGGGACAAAGTAGACTACCCTGGTACTTTGATTAATGTATACTCAGTAGATAGTAAATTATTATAACACTACCTCTTGCATACTGCACCTCATGTGACACTGTGAATAATGTGAATATTCCTCAGCTAGTCAGATAGTAAATTATATTGACCATATTGATCAAATTGTTTACACTGCCTGTGTTGTCTTTTACTACCTGTATACTGTGTTGTTTTACTACCTGTACCCCTCCCCCCCTCCCCCCCATGCTGCTATGATGCCTGAATTTCCCCAAGGGGATCAATAAAGGAATATCTTATCTTATCTTATCTTATCTCTTCTTTGTTGTATGCAGTTTTTGGTACTGCTCCGATTTTCCACAGAAGGAAACAATTTTCCCTCTGTCCTTTTTGCATTTTGGATTGTTATTTACAAACACACAATGGATTGGAAGGTCTCATTTTTCTCACAGATACATCGTTACTGTTCTGCATTTTGACAATACATCTTTCTCCAAATTACTTGTCTATATTTTTCACGGCTTCTTAAGTTAGCATTCAATCAAATCACCTTTGTCTCATTTATTTTTGTGCTGAACTATTTGACTAGATCAAATATCTCAAGTTCAACACAACTACCACTTCCACCCTTGAAAGTGGAATAACCATTATTTCACTATCAATACCTTTTTTCCAGACAGTCTCCTCGGTCCGGACAGTCAGCTCTAGACGAGGCCAATCACCAACAGAACATATGTGCATGGCAACAAACCACAGTCCCTTTAAACACACATCCCACATACTCCGCCAGCCTTCAACAAGCCGGTGCAGAGTCTCCCATAAGTCAATCATCAAATTCACATGTCTGCACCCTACATGAACACTACCTGGCCAATGGCGACCAAAAACCTACAGAGCTTACCTATAGACAGAGAAACACGTTTCCCCAACACTCACCATATCCCAAAACGTGACACAACCCCCCAGATTCTACATCTGGACTCTTAATGAGCGGAAAACAAACCATGAACCAGCTCCCATCCATTCTCAGTTTCCAGCCCATTATATCAGACTTCCTACCAGTCTCGCTGTGTCACCACCACCTGCTATCCCCGACCGGCGAGAGATCCCTCCCAGCCAGCCAGTTCCTAAAAAAAAATAGAGTGCCAAACAAAAACAAAGAAAATTTCAAATAAACTAAAAATCGTGAGTGCCTTCACGCTACACACCCATCCAACAGAATCAAACTATCATCTAGAGGCATAAATACCCCCGCAAAAACTAAGACAGCAAAATTAAAAATCCAAAAAGAAATAAAATAAGTAATGAAATAATTTTTTTCTTTTTTTTTTTCTTTTTTTTTTCCTTGACCACCCTTGGATCAAGTATGTAATCACTACTATAAATAGTCCTTTGTTCTTAACTCTGTCTAATATTAAATACCTAATATTAACTGTTTAATCTAGACCCAAGTCCACATGACCACAAAAGTCATTGAGGCGACCATTTTTCTCTCTCTCTCCAATCTGTGCAGCCGGGCCAGGCTGCACAGGTGGGAGATACCAAAAATCGTCCACCATACCATTCTCCCTCACGTTTTCCTCACTGCCACAGCAAGAGTTGATCAGACACACTGTAACAACAAGGAAAACCCATGATTGGTCTATTAATTAACTGTTAGTACGATTGGCTCATGTCTAATATTAAATGTTCCAATGTTCATGTTTAAAACCATCATTTCTGTTAGTACGATTAGCCCATGCAATTTCCAGTTACTTCATCCCTCTATAGCCCCAACTTACCCTTGTTAGTCTTCCAAACCGTTTTAGTAACTTGCACACCTAATCAAACCTTATCTATGTATCTTCGTCTCTATCTTTATCCTAATCAGTCTCATTTTCCATTTTAATTTATTAATAACTCTATTTACTCGAGCACTCAAAAGGCTTTGTTTGTGCATTTCCGCTTCGCTCTTATTCAACCTATGACCTATGCAGACACAACCTATTTACACTCCTTCTGAGAACACCCAACATTCTGCAAGTCCAGCAGGTCTATTTTCTGATGAACTCATGCTGTCCGTTGGACTCTCGCCGTCTATTGGACCCTTGCTGAGCCCGCCACCCTTTGTCACATGACCGAGCGAGATGGCCGATCTCCCCACAATTCCAGCACACAGTCGACGCCGGCCATCCAGGCGGTCCCAGTTTACCACGACCCCAGCAGTCTCTCGGCTGGCATCCCACAGCTCTCGCCAGGTCCACCCCTCCCCTGTCCTCTGGTCGCATGTCCTGTTGCCTGGAGGAGAGAGGGGCATACCTGTCCTTTTCTGCTGCCTCTCCTCGGGCCTTTTCTTGTTGGGAGGGGCCTGGAAACTCACCCCTCCTGCGGTTCTGTTCACCCTGTCGCGGCCCAGTTCCCTGTCCGGGCAACGGAGCACAGGGCATTCTTTGATCACGGCGGCCTAGGTCAGACGCCCGAAGCATGACATCACGAACTGTACCACTCAACAGTACATTCTTCTCAGCCAGTTCTTGCTCCAGCCTCTGCATCTCGTGTGCGGCTTGACCAAACGCCCGCTCTGTCTTCCTCAAATCTCGATGAACCTTTTCATGTCGTTCGAACGCTTCTACAAACGCTCTCTGTCTTTCTGGAGAGAGGCACGTCATCCTCTCCTCTTCCTCCACCCTGGCCCTCGCTGGCTGGCCCCTCGTCACCGGCCCACGCCTCTCATCCCTGCTTTGGTCTCGAGGGACGACTGGACATGGGAAACGGGTGGGCTGTAGAAACTGTTCGTGTATAGTTCCATACCTGCTGTCGGTCTCAGTTCCAGCCATACGGCCAGAGTGGACTTTGTGGGACTGCTGTAACAACGCCGCTCTTCTCAGTCTCTTTCTCTGTCCCTTGGTTAAACTGCAGTCGCCTGCAATGGACACTCCAGCACGGATCGGTTCTGGTTGGAGTAATACCGTTGTCTCTGGTTCTTTCCCCTGTAAGGCCCCCTGTATTGGAACCAAAGTCAACATTTCAAGTCCTTCTATCGTACTGGTCACATGAGAGAAGTCCATCCTATTCCAATCAATCAGATTATCATCACTGGTAAAGTCTATCTGGGAAATGTCTGCAGAGGCTCTCGGCTTTCTCCCACCAATGGCACGACTACTGAGGGCCATTTCTATATTGTTGTTGTATATATATTTTTTTTTTCTTTTTTAATACTACAGGTTATTGAAACAGACTGATTGTTTACTCTCGTTTTTGTTATTCTATTGTTATTGCTTCTAACGCTTCAGTTGTTCCTATCAATGTTCCACTAAGGTGAACTTCCTATGTTACAGTCTTTCACTCCACCTTTCAAACACTCCTGCAATAACCGTTTGAAAAAACAAGTTTCTCCGTCTCTAAAACTATTTCTACTTACTTGAGTCACACTGTCAAACTTTTACTGTGCAGACAAGGATTGATAACTGGCTTATCATTCATACTTATACCAAGGCTTATATAGCCGTTTTCCCCAGTTGGTTATCGAAATCGTCAGAGCTCCAACTGTTCGGCCGAGCACCTGCGCAGAAAGAAAGCAAAAACATCCAACTTAACATCAGTGGCATTTCCCTGTTATTTCCACTATTCGTTATGCATTGGAAATGTCGGGCAACACTATACTAAAATATTTAGAGAGATTTGGTGTGATCTGCTTAAATATAACGATACAGCTTATCTTGTGTTTGTCCGTTCCTCCAACAGGAACACTGGAGGTTTCCAATCCTCTGTGTGTTCTTTCCACCTGATTCTCTGGGAAACATAATCATTAGTCCCCGCTTATCAATTGTCTAATAATCTCGGTAAACCTGGTTAGCCCTCTGTTCCAATTTCTTTTTGCTTTGATGAATCCGTTCATCCTGATCCTATTTCATACTTTAAATGACCGTTTAGCGTATTGACTAAATGTAATATTACCTTTCGCTTCACTCTTCATACAACATCAATTTCATTCCTCTACACACACATACTCACATTCTTACACACTTCCACTACCCCCTCACAACACTAAAAAAACACCTTAGTGTTGTCACTGCTTCCAACTACCAATCAGGGAAAACAATAAATCTTTAGCAATTTAGATCACTAAAACCCTGACCGTCATATAGCCCAGATGACCATGTTATTAAACTCATGGACACCCGCACCATACCACCGCAATATCCCCCCACTTCCTTGAATACACAAAGAACCTTCAACTCGCAGCCCAAAGCGTTTTCCCTTCAGTTTCGAACCCGAATGGAAACACCCCAAGCTCCTTTTCTCAAAGAATACCACATCTCATCCTACCATCACCTGCACCTAGACAGGCCAGCGCCCAACGCAGTTCAAATAAACCTACAACCAATAACCCACAACATGCCGCAAAGCTAGGGATGGAGAATCACAGGGAGAAATACAAGGAGAGACAGAGGGGGGGCGGGGGGAAGAGAAAAAGGAGGGAGGGACACAGGGATACAGGGACTGAGGGGGGGAGACAGAGATGGAGGAAGGGGGGGGGGGGGGCTCACAATTCAACATTAACTATAACCAAAACCGTCCATACTTAATTAGTAGACTTCACCGTATTGCCTGGTCCAGTTAACCCACAGGACTTCAAACACTATCTCCATCATCTGCTGCCAACTTTAACTTAAATCAAACCTTAACTTTAATCAGACTAAAAGAGTCTGCATGGAGTTAACTTATTTATCCTCATGTAATCCTAATTTAGAAAGTAAACACTACATTAATATAACCAATACTCCAAGCCCCACCACAAAGGCAATCTATCTTGAACAAAACCTCCTTGGCGAACCTGTCATTTCAACAAAGTCCAGCTGGGAGAGAGGGATGGAGAGGAGAAGGGCGGGGAGGGAGGGAGGGAGGGAGGGAGGGAGGGAGGGAGGGAGGGAGGGAGGAAGGCAGGGAGGGAGGGAGGGATGAAGGGAGGCAGGGAAGGAGGGAGGGAGGGAGGCAGGGAGGGAGGGAGAGAGGGAGGGGAGAGTGAGAGAGGCAGGGAGGGAGGGAGGGAGGAAGGCAGGGAGGAGAGAGCGCGAAAGAGGGAGGAAGAGACAGAGGAGAAAAGGGGGGGGGGGTTCACGCAAGTCCCGCACAGCACACACGTCCCACTCCAACTAGTCTTGTCCAACATCGCCCCCTATAGCCCTCCACTGTCCACTGCCTTATCAAAAGCCCACAGTCCATCCCCCTTGCGCCGACCGACCGTGGCGCGCATGCGCAGACAGACACATACCGTCCACATGTCCCAACCACCAGACACCAGACACTCATCAGCCACCTAACATTGGAATAATATCTAGAAAAGCCACAAAACAAACCCACACATCTAACACATTTCTATCCCACTAGTGCCATTATACTGGGCCCACAACAAACATAGATCGATAACTAAACCAGTATATACACTCGTCATCAAAAACTGGAAAAACACAATAAAAAGAACCACAAAACCCCAAAGATGGTCGCTACCTAAAAACCAACACCCATAATAACCACAAACTGTTCGCTACTGCTCCCCGTTTACATGTGTGGAGTGGTGTAACAATCAAAGAGGCAACACTGCCCTCTGCTGGAACGTTCGTTCATCACCCCCATTGCACTACAGTATTCACAACGTCCTGCAGGAGGCGCCCACACCCTCCCCCGCAAGTGCGTCATCACGCAGCACCACACCACTCGACGTCAACCCGATGTCTCACTCTTAATAATAAACCACAATCCCCAGACGCTTCCTACACCGGAAGTCCCTGTCCACGCCTCTCTAAGGTCTCGTGCCAGCCACCAAGAGTAGCAACACGCGATACTCCCCGAGAGTTCAATCATGCTGCATTTGTTAGCACAGGTAGCTTAGCATTTTAGCATCGTTAGCTCAGTACTGTTAGCTCCATTAGCTTAGCTTAGCATCCAACATAACTTCTCCTAAACGGCCCATTATCCTGTCGATCCGAGCGGCACAACACATCGCGACGTTTACACAACCCCTGTTATACCCCGCAACATAACTTTAATCCTATTTAGCCCCAGTTTACAGAACATATATCATTATCTCTATTCTAGTACGCTCGCCCGTTTGGCCCCGCCCGGCCGAAATACACAGTATTTTAAATCCAACGCTCCCCAAGCCTAAACGCTCCCAGTGACGTCATCAGCTCCAAAAACTCTGTTTATTTTGATCGCTTCTACATTAAATCCAGACCTCAACACCACCGATTTGAAAAATTTCAACGAACTTCACACAAACATTTTAGTTCCATCATTCTTGCCATTCATTCAATTCACCCGATATCGTAACACAGCGTCCACACGCTAGTCCTGTCGTCCTCGGCTAACGCCGGCAGCTAAATAAATGCCCCTTCTCACGGACAGTGTTACGGTTTCTCCGCCACCGTCTTGTTCACCAGCGTTTTACAATAATACAAAAATACATTGGCATTCACTCATAGCTTCTAACATACATCCATTCAAACATATATACTTAGCAAAACAACGTCCCATTCATAAGCACACTATCCATTTGGCCACATTCATTCTAAGCGCATTTCCTACCTCGCCCATTTCACACAATTCTTTCCCATGTTCCCATCACAAGCGCAGTTCCTTCCTTCAAAGTGCTTCATATTTTCCAAGAACACATATTTTTACCCCGCTATACCCCACCCCTCTTTCCATCTTCATATCGCCACTCTGTGGAGAGTCTTTGCAGGCCTCTTGACGGCATTAAGTGGTGGTCTGCCTCGCCAATCCTCACCGTTCTGACCACAAACCCCACTTCTCTGATTCTCTCTCCTCCACGAGTCGATACCTTCCTAGATTCAATCAAAAGGTGAATCTGAAGCAGATGATGTCGGATCACGTCTAGACAGATTCGCGTGGAACGTCTTCCAACGTTCGTCTGCCTTGCGCGCCGAGTCTAAAAGAGACGCTTCGCTAAGCGGACTGGCATGAAAATACCCTCCTGGTCGGCGCGATTTGAACCAAATACAGACCTCTACATCCTCTCATTACTGGTAGTCACAATACTGTTCGATGAAGGGCTTGAAATCCACAATGGTACTCCTGTTCCTCCGAACAGCGCTTCATCTAACCCGTTCAACAACCAAAAAACGTCACTTATCCCCAGACCTTCAATTGTTTCCCTGAACAATTCCTTATTTATAGCTCCATAGTGGCTTATAAACACTTCCCCTCCTTTACCTCACTTCTGTACCGTTCACCCGGATCGCGCCCCTTTTCTTCATTACATTATCATCGATTCTACCCAGACTAATCTTACCACACCTGGCATTGTACCAATCATGCATTCTAACCGAACATCCTCTACCCTAACCTTTCTAAGTGCAGCGCTGGTGTGCGGCTGAGACCAGAGCCAGGTTGTGAACCCTGGTCCCCGGTGCTCGTCCGACACCAACATTATCCTGGTCCATTACAGTTCCTTTTTTACCTATAGCAACACCCCGATTTGAGACAGCTCGACTTCTACCAATTTTAAACGCATCTTTATTACTTACCTTCAAACTCGCTGTCCCCGACTGAAGAGGAGTTATTCGGTCGCAGAGGCGTCGACGAGGGCGAGAATCTTTTCCAGAAGTAGCTTTTCGTCGTCTCCAACCGGCTTTGGTCGAATGCAGCACGGGTCTCGGCACCAAATTGAAGTATATTCTCTTCATTTATACCTATATCTAAGTTCGGTGATCGTATAGTCTTTTACCCTTCTCCTCTGCATTGTTTGGTATTTCAGATGTTCGGTTCAATTAAGGAAAGAAGCTGACGAGGTGGTCCAATCAAACAAACTGCGGTGTGTTTATTACTATTTCTTAATAAACCACAGCTTATGAATCAAAACAAGTAAAAGCTCTTTACTTCAATCTAATTGTCTCTTTGATGTGGCAGTTTTGTCCATGATCTGATCAGCTAGGGCCGATCAGAGCCTTCTTCTTCGGTGGTGTATTGTTGTCTCTCGGGTTTCTCATGACAACACGCGGCCTCTCTTTGTGGTGGTCGCCAAGGCAACCTTGCTTTCGGATCCTCAGCGGGTTGGGAGCGCTTGGTTTCGTCTACCCTCGGTGGCAGGATCTCCTGCTGCGAGGCGATCGTCTATCATCGGCTGTCTCCGTGGCTCTGTGTCTCCGGCTCCGCTCTCGAGTCGCCGGCTTCTCCGTCTGTCTGGTTGCGTCTCAGCGCTCCAGGTCTGTCTCTCAGTCTCCAGGTTCCTTCTGTCAGCCGGTGTGTGTCTTTTCTTTTTTGTCTGTGTCTCGGTGCTGTTCTTTTAACTTCTAAAAACCACACCTCCCAGCACATCGTCGGATGACGCTGCCCTAGGAGGCGTCAGCCTATCAAATCAATTTGAAACCAGCTGGTCTTTTCTGAGGTCAAGAAAGGCTTGCCCCCTTTTTATTCCTTTAAGAGAACTAAGTTTATACAATTTAGCCTATTGGGTTCATTATTTTACATGTATAATTAGCAAATTTACATCATACTATTTGAACCCAAACACATGGACACTTTTCTTGACAATGCTAATAGTAGTCTTGGCTGAAAACAGTTGTTAGTCATTTCACCACATGTTATTTGATTTTCATAGTGTAGGACAATTTTCTAGTCTCCATGAAACACCACATTTTGCAAATGGTCTAACCCTTAACCTCTGATATTTACCAATTAAATGCATTCTTATTGTTTTACCGTTTCTGGCTTGCTAAACCTATTATCTAATGTAATTTTGTATGACAGATAACTTTTTAGTACATTATTGATTGCACTGTTTTAACTGGTGGCCTTCTACTGTGATGTGTAAGGGAGATTCCAACCGTTGGTGTCACCTTTCTGACCTCTGTACCTTAGTCAGCAGCTGCCGTCGTAACCTAAAATTGCTTTAGCTTAGTGTAAATATGACCTTTGATCTCAACTGTTATTTTCAGTTTGTCTTCCTGTTTTAAGATAATTAGTTCCTTCCTCCATCTATTTGAGATGGCCATTCCTAACCACAGCTGCTAACCTCATCTGATAAGGTGCTATTCTGAACCGGTAGAATGTGCCCTAACGTCATAAACAGTCCTTTGCCTTATCAGCGAACCACCATCTGTGATTAGCCCTGACGGCAGATCCGTCCTGGAGTTGGCTGTAGATTTTGATGTGGAGGCAGTCTGGGAAAGTAATCGTTAACCTTGTTTTAATCACTAAGTATTTTGTTCAGTTTTAGTTGTTTTATTTAGATAAATTCACGACAGACCCAATACTACAGAGGGTCATGACTAATCTGAAAGAGAGCTGGCCTAAAGGAGACTGTCAACAATATTACAACATCCGAGCAGAGCCGAGTGTGATAAATGGACTGTTACTCAGAAAGAACACAATTGTCATTCCTCAGTCACTGAGACAAGAGATGTTGAAAAGACTTCACGAGGGGCACCTCGGAATGGAAAAATTTAAGAGAAGAGCCAGAACAGCAATATATTGGCCAGGCATCAACACAGACATTGACAAGATGGTCCCGAGCTGTGAAACCTCTCTGAAACACCATACAAAGCAGCAGAAAGAGCCCATGGTAGCTGCATACCTACCTAATGTGCCTTGGCAGAAAGTGGGAACTGACTTGTTCCACCTGGATGGAAATAATTATCTATTGGTCATAGACTATCCAGAGATAGCACTGCTTTCCAGCATGACAGCTACTTGTGTGAATACACATATGAAATCTATCTTTGCGAGACATGGAATTTGCCAGGTTCTCGTTTCTGACAACGGACCAGCTTACAACTGTAAAGAGTTCCAGAACTTTGCAGAAGAATATGATTTCCAGCATGTAACCTCAAGTCCCCTGTATGCCCAATCCAATGGTAAAGCAGAAAAAGGTGTGGACATAGTAAAAAAGCTGCTCAAGAAAGCAAAAGAGAGTGGGTCTGATCCATATCTAGCTCTACTGAGTTACAGAGCATCACCACTAGAACATGGACTGTCTCCTGCTGAGCTTCTGATGGGACGGAGGCTACGAACCACACTTCCTTACACTGCAAAACAGAAGAAGAATAACATTGTGAGACAGAAACAAAAGTGTCTGCAAAACAGACAGAAAACAAACTATGACAAAGTGTCAAAAAGTTTAGTACCACTGTCACAGCGTGACACAGTGAGACTTGAAGATTCTAAATACTGGAACAAGAAAGCCACAGTTCTGGAGGAAGTGGGTCCTAGATCCTACACCGTCAGAACAGAAGAGGGTCAAGTCCTGAGAAGGAATCGACGAAGCTTGTTAAAAACACCAGAGGCACTCAGGCACGTTGGAAGGGGGTGTGTGGGGGGTGCTGCAGCACCCCCCCCCTCAGTTATTGCAACAACAAAAAAACAAAAAAAATTATGTTTTTTTTTTTGACAGTATTTATATATTTGTATATTATATACTGTAACTGTATAACTGTAACACTGTATATTATAAGTGTATCCTGCTCAAAGCACTTCACCATTTTAATATTGTGTGTATTGAGCCGTACTGTATTGTAGCCATTCTCAAATCAGGGGCGGGGCTAGGGGGTGGCTACTTGGGCTCAAGCCCCGAATGTTTTCTGAAAAGCCCTGAATCAATTTATTTTTTTTTTTATCTTTTTTTTCCCCCTCCATTTTCCTCCGATTTTCTCCCATCCCAATGTTAGTCGTATGCCAATTCCCAGTCCCTTCCTGGTCGCTGCGCACTTACCCCCCACAGTCAGATCATCTGGGAGAGTGGAGGCTACCACGTGCTTCCTCCGACACACGTCCAGCCAATCACCGCTTCTTTTCACCTGGCAGCGCGGATTCTCATTGAGAGGGCGTAGCGTGTGGGAGGATCACACTATCCCCCTCAGGTCCTATCCGCGCTTAGCAGGCGCCCCGACCGAACTGTAGGAGTCGCTGTTTACAACGACCCGGACCCACCCCGCCAGCTTCTCCCACCCTCTAATACAGCCAATTGTATTAGTGTGAACGGCCAGCCAAGCTGGTGACAACCCCGGAGCTGTGAGCTGGATTCGAACAGGCGAATCCAGCTCACAGCTCCAGGGTTGGTGACGAACGCAATTTCCGCTCGGCCACCTAACCGCCCCAGCCCCGAATCTATTTTAATTTTTTTTTTTTTTTTTTACAATTAATCATTGTTACATGAAAATATGTTTGCACCAGATTTAGCAAAAGCTAATTTCCAGCTGCTAACTGTATTTGAGTGAGTTAAGTCTTGGTGTTATGGTAGACTCAGACCTACGCTTTAAATCACAATCAACAAGTTGACAAAAACATAATTCTTCCACCTTAGAAACATAGCTAAAGTACGGCTATTTATAAATCAAAAGGACGCTAAAAACCAGATCCATGCCTTTATCTCAAGCCGACTCGACTACTGTAATGCACTCCTTACCGGTCTCCCGAAAAAATACGATGATAACTATTTTATTGCAATGCACTATTGTATTTAACATGGGGATACGTGGCTGTGTTTGCAGGCCTAAAGCTATATTATATATTATAGCTATGGATCTAATAATATAGTCGATTGTCCTTGAGTTTCTTCCGGTCAAGATGCAAAAAACAGATAATTTTTCCATCCATACATTTCCGTTTTTTACCGTCGTGAATATGAGTGTAGTTTCAGGGTGGTCTGGTGTCATTTCCAAAATGACAGACACCAAGCCACATAGTTTCAAATGGAGTGCAATAGCGTCCGCAAGGTGTTAGGCGGCGGTATTGGACTTTTGAGATCTCAGACCCATGCCCAGTGATAACACAGGCTGCCGGCATGTCTTTATGAATGGAAATATCGAATAAAAGAAACAACGATGAGGTCCTGGCGCTCAACGTTCGGCGAGTTAACCCTAGATCTTAGATCCTAATATGAAAAACGATGTGATTTAATGTTCTATGTCTTACCTTGACTTTGTCTATTTTACTGCTATCTATTTTATGCTTTATGTCTGCACTTTATGCATTGCTCTTGATCTGCCAATGTTGTGCTCATTTTATGCCTGTCTTTTTGTACTGCTGTGAAGCACTTGTATTATTATTATTATTATTATTATTATTATTATTATTATTATTATTATTATTATTATTATTATTATTATTATTATTATTATTATTATTATTATTATTATTATTATTATTATTATTATTATTATTATTATTATAGTTTGCTTCATTAATTAAAGGGTGTGAATTTAAGTGTTCTCTAGTGCCTTTTGTCTGCTTTAAGGTGGTGGTATAAGTTAAAGGTTGTGGTGTCGAAGTAAAAGAAATCCGTGCCCGCTATCGCGGGCACCTATCTGGGCTAAGCCCCGGATCTCCTACAATCCTAAATCCGCCCCTGTAAAGTTTTCATTCATTCATTACACTACTGTACGTACACAATCATACGTGTAAAACCGACAAGATTGCAGCAGAGTAGATTTTCGAGTGATGACACTGTCACAGACTGATTGAATGACAGGTGAAACAACTAATTGTATTCACCTCCCGTCTCCCGCCCTTCCCACGCGCCACGAACCACTGAGCTACTGTGATACAGTGCTTGCACAGTCAGTCGATTTGAGCTAGTAGTCAGACTTTGCTAGCACAGAATGTCTCACTCGCAGAAAAGAAAAATATCAGATTTCTTTTCGAAACGTCCTGCCGGTCCCAGTGACAGTCCCACTAAATCTGATAAACGTCAGAGAGAGACAGAGACGACAGGTTCAGCCTCAGCATCAGGTATTGAAGAGTTAACTGAGTCTGTTCCCCTATACCCCCCCTCGGGCGCCAGGGGCTTCCACTGAGGGGTGATGCAAATAGGGATGGGGTGTTATGGCAGCTCATGATGGAAAGAGTGCGCACTGAGTCTGATCCCGAGTTGAAGAATTGGCTCCAAAAGAGAGACAACTGGATGTCCAACAACATCCAAAACAAAATCTTACAGCTGTTTGTCCATGATATTCAGCGACAAATTAGAGGTAACGCATCCAAAAGCCCATTCTTTGGCTTGAGCGCTGACGGAACCACTGATGTCACTCACTGGAAAAGAACAATTCTCGTGTAATATACAGTTCGCCGATGACAACTTGGAAGCTCAGAACTTTTTTTCTTTTTTAATAAATGGAAATGTATGGTTGAAACATGCAAACGTTCAAATGCACACACACTAATAAGCATTGGAGGCTTTTAACCAGGGCCGGACTGGGGAAATCATTCAGGCCAGGAAATATAGTGCAAAATATAGCCCCAGTCAGGCCACTTTTTAAGCAGGGGGTCTGGGGGTCCCCCACCAGGATTTCTTTTGTTACAAAGACTTCATTTCCTGCATTCTGGTGCAGGAATTTTTTGATTTGTACCCTTTAACACTTTAATCGCCATGGGTTAAATTCATAATTTAGCATCCCTCGCCAGCTCTATTTGTCTATGGAGAAGTTCCCCTTCTTTGCAGGGCTATAACTTTTTAAATTCTATTGCTAAATTGCCATTATTATGGCCCATTCAATGTCCTATATGTATTGTTCAGGGTGTAGCAACGTTAAACTTTTTCATTCACATATTCATACTAAAATATGGTCTAAAGTATAAGTATGTTTTTATCGTTTTCTGCAGCTTTCTTCAGAACGTGATTTATAGCCCTAAATGCATTATATTGATGATCAAATACAGTTTGGTAGGAATCTGTGCGAGATAAAGAAATTCAACTGGACGTGGTTCTAGAAGTTTCTACGCATCATCTGATGATGACCGGATGGGCGGGGGATCGTTTATAATTCCGTGGGCAGCGTTAGATGATTCATCCAGAGTGGGTCATATGTTCATCAGATCAGTTAGTATAGAAGACGTTAGAAAATAACGCTGAATCTTACCGTGGCTTCCTCGCGCCGCTGGCAGATGAGCGTGGAACAGAATTTTTTCTATTATGGGATGGAGAAATGCCCGATCCATTTCCAGGTTGTATAATAGTATATACGTCCAAATCATGTTGTTTTTTCGAGTTATTTGCACCGATCGATGTTCACTGTGTCAATACGGAGTCTCTCTAACGATAGCGAGTGCCCGGACCACATATGGATGAGCACTACCGGTTCAAAGGTTAATTTCCGGTTGGCGATCTGCCGATCGGCCACCAGATGGCGCTCTTGAACCGCGAGAGAGTTGAGTGGAGCTTTGCAGTGTGTCTCAGGGCTCCGGAAAGGAAATATGATTTCGATGACAGATTTTTGAAATATTGACATCAAAGACGAGTTACGGCGTCTTCGGCAGATTGAGCATGGCTAGGAATGACGTGAAAACTCGTCCACGGCGATCATAGTGTTAAATGCCAGTGTTAAAAAACAGGCTAGCATATGTGTAACTGAGGGGTTACAAAACCCTGACTGTATTAAAGATTGTGATAGATTAAACCACTGCTAGGTATGTACTTTAATTACTGGCCAGACAGTACATCTAATATATGGCGGACACTCATAATAACACGGCATTGACAAAGAAATAGTATTTGAGGGTATTTATTATTATGCAACATTAGGTTACAGAATGAGAATTAGGGTCGCGCTTGTATGGCGAAGAATATGCATAAAGTCAGTCAGTAGCATAAGTCACTGGGAATAGAATGATTCCTACGATGGGTACTAGGCTGACGCCACCTGGCGTATAATAGCAATTATAGAAGGCAACGCTGGTACCGCCTGGAGACACTGGGTTCCTTCCAGAGTTGTAAGGTCTGGAAGGTAGAGTAATGTTCGGATACTCAGTCTGATTCAATTGAAGAAGAAGGGGATTCACGTATAGAAGCCAGTCCTTGTAATCCAACGCTCAGCAACAAAAGCAATAACTGTAATCCAATGCTCGATAGCAAACGATGATAGCCAGCTAGCCTCGGTCCGTGAGGCCAGCCCGAATGTAAATCCTCACGAGGTTAAATCCCAAACGACAGTGGGAATTAACGATGCTCTTCTCCGGGTAACACGTTCCACAATCAATATAATCCAACCAGTAATGGTTCTGCAATCGCCGCCGCTGGTTCTCCTGTGCACATGTCCAGCAGGTTCTCCGACTAGGCCTCATCGTGTGCTGGTACCAATGTATTTAGTCCACACGCACTGGCTAAGGTCCACTAGCTAACAACGGACGAACTGCTGGGTAATGCTACACACGAACGAACTGGGTTTGGCACGATACACAATAAATTAACGACTATTCACTTCACATTAAACTAAGTCGAACTTGACGTTACTGCATTAATCTGACACTTTACTATTCAAGTCGCACATGGTTCTCAACGCTCTGTTAAACGCACTGCTTCTCACTACATTAGAATCACACTGAACTGTCACACACAGCTACTTAGACGAACTGCTTCTATGCGCACCTGCGCCGATATATATACTTAAGTGGCTTTCTAGTTCCAAACCTAACCACTTGCCCGGAATCAATACACTGCCAAGGGCATGTCCTGACTAGCCCAGACTCGCCCTTGAACCTATCTGAGTGCGAGACTGCCTGGCGCCACCGTCAGGAGGCATTATCCATAAGGAAAGTGAATATTACTAGGATTTACACGCAGGCTTAAAGGGATATACCGTGTATATATAAATAATATACAAAGTATATAAAACAATAAATGTAGATTCTCAGCTTTAATCTGGCCCTTCACAACAGCCGCCTCCTAATTAGTCCGCACCTAATTAGTTAAGGGAGACAGATTATTAGTCCAGTCAACTGCTCAGTATCTGTTGTGAGGAGTAGGGCAATCTACAAGGTCAGTGGGTCATGGTCGTCATCAGGGGAGTCAGGGAGCTTCGGCAACTCTATCAGCCTCGCCACGGGTCGGGTGTAAGTCCGCCCTTGGACAATAACTTCTGCCGCTCTGACCTTCCCGTCGGCACCAGTGATCACTTTGCTTACGCGGCCGGCCGGCCACATAGCTCGGGGTAGTGACTGGTCCATGATCATAACGACTGTGTCCACTTTTAGGTTGTCCCTGTCCTTGACCCGCTTCTGACGGGCTGGAAGGGATGGTAGGTAGCTTGGGAGGAAGCGGGCCCAAGACTGGTCGATCGGTGCTTGGTTGTGTCTCCACCTCCTCCGTCCGTTCCTCTTGTTCTTTCGGTACCCCGTCTGAGGAGGGGCCGGGTCCGGCCGCCCCATCAAGAGGTAGCTTGGGGTGCTGGGTTCGAGGTCAGCTACGTCGCTTGGAGCGCAGCTGAGGGGGGTGGAGTTCGGAACTCCCTCTTCTTGAGCCCACGGTTCTCTCACGGGCTTCTCGTCTAATGTCAATAGCCTCTCAACGGGCGGTACGAGAGAGTGGCCTGTGTCGCTCACCTTTGTGTACAGGCAGCGTGTAGACGTGGGTTGACTGGTGAGTCCGTAGAGGGGGCCCTGGAGCGTCCACCCCAGTCGGGTCTGAACCGCGACTGGGCATCCTTTGGGTCCAATGTGGGCCGCCTCGATTGGGACAATGAGGTCCGCGTGGTCGGAGCCTATGAGCAGGGTCGGTGTGGCGCTGTCGATGAGCGGTATAGGTAGTCTGCGTAGGTGCGCGTACTTCGCCATCAGCTGTGGGATGGGGTAGTTGTAGCTTGACAGACCTATGTCATGGCCTGTAAATGCCTTAGTGATGCTGTACCGTTTCTCGGGCTGCCCGACCGCTGCTATTGTGAATGAGACGTTCTTGCCCTTTATGGTTTTTAGGTCTCTCTGAATAGTGCGGATTGTCATTGTTTCTTTGGTACCCCGCAGGCCCAACTGGGCTGCGGCGGAAGCGAGGAGGAGAGTCTTTTCAGACCCATCGTCGAGGACGGCGTAAGTGTCCAGGACCTTGTCCTCGTAGCTCAGGAGCACTCTGACCACTTTGATGAGCACTCAGGGGCTCCCGCTATACTTGGGGTCTATGTGGAGCACTCCTGTTGGTAGGTTGCCTTGTCGGGCTATTCTTCGCATGTTATCCTCGCACAGGAATCGGCGGTGACCGGCTTCGGGGGGGTCAGACGCAATCCACTGCTCCATTTCGGCGATGGTCAGTTTCGGGAACACGTCGCACTGTGCCAGCCAGTGTCCTCTGCGGCAGTACGTACAGTCGATCTTCCATACCTGGCCGGGGGGTTGTGACCTGTCTGTGGTGACACCAAATCGAGATGGTACGAGTAGCACCGTGACTCCCAGTGTCTGCTGCAACAGTCAGGACACCAGGGGGGGGGTTCCGGACTGGTTTGTGATGACACCGCCTCGGCCTGGTACATCACCGTGACGGGCCTACTTTGGTTTCCTGGCGAACGCTGGTTGCTCTCATGCAGGACGTCTAGATGGGCGCCGTCACACTTGCCGCATCTTTTCTTCAGGCGGCACTCGGCTGCCAGGTGGCCGCGCACGCAGCGGAAGCAGCGGCGTTTGTCCTTAAGCCACTGGCCTATTTCGGCGGTGGTTAGGTCTTTGAAGGCGTCGCACTGTGACAGCTGGTGCTCACTGTCACAGTACTGACAGACCGCCTTCCACTTCTCCTTGTGGGGGTTGTGGCTCGTCTGCCGTGACACAACCTCGGCCTGGTGCATCACGGTCACGGACCGGCGGTTGTCGTTGAACCTTCTCGGTCCATCTTTAGGGTCAGAGCCACCCCACACGAATGTGTCCAATCGTAGACTGCTGACCTCCCTGGCGAGGAAATCAGCCAGGTCTAAGAGGGATGGTTCTGGGCCGTGGGGGTCACGGTTGTCTCTCTGCCGCCGAAAGCGCTCTTGACGGGCTGGAGGGAGCTTCTCCAGTATCCGCTCCACGTTAGAATTTGCATATAGTTCATATCTCCCCTTCTCCTTTTGTGACCCCAGCATCCCCACAAGGGATTGTACCTTGATAGAGAGGTCATCTAGTGCTCTATTGTCTTTGGCTGGGGGGAGGCGGTCGATATCTCATATTTCTTGGATCACGTAATCCCATATGCGTCCATAGCGCGCGTCGAGGGCTACCAGAGCATCTGAGTAGGGGGTCCTTGAGTTCGAATATGCCAGCGCTATGTTATGCGCTCTGGGCACTTTGAGATGCTTGAGGAGGATGGCATATTTATAAGACTCGTCGTGGACATCGGACATTAGAGTCTCTAAACACATGCGTAATTCTGTGTACTGTGCTCTGTCCTCACGCGTAAAGTCTGGGAACGTCGGTGTTCCAAGGTAAGATGCCATGGATGGCTGGGACACCGATGCGCGTAGGGGGAGAGGCCTCCTTGGCAAGTCTCCCCGTACGTGGGGTCGTGGGTTAGTGCTTGGTGGGTACCAGAGGCCGGGCCCCCAGGTGCTGCTCCTTGGTGCTGACTGTGTATTAAACTCACCCATGGGTTGGGTCGGGGGTTTGTAATGCAGTGGCTCGGGGCTGAGGTCGGGGCTGTACTGGGCCTCCTGGTCCAAAATAGGTTCGTGCTGGTGGGCTTGATGTCCTCCCCCGTCCTCCGCTAGGTCCTGGAGTCTCTTAGTTAGTTTCTCGGCGACGTAGGCAGGTTCTTCCTGTTGGCTGGGTCCCGTATAGCCTGGTCGGGGAGGGGGCTCGGCGACGTAGGCAGGTTCTTCCTGCTGGCTGGGTCCCGTGTAGATTTGTCGGGGAGGGGAAGGTGCCCTCGACCCGTGTCGTGATGATCTCCGGGAGCTCCGGGTGGAGGAGTGAGGGGTCACCCTCTGGAGTAGTTGCTCCACCATCTGCGCCTGCAGCCGGTCTCTTTCCATCTCGTGCTGTGCATTGGCGGCGTCGCGCTGTGCATCGCGTTGCGCGTTGGCGGCGTCGCGCTGTGCATCACGTTGCGCGTTGGTGCGGTCTCGCTGAATGTTTTCTTCAGCCTGGAGGCGCCTCTCTTCCAGTCTGATAGTCATCGCTGCGTCAGCCTGGAGGCGACTCTCTTCCAGTCGGATGCGTTCGCGCTCACTCTGTTGTTGAGCTTGAAGACGTTCGCGCTCCACTGCAGCCTGTTCGCGCGCACTCTGTTGTTGCGCTTGGAGGCGCTCTCGTTCCGCTGCAGAGTGTTCGCGCTCGCTAAGTGTCTGTGCTTGGAGACGGTCTCTTTCGGTTGATGCTGTCAGTGTGGCAATCAAGGCTTGCGCTAGTCTCTGTTCAGCCTCGCTGGGGGATGACGCTGATGGAGGTGATCGGGCGCTGACAGGGCTTGGTGGAGACCTGTCCTCTTGGTGCGCTCCGAGGTCCATCTCTTGGGCGCTGCTTCTTGATTTCTCCCGCGCCCCGAGGTCCATCTCTTGAGCGCGGTACTCCTCTCTTGGTTGCGCGCCGAGGTCTGTCTCGGGTGCGTGCTCTTGGGTCTCTTGAGTCCCGGGGTCTATCCCGGGGGCGCTTTCTTTATCCTGGGGCTCTCCGGGGTCTATCCCGGTGGCGCTGTCTTTATCCTTTGGCGCTCCGGGGTCTATCCCGGTGGCGCTGTCTTTGGGTATAGTCACGTCATGTCCCGCTTGTTCCCCCCCGTGAGCTAAGTCAGTTTAGTTTGAACCCACTGGGGTCTCTACTGGTGGGGCCGACAAGTCGATAGGATTGGGCATGTTTAAACTATTAGTTTTTTCCGTACTTAACGTCTTTTTAGATAAGCTAGGGGGTAAAACGAAAGCGAAGTCCTCCAGGTATGGAGGTGGCTGACGTTTGCGCCGCGGCCGCTCTAATTTGGGGGAGCCGTCTGGAGTGTGTCCACCGCTGGCCATATCAATATTAATATGATATTAAAGATTACTGATACCATCCGGCTCGAAGGACCAATTGTAACTGAGGGGTTACAAAACCCTGACTGTATTAAAGATTGTGATAGATTAAACCACTGCTAGGTATGTACTTTAATTACTGGCCAGACAATACATCTAATATATGGTGGACACTCATAATAACACGGCATTGACAAAGAAATAGTATTTGAGGGTATTTATTATTATGCAACATTAGGTTACAGAATGAGAATTAGGGTCGCGCTTGTATGGCGAAGAATATGCATAAAGTCAGTCAGTAGCATAAGTCACTGGGAATAGAATGATTCCTACGATGGGTACTAGGCTGACGCCACCTGGCGTATAATAGCAATTATAGAAGGCAACGCTGGTACCGCCTGGAGACACTGGGTTCCTTCCAGAGTTGTAAGGTCTGGAGGGTAGAGGAATGTTCGGATACTCAGTCTGATTCAATTGAAGAAGAAGGGGATTCACGTACAGAAGCCAGTCCTTGTAATCCAACGCTCAGCAACAAAAGCAATAACTGTAATCCAATGCTCGATAGCAAACGATGATAGCCAGCTAGCCTCGGTCCATGAGGCCAGCCCGAATGTAAATCCTCACGAGGTTAAATCCCAAACGACAGTGGGAATTAACGATGCTCTTCTCCGGGTAACACGTTCCACAATCAATATAATCCAACCAGTAATGGTTCTGCAATCGCCGCCGCTGGTTCTCCTGTGCACATGTCCAGCAGGTTCTCCGACTAGGCCTCCTCGTGTGCTGGTACCAATGTATTTAGTCCACGCGCACTGGCTAAGGTCCACTAGCTAACAACGGACGAACTGCTGGGTAATGCTACACACGAACGAACTGGGTTTGGCACGATACACGATAAATTAACGACTATTTACTTCACATTAAACTAAGTCGAACTTGACGTTACTGCATTAATCTGACACTTTACTATTCAAGTCGCACATGGTTCTCAACGCTCTGTTAAACGCACTGCTTCTCACTACATTAGAATCACACTGAATTGTCACACACAGCTACTTAGACGAACTGCTTCTATGCGCACCTGCGCCGATATATATACTTAAGTGGCTTTCTAGTTCCAAACCTAACTACTTGCCCGGAATCACTACACTGCCAAGGGCATGTCCTGACTAGCCCAGACTCGCCCTTGAACCTGTCTGAGTGCGAGACTGCCTGGCGCCACCGTCAGGGGGCATTATCCATAAGGAAAGTGAATATTACTAGGATTTACACGCAGGCTTAAAGGGATATACCGTGTATATATAAATAATATACAAAGTATATAAAACAATAAATGTAGATTCTCAGCTTTAATCTGGCCCTTCACAACAATATGTATGATTAGCAACAACGATTTTTATGGATTTTCAGTTTTTTTGTAATTGATAAATAGGCCTACAATATTTTATTCAACTTCAGCCCTGATCATAACACCACATATTCATTTTATAATTCTAACCCTTTAAATGCCAGTGTGCGTGATGGCATATATTTGCAATATATCAAATGCAAAGTAGATTTTTCTGGGGGGGATTATTACAGGCTAGCATGTGTCAATGATTAGCAGTTTTTTGTAAGGGTCCCGCCTCCACCAATCACATGCGGCTCCCTTTGTGTGTGTGTGAGAGCAAGAGAGAGAGAGATAGTTCTCCAACTTGTGCGAGTTGCAGTGATCTCCTGGTTGTTCCCCACCTAGGTTATCTAACTATTGCGCTGGTGCAACTAGAAACACTGGCCTGACCTACTTCTAAGTTCAGTGGCCTGACTGCAAAAAAAATAAAAATAAAAATAAAAATAAAAATAAAAATTATCATCTGGCGCCCCCCCGCGGCGGCTCAAAGGCCGCACCCCCTACCGATTTAAAGTTCCAACGTGCCTGGAGGCACTTGAAGAACAGTCTGATGACAAAGTTTGCACAACAGCAGCACCACCGACAGCTGAGCTGACACCTTCAACACCAGTACTGAGAAGATCTACACGTCAGTCTAAACCACCTGACAGACTTCAGTATTTGTAAATAACAGCACAGAGCTGTATCCTTTTGCATAAAAAAGAGTTTAAAAAAAAGGAAAATAATTTGTGTTGTCTTGTTTTCATGTTAAGTAATAATAAAAAAAAAATTATAAAAAAAAAATAAAAAAATGAAAATAATTATAATTATTATAATTAATATGACGTTAATTTGTGGTAGGCCTATGCATGTTTAATTTTTTATTTTTTTATTTAAAGAATTGTATTTGGAAATAGCAACAGTAGAAAAAATAACTAAAAGGTGACTGTGTTTTGAGTCAACAGAAATGTTTACATTTATTGTAAACATGCCACTGCATGTTAGGCAGGCCCCCACTCTGCAGGTGTTAAAATCACGCCTCAAAACACATTTATTTGCTCTGGCTTTTGTTACCGTTTTTGAGAGACTGGCCTTTTTTGACACATTGTACTGTTTTATTGTGTGCTTTTATTCAATTATTATTATACATATTTTTTTATGTTTTATGTTTTATCTTATGTTTGTGGACTTGTACAGCACTTTGGTCAACTTTGTTGTTTTAAATGTGCTTTATAAATAAAGTGGATTGGATTGGATTGGATATTTTTGTATGGTTAGCATCTAAAGAAAGGAGGATGTTGTGATATATGTGATGTGATTTATACTAACCACTAATGGCCCCATCTACCAGGCTACATGGGCCACACCCCAAACACAGTCAGTATAACTAGGAAGTAATGAGACACCTGTTTGATGCTGACCTGTATGCTACCTACTTGCTACCAGTACCTAAATAAAATGATATTGAAAGAACCCCAGTTTCTTCATTGCTAGAAAGAAACATTACAAATATGACTGAACTCTTCATACAAGGACTAACACTAGACAACAGGTAAATATGACTGAACTCTTCATACAAGGACTAACACTAGACAACAGGTAAATATGACTGAACTCTTCATACAAGGACTAACACTAGACAACAGGTAAATATGACTGAACTCTTCATACAAGGACTAACACTAGACAACAGGTAAATATGACTGAACTCTTCATACAAGGACTAACACTATAAATAACTAAATGTATTTTTTAAAGTTATTATTTTTATGGCTCCTTCCTTCACAGTCCACCAGAAGCAGCATAAACACCTGGAGGCAGCTCGTCAGATCCTACAGGGGGCAACAGCGGGCTCTCCTTCAGTCAGAACCCCAAACCAGACCCTGGAGGAGACTGTTCTCAGAACCCCCAACCAGACCCTGGAGGAGACTGTTCTCAGAACCCCCAACCAGACCCTGGAGGAGACTGTTCTCAGAACCCCCGACCAGACCCTGGAGGAGACCAGTGGCGGCTCGCCACTAGGGGCGCTCGGGCGCCGCCCCCCCTCAGGAACTACCCTGGTTATATGAGAGAACAAGAAAAATAAGTTTTTAGTTTTTTGTTTTATAGCCCTATAAATAATATAAACATGTTTAAAATGAATAATATTTACTCATTTTAAGTATGTTTGTATTTCCAATGCACAATATAACGTTATTATCGCAATTAAAAAACACTCGTTTTCCAGAGCAGGAAGTGACATCACGTTTTTTTTATTTTTTTTATTTTTTCGTATTTCTCGGCCCGGGCTATACGCGATAGCGCTCTGAGTGTGCGTCACAGTTTGATCGCTGTATCCGTCACAGCCAATCAGTGCATAACGCGTTGTGCGTTGAAATATGACTATTATGTTGGAATCCGGGCGCGATTTGAAGCGGTCTAGCCAGTAGCGTCAAGAATATCTGTAGCCGCATTTCGCGGAGACGCTCTCTGATTGGCCGACGCCAGTATTTTTTTCTGTAGCAGAATTTCACAGAGACGATCTCTGATTGGCCGAATCCAATTTCTAATGTTCCAATTCTAGGTTATTCCTAGGTTGGTCGGTGGAGATAGTTGTGTTGTTGTGAGAATGATGCAGGCAGCTGTTTGTCTTAGACGAGCGTGCCGTGACTGCAAGTTCTTTAGACTGTTAAGCTTAGGCACTCTTTCAAAGTTGGTTAAGGTTAGAGTTTGTCTTAGAGCATGGCGATAGAACGCCAGGTAGTTTGCAGTCTGTTCGAGCGGAAATGGACAAAGGAATGTACTTGTGTTGTGCTAACGAGCTAACACTTGGCTAACAAGCTATATGGCGGATGCAGTCTGGAGACAGACTACAGTGGACAGTGGTCTGGAATACATCATCAGTGGATTATACACGTTTATCAAGCTCTCCTGCCCTGGACGTTTCAACTAAACAGTGAGTCTCTCTCTCTCTCTCTCTCTCTCTCTCTCTCTCTCTCTCTCTCTCTCTCTCTCTCTCTCTCTCTCTCTCTCTCTCTCTCTCTCTCTCTCTGTGGTTAACGTTAACGTTTGTAAATAGTTTTTTTTAGGAGCAGTACTGTTAGGCTACTGCTGGCCATTCATGAAGCGAGACATTGCTGATTGTTTATTTATTTTATAACACAAGACTATGACTACCAACTGCCTAGCCAGCCGTGTATCAATCTTGGATGCAATAATAACGTTACCACCACACTGACTATGTCGATGGCTCATTGATTTAACTACTGCAGCTCTCTCGGATTGAAAATACGTGGATTATGGCTTGTTCAATATCGTCTATGTTTGAATGAATGAATGAGAACTTTATTAACAGATTGCAGAATGGGTACAATACAGTACGGCTCAATACACACAATTGTTAAGGGGATGCAGACCAGAGAAAGATGTTTGTCTTGTTTACATCAGGGTCCCAGATTTTCGATTCATATCGATAGTTTAATAGCTAGCCTTGGCTCGTTTAACAATATGCAAAATATGTGTACAGCCCTGTACTCATACTGAAGTTATTCTTGGTATATAATAGGTCTGATTGTGTAACGAATCGATTCCACGTCGCGCTGTGTGTGAGAGAGAGAAGGAGAGAGGGAGAGATCTGCCTGTGTTTGGAGACGGGCGAGTTTTGTTTCTAACTTTTCTATTTATATATTGTGTTTCAAGTTGTGAATTAGAGTCTAGACTATACTTTATTTGACTGGTTGTGTGTTGTTGTAGTAACAGCTGAGCGACTCGTTCATAAGAGCCGATTCATTGCCGTGAGCGTGAGTCGAATCGCTCACGTCTTGCCATGAGTCTGTTGCGTGGTACTGTACTGTACATGTTTGCAAAATGTTTGGTATAGCGCCCCTAGTGGCGAAGTACCCACCGGCCGCCACTGGAGGAGACTGTTCTCAGAACCCCCAACCAGACCCTGGAGGAGACTGTTCTCAGAACCCCCGACCAGACCCTGGAGGAGACTGTTCTCAGAACCCCTGACCAGACCCTGGAGGAGACTGTTCTCAGAACCCCCAACCAGGCCCTGGAGGACACTGTTCTCAGAACCCCCGACCAGACCCTGGAGGAGACTGTTCTCAGAACCCCCGACCAGACCTAGTGCTGTGACAAACTGTCAAAAAGGGCTTTAGTTTTTGAGATACCCCTACCGGAGGTAGAACAAAACACAAACATGTTTTTCCTCATCTCTAAGGTCTCCCATATATGAAATGGATTCTTGTTGTTAACAGAACTCAGTTTAGGGCGACAATAATGTGGTCAAGAGGGATGGTTTCTATCTTGTGCCTGAACTGGCGTGGCTTCTTTTATTCACATGTCAGCAGCAGTAGTAGTACAACTCTTCTCTCTCTGAGAGACATTGGGGGAGAGAACGAAAGGGGTGGGCACCTTTCCTTTTATAGTTGCCCTAAGGTAGAATACCGCATAATGCCACAGGCTCTTTGGTAAGTTACTATCTGCTAGCTTACAACTAGCCATTTCGAAAAGGGTGTGCCATTCCCTCTCGGCCACCCCGCTCTGGTGCGTGGGATATGGACGTGACATCTCGTGTCTCTTATAACTTCCCAAAAGTGATTAGAACTCTCTGTTTGTGAACTCGGTTTCGTGGTCGGACCTCAAACATCTTACTGTACCATAAGGAGCTACGTCTGCCAGGAATTTTTCCGTGGCCTGGAGTGTGTCACTCTTTTCTTTGATAAAGTAAACAAACACTGCCCCTGTACACACGTCTGTAAAAGACATATCCAAAACCTCCTATGGACTCGTTGCTTACTGGGCCGACTAGGTCCATGTCAACTAGTGCAAGTGGTACCCCTACTCTAGTCAAGTCAAGTCAAGTAATTTATTTATATAGCACGTTTAAAAGCACAAGAGCCAACCAAAGTTGGGGATCTGTGGGATTTCTGTATCTTGGTTGGGTAAACTTCCCCGTTTTGCACATTGCACAATTTTTGTCAGGTCTACGCTTCTCCCCCTCAATGTGCATACCCTCTGACACTACTTGCAGTTTCAGGAAATCCTCGTAATTATAATGACCCATAATCTCGTGCCATGTCTGAATATCGTGACTGGCCGTCCCGCTACACACATCATCATTATCGTTACACTAGTCGTAGTCATTACACTCCGTTTTCAGATAAAATACTCTCTGGTACATCTTTATGTCAAACCGGGTACCGTCAGGTTCTACAAGGCCATTTTTACCTTTATCGAAGAATACCTTGGTGCCGCTTGCAGTAGCAGCTATTACAGAGAATAGTCCTTGTGGGAACGATGGTACATATAGAGCGTTCTTTAGCGTCACCGTACGCCAGCGCCCCCTGCTGTCCTTCAGGCATACATGTGCGTCTCCCCTCTCTTGTGCCAATCCGTAGATGCGTCTACCGTCTGCCAGCTCCATGCAGTGCCTCTCCGAGTGGAAAGTGTCGTCAAAGTTCTTGAACCGACTCCTGTCGTTGATGACATGGGACGACGCGCCCGTGTCCACGATCAGTCTCCTTCTCTGGGCCCGCTGCATCTGGGCCCATCCGCCGATGCCCGCCGTCCACGCTCCAAAAGCACAGTCTTCTTGTCCCGTTATCCTCCGGGCGTCATCTCGATTCATCTCACGTCGATAGTCGCCGCCGTCGTGTCCGCTGTCGTCATCCTGTCCACAGCCGTTATCTTGTCCGTAGTCGCTTTCCGTCCGTGGCTTTCGTCTCGCCTGTAGTCGCCATTTTGTCCGTGGCTTTCGTCTCGTTCATGGCCGTCGTCTCGTCTGTGGCCGCCATCTTGTCCATGCGCGTATCGCACGCTCTGGTTGTGTTTCTTCATGCACGCTCTGTCTGTGTGCCCCGTGGATTTGCAGAAGCTACACCAGACAGCCTTTGTGCATTCGCTTCTCCGATGGCCTTTATCTCCGCACCGCCAACACACCAGGTCCGTTGTGGTCCTGGTTCTCTCTCTCGGCGTCTCTCGAGCCTTTAGCACCCTCTCCCCTTCCTCCGCGGTGGCTGGGTGGGTGTCTTCTGAGGCCTCGAAGTTCCTTAACTTAGCCTTGAACTGTCCCAACGTAATGTCCGTTGAACCGTGTGTTATCAGGAGTGTGAACGGTTTGTACAGCTCCAGTAGTCCTCTCATTATCATCGCCATCATTAGCCCATCGCTCTGTGCTTCTCCGGCACTCCTCAATGGCGTCGTGATTTGCTCCGCTCTGTTGACGTATTCGGTCACAGTTTCGGTGATCCCCTTCCTCAGGCCCGTTAGTGCTGTGTAGAGGGCCACGACTCTGGGTCTTCCTCGCCCGATGAAATGCTCTCTCAGTACCGCCAGGCTTTCTCTGCCTCTGTCTTTAGTGTCGCGGAATATCAGCCCCAGGCTGGTGTCGTCAAGCATCGGCGCTAACTCACAGTATGCGTTAGCATTCCGCTGGTCGTCCAGGGCTTGCTCTTCCGCTGTCAGTTCTCCGGTGGGGGCCCCCAGGATTGTCTCCTTCAGCCCCGCCCTGTGCATGCAGCACAGCATGCGCTCTTCCCAGAGTTCGTAGTTCTCTGCTTTTCCATTGAATGTCGGCCACTTGTCTCTTCTCTTGTTTTCCATCCTCTTCGTTAATGGTATGATTAGCTTTTACTCTGGTCGGCCTAGCGACTAGCCACGCGGTGCTCCCGGTGCTATCCTAGTCTATAACTTCAGCTAAGCTTGCTACAGTACCTCCACTATTTCGCCCGGCGTTATCTGGGCCCATAACCTGTTAACAGAACTCAGTTTAGGGCGACAATAATGTGGTCAAGAGGCATGGTTTCTATCTTGTGCCTGAACTGGCGTGGCTTCTTTTATTCACATGTCAGCAGCAGTAGTAGTACAACTCTTCTCTCTCTGAGAGACATTGGGGGAGAGAACGAAAGGGGTGGGCACCTTTCCTTTTATAGTTGCCCTAAGGTAGAATACCTGGGTGGCTCCACCCAGAGCGCCCTCCAGTGGGGACAGATATATATGCAACTAGGCAATCACTGGTGGAGACAATTGTCTATGCAGGTAAACAGTTACTAGTGTAAACAGTCATATGTACAGTTAGACAGTTACTAACAATCCTATACAGATTCTCTGATCTCAACACTTGTATAAAAATATTTTACTGCAAAACTTGTTCAATTGATAGATATTGTTATACACCCCCAAAGGAAAAAATAACCAAAATATAGCCTGGCCGTATGGGAGTTGAGACATATAAACTCATGTAGATTAATAATAAAAAGCTCCAATAGCTTTCAAATTTGACATGCTAGCAGTCAGACAGTTTCTTAACCTAATAGAAAAACCTGGATGTGAATATCTTTATGCATGTAGGAAATATATACCTATGTACACATACTTAAAATAAGCGGAAATGTAAAAAATGAATATCTATGCAGAATGTTCTCATTTACTTTGTAGTAGCTCTGCCATGGATTGTCATAGAAACATATGAGGGCTTTTTCGGAAAGGTGTGGTTGTGCTGAATCCAGCAATACCACCAGTGGTGCAGTCATGGTCACACGCGGTTACACGCCGTGTTACTAGATGATCACTGAAGCAGAAGCACGCGCGCACAAAGATGCGCTCTATCCATTTGTTGTGCGCTAAGTACCCGGCCAGTGGCCACCGATAACAAAAGCGCGTCTTCAACCACGCCCCCGCCCGCAAATACAAACCGATATAAACAGATCATTTGACAACAGTATCATGTTCCTACCTGCAACGCAACCTGAACCAACGATGCCACCGCCGCTCCCCAAGAGAAGAAAGTTGCAGCTTCAGAATCAGCTTATCCAAAGCAAACTTAGTTTCGCTATACCTGCACGACCTCCAACGCCCGGGTACAGTACAGTACAGCTCAATACATGCATACAATTGTTAAGGGGATGCAGACCAAGACTTTCGTCTTGTTTACATCAGGGTCCCCCATTTTCAATTCATCATAACATACACCAGATAGACAGTCTTGCTCTCTTAATATGCTGGTTAAATCGGCTGTCTTTAACCTGAATTAGCAAACAAGATACAAAGCATTCAGTTGACTAATTGTATATGTTCTAATGTTCTCTGTTCTAATGTTCCTGCTACCTTTTTCAGCTTCGCTATTTCAAAAAAGAAAAAGAAAAAATCTGTTCTGTGCGCATGCACGTACCGGCGGTCCGGCGCGCGTGCGCGCGCGCGGCGTGTTACCAGTTCCCATATTACGACTGCACCACTGAATACCACATAAATATACGTAAATATAGCATGCATGGCCAGGGAGTTACATCAGTAAATGTATGAGGTGTCCTAAATGAAAGAAAATTAAACATTGACATAATGAAGTCTTCAGTCCAAAGCCCATTATCAGTGGTGAGAAGCATGTTGACAAATTCAATGTTACTGCAAAGTAAAGTCACTTGAGGTAATGTTCTGGTCTATAATGTTAATATATTTATGATACATTTAATAAATTATACATTTCATATGATACATTTTATGATACTTCATATGGAAACAAAGATCCAATTGAATCAGGTTGAAATAGAAATAGAACACCTTTATTTCAATCTACTGCATTCTGAGCCCCCTGCTGTATTCACTGTACACACATGATTGTGTGGCCAGGTTCAGCTCTAACTCCATAGTGAAGTTTGCGGCCGACACGTGGTGGTGGGGCTGATCTCTGACAATGACGAGAAGGCCTATCGGGAGGAGGTTGATGAACTGGCACGCTGGTGCCGGGATAACGGCCTACTCCTGAACATTGGTAAAACCAAAGAGCTGATCATGGATTTGAGGACAATACAGCAGGGGACACACACGTCACTGCGGATAAATGGGGCTATCGTGGACAGGGTGAGCAGTTTCAAGTACCTGGGAGTCCACATCACAGAGGACATGACATGGTCAACACATATAGATTCTGTAGTGAAAAAGGCTAAACAGCGCCACTATCACCTGAGACAGTTAAGGAAGTTCAGAGTATCGGGGAAGATACTCCACTCCTTCTATTCCGGGGCTGTAGAGAGCATTCTGACTGGAAACATCCCTGCCTGGTTTGGAAACAGCACGGCACAGTACAGGAAGGCCCTCCAGAGAGTGGTGCGCTCAGCAGAGCGTACTACGGGTATTGCACTACCACCCCTGCAGGACTTATATAACAGGAGGTACAAATCCAGAGCCTGCAGAATAATGAAAGACCCCCACCAACCCAACAACAGTCTGTTCAAGCTGCTGCGGTCAGGCAAGTGCCTACGTACACACGCTATGAGCACAGAGAGACTCCGGCTCAGCTTCTTCCCCCTTGGTCATCAGAACACTGAACTCTCCCCTCACACACACACACACACAACACACATGCTGCAACCGCTTTAAACAATCACTTTAAACTAAATGGAAAAGTCACTTTAAAGGAATGAAGAATATAAAAGTCACTTTAAGGAAAGAACAGATGTGGTTCGTATAGTTTAGATATAGTAAGTAAAACATAGTGACAGAGTTAAAATTGTATAATGTATAGTAGTGTACATAGGAACCAGTGCCTTCTCAGGAATTTAACATGTCTATTTTTATCATGCACATCTTACTGTATGTCTTACCTGTTTTTTTTTTCTATGTCTATTTTATTATTGTATTATTGCACAATCGATGCGGGCATGACCACCCACATTCACTGTATGCCCTGGTATGTATGTGACAAATAAACCTCTTGATTCAAGTTTCAAGTTTCTTTAATAGTTGTCATACAGAAGTACAGAATACTTTTATACAAAATGCTTCTTACTGTTACGCTCCAGAGACTGTGCAAGACAAGATAAGTATGAAATAAAATAACATAGTATAGCATGTAAATTAGAAGTAAAAAAAATGAGGTCACAGTGTTCAGTATAGACATATGTACAATGTTCGATGCAGAATAGACGTAACTGAGTTACCATATAATATAATCACCGTCACTCATCCACATTATCATCAGTGACAAAATGGATCATATTTGGGCAGTCAGGGAAAGAGCAAGAGCAAAACTCAGTGCAAGTCAAGCCCACTGAAAGACATTGGCATTTGCTGACATCATTGCAGTTTCCATCTTTACAGTACAGGTGGGTGATGTCTCAAACTTACTTAGGTGCCGGTGCTTTCTGGAACATCACAGGTTCAATGGTCCCATCTTCTCTGAGCCTCCACCCTCTCCCAACTGGGTTCCAGAGAAGAGGCTTGGCCAGATGGCTGTGACACCACACTGCTGTTTGGTACAAGGCTTTCAACACATGTTGCTGGAAGGCATCTTCGGTTGGGGGTAGATTTGCAGCTGATGAGTCTGTGGTAGATGCTAGTGTGTACCTCTGCTCATCCAGGTTGGTGCAAGGACGTCCATTCTCCATTTTCTTTTTGCCATACAAACAAAAAAACAGGTAAGACATAAGATGTGCATGATAAAAATAGACATGCTAAATTCCTGAGAAGGCACTGGTTCCTATGTTACACTACTATACAATATACAATTTTAACTCTGTCACTATGTTTTACTGTGTGTGTGTGTGTGTGTGTGTGTGTGTGTGTGTGTGTGTGTGTGTGTGTGTGTGTGTGTGTGTGTGTGTGTGTGTGTGTGTGTGTGTGTGTGTGTGTGTGTGTGTGTGTGTGCGTGTGTGTGTGTGCTCATGTGTACTTGTGAGTGGAGTGTTCTGATGGCCTGGGGGAAGAAGCTGAGCCGGAGTCTCTCTGTGCTCGTAGCGTGTGTAGTCTGTGTACGTAGGCGAACAGGCTGTTGTTGGGGTGGTGGGGGTCTTTCATTATTCTGCAGGCTCTGGATTTGCACTTGAACTTCCTTAACTGTCTCAGGTGATAGAGGTGCTGTTTTGCCTTTTTCAATTGGATCTTTGTTTCCATATGAAGTATCATAAAATGTATCATATGAAATGTATAATTTATTAAATGTATTGTTGACAGAGTCAGCTGTGGAGCGACAATAATATGTTCAGGACGACAAGGTTTCTCTCTTTAGCCTTTGGCGTGGTTTATTATCACATTGCACCCAACAGTACACATGAGACCTTCTCCTTATGAGAGCGACGGAGGAAGAGAGTGAAGGGGGAGGTAACATCTCCTTTTATACTTCTCACCTGGCGTCAGCTACAATAGCTACACCTATAGCGCCCTCTTGTGGAAACAGTTAGACAGTTACATGCAATCATACATAACATCTAACTTCAACACTCCCACTTATGGTTGTCTTGTATACTGTACAACTTTTCCAAAAACATCTTTCAAAGAAAATAATACAGTTCAGAACATCAAAAAGAATATGGCAGTCAATATTACATAACAGGCAATATTTACACACCAAACATGACCTCTGCAAATCTTCTCAATTTCAGTTTGGAGACAGGCTTTGTCATAGCGTCTGCTACCATGTCGTCTGTAGGACAATAAACAAGTGTCATCCTTTCTTCCCTGATGACAGATCTGATTAAATGATATTTTATATCCACATATTTACACCTCTGTCGGCACACAGGGTTTCTAGCAATTGCAATGGTTCCCTGGTTGTCATCATAAACAACAGTTTTCTTATATACATAGGTGTCCATTCCTTCGAGCAGTTGTTCTAGATAAATACATTCCTGTATTGTCATAGCTAGAGCCATGTATTCGGCTTCACAAGTTGACAGTGCCACTGTGGGCTGTTTCTTTGTTTTCCACGAAACCAGTGAGCTGTCTGTGTTCAAACTCACACAATACCCTGTGGCAGTCCCGGCACCATGGGCGGGCATTAGGGGGCCGGGCCCGCCCACTGAGTCAGCTGTGCCCACCCTGGTAATTTTTTATTTTTTTTTGTCAATCAAAGTCAACTATCCAAATCCTTAGTCAGGGACAGCCCTAGTCTTTCAAAGAACCCTCAAGAACGTCTTTACAGAACATCGCCTTAGTATGCTTCATCGACGCAAGGCCAATTTAATTCAGTTGGCATTTGAGAAGGACTTAACAAAAAAGTTCAGGAATGAGTGGAGGGGCAGTGTTTTAAGAAGATTTCACTCTGTCCCCAAACACCGCTTGCCTCTCTACTTATGATGGTGAGTAGCCTGTGGAGGAATTTTGTTTGCTTTTTTATGCACCTTATTTTTGTCAGTTCAGTTCAGTTTGTCAGTGAATTCAGAAGTGTTGAATAAATGGAGACTTTTCAAAGATATAGAATAGAATAGAATAGAAATGTATTATCCTGAGGGAAATTTGACACTGCAAATCACTCAACATTAAACATTTAGACAGAACAAGTCACAAATAAGAATAAGAAAACAATTGGCCTAAGAATAGAATAAAATGAAATAGAATAAAAATAGAATAAAAGATACAGTAAATAAATACAGTAAAAATATACTGAAGTCTACAGTAGGTGTAATAATGCACAGTGCTGTTTAAAAAGTAAGAGTCCAGGAAGATGGTAATTGTCACTCTGTGCTCAGTGATGCAGTGAGGCACAGTGATGCATTGTATAGTCTGATGGCTGTCGGAATGAAGGACTTCCTGTGCCGTTCAGTGCTGCATTTAGGTAGTGTGAGCCTATAACATGCTCCTCCTGTCAGCCAAGTCTGTGTATAGTGGGTGGGAGGGGTTTTCCCTGATGGCCTGGAGCTTAGCAAGGTTCCTCCTCTCCGCCACCCTCGCTAGAGTCCAGCTCCACCCCAACCACGCTACTGGCCTTCTTGACCATCTTATCCAGCCTGTTTGTGTCCCCTGCTCTCAGTCCGCTGCCCCAGCAGGTCAGTTATATATATCCGTTCAGTCTGTTTTTGTATAAGTGAAAGTTCTTAAGATAGAGAGAAATTAGATTTTTCAATTGCCTCTCTGCTGTTTAGTTCAGCACCGTGGGCAGCGCCAAGCAAGCCACAGCGCCGCTGTCCCAGCTGAAACGTATAAAAGGGAACCTGTGTTGAAAAATCATTGTGCCCTCCCGAGAACATTTTATGCCCCCCCACTAATTTGTTTCTGCAGCCTGGTCTGCCCTGTGGTACTTCTTCTGTCAGTGGCGTCTGCCGCCCAATCTGCATCACTGTAGGCTTTAAGCCCTAAGCCCTCGCTGCTCTTTCTGAAACAAAGCTGTTTATCTGCTGTACCTTTGAGATAACAAAAAACATGTTTTGCTGTAATCCAGTGCTCTCTGTGGGGTCAGCAAAATGCTGTGACAATTTACTCACTACAAAACATAGGTCAGGGCGAGTACATGTTGTCAAATAAATGAGGCTACCTACAGCTTCTCTGTACATTTTTACATCTGTCAATTTTTTAGCATCATCTTGGTAGTCTAGTTTTTGATCACATGGTGTTTCCCTTGTCCTACATTCTTGCATGTCAAAATGTTTCAGGATCTTCTCCACATATCTCTTCTGGGATATTTTTACACAACTGGCAGACTGTTCAAAGTCCATGCCTAGAAAATGCTTTAACCTGCCTAGGTCTTTCATTTTGAATCTGGTGGAGAGCATACTTTTCACCTGCTCTAGGTTTCTAGTGTTGTCTGCCGCGATGATCAAATCATCCACTTCTGTATTTAAACATTGATCCACTTCTGTATTTAAACATGGAATCCACTTCTGTAATTTGGGTTTTTCTAGCTTACACACTAGCTTCTCTCCTTTGTTCTCGTAATCTTAAGGTTGTTCCATATATATCTCCCTATCTATGGGTGCGTGCAGGTAGGCTGTCTTCAGATCCATCTGGTGTAAAATCAAACTGTCCTCAGCTGCTTTCTGCATCACTACCCTTACACTGGTCAGATTGGCTGTGGGGGAGAATGTCTCACTGTAGTCTATCCCCTCCCTCTGACTGTAACCTTTAGCTACAAACCTGGCTTTGTACTTGTCGTGTCCTTCAATACCCTCCTTGATTGAGTACACCCATTTTCCTCCCACTGTCTGTCTGCCCTCTGGTAACTTGGTTAGAGTAAAGGTGTGGTTGTCCTCTAGGGACCTCATCTCCTCATCCATTGCTCTCTCCCATTTTCTTGATTCAGGGGACACCATCGCCTCTTTAAAGGTCTGAGGTACTCCACTCACTACTCTGTAGCAGTAATCAATGCTGGTAAGTGTACTGTCATCCTCGTCACTTTCTCTCCGGGCATAGTCTTTCAGATACTTTGGGGGTTTGTGTTCCCGTGAGGGATACCTCCCACTCCATGAGGCACGTGACGTCACCCTCGGGTGCTCCTCGTCATCATCCTCTGGGGGTTGCTGACTGTCTGTCTGCACGACTGTGCTAAGTACACTAGGCTGAGGTGTCTCTGTTTCTTCACACCTTACTCTGGAGTCCAGCTCTGGCTCCTCTCTCTGTGTCTCGTTCTCACATGTTGTCTTTGTGACAAATTTGACTAGCCTGTGTTTTTGCACTTTCCCTTTACCGGGGTAATAGACTAGAAAAGCGGGGCTTCCTTTGTCGTGCCCTACAAAGAGTCCTTTTCCACATCTGGACTTGAGCTCTCCTCTGTCCTGCTGGTAAGCATAACACACTGATCCAGGCCGTCAGGTGGCATAGCGGAGATTGTGCTCGTCACCAATGCAAGAGGCTGCGGTCTCGACTCCTGGAGAGTAAGTGTAACTGAGGGGTACAATTCCCTGACTGTATTGTTAAGTATGGTATTATTAAACCACTACCTCTTGTACTTTAACTTCTGGCCATCCAGTACATGATATAAATATGATGAACACTTTCCCACCTGATGAAACGAAGTCCACACAAATGTACAAATCGAATATTTAATATAGCAAAAGGTATATACAACGTTCACTTGTTTACACTTATGATTTGAAATGCACTTGTATGGCAAATGAGTATTCGTAGGTAAATCAACATTGAATGTCCAATCTCTGGTTACGCAGGGAGTAAGTATACAACCTGGTTCTTTAGGAAACTATAGCGATGGTACTTGAATGATTATAGCTGGATACACTAAGGGGGGGGGGTCCCGCTGGTTGTAAGACAGTAGGAGGGGGGGGTTAGAGAAGCCGCTGGCGGTATCCCATCTGGCCGACGATTTCTTGGGAGAATTCAAAGTCTTGAACACGGTGCCCACAGAACCTCGGTCCACAGACGAATACAGCTGGACCCTCTGGTGGACGGTAGCTGCCGGTCCACAACGGAGAGACGTGAGGCGACCTCACTGGTGTAGAGCGCCGTCTCACCTGGAGTCCTCTCCGGGGGGTAGTTCCAACACTCCGCAGTGTTGGCCGTTATCCATGGAATAATCAAAGCACCCAAAGCATAATCCAAGCCGTGGAAGGCTCGCCGTCGTCCGGGTAGAGTAATCCAATGTACAGGTCCAGTCGCCCTGGCCCGGAGCTCCTCGGATGCAAGCACCACTAGTGGTCTGCCCAGCCTGGTTAAGACTCCAGATAACGTCAGGAACGATGGGGGTACTGATAACTTTATAACTCTAACCGAACGATGCACCATACATAAATAGACTATTATTAGCTTAATAGAATACGTCCAACTCGACGGTATAGTGCCAAACTATGACAATTCAACTATTAATCCACACGATATCTCAATGCCTATTCTGAGGCCAAGTAGGCCTTACTACACCACACGTGCGTCGTGGGTGAGGCTTCGCATCTGTTACTCGGTTGGAGGGTAAAGAACTAATGGACTAAAAGAAAGTTCTACTTTACTTGCGCCATATATATATGCGCTGTGAACAAATAGTACCATTCGTATTTCGCCAGACGTATTCCTACGCGGAACCGGGCTTGCCACGACATGTTGGGCGGCACGATTGAACTTGAACCTAGGGGTATGGCTGCTGGCGCCAGGTTCTCGTCCAATGGTAGAATGAAACTATTATGGGCTGTTTAGTAGACTAAAGGGATATTCAGTGCATATTGTACAGGGAATATACAGGGGATATCAAACGATATACAAATACTATTTAAATATATATATATAAATAAATATATATATTCGGTTTAATCTGATCCTTCACAACAGCCGCCCCCTAATTAGTCCCACCTAATTAGCTAAACAGAGACAGATTAACCGCACTGTCTACCACTCAAGGTCCGCTGTAAGGGTCAGTCAACTCACAAAGTCATAGGGTCATGGTCATCATCGATAGTATCTGGGAGTCGGGGCAGTTCTATTAGCCTCGCCACGGGTCGTGTGTAAGTGCGCCCTTGGACGAGTACTTCAGCTGCTCGGACCTTGCCATCGGCACCGGTGATCACTTTGCTTACGCGGCCAGCCGGCCACATAGCTCTGGGTAGTGACTGGTCGATAATCATGACGACTGTTCCTTCTGTCAAATTGTCTCTCTCTTTTACCCACTTCTGGCGGGTCTGTAGAGACGGTAGGTAGTGGAGTAGGAAGCTGCTCCAAAACTTGTCAGCTAGTACTTGACTGTACATCCACATTCTTCGGCCGTTCGCTTCTTCAGGCCTGTACATTGTCTGGGGCAGCGCGGGGTCCAGCCGCCCCATTAAGAGTGTGTTGGGGGTGACTGGGTCGACATCTGCTACATCACTGGAGACGTAACCGAGGGGCTTTGAGTTCAATACTCCCTCGATCTCCGTGATGACTGTCATTAGGACTTCCTCCGCCACAGTCTGGGCCCCAAGCACGGCGTACAGGGCTGTCTTTATAGAGCGTACTTCTCGTTCCCAGGTTCCACCGAACTGGGGTGCGTTCGGGGGATTAAACTGGAAGTCAATCTGGGATGGAGCTAGGTGGGTCTTAAGTTCTGGGCCCATAGCTTGGAAGCTCTCTCTCAGCTCTCTTTCTCCGCCTTTGAAGTTTGTCCCGTGATCAGACAACAATGTAGACGGTTTTCCTTTCCGTGATGTGAATCTTCGGAAGGCCATAAGGAATGAGTCTGTGCTCATGGTCGGAAGGAGCTCGATATGTATCGCTCTGGTGGTCATGCATTTGAATACAATACCCCACCGCTTCTCGGTTCCTCTTCCTCTCTTTATATACAACGGGCCAAAACAGTCCATGCCTGTGGAGTGGAATGGCTTGTCGCCGAGTCGGAGGCGACAGGGGGGTAGGTCAGCCATCCGTGGTATGCTGGGCTGCGCGCGCCACTTTCGGCAGTCTAGACAGGTTCGCTGGAAGCGTCGCACCGCTTCTCTTCTTTGAAGTATCCAATAGCGACGTTTGATCTCCGCGAAGACTCTCTCTGCTCCTGCGTGGTGTACATCCTCGTCGTATTTCTTTATGATCAGCTCTGTGACCTTGTGTCGGCTGTTCAAGACTATCGGGTACTTAATGTCATCCGGTAGATCGGGGGCTCTCCGCAGGCGACCACCCACTCTGATGAGATTATGGGCGTCACTCTCGGGTGCCAGGTGGAGCAGTCTGCTGTCTGATGGGACGGGCTTTCCTCCCTGTAGACAGTCTAGCTCATCGGGGAACGAGTCTCTCTGGGCTCGTTGTAGTAGAAGAAGTTCTGCTTCTTCGTAGTCAGCTGCTGACATGTCAGTGGTGGACTGAATCTCTGGGTGGTGCCACAGGAATGTCTTTTGCTGCGCACTCTCTAGGGTAATGCAGTCATCTATGTTGGGGTCTGTGGAGGCGACTGTGCTCAGTCCACAGAACATAGGTTTCTTGTTCTCAGCCTCCTCGTTACTTGCTTCCCGTGGGGTGGGCGTAGGCCACTCTTCTTCGGGGAGCTTGAGGAATTCTGGTCCGTCACTGTAGATGTTGCGACGGGTGAGGTCATCCAGAGACATTCCCCGGGTGATGACGTCAGCTGGGTTGTGTTTGGTGTCCACATACCGCCAGCTCGCTGCTTCTGTTAACTCTTGAATCTCGGTGACTCTGACTCCCACGAAGACTTTGTATCTGCATGAATCAGACTTGATCCATGTGAGTACTGTCGTGGAATCTGACCACAAGATTGTTCTGTGCACCGGAATGGTGAGTTCACGTTGGATTAACGTGGCTAGATGCGCTCCTGCTAGGGCTGCGCAGAGCTCTAGACGCGGGATAGATTGTTGCTTTCGTGGGGCTATTCTTGAGCGGGCCAGGATGAAAGCAGTGTGTATCTTTCCTTCCTTCTCTTGGGCACGCAAGTAGGCCACCGATCCATAGGCTACTTCGGAGGCGTCGCTGAAGACGTGTAGATCAATCTTGCATGTCTCTGGCCTCACTGTGGATGGGAAGTAGCTGCGGCGTATATTGACGCCTGGGAGTGAGCGGAGTTCCGTCTCCCACTCTCTCCATGTTGAGGCAAGGTGTGCGGGTATTGGGTCGTCCCAGCCCTGGTCCTTGTCCCATAGTGCTCGTACAATCATCTTTGCCCTGGTGGTGTAAGGTAGAATACATCCCAACGGGTCATATTGTCTGGCGAGTGTTCTGTACACACTCCGTCTGGTGGTCGGTGTAGCCGTCGACCTTCCCTGCTCTGGAGTCAAGGGTTTGTGTCTATAGTGGAGCGAGTCTGTTTTGAAGCGCCAGACTAGTCCTAGTGTCATTTCTTGGGCTTCTCCTGGGATGGTCGCCATCCAGGTCTCGCTGCTGGCAGCCTTGTCCGCGGGGGAGAGGCTGCGCAATACGTGCGGGTCACTGCTGGCCCACTGCCTGAGATCAAAGCCGCCTTTGATCAGGGAGGCGCGTAGCTTGATTAGGAGAGCCTCGGCTTCTTGTTGAGTCGAAACGCTTTGTAAACAGTTGTCCACGTAGAAACTGTTCTTCACACTGTGTCGGACCACTTCATCTGCTGTGGGGTCCTCTGCGACGTGTTTCTGTAGTGCAAATGTAGCACAGCACGGGCTGCATGTGGTTCCGAAGGGGAGTACTTCCCACTGGTAGATGGCTGGGTTCTCGTCTCCGATCCTCTCTCTCCATAGGAACCGCAGCAGGGGCTTGTCCTCATCCACTAGTCTCACCTGCAGGAACATCCCTTTGATATCCCCGCTGATAGCCACCTTGTCCTGGCGGAAGCGCAGTAGCACGCCTAGTAGGGAGGGGCCGAGTGTGGGGCCGGGCAAGAGCTCTTTATTCAGATTTTGGGATCCGATCTGGTAGCTGCAGTTAAACACAATGCGATCCTTGCCGTTGTGGTGGACCTTGTGATGCGGCACGTACCATGATTCGGTCGTCTGATCGGCCTCTTTAATGTCAATCTTTGTCACGTGTCCCGCTGTGATTAGCTTCTCAATCTCAGCGCGGTACACACTCTCTTGAGCGGGGTCTTTGGCTAGGCGCCGCTCCGTGTTCAATAGATAGCGCTCCGTGGCGTCTTTCTTTGCGTGAAAGGTGGGCATTCCCTCTCGCCTCAGGAGTGGAGTTGCGTATCTCATCACTCCGCCGACTGTGACTCTCTTTGTCCCCTGCTCGAGTAGGTTGATGGCGTAAATGTCTTCTTTAGAACGAATATCTTTCTTTTCGTTCTTAAAGGGCATTGTCTCTAGTGTCCATAGCCTCTCGACATGCTGCAGGAGAGTGGTGTCTTCTTCTGTCGTTCTGGAGTGGAGGCAGCTAGTGGCTGCTGTTCGGTTGAGAGATTTAGCGAGGGGGCCTTGTAGGGTCCACCCTAGGCGGGTCTCGACTGCTGCAGGACAGCCTCGGGGTCCTGTATGGACCCGGTCAATCGGGACTATGAGTTCTGCATGGTCGGAGCCTATCAGCAGGGTCGGGGTAGCGCCGTCTATGAGCGGGATAGGTAGTTGTTGCAGGTGCACATATTTATCCATCAACTTGGCGATAGGGTAGGTGTACTGCGATAGTCCTATTTCTTGGCTGGTGAAAGCATTTGTAATCCTATACCGTCGCTCTGGCTGCCCGTTTGCTGCGATAGTGAAGGAGACATTCTCGCCCTTTATCGTCCTTAAATCTCTTCTTATTGTCCGAATCGTCATTTCGTTCTCGCTCCCCCGCAGTCCCAGCTGGGCCGCAGCGGACGCGAGCAGAAGGGTCTTCTCTGACCCGTCATCAAGGACGGCGTAAGTGTCCATGACTTTATCTTGGTAGCTCAATGTCACACGGACTACCTTTAAGAGCACTTGGGCGCCGCTGCTGCTGGCGGGGTCAATGTATATGACACTTGCCTTGGTGCCGCTCGATGGTGCAGGTGAAGGCCGTCTTCTGTTACTTTCGTGTAGTATATCTAGATGGGCTCCGTCGCACCGACTGCACCTTTTCTTTAGGCGGCATTCGGCTGCCATGTGTGGTCGCGCACATCGGTAACAGCGCCTGTTGGACTTTATCCATTGACTCACTTCTTCTGCATTCATCTTTGTGAATAGGTCACATTGTGACAGCCAGTGTTCTTTCTCACAGTAGGGACACACCATCTTCCACTTCTCCTTTCTCGAGGGGGTACTGTGGCTCTTACTGCTCGGTACTGACTCTGATTGGTGCATGACAGTCACCGATCTTCTTCCATCATTTATTCTCCTGGGTCCCTCTCTGGAGCTTGGCGTGCTCCGCCCGAATGTATCCAGTCGTAAGCTGCTGACTTCTCTCGCCAGGAAGTCGGCTAGATCAAGGAGGGATGGTTCGGGGCCGTTGGGATCCCGGTAGTCTCTCTGCCGCCTAAAACGCTCTTGTCTTGCGGGTGGCAGCTTCTCCAAAATCCTCTCGACGTTAGAGTTGGCGTATAGCTCATGCATGCCCTTTTCCCGTTGCGCTCCCAGCATCCCTACCAGGGACTGCACTTTGATTGACAGGTCGTCTAATGAGCGATTGTCTGTTGCTGGGGGTAGGCGATCAATATGCCTTATCTCTTGGATTACGTAATCCCATATACGTCCATATCTCTGGTCCAGCGCCGCTAGGGCCGCTGTGTATGGTGTCGTAGAGGTGGCATAGGCTAGCGCTATATTGTGCGCTCGCGGTACTTTCAGGTGCTTCAGTAATATTGCATACTTGTGGCGTTCATCAGCGACATCCACCATCATTGTCTCTAAGCACATCCGGAGCTCCGTGTACTGTGCTCGACTCTCATAGGCGAAGTCTGGAAACGACGGCGTGGCAATGTATGACGCCGTGGATGGCTGATACATCGGCGAGCGTTGGGGGAGAGACCTCCTAGGCGAGTCCCCTCTTGCGCCTCTCTGTGGGCTGGTACCGACAGGGTACCATGGCCCGCTGGTCCAGGTGCTATTCCTCGGGGCTGGTCGTGCGTCGTGCTCACCCGTGAATAGAGTCGGGGGTCTGTAGCGCAGCGCCGCGGGGGTATAGCCTGGGCTGTACTGGACCTCCTGGTCCGGTGGAGTACTGTGCTGTCGTCGGGCTTGGTTCTCCTCCTCTCCCTCTTCTTCCTCTATCAGGTCTTCCAGATCCTGTAATCGTTTATTTAGCTTCTCCGCAGTGTATGCCGCTCCTTCCTTGTAGCTGGGTCTCGCTTGGACCGGTCTGGGAAGGGGGTCTGCGGGGGGTATAGGTTCGGTCTGTTGGTCAAGTTCAGGGTCGCTTGCTCGGTGAGGAGACGCTGCCCTTGACTGTTGTCTCGACGAGTTCCTTGAACCCCTGGCGGAGGGAGAGGGTGTTGCCTTGCGGATCAGCTGCTCCATTAGCTGCGCTTGTAACTTGTCGCGCTCGACTTCGCGCTTGGTGAGATCTGCTTCTCTTCGGCGCGCTGGGCGTCGGCCCGGTCTCTTGCCATATTCTCTTCCGTCTGAAGGCGTCTCATCTCCAGGCGTGTGCGCTCTTCTTCGCTCCGTTGCTGTGCTTGGAGGCGTTCTCTTTCAATGGTAAAATGTTCGCGCTCGCTAAGCGTCTGTGCTTGGAGTCGATCGCGTTCGGTAGAGGCTGTCAGGCTGACGAGGAACGCCTGTGGTAGCATCCTCTCCGCTTCGCTGGGGGAAGGCGGTTGTGGAGGTGAGCCGCTCCTGGGTGAGCCGCTCCTGGGTGTACTCGTTGGGGAGTCCTGGAGCTCTATTTCCTCGGCGCTCTCCTCCTCTTCTTCCGTGCAGAGTTCTCTCTCTGTAGGGTTGTCTTCCTCCCGGGGCTGGTCGGGGACTACTTCTTCGGTATTGGCGGAGGGTAAAGGCATGTCAGCTCCCTCCTGGTCCCCACCGTGAGCTTGGTCAGTTACATTAGGACCTACTAGGGCCTCTGTGGTCGGGGAAACCTGGTCGTTAAGGTCAGACATAATTTTACTTTCTACTTTTACCGCGTTTACCGTTTGTCGAAGGCTAGGTAGTTGACTGACAGCGTAATCCTCTAAGTACTGAGGTGGCTGTCGTCTGCGCCGCGGGCGTTCTAGGTTAGGAGGACCGTTTCGTGGAGTGTTCATCATAGGCCATTTTAATATTAATAACACTATATTAATATTACACTAGTTACCATCCGGCTCGAAGGACCAATTGTAACTGAGGGGTACAATTCCCTGACTGTATTGTTAAGTATGGTATTATTAAACCACTACCTCTTGTACTTTAACTTCTGGCCATCCAGTACATGATATAAATATGATGAACACTTTCCCACCTGATGAAACGAAGTCCACACAAATGTACAAATCGAATATTTAATATAGCAAAAGGTATATACAACGTTCACTTGTTTACACTTATGATTTGAAATGCACTTGTATGGCAAATGAGTATTCGTAGGTAAATCAACATTGAATGTCCAATCTCTGGTTACGCAGGGAGTAAGTATACAACCTGGTTCTTTAGGAAACTATAGCGATGGTACTTGAATGATTATAGCTGGATACACTAAGGGGGGGGGGGGTCCCGCTGGTTGTAAGACAGTAGGAGGGGGTGGTTAGAGAAGCCGCTGGCGGTATCCCATCTGGCCGACGATTTCTTGGGAGAATTCAAAGTCTTGAACACGGTGCCCACAGAACCTCGGTCCACAGACGAATACAGCTGGACCCTCTGGTGGACGGTAGCTGCCGGTCCACAACGGAGAGACGTGAGGCGACCTCACTGGTGTAGAGCGCCGTCTCACCTGGAGTCCTCTCCGGGGGGTAGTTCCAACACTCCGCAGTGTTGGCCGTTATCCATGGAATAATCAAAGCACCCAAAGCATAATCCAAGCCGTGGAAGGCTCGCCGTCGTCCGGGTAGAGTAATCCAATGTACAGGTCCAGTCGCCCTGGCCCGGAGCTCCTCGGATGCAAGCACCACTAGTGGTCTGCCCAGCCTGGTTAAGACTCCAGATAACGTCAGGAACGATGGGGGTACTGATAACTTTATAACTCTAACCGAACGATGCACCATACATAAATAGACTTATTAGCTTAATAGAATACGTCCAACTCGACGGTATAGTGCCAAACTATGACAATTCAACTATTAATCCACACGATATCTCAATGCCTATTCTGAGGCCAAGTAGGCCTTACTACACCACACGTGCATCGTGGGTGAGGCTTCGCGTCTGTTACTCGGTTGGAGGGTAAAGAACTAATGGACTAAAAGAAAGTTCTACTTTACTTGCGCCATATATATATGCGCTGTGAACAAATAGTACCATTCGTATTTCGCCAGACGTATTCCTACGCGGAACCGGGCTTGCCACGACATGTTGGGCGGCACGATTGAACTTGAACCTAGGGGTATGGCTGCTGGCGCCAGGTTCTCGTCCAATGGTAGAATGAAACTATTATGGGCTGTTTAGTAGACTAAAGGGATATTCAGTGCATATTGTACAGGGAATATACAGGGGATATCAAACGATATACAAATACTATTTAAATATATATATATAAATAAATATATATATTCGGTTTAATCTGATCCTTCACAACAGTAAGCATTGCCTTGGCTCGGGCTGATCGCTATACTAACTTGTTTGGCTGAGTTAGGGGGAGGGGAGCCGTGGGTGGGTCCTGGGTGTTGTGGACAGCGACCCCTACAGTTCGGTCGGGGCGCCTGCTCAGCGAAGGTAGGATCTGGTGAGAGGTAGTGCGGCCTCCCACACGTTACACTCTCCCAGTGAGAATCTGCGCGGCCAGGCTGGCTGCCGGCTGGCTGCACATGCGTCGGAGGTCGCCATCCATTTTTGATGGTAGGCGTAGCTTTAGCTCCCGTTAGCTTTAGCCACGCGGTGCTCCCGGTGCTAAACTAGCCTATACTTCAGCTAAACTTGCTACCCTTATTATTTCGCCTCTGCGTGATCTGGGCCCATAACCTGTTGACAGAGTCAGCTGTGGAGCGACAATAATATGTTCAGGACGACAAGGTTTCTCTCTTTAGCCTTTGGCGTGGTTTATTATCACATTGCACCCAACAGTACACAAGAGACCTTCTCCTTATGAGAACGACGGGGGAAGAGAGTGAAGGGGGAGGTAACATCTCCTTTTATACTTCTCACCTGGCGTCAGCTACAATAGCACCGCCTATAACACCCTCTTGTGGAAACAGTTAGACAGTTACATGCAATCATACATAACATCTAACTTCAACATATATCATAAATATATTAACATTATAGACCAGAACATTACCTCAAGTGACTTTACTTTGCAGTAACATTGAATTTGTCAACATGCTTCTCACCACTGATAATGGGCTTTGGACTGAAGACTTCATTATGTCAATGTTTAATTTTCTTTCATTTAGGACACCTCATACATTTACTGATGTAACTCCCTGACCATGCATGTGTAGACACATGAATGTGTCTGTCAAAGACTCCGGTATTCATAATAGACATTGGAATACGTTTCATAAGACTTTCAGACAATTTCCCTTAGGAGGACGGACACTAGGGGGTGCTGCGAGACAGTCAGACTGGTAGTCCGAAGAAAGACGGCAGGTGTACTGAAACACACGAAGAAGCGAGGTGCACGCCCCTTCCTGCGACGACCGTGAACGGGATGAGGTGCGTGTGAAGGGGCTCTCCCGAGTGAGAAGCTAAAGGCTAACAACGTGGCAGAACAATAGTATATAGCGCAGAATATTTGCGAGTTAGGACACCAGTATAGGCATCGAGGCGTCGGGTTAGAGGAACGAGGGTCGCCGACCTACGGGAGAAGACTGCTGGAGTTGACGTATTATAAGTATAGGTCGGTAGCTATCGTACCGGCACCGGCTACTAGTTAACACCAAGTATTGTGAGTTAGCCTGTGTAGCTTAGCTCATCGAGTCCCGCAGGCTACAGCAAAGAGAAGGACATTTTGCCGGGGCTCTACTGGACGTTGCCTGCAGCTACGGAGATCACCAACTGACTGTCTGCAACACCTCGGGCGGGGGTGTACCAGGTGACGGTCGTTAGAGGCCATTTTGATTTCACCGTCAAATAAGCACAGACTTTATGAACCTGCGTGCAGGAGCCAGACACGGCTAGACTATTCATTGGGACTCGTGACATTGTATAAGTGGGACTTCAGTGCCGTGTCTGTGAACTGAAGTAATAACATGCTGGTTAAAGGTCACTACGTCACTACGTTCCCCACTACGTTCCCCAGCCACAACAGGGTGCTCCAACGTGGGGGTTTGTTATTTTGGGTCCGAAGTGACCACCATGACGGAAACACACTTCAAGCAGCAGTTTAAAAGAGAGAGACTGTCCTCCGCCACTTGGGTCACCCTGACAGCCGCTAACGGCCTAGAGATACCAGTGGTTGGTTGCCTCTTCGCAGACGTGGGATGTCTGGGGATGAAGTTCCCCGGAAAGTGTGTGTTCGTAGTGAGGGACGGCCCCAACAGCAGCTCTGCGGGAAACACAGTCCCTGGCCTTCTGTGGATGAATATACTCAGTGGAGTATACGCCCTCTTCGCCGGAGTAGATGGGATACGCCAGACGGGCCACCACCGTTCCGACACCGGAAGCGCCGCCCTGCGCCGCATCGTCGCTGCAGTCGCCCAAGAGGAGCAGGGTTTCAACGCCCTGGGAAAAATGGGATATGTGAAGGTGGCCGGCAGAGACCCGGTAGTCATTCCCCCACACAGTGAGGTGATCGTCCAAGGCCGCTGTGGGACTTCGGCGAGGATACAACGCCCAGTGATGCTGGAGGGAACTCCGAGTGCCAACCTACCGCCCGGCCTACTGGTGGCCAATGTAGTGACCCACGCCATGAATGGGAGGGTACCCGTGCGGCTGTTAAACCCTACCGATACAGCTATCGTGCTCCTGCCCCGGTCCAGACTGGCGGAACTATACCGTCCTCGTCAAGTGCTACCTAAGGAGAGTGTAGGAGCCATTCTTGAGTTATTTAATCTTTGAGTTTGTATCATGCAATTATTTGAATTATGAAAATGCTTTATGGATTACGAAATATGAAAACGAAAACTGATAATTTGATTGACAAGTCATGATATTATTTACACTGATTATCTTATTGTAACTATTCTTATGATTTGAAACTATGTGCACTTTCCCTTTAAAGAGACCTACCTGAGCTATCCACCTGTGTAGTTTACCTTGATAAGGGGTGGTGGCTCGCGTGGGAGACGTGGACCGGGAAAGCAGACAGTTTTTGTACCGCACGAACGCACGCACAGACGCACTGCACGCAACGCACGCATGTATTAGATATACGAGTTTTGTTTGTTTTGCTTATTAGAAATAAATGATTGATTCATTGTGACAGCCAAATGGATGGATCAGAATCTTTATTATGTGCGCGTAGACTAAAGCTATCCCCGGAGTGGAAGTGGCAAATACGAAAGACAAAATTGTTTGTAAATAGCCACTATATTAAGTACAAAAACTCCTGCTGATATTAAAGTCTTTCGCCTGGAAGAAGAGGACTTCAAGGACACGTTCGCTTCACCCAGGACCCAGGGAGAAAGAGGATCCCCAACAACAAACATTCTACAAGATACTGCGCGGTCGTGAGTAACGTTGCATTGCGCAACACATGGGAATCCCGCGGGGATATTATGAACTTGAATGAATTAATCTTGGATCCGACGTCATTGTGGAAGGGCTACCAGATTGGCTCTGATTCAGTTATTCTCCGCTGTGGAAACATTTGTTTGACCATAGCGCACAGACTGTGTTTCATTGTGTTTCACAAGCATAATAATAAACACCGAAGCCTCTTTACGCGTGGACTGTGGATGACATTTGCGGGAATTCTGAACTATTAAACTGTTGACATTGCATCACTGACGCTGTCACACATTATTGTGATATTTCAACTATAATTAAAATAATGTCTGAAACGGAAATGGCCCAAGAGGCTGAGAGAAAGCTGGTGAAATTGATTGGCTCTCGCAGGGCGAAGCTGGGTGTATTGACTAGGCGCAAGAATGAGTTGGATACGCTGTTCGACGGACTTGATGACGTAGACGTGGAAAAGATGAATGAACATTTGCAAGCCTTTGATGTTTTAATGAATGAATTTGAGAAGATGCACCAATCTGTCCAAGCACTGTTGTATGAAGATGAGAAAGAGGGTGATGAATACGACTGGTATAAACCAAAGGTTCAACAATTCAATTCATTTATGAATGATGTTCGAAACAGAATAAAACCTGGTTATAAAGAACAGGATCAAGTTCGACCTGAGGACAGCATCAGCAGCACATCTAAGAAGACCACTAAATCAACAACCTCAACTCTGCGTATAACACTAGAAACGGAGAGAGCTGCTCTCATTGCAAAATCAGCAGTCATGGAGGAAAAGTGGAAATTAGAGGAAGAAGAGGACAAACTGCAAAAGATGACAAAGGATCTGCATGCAAAAAAGGAACAACTTGAAATGCAAATGGCATTTGCTGAATCTGATGCTAAACTGAAAGTCCTCGATAAATACGACAAAATAAAGGAATCCCAGGCTGAGGTCAAATCATGTGAATCCCAGGCAAGGACTCCTACAGATGGCATGAATGAGTATCTTGACCAAATGCAAGCCAGGCAAGATCAACCCCCAATGACAATGGACATTATTGATCCGGGAAGCTCACCCCCCCCGCCTGACGATGACAGACAACAGTGCCCCCAGCTAGGAGCTAGGTCAAGGATGCCACCTGACCACTCCATGGAAACGGAATACAGTCAACCCCTGTCACAGGCAGGTCCATATCTGTCGAGGCCATCACATGTTGACCATTTCCCAGTTGGTCCACTAGGGGGAGGCATTCAGCCAGGTGCAGCAACTTACCTGTCCAGGCCATCACACATTACCAATGTCCCAGTTGGTCCACTAGGGGGAGGCATTCAGCCAGGTGCAGCAACTTACCTGTCCAGGCCATCACACATTACCAATATCCCAGTTGGTCCACTAGGGGGAGGTATTCAACCAGGTGCACCATCAGGGCATGGTCACCAAAGTCACCAGAACACATTAGCTACTGTCATACACAGGCAGAGTCAAATGACAGAACTTCTTGTGCACCAACAAAGGCTGTCATTGCTACCCGCCAGGGAAATCACAACATTTGGAGGAGACCCAATGGAATATCAGTCGTTCATAAGTGCTTTTGAACATGGTATCGAGTCCAATACGGACATCAGTAGGGACAGATTATATTATCTGGAGCAATATACCACTGGCCAACCAAGAGAGCTGGTACGCAGCTGCCAGCACATGGATCCTGCAAGAGGATATGCTGAAGCAAGGCGACTGCTGGAACTGCACTTCGGTGATAAGATAAAAATCACAAGTGCCTATCTACAGAAGGCACTGGATTGGGCTGCTATCAAACCTGAGGATGGGGCAGCACTACATGCCTATTCACTATTTCTCCGTGTGTGCTGCAATGCTATGCAGGCCCTAGAGTACATGCATGAACTGGACAATCCATCCAACATGAGAACGGTAATTTCTAAGTTACCCTACAGGCTCAGAGATTCATGGAGATCTGTAGCATGCAGCTATTATGAACGAACCCTGCAAAGAGCAAGATTCACAAACCTGGTTGACTTTGTGGAATGGCAAGTGAGAGTTATTCTAGACCCAGTATTTGGGAATATTCAAGAGTCTACTCCAAAGGTACAAGGCCTTAAAACAAGGCTGGGTAACCCCCAGCATCAATCCAAGTCATCAGGAAGCAAAGGCAGGAGCAGTTTTGCTACATCAGTGACACCAGTGGAAATGTAGAAGCAAAGGTTGGATGGCAAAGTCAGTTCAAATGCATTTTGTAAGCCATGCTTATTTTGTACTGGAGAACACGCCATGGAGTGTTGTAAGAAAATGATTCTGAAGCCTCACAAGGAGAAGATCGAATTTCTCAGGACAAAGGGAATCTGCTTTGCATGTCTAAACAGAGGACACATGAGCAAGTTGTGTATGAATCGCCTGACTTGTCGCTCTTGTCAGCTCAAACACCCAACTCTCCTGCACATAAATAGAACAGACAACCCCAGGAAGGAAGAGAGCACCACCACAGCTACAGCTAAAGGTGAGGACGTTTCCAGCGCCCTGGTCTCACTGCAGGCTTGCGGGCTTACTGGGGCCGGAGGAAAGGAATGTGCTCTAGCTATTCTGCCTATCCAGGTTAAGATGGCTAAAGGAAGCAAAGTTATCAGAACATATGCGTTCCTGGATCATGGAAGCTCTGCTACCTTCTGTACCGAGAGCCTGATGAAGAAGCTGGACGCCAGAGGCCAGAAAACAGAGATACTGCTCAGGACAATGGGCCAGGAACGGCCTGTGAGCAGTTACAGATTGGATGGGCTGGAAGTGAGTGATTTGGAAAGCAATAACTTCTTTGCTCTCCCTGAAGTTTACACACAGCTCGCTATACCAGTCTCACAAGAAAACATACCAACACAAGAGGGTCTAAAAGAATGGCCTTATCTGAAAGACGTACCTCTGACTACTATTGAGGAGGAAGTTGGACTGTTGATTGGGATTAATGCTGTCAAAGCCATGGAGCCATGGGAAATAATTAACAGCAAAGGCAACGGGCCCTATGCAGTGAGAACCTGTCTCGGATTGGTGGTTAATGGTCCCCTGAGCGGCAGCCTGCCCATTGACAAGCAGGGTCGACCACGTACAACATCAAACCGAGTCACCATAGCAAACCTGGAAGAACTTCTCATCAAACAGTACAATCAAGACTTCCCAGAGCGAGGCTACGATGAGAAGGCTGAGCCGTCTGTAGAGGACAAGAAATTACTGGACATTGCAGCTAAGTCCATCACATTGAAGGATGGTCACTACCAACTACGATTGCCATTTCGCAAAGAGGACGTGAATCTGCCAAATAATAGGATGGCAGAGCAGCGAGCCACGAACCTCATTAAGAGATTCAGGAGGGACGAGGCATACTTTGCTGATTACAAAGGGTTCATGAGTGACATCTTGGATAAGGGGCACGCAGAGCGGGTGCCAGAAGGACGGCTGCACAGAGAAGATGGAAAGGTGTGGTACACACCTCACCACGGTGTGTACCACAAGAAGAAAGCAAAAATGCGAAAAAGACTTACGAAGTGGATCAGTAACAACCGTGCTGTTCTGTCTGCCATTCCAGACGAAGATAAAGCCAAGGAAGTGAAGGAGCTCGATCTCGACAGAGAAGAACTACCGGTGGAACGAGCTCTCGGAATCCAGTGGCATGTGGAAACCGACACCTTCTCCTTCAAGACTGCTACAAAGCAACAACCCTTAACCAGGAGGGGTATTCTGTCTGTGACAAATTCTGTTTACGACCCCATGAGATTCCTCGCCCCACTGGTTCTCCCAGCGAAGAGGATCATGCAAGATCTTTGCAAAATTAATTGTGGATGGGATGACAAGATCCCAGAGGCCCACGCTCGGTCATGGCAGAGATGGTTGGAGGATCTAGGCAAGCTGTCAAACCTCCACATCAGCCGTTGCCTTAAACCCAGTAATTTTGGGTGGAAGAGGAAGAGGTGGAAGAGACAATGCCTGACAGCAGAGGGCATGTACGCAAGGTAAAGGTCAAGACCAAGTACAATATCCTAGAAAGGCCCATCAGCAAACTATGCTTGCTGAAAGAAGCAGATTGACTGACATTGACTAGCCCCTACTGACTTCTTCACGCGCTTGTTTGTTTTTTCCTTTTCGAGGGCAATGCCCGAACCTTTGTTACACTGATGGATTATACCTTTTTTATGGATTATACCTTTTTTATGGATTATACCTTTTTTGTGGATTATACCTTTTTTGTGGATTATACGCTTTTTCCCTTTTTGGAATATTTCGATTCCTACATGAACTATATAAAGACATGTTCAGGCTCCTGTTAACATATTTGCATAGAATAATTGTCCCTTTTTAGGATAATGGACAATTAGAGGCCGGGATGTAGGAGCCATTCTTGAGTTATTTAATCTTTGAGTTTGTATCATGCAATTATTTGAATTATGAAAATGCTTTATGGATTACGAAATATGAAAAAGAAAACTGATAATTTGATTGACAAGTCATGATATTATTTACACTGATTATCTTATTGTAACTATTCTTATGATTTGAAACTATGTGCACTTTCCCTTTAAAGAGACCTACCTGAGCTATCCACCTGTGTAGTTTACCTTGATAAGGGGTGGTGGCTCGCGTGGGAGACGTGGACCGGGAAAGCAGACCGTTTTTGTACCGCACGAACGCACGCACAGACGCACTGCACGCAATGCACGCATGTATTAGATATACGAGTTTTGTTTGTTTTGCTTATTAGAAATAAATGATTGATTCATTGTGACAGCCAAACGGATGGATCAGAATCTTTATTATGTGCGCGTAGCCTAAAGCTATCCCCGGAGTGGAAGTGGCAAATACGAAAGACAAAATTGTTTGTAAATAGCCTCTATAGAGAGGGTGGTCGTGGAGGAAGTCGCCGGAGGATTGAGGGTGACAGCGATTGGCGCTGGAGACAACACGGCCCCCGAGACCTCAGACGGGAAGACCAGACGATTATTGGTACCCATACAAGCGAACCTCCAGGACCTCAACCAGGGGCAAGTGAACTGACTGAACCAGGTATTGGAGAAACACAAGGCTGTGTTCTCCGTAGACGATGGAGATTATGGTTACACTACCACGATCACCCACTACATCCCCACTGGAGACGCACCCCCCATCAAACAGAGGCACCGTAGGATACCTCCCCACATCTTCCAAGAGGTGAAACAACACATGCAAGATCTGGTGGCTCAGGGCGTTCTGGTGGAGAGCTGTAGCCCATGGGCGTCACCGGCGGTGATAGTGATCAAGAAGGACGGCTCTGTGCGGTTCTGTTGTGACTACCGTCGACTGAACAATGCGACGCACCGAGATGCTTACCCTCTACCCCGAATAGAGGAGTCCCTAGACGCCCTCGGACAGGCTAAGGTCTTCTCGTCGCTCAACCTCACGGCCGGCTACTTCCAAGTGGCGGTGAAGGAGGAAGATCAGGATAAGACTGCCGTCACTACGCCCTTCGGCCTTTACCAGTGGACCCGCATGCCATTCGGGCTGTGTAATGCGCCGGTGACGTTACAGCGGTTGATGACCGCGGTTCTAGGAGACCTGGCCTTCGACGTTCTGTTGGTCTATCTGGATGACGTGTTGGTGTTCTCTAGCGACTTCGAGAGCCACTGCCAGAAGCTAGACCTGGTGTTCGGATGCCTCCGCGAACACGGCCTCAAGCTCAAGCCCCAAAAATGTTTCCTCCTCAAGACGGAGGTAAAGTTTCTGGGACACATCATTTCTGCGGCCTGGGTTCAGGTAGACACCGACAAAGTAAGGGCCCTGGAAGACTGGCCGGCACCACGTTCGGCGAAAAAGGTGAGACAAGTGATCGGATTCATGTCCTACTACCGGCGGTTCGTACCCAACTTCGCCCAGGTAGCACAACCACTACATGCCCTCATGGGGAAAGAAAAGAAAGGGTTCGCCAAGGGCCGGCCCGAGCCCTTGCAGTGGACTCCGGGTTGCCAGGAGGCCTTCGACCAATTGCGGGGGTGTCTTATGGCGCCACCCGTGTTAGCGTACCCGGATCTCCGACTCCCCTTTGTGGTAACCACAGACGGAAGCTACCTGGGGTTGGGAGCCGTGCTGAGTCAGAAACAGGAGGGCGTGGAGCGTGTCATCGCCTTCGCGAGTTGGGGCCTACGAGGGTCTGAAAGGAATGACCAAAACTACAGCGCGTTCAAGCTGGAGCTTCTCGCCCTGAAGTAGGCGTTCACCGAGAAGTTCCGAGACCTCCTGCTCTACTCCCAATTCACCGTGGTCACCGACCACAACCCTTTGCGGTACCTGGACACAGCCAACCTGGGGGCGGTGGAGCAGCGCTGGGTCGCGCAGTTAGCCGAATATGACTTTGTAGTACATTACAAACCCGGCCGACTCAACCAAAATGCCGATGCCTTGTCACGCATTCCGATGAGACAAGAACCAGAAGTAGTGGACACGGAAAAAGACTTCCTAGCGATCACGGCGGAAGAAGTCCATACTCGGCTGGGCCCCGAGGAACGGACCGATCCGCCGGAGGTCCCAGCGATCAACGCAAGACAGACGGACGTGGTGGGCCCGAAAGAGGGCTTCCTAGTGATCCCGGCGGAAGAAGTCCGTGCTCGCCTGGGCCCCGAGGAGTGGACAGATCCGTCGGGGGTTCCAGCGGTTGTCGCAAGGCAAATAGTGGCCCAGAAGGGAAACAGCGGATATAGCTGGGACAAGTTACGGCAACTCCAAGTAGAAGATCCCGAACTGGGACCAGTACGGCGGGCAGTGACAAGCAGGACCCCACCTACCAAAGCACTGTTGCAAGAAGTAAACCCATGCCTACGCAAGTTATATGGACAGTGGGATTGTTTCCGTTTGCGCAACAAGGTACTGTTTTGGCACGTTAGTGACCCCCGAGACGGGGAGGAGGTGCTGCAACTGGTGGTGCCGACGACACTGCGGCGACACATATACGAGACCCAACATGATCACGGGGGACACTTTGGCAAACGTGGGACCATAGACCTGATGAGGCAAAGTTACTTCTGGATAGTGTTGTGGCTGAGTAGTCGTTAACACAGCAGGAGACGATATTTCCAATTTCAACAGGCAATTTATTTCAGGAAAGAAAGTTTAACAGCAGAGCTATGGATCTAGCAGACGGTCACCACAGCTGAACAAAAACACTCTAACTTCCCAAACCCCCGTGCCCCCCAGATAATACCTTCCCAGCCCTGCCCCAACATGACAGATATGACGACGTGACATATTATATCAGATATGACATGACGTACATTAAGATGACACATAGATTTAACATCGAAGAGAGATAAAGCTGGAGTCTGGAGTCAAGATTAGTGAAATAGAAAATGAGTGTGTGTGTGTGAATGTGAAAATGAGTGTGTGTGTGTGTGTGTGTGAATGTGAAAGAGTATATGTGTGTGTGTGAATGTGAAAATGAGTGTGTGTGTGTGTGTGTGTGAATGTGAAAAAGTATATGTGTGTGTGTGAAAGAGAGAACAAGATGTGATGTACAAGATTAAAAGCACAAGATGTGATGTACTCGAAATGTCTATCTGTCCCTATCTGTCCCATACTTAAAATTGTTTTAAGAACTTCAGCCGGACTGACGCCCTAGTGTCTTTCAGCACTGCTAGCTGACCTATATTAAACTAGTCCACTCCATATACACATTTTCCACAACATTCCCCCATTTGGGGCTATCCCTAGTCCCACCCAAATCATATAACCAAGAAAATGTGAACGTCTAACTAAACGAGAAACCATATTTATATAATAAAAGTTTAAATGCCTAATCTAAACAAGAAACCTAGCCATATAATAAATTTTAAATGTCTAACTAAACAAGAACCCTTACTTCATTCACTGGACCCCTAACGGACCAACAAAGGCTGACTACCGTTCTCACAATAAACACAAAACCGCTCAAAACAAGAGTAATAATAAAACATCAAAAAAATACCCCAACTTATAATCCTAACCTGACAGACAAATCCCCCCAACCTCCACCGCTTACCAAATGAGCCACAGTTCCGGCCGGAAACCGCGACTCTCATCAGGGAAAGGAGAAGTTGACCATCAGAACTAAACATAGAACATCCCCCCCCAAAAAAAAATTACATTGTCTCTTCCATAACATTGAGTCCTAGTGTCCATCGCTCAGCCCCCCTTCCATGCCCACGCTATAGTCTCTTCACCGTATTGCCAAAAGTCACATTTTGCCAATACAGCAACCACCACGCCACACCTCCAGTCCCCGTAGAAACATGTCCCCATGCCGGGACGGGAGGCGCTGGTCCCGACCTCACAACGTGTCCCCCCCATCTTCACACCTCCAGGCCTGTCGAAACATGTCACGACATGCCAGGACGGGAGGTGCCCATCTTGCCCACTGCGTCAGCCCCCCCCTTTGTCCCTTCAGTCCCCAGAACCGATCCCCAGAACACTTCTTCTCAATGCTTCCTCAGGCTCAGAACCGACACTCCGTACCATTCCATACCGATGCCCCTTCCCATTCCGGTTTGACCAGGACCATGAGTAAAATAAACCAAAATAATAAAAAATAAACCATCACTCAGACCATCCCCCGTCACTCTTAAAGGAAAGAACCAATACAAAATGTCTTCAAAAAACCTTTACATGTTGTTTTCTCTTTTTTTTTTTGAAGTAAAAGGAATAAAACAAACAAAACTGAACCAAACAGAAAGAAAATGTCCCTTCCTCACTATACGCCTAGTTAAAGGAATAAAACAAACAAAACTGAACCAAACAGAAAGAAAATGTCCCTTCCTCACCATACGCCTAGTCAAAGGAATAAAACAAACAAAACTGAACCAAACAAAAAAAAAATGTCCCTTCCTCACCATACCCCTAATCCTCTATCCCCTCGTCTCCCTTTAAGGCAGCATAGAGCTGAGGGCATGGCCCGATTGGTGGCTCAATCTCTTTCTGCCCCACCATCAGCATTCGGCTCGTTACGTGTGAAGTTACCAGCCTACCCAAGAGAGGCATACCACAACAGAAAAGGAGAACCAATATCAACCCTGCCACCCCAATGGATATCCCCGTCTGCATCATTATGCTTCCCCACTGTCCCAATCTTTCAAACACCCCACTCCCCCACCATTCTTCATCCCGGCCAGAATTCTCCCTCAACTCCTCCCTCAAATCCTTCAGCTTAGCCATGGCCTCGGAGAACTTTCCCCCTGGCCCCACATTCGTTGGAATGAATGTGCAGCAGTACTGTCCAAACATGGAACAGACTCCCCCCTTCTCCGCCATTAACCAGTTCAGAGCCTGTCTATTCTGCCACGCCACCGTACTGGTCGCGTGCATCTGGTCCCCCATTGCATCCAACGCCTCCTCGTGTAGTTGAGATACCGCTGCTGATTGTAAAACAAATAGTTGATCCACCCTGTGTTCTTATTGACCGATATCCATGGCAGAATAGACTCAAACCCTGCCGCAATCTCATTCTTAGCCATGAACTTGGCTGGAATGCCCCTTGGCTGTCCTATGCTGTCCAGATACACCCTTGGGTCTGCCTTGTAGCTACGCTTTGTTCGAGAGATAGGAGACTCAGAAGGTCCTTCCGTCACTGATAATGGTAGGACCACCATTGGCATGATCGCCTGAACCCGAGCACATCTACCTGACCAATCTAAAGGAAGTGTATTCCTCAACCTTCTACCGCCGCAGAGCCAGTATTGGTCCGCCAGTGCTATATCCTGGATATGAAAAGGGCAAGCTACAGGCCGTGGGTTGGTATCCACTCCCTTCAACATGATCGCGTGTCCCCACTTTCCTTCTTTCGTGCAGTTAGTCGTGACCAGGGAACAAACTTAACTTTTTGACTTACCAGCCATTTGGCTGGTAGATTTTAAAAACTACCAGCCATCCAGATGTTTTACCAGCCAAAAATTATAAATAGCTTTTTAGTATATCGCCATGTGTTATTATTACTATATAATACTCTAATTACCGCACAGTGCGCACAAAAAAAAAAAAAAGGTTTGAATGCATTTTTTTTTTTTAGTAGTCTACTCTTATAGCCTGCCTCTAGTCTAATGGCGCTTTTCCACTGCATAGTACCTACTCGACTCGACCCGCTTTAGGCACCTGGTACTTCGTTCCTTTTCCACTGCAGCCAGGTACTACTACTCCGTTTGTCTCCGTGTGGGGAATGGGGATGCAGGCGGGGCCGCCGCCGCTCGCTTGTGTACACTGAAACTCAGTCTGAAAGCTCCGTGGGCATAGATGTCCGAGGGCTTGCAGCAAGCCAGAGTTTAACACAGTTTCAATCAATCAATCAATAACAACATTAACCAGACTCTCGTTGCGTCTATTCTGCCAACGCTAACGTTACCTCTCATTGTGTATTCTACCAAGCAAACCCGGGTTTAACGTTACCTCTCTATATCGGCTGACTGTAGTATTAGGCTAATAACAACAACAAACTTAACACATCAGCGATCTTGTTGTGACACTAAACTCTCCGCTCGGTGGTAAATTGGGTTGATGTCGGTTTTGTTTCATCAATAAATAAGGCAGAATACACAGTGAATCCATTCTTTTTTGTTTATTGCACTTGGTTCTGTCGCAAACAAATCCTGAATGAAATGCATCCTTAGCGAGGCAGTAAAGATGGCGGCGCGGCGTTCTGTTTTCGTTCAGAGGCTACAAAGTGTGCCGCGTCGAGTAGGGGGTATCTGCAGAGCCGCAGAGCCAGGCTGGACCAATAGGGTCGCTTGGAACCGAGTAGGGTATATCTGCAGAGCCGCAAGCCAACTTTATTATTATGATAAAAAACAGCGGTGACGCGGTATTCAGCCTAACTCTGCGGTGAGCGTGATGCAACAGCGATCGCGGCAGCTCTAGCCGACGCATGCAGTGGACTTTGTTGGCCGCCAGATGGCGCCCAGGCCTTAATTTATGACGGCCAAACATTAAATCTACAAGCCTGTGGCGGTGGGCGTGTGACTAATTTGTACCCTGGTCGTGACGCTCCAGATAGTAGTGCACCGCCTCTCTGCCACCTCCCCCACGTCCCGGGTCCCCTCCTTCTGCAAGCACTCAAAATCCTTGGTCAGCCATAGTTTGACACCTCTGGGTATTGGCAACCCCGTATCTGCCCCCTGCGCCCATACATCCAATTTCCTACAACGTTCCCGCATAGTGACATCCTTGAAATCCGTGAGGTTTCCTGCCGCCTTAAAACGACTAGAGCCGAGAAACCCCAAACACTCTGCCTCGCACCAAGGGCGACTATTATGGGGCCCCTCCCATGCCTCTGCATCCCTGTCACACTGAGCCCAACTGAACTTCGTGCCCTTCACCAGCAGCCTATCCGGACGTGCCTTGGAGCAGACATAACAATCCTCTATCTGATTCTGCACGCTTGTGTACTGGACCCACTTAAACCACTCATTCCCTAAAGCCGCCCTATACATAGGGTCAGACTCCGGGTCTTCCTCGTCATAGTCATAGTCGCCCCCATCTTGTTCCCCGGGAGGAAGCAAACCCCTCAACCTGGCCCGGAGTGAGCCCACTAAGTCCCTCAACGTTCCGGCCCCCACCTCTTCCGAGTCAGTGTCCTTGACCTCCCTTTTTCCCCTCACCCCTGTCCCCTGTGATTGGTTCGGGACAGGCTCAACCCTCCTTTCTACCCCTGCCGCAGTTGCATCGTAGAACATGTTACACCCTTTCTCATCAAACCTTCCTCTAGCCAAGGGCATACCATTGGGCCAATACGTCAGTGCCTTGAACTTTGGCATCCACACTCGGATGGGTCTATCTATCGCACAGGAATCATCAAAACAACCCACGGGCAGGACAAACCCAACCTCGCTTTGCCCCCCAGGAGGCTGACATTCGGGCACCTGAATAGTCGCATGTATACCCCACTCCCCGTTGGTGGAACGTAGATGGAGCATACCCTCCCCTCCTTCTACGTCGAAGAATAGCGATGCCTGGAAAGTACAAATGTTGCTAGTTGGCTGGGGCGGGAGCGCACTCACTATGGCTTCGAGAACACAATCCTCTAAGCCGTAGGACCATCCTGCATCCTGAGCGACGTATGGTACATATGCTGACGGTATGTGATACAGCCTCTGCTCCTGATGATCGTTAACCTTCCTCCATACCCCCCCTTCTTCCTGTCTCAACTCGGAAGATACTAGACCATAGCCCGAGGCGCCATACGTTGACATCCACGCGCCCTCGTCGCGCAAAGGGGAACATACACCTCTCCTGCATGCCAAACCGAAACTCACAACTGGGTAATCCCCGCTCCGCAGCATGCAAGGGCCCCTCGTCGCCTTGGCCCTGGCCATAAAGTCCTGACTGTCTTCTGGCGTAACCTCCCATGTCGTCATTCCCTCAGTTGCAACTATCTTCACCCCCATTGTCCATGTCAACAACGCCCCGGTGTATACATTCTTGGCCAGGAGCCATACTGCTATAGCACAGAGCTCTTTCCCCACCACTAGGGGGTCCTGTACCATGCCAACTGGAGGATCAGGCCTCCGCCACTCCGCTGAAACTGGGACCGCCCATTTATCCAACTGTATTGCGCAAATGGAGACGTCAGCTCTCCCGTCCACGTCTACTACCTCCGTCAATGTAGCGTTGGCATATGCACGCACTATATGCCTCTCAGGACGGTCTATGCGCACCGTGCATTCAGCGGCCCAACATGAAACGGATCTTAAGTAGTATTTAGAGGCAGATGGTAGCGAGCAGAACTTCGTTGCCTCTTTTAGCGTCGCCGTCCACCGTCCCACCTCTAAACTCAATCTCATTCTGTTACGCTCTGCACTCCAATGGATGATGATTACACACATATTGTGATACTGCTGAGGGCGTATTGCTGACACCAACATTGACACCGCACATTTCACAATCCGATCCTCGTTAGTATAGTGGTAAGTATCCCCGCCTGTAACGGGGGAATGGTCAAAATCAAAAACATGCCCTTGCGGTCCTCCGGAAAACACCCCTTTTGGTTGTCCTCTTATCTTCTCCCCCCCTCCCTCGACGAGAGGCAGAGGGGGCGCCTGATTCTGAGCCTGGTCATGAAAGCCTGCCGGTACTTGAGCCTGAGCGGGACCCCGTGGGACTCTTACCCACTCAAACCCGTCATCCTCAAGGACGGGTCGACCGTGACGGTTCTCAATGACGTCGTTGCCGCCGGCCGACCGTCCGCACACCGCCGCCAACATCTGCGGGAGCATCAGCAGGCACTGCACCTTCCAGTTGCCGTCTCGGGCCCTCCATGTCGGGTTCTGCATAATTGCGATCGATTGTATCCCCCAAGAGGTTGCTGCTGGCCTTTATGCAGTGATTGAAGTGGAACCAGGTCGCTGATCCTTTGACTTGGACTGCCGTCCCAGTTGATCGGATCACCTCGTACGGGCCCTCTCTCCGGGGTGATGACCACTTTCTCTTGTGGACCTTTACGAAGACCAAGTCCCCAGGGATCAGCCTCGGTTTGGTGGCTTCCTTCTCCGCCTCCTTCACCCCCCTTTTCTCCTTTCTCTGCTCCTGTCGAAACACAGCTTCATGTATTTTAGTCACTTGCTGAAGATATTTTTTCAGATCTTGTTCAAAAATATCTAATGCCGGGCCCCTAGCCAGGTGTCTAAATGGCGGTGCTGGCATGCTGCGGCCTGTAAGCATTTCATGCGGTGTTAGCTGTGTTTGGCGGTTTACGCTGCTTCTAATAGCCATCAGAGCAAGCGGCAAAGCATCAATCCAGTTAAGCTTAGTTTGCATACAGATTTTCAACAGTTTGTTTTTAATGACCAGATTGGCCCTTTCCACCTTTCCCTGCGACCCGGGACTATAGACACAGGAAAGGCGCCGTCTTATACCTAATTTCTGCATCAGCCCTTTAACCACCTTGTCGATGAACTCGCGGCCATTATCGCTTTGTAATATCGTGGGAATTCCAAATCTCGGAACGACCTCGCGACACAGGAACTTGATCACTGTGTCCGCGTTCTTGTGTTTAGATGGAATGGCCTCAATCCAGCGACTAAAGCAGTCCTCTACTACCAGGAGGTATCGTTTGCCCTGCACTGGCGTTATCATCGCTTTGACCCTTTTAACCTCCTTCCAGTTAAGAGTACCCTCCTCCCGTTCGGATGCACTCCTTCCCCTACTTAGATGCACCTCTCCCCGTAAGGTTTAGGCAGTCCGCTACGACGCAACAACCAGCTCCTTTCTTAGGACTGCCTTGTCCGACGTCGGCCCCTCTCCCCCAACAGAGATGCAGGTCTCCACTTCCGGCGGTAAGGTCTCCTCTCATGAACGGAAGCAGTCCCCTTATTTTACCTTCAGGTGCAGTTTAAGGCTGGGTCCCTTTCCAACCTTAGGAGAGACAATCCAGATTCCTCTGAATTGACACCCCTTACCCTTCTGCTTCCCAGTGGTTCTTTTCAAACCTGCTGATCACAGAAGCACAACTCGCCTACTAACCCTGTATCGGTTAGTAAGGTTACTGTGGCCTGACTGTACATTGAGCCAGGTGCATTCATGCCACTGTTGTCCAGTCACTCACGGTCCCACATCCCGCGTGTCTGTGACTATAAACAGGGTCATAACGCTCTCCCAACCGGCTGGCGACCCAGTCGATAGCGACCTCATAGTCCGTCATCAAGTCAGGACCCCAAGCGGCTGACTGTCCGTAGTACCTATCAGCCACTCAGTTTAGAAACCGACGGTCTTGTCCCCACCCCGCTTGCTCCGGGCATGGAAATATTGACCGTTTTCGCCAGCCTTGCCTGTTCACGGCAGGAGCCGTGCCCCTTCCGGTGCACCGCCCTGCTCCTAGGTGTGGACTGTCGCCCACGTACCACCCAGTGCCCACACCAACTTACGTGCGACGTTTCCTGGGCCGACTAGGCGGTGCCACAGTGGTATGTTATTTCATACCTCGTTACGCACGAGGGCCTTCAGTCACTCCCCAGCACTATATTATGTGTTTAACGTGCGCCCAGACTCTTGCGAGCCCACTGCCGCCTGTTACGGACTAGAGGTTCGGGGTGCCTACCCCCTCCCTAATCCGTGTAGTCCATAATCAGGTGTCTGAATGGTCCCTCAGGGAGGGGTGTGTAAGCCGCCACTGTCGGTACTCCCTTGCGCACATTGCCCTGTAAGCATGTTAAACACCTGGCTAGTGTAACGTCAATTTGTGCCTGAAGCTTTGGGGACCAAAATCCCATTTTCGTGATTCGTCTCAGGGTCTCTGCTCTTGCACAGTGATCAACACCATGAGCCTCAGGTATCACCAAGGACAGAAGATCGATGGAGGCGACTATCAAACCGTTATGACTCCTCCACAGACCATCTGCCCCCCTTACAGCCCCCCTCTCCGTCCACGACTGTTTCTCGGCCTGCGTGGCTGAGTCCTGAAGATCACTAAAATTATCCTCAGTTACCTCAGTCGTCAGTTCGGCCGCAAACATCAGAACAGCCGTGGACGGTACCGCAGCCGCCGCCTTCGCGGCCTCGTCCGCCGCGTTGTTTCCCGTCGTCACAAAGGACAGGTATTTTCTGTGTGCCTGGCACTTTACGATAGCAATGCTTTTGGGCAACTTTACAGCCTGAATAAGCGCCACAACCTGCTTGTGGTGAAGGATCGGTGAGCCGTCCGATTTCTTAAAGCCTCTTGCCTTCCAAATGGCCGCGAATAGGTGGCATACGCCATGCGCATAAGCAGAGTCTGTAAAGATGTTAACCGTGCGATCTTTAGCTATTATGCATGCTTCTGTTAGTGCTATTAGTTCTGCAAGCTGGGCCGAACATGGTTGCATGCATTGTCCGGCCTTTCTTGTTAGTGTTTCTCCGTTAGGTTTGCACTGTACGACGGCGTATCCTGACCTTAAATTTTCCCCCTCCCGATAGCAGGACCCATCCACAAAAAGTGAGAGTTCTGCTATCGCGAGCGGGTCGACTCCCAAATCAGGACGGAGTTTCACGAAAGCCTGTACCTCCACCTCGCACTCATGCGGTTGACCCTCGCTCGGGAGTGGTACCAGATCCGCCGGGTTACTGCCGTGGCATGTTTTTATCGTAACGTCCGAGTACTGCAGGAGCCTCATGTAAGCCTGTTGCCGTTGGCTGGTCAGAACAAATTTGCCTCTTTCAATCAAGTTTGCCAATTTGTGATGTGTCCAAATGCAAATGTCATATCCCATTGTCACGGCCGTTGCTTTCTCATACATCAAATGTGCTGCGGCCAGGGCCTGATAACAAGGTGGCAGACCCTGCTCTACCGGCGAAAGAGCTCTAGAGTAATATGCTATCGGTTGTTTTTTCCCACTCCCCCCCTGTGTTTGAGTCAGGACAGCTGTCGCATGCTGCGCTCTATGTGAGACGAATAGGTGGAAACACTTCTCATAATCCGGCAGCGCCAGGGCAGGGGCCTGTAACAACAGACGCTTAATGTTTATGAACGCGTCCTCCCCCTCCTCGGTCCATGTCAAGGGAGCGCGAAGCTTGTCTGTACCCGCCTCTTTTATCATCATCCTCAACGGCGCTGTCGCTATCGTATAGTCCTCCACCCACTCAGAGCTGTACCCAGTCATCCCTAAAAACGTCATCATTTGTCGGACCGTCAATGGCCTAGGTGCCTTGGATACAGCTTCGAGCTGCGTGGGTGAGATGTTTTTTATGCCCTTTTGAATGACGCGAGACAAGTACTCAACTTTTGGCTGGCAGTACTGCAGTTTTGAACGGGATGCCTTGTGGCCAATCCACTCAAAACTTTGATGGAGTCCTCATGGCACTGCTGACGTGTATCCGAGCAGATTAGAATGTCATCTGCATACAGTAAGACCGTGCTGAGTAGTGTGTCGCACACTCCTTGCAGGTCTTCCTTGAGCGCCTTCGAGAAGTAATGTGGCGAGTGCGCGAACCCTTGTGGCAACCGGGTGTAAGAGTATTGTTTCCCCCTGTGGGTAAAAGCAAACAGATACTGAGACTCTTTTTCCAATGGAACACTGAAGAATGCCTGCGTGAGATCAATGACCGTATAGTACTGCGAGCTACTCGGGATGTTTGTCAGGAGTGTGTGTGGATTAGCGACTTCCGCCTCTGGTCCAGACACCACGTCGTTCACCGCCCTCAAATCGTGTACCAGTCTGTACCTAGCCCTGTCCGCCTTTAGCACTGGGTGGAAAGGTGTATTACATCTGGATTCGAAAGGGACGAGCACTCCTGCCTTTAACAGTCCCTCAATCTGATGTGATATAGCTTCCTCCGACTCTGGCTTCATTGTATATTGTCTGATAAAGGGTGGTCTACAACCCTTCTTTAACCTGACCTTCACTGGCTGTGCCGACAATATTAGACCCACATCTGTGTTGTGTTTTGACCACAACTGTTCTGGGGTGCGCGCCAACATGTCCTGTTCCAGCAAAGCGTCCGCCTCTGGAATAACGCAAGGGTCTCCTGGTAATCTGATTACTTGCGGTTTTGCCAAAACCGAAAAGGAAATCATTATTTTTATGAAACTCCCATCTGCGCTGTTCCAAATTAGCGGAGATTCCGTGGAGACCCACCTTTGAGTCTCGGATTCCTGTATCATTGAACCTAGATGTTCGGATTCGTAACCAGGATTCATTCTCAGAGTGATGTGTGGGGCGGCGTCTCTTAGTCTATGTTGTTCCCGTAGATACTTACTTGTGTTAACCCTCAACGCCGCGCCCTGTCTCCCTACAATTACCATAGATGAGTTAATCTGCACCTGCTCGGGCTGTCCCTGCAACCATGCCTTGTTCCTAATTAGGTCACTATTCGTCAAATACTGTAGTGTGCAATGTGCCTCCATGTTTGTTTGTCTAGACTGAGGCAGTTGGGCCTTCAGAAATGGCTCCCAGGGGTCACAGACCCTTTGCAGCTCTGCATCTATGTTGCCCAGCCAGAACACAGTGGCCTCTTTCTCCCCTGTCCCTTGTAACATCATTTGGTACACGTCTTGTTCAATTTGAATCCCCTCAGGCGTACATAGGATTTTACAGCCTAGTTTACACATTGCATCTCGTCCCAAGAGATTGCGCGGGGTGCTGGCCGAAATTAATACAGGTATTGTTATGGTCTTGTTGTTAAACGTCATAAAGATTGGATCTGACGTGGGTATTAGTTGTGTTTTTCCCGAGAATCCGACCGTCCGAACATACTGTCCAGACTGGGGTAAGTGAGCGGCGTATTTTTGCTTTATGCAGGAAAAACCTGCTCCAGTGTCTGCCATCATCTCTGTTAATTTGCCCTCCACTAGGACCTGCAGAATAGGTTCTTGCTCAGCTCCCTTGGAAACCACAATCATTTGATTTCCCCCCGTCGCATTCTCTGGGCACCCCTAGTGATTACCCCCCTGATTTCGGGGCCCTCTTGTCTCCCCCTGGTTGTAGGGCCCTTGTGACTCCCCCTGGCGCACGGGTCTTCCATACTCCGAGCCGGGACGGTATGGTTGCCCACATCTCATTTCCCTGTGTCCCTGCATGCCGCAGTTCCAACAGTGGAAACGGGAAAACTGTTGTTCGTTCCCCGGTCCCTGTGTAATCCGTGGGCCTGATTGCCCATTCCCTGCCTGCCGCCTGGGCGCCTGGTTCTGTGAACTATAGCCATAGCTTCTCACTACCTGAGGTGCAGGCGGGGGTCCCTGGTCCTGCATGGGTGGAGAGGTAGCAGATGACACCATTACTGCCTGCAGCCTCCTTTGGGGCTGCAGTTGTTGCTGAGTTAATTTCCTTGCGTCATTTCTATCCTGATCCCTGACTTTCTGCTCCTGAGCCCTTTGCTTCTCCACACTATGTGTCACATGTGCACAGAACAAAGGATAAGTCATGTCCATTAACCCCACCACGTCTTCCAGTCTATTCTTAACCACCTCTGGAAGCCCTCTCATCACACTTTCTCTAAACATCGCTCTCTGCAACGGGTCAATTTCTGGGTTGTGTCCTAGCTCACCTCTCCACTCCTTCAGTACTTTGTTCACATAGGCGCCAGGCCCTTCCGTCTCCATTATGGGGTTGCCTGCCAGTTTTGCCGGATTAATACGTGATGGATATTGATTCCTGAGTTTGTACCACAACGCCGCTCTATGCGCGTTGAATATGTCTCCATCATGGGCCTGCGTGTCGCATGCCACTCGCATCGATGTATCACCCATGATGTCCCGGCAGGCACCAACTCCTAGCAAACGCGTCAACAGGGCTTTGACGTCACCCACTGCTAGCAGAGAAGGTGACGTATTTTCCTCAAACTGCATGATCCACCTGGAGGCTCCTTCTGAAAGGTCCGGTAGTCTTGCTATTAAGCCATCGATGTCTAGAGGTGACCATGGCATGTGAAAGATATCGTTCCCCTTTATTAGCAGGGGAAACTGGCCTGTGCTTGTCACACTTCCCAGGAATGTAGGGGCGAAAGTCAGGGTTCCTGTAATGTTTCCTTTCTCCTGTCCTGGTTTCGTGTCGTTCTCATCTTCCTCCTCAGTCAACAGTTTAGTGTGGCCACACGCTCCGTGTTTCTCTGATGTCTGCTGTGCCACATTTTGACGGGCCTCTTCCTCTATCTTCCTCCCGACTCCCTCCCTCTGCCTGCCCAGGTTCTCTACCTCCTCTTCCTCTGCATTATACAACTTCCGACGTGCTGTCTCGTTATATGCCGCCAGGACTTTCGGATAGAGATCCTGCGGGGTCAGTTTGGGGGGGGTATCTCGCCTAAGGGAGGTCTCTGATCTAGCGGGTGTCTCTGACCTAGCGGGGGTCCCTAATTCCGCCTCCTCATATTCTCCTCTTATTGTCACAGTGCCCACCGGCAATTGCGTGACATAAGGTGGGGATGTTGGTTTCCCTATATCCGTCTCTCTCTGATTTAGCGCTAAAGCTTCCTGCCTGTATGCTCTCCCCTTCTGGGCGTAGAGCTTCATTACCCCCAACTCTTCTGTCCTCTTTCTCAACCTCTTTTTGCTGTTGTCGCCTGGCTTGTGGTTACGAATCATTACATTCATCTCTTCGCATAGGCCGAGATCAAAAGTACCTCCGGAAGGCCATTTTGTGTCCCCCGCCTTTGTGCGCCTCTGCCAACGGACACCTACCTTGAGAATTAGGTTTTTTAGGAGCGGGTTCCGGTCTATCAGTATGTCTTCTGCTGTATGCATCTTGATTGAATTTAGGACAGGTGAGGCACTAGTGAAAACAAACCGTTATGCCAAGTGTGTAGTTGTTCGTGTTTACTAACTTTGTATATGTCTTGTGTGTTTATTGCGTTGTTTAGTGTGTGTGTGTGTGTGTGTGTGTATGTGTGTCTGTGTGTTCGTCAAGGACGCCACAGCGTTAGCGATCTGTTGTTGTGCATGTTTTTCCATTGGGTTTTATCTTATCGGGGGGGAAACCCTTGCGAGCACGGGGAGAACATGCAAACTCCACACAGAAAGGCCTGGGAGATATCCCACCTGGGTACCTGGCATCATGGAAACCTGGTCCCCAAGCGGGAATCGAACCCTGGACCTTCTTGCTGTGAGGCGACAGTGTTAACCACTACACCACCGTGCTAACAACAACAGTTCGAAACTGACTACCATGATAGCTTTAGAGATGGATGGCTATGATCACGGAGCAATAGTGTTAGGTGAAACAGATACATTTTCATTCATCACTCCTCGGCTAGTAGTAGCAAGGCTCTCTGCTTCTTGCCACTAGCTGTGTGTGACTCGCAGAGCCCCTGGCTGCCCTGCACCTGACGTGATGTCAGCATTAAGATGACACACGCACGTTATTGATCCATGGATTAAAATATGCATGTGCGTGGAGCTTGTGGTTTGGTCGACAAAATGTTTCATAAAACGCTAAAACGCTAAAACTGGGTGAAATTCAAAATGTCCCTTTAATAGGATAATTAAATCATTTGTGTAAAGTTAATTAAATGTTTCTCTTATCGTCAACATAGCCTATGAAAAGACCAAAACCAACTTCCAAGTCTGGTCCATCCAGCCAACATCAGATTATAGCTCATATCCAGAAGGCACACAACTCCATTGAGTTGTCATACAATTCAAAAACCACAAAAAAACAAATCACAGAGCCAGTGTGTTCTGGTCAGTATAATTCATCATGTTAAAACAAGTCACAGAGCTGTACTGTTTGTTTTGGTCAGTATAATTCATCATGTTAAAACAAGTCAGAGCTGTTTGTTCTGGTCAGTATAATTCATCATGTTAAAACAAGTCACAGAGCAGTACTGTTTGTTCTGGTCAGTATAATTCATCATGTTAAAACAAGTCACAGTACTGTTTGTTCTGGTCAGTATAATTCATCATGTTAAAACAAGTCACAGAGCTGTTTGTTCTGGTCAGTATAATTCATCATGTTAAAACAAGTCACAGTACTGTTTGTTCTGGTCAGTATAATTCATCATGTTAAAACAAGTCAGTACTGTTTGTTCTGGTCAGTATAATTCATCATGTTAAAACAAGTCACAGTACTGTTTGTTCTGGTCAGTATAATTCATCATGTTAAAACAAGTCACAGAGCTGTTTGTTCTGGTCAGTATAATTCATCATGTTAAAACAAGTCACAGAGCTGTTTGTTCTGGTCAGTATAATTCATCATGTTAAAACAAGTCACACAGCTGTTTGTTCTGGTCAGTATAATTCATCATGTTAAAACAAGTCACAGAGCTGTACTGTTTGTTCTGGTCAGTATAATTCATCATGTTAAAACAAGTCACAGCTGTTTGTTCTGGTCAGTATAATTCATCATGTTAAAACAAGTCACAGAGCTGTGTGTTCTGGTCAGTATAATTCATCATGTTAAAACAAGTCACAGTACTGTTTGTTCTGGTCAGTATAATTCATCATGTTAAAACAAGTCACACAGCTGTGTGTTCTGGTCAGTATAATTCATCATGTTAAAACAAGTCACACAGCTGTTTGTTCTGGTCAGTATAATTCATCATGTTAAAACAAGTCACACAGCTGTTTGTTCTGGTCAGTATAATTCATCATGTTAAAACAAGTCACAGAGCTGTTTGTTCTGGTCAGTATAATTCATCATATTAAAACAAGTCACAGCTGTTTGTTCTGGTCAGTAATATAAATCATCATGTTAAAACAAGTCAATACTGTTTGTTCTGGTCAGTATAATTCATCATGTTAAAACAAGTCACAGTGCTATTTGTTCTGGTCAGTATAATCCATCATGTTAAAACAAGTCACAGAGCTGTTTGTTCTGGTCAGTATAATCCATCATGTTAAAACAAGTCACAGTACTGTTTGTTCTGGTCAGTATAATTCATCATGTTAAAACAAGTCACAGTACTGTTTGTTCTGGTCAGTATAATTCATCATGTTAAAACAAGTCACAGTACTGTTTGTTCTGGTCAGTATAATTCATAATGTTAAAACAAGTCACAGAGCTGTTTGTTCTGGTCAGTATAATTCATCATGTTAAAACAAGTCACAGTACTGTTTGTTCTGGTCAGTATAATTAATCATGTTAAAACAAGTCACAGAGCTGTTTGTTCTGGTCAGTATAATTCATCATGTTAAAACAAGTCACAGTACTGTTTGTTCTGGTCAGTATAATTCATCATGTTAAAACAAGTCACAGAGCTGTTTGTTCTGGTCAGTATAATTCATCATGTTAAAACAAGTCACAGAGCTGTTTGTTCTGGTCAGTATAATTCATCATGTTAAAACAAGTCAATACTGTTTGTTCTGGTCAGTATAATTCATCATGTTAGAACAAGTCACAGTACTGTTTGTTCTGGTCAGTATAATTCATCATATTAAAACAAGTCAATACTGTTTGTTCTGGTCAGTATAATTCATCATGTTAAAACAAGTCAATACTGTTTGTTCTGGTCAGTATAATTCATCATGTTAAAACAAGTCACAGAGCTGTTTGTTCTGGTCAGTATAATTCATCATGTTAAAACAAGTCAATACTGTTTGTTCTGGTCAGTATAATTCATCATGTTAAAACAAGTCACAGAGCTGTTTGTTCTGGTCAGTATAATTCATCATGTTAAAACAAGTCACAGCTGTTTGTTCTGGTCAGTATAATTCATCATGTTAAAACAAGTCACAGAGCTGTTTGTTCTGGTCAGTATAATTCATCATGTTAAAACAAGTCAGTACTGTTTGTTCTGGTCAGTATAATTCATCATGTTAAAACAAGTCACAGTACTGTGTGTTCTGGTCAGTATAATTCATCATGTTAAAACAAGTCACAGCTGTTTGTTCTGGTCAGTATAATTCATCATGTTAAAACAAGTCACAGTACTGTTTGTTCTGGTCAGTATAATTCATCATGTTAAAACAAGTCACAGAGCTGTTTGTTCTGGTCAGTATAATTCATCATGTTAAAACAAGTCACATAGCTGTTTGTTCTGGTCAGTATAATTCATCATGTTAAAACAAGTCACAGTACTGTTTGTTCTGGTCAGTATAATTCATCATGTTAAAACAAGTCACAGTACTGTTTGTTCTGGTCAGTATAATTCATCATGTTAAAACAAGTCACAGCGCTGTTTGTTCTGGTCAGTATAATTCATCATGTTAAAACAAGTCACAGTACTGTTTGTTCTGGTCAGTATAATTCATCATGTTAAAACAAGTCAATACTGTTTGTTCTGGTCAGTATAATTCATCATGTTAAAACAAGTCACAGAGCTGTTTGTTCTGGTCAGTATAATTCATCATGTTAAAACAAGTCACAGTACTGTTTGTTCTGGTCAGTATAATTCATCATGTTAAAACAAGTCACAATACTGTTTGTTCTGGTCAGTATAATTCATCATGTTAAAACAAGTCACAGTACTGTTTGTTCTGGTCAGTATAATTCATCATGTTAAAACAAGTCACAGTACTGTTTGTTCTGGTCAGTATAATTCATCATGTTAAAACAAGTCACAGAGCTGTTTGTTCTGGTCAGTATAATTCATCATGTTAAAACAAGTCAATACTGTTTGTTCTGGTCAGTATAATTCATCATGTTAAAACAAGTCACAGAGCTGTTTGTTCTGGTCAGTATAATTCATCATGTTAAAACAAGTCAATACTGTTTGTTCTGGTCAGTATAATTCATCATGTTAAAACAAGTCACAGAGCTGTGTGTTCTGGTCAGTATAATTCATCATGTTAAAACAAGTCACAGAGCTGTTTGTTCTGGTCAGTATAATTCATCATGTTAAAACAAGTCAATACTGTTTGTTCTGGTCAGTATAATTCATCATGTTAAAACAAGTCACAGAGCTGTTTGTTCTGGTCAGTATAATTCATCATGTTAAAACAAGTCACAGCTGTTTGTTCTGGTCAGTATAATTCATCATGTTAAAACAAGTCACACAGCTGTTTGTTCTGGTCAGTATAATTCATCATGTTAAAACAAGTCACAGAGCTGTTTGTTCTGGTCAGTATAATTCATCATGTTAAAACAAGTCACAGTACTGTTTGTTCTGGTCAGTATAATTCATCATGTTAAAACAAGTCACAGAGCTGTGTGTTCTGGTCAGTATAATTCATCATGTTAAAACAAGTCAATACTGTTTGTTCTGGTCAGTATAATTCATCATGTTAAAACAAGTCACAGAGCTGTTTGTTCTGGTCAGTATAATTCATCATGTTAAAACAAGTCACAGCTGTTTGTTCTGGTCAGTATAATTCATCATGTTAAAACAAGTCACAGCTGTTTGTTCTGGTCAGTATAATTCATCATGTTAAAACAAGTCACAATACTGTTTGTTCTGGTCAGTATAATTCATCATGTTAAAACAAGTCACAGCTGTTTGTTCTGGTCAGTATAATTCATCATGTTAAAACAAGTCACAGCTGTTTGTTCTGGTCAGTATAATTCATCATGTTAAAACAAGTCACAGCTGTTTGTTCTGGTCAGTATAATTCATCATGTTAAAACAAGTCACAAGCGGTTTGTTCTGGTCAGTATAATTCATCATGTTAAAACAAGTCACAGTACTGTTTGTTCTGGTCAGTATAATTCATCATGTTAAAACAAGTCACAGTACTGTTTGTTCTGGTCAGTATAATTCATCATGTTAAAACAAGTCACAGTACTGTTTGTTCTGGTCAGTATAATTCATCATGTTAAAACAAGTCACAGAGCCGTTTGTTCTGGTCAGTATAATTCATCATGTTAAAACAAGTCACAGAGCTGTTTGTTCTGGTCAGTATAATTCATCATGTTAAAACAAGTCAATACTGTTTGTTCTGGTCAGTATAATTCATCATGTTAAAACAAGTCACAGAGCTGTTTGTTCTGGTCAGTATAATTCATCATGTTAAAACAAGTCACAGTACTGTGTGTTCTGGTCAGTATAATTCATCATGTTAAAACAAGTCACAGAGCTGTTTGTTCTGGTCAGTATAATTCATCATGTTAAAACAAGTCAATACTGTTTGTTCTGGTCAGTATAATGCATCATGTTAAAACAAGTCACAAGCTGTTTGTTCTGGTCAGTATAATTCATCATGTTAAAACAAGTCACAGTACTGTTTGTTCTGGTCAGTATAATTCATCATGTTAAAACAAGTCACAGAGCTGTTTGTTCTGGTCAGTATAATTCATCATGTTAAAACAAGTCAATACTGTTTGTTCTGGTCAGTATAATTCATCATGTTAAAACAAGTCACAGAGCTGTTTGTTCTGGTCAGTATAATTCATCATGTTAAAACAAGTCACACAGCTGTTTGTTCTGGTCAGTATAATTCATCATGTTAAAACAAGTCACAGTACTGTTTGTTCTGGTCAGTATAATTCATCATGTTAAAACAAGTCACAGAGCTGTTTGTTCTGGTCAGTATAATTCATCATGTTAAAACAAGTCACAGTACTGTTTGTTCTGGTCAGTATAATTCATCATGTTAAAACAAGTCACAGAGCTGTTTGTTCTGGTCAGTATAATTCATCATGTTAAAACAAGTCACAGAGCTGTTTGTTCTGGTCAGTATAATTCATCATATTAAAACAAGTCACAGAGCTGTTTGTTCTGGTCAGTATAATTCATCATGTTAAAACAAGTCACAGTACTGTTTGTTCTGGTCAGTATAATTCATCATGTTAAAACAAGTCACAGCTGTTTGTTCTGGTCAGTATAATTCATCATGTTAAAACAAGTCACAGAGCTGTTTGTTCTGGTCAGTATAATTCATCATGTTAAAACAAGTCACAGTACTGTTTGTTCTGGTCAGTATAATTCATCATGTTAAAACAAGTCAATACTGTTTGTTCTGGTCAGTATAATTCATCATGTTAAAACAAGTCACACAGCTGTTTGTTCTGGTCAGTATAATTCATCATGTTAAAACAAGTCACTATACTGTTTGTTCTGGTCAGTATAATTCATCATATTAAAACAAGTCACAAGCTGTTTGTTCTGGTCAGTATAATTCATCATGTTAAAACAAGTCACAGTACTGTTTGTTCTGGTCAGTATAATTCATCATGTTAAAACAAGTCACTATACTGTTTGTTCTGGTCAGTATAATTCATCATGTTAAAACAAGTCAATACTGTTTGTTCTGGTCAGTATAATTCATCATGTTAAAACAAGTCACAGTATTGTGTGTTCTGGTCAGTATAATTCATCATGTTAAAACAAGTCACAGAGCTGTTTGTTCTGGTCAGTATAATTCATCATGTTAAAACAAGTCACAGTACTGTTTGTTCTGGTCAGTATAATTCATCATGTTAAAACAAGTCAATACTGTTTGTTCTGGTCAGTATAATTCATCATGTTAAAACAAGTCACAGAGCTGTTTGTTCTGGTCAGTATAATTCATCATGTTAAAACAAGTCACACAGCTGTTTGTTCTGGTCAGTATAATTCATCATGTTAAAACAAGTCAATACTGTTTGTTCTGGTCAGTATAATTCATCATGTTAAAACAAGTCAATACTGTTTGTTCTGGTCAGTATAATTCATCATATTAAAACAAGTCACAAGCTGTTTGTTCTGGTCAGTATAATTCATCATGTTAAAACAAGTCACAGAGCTGTTTGTTCTGGTCAGTATAATTCATCATGTTAAAACAAGTCACAGAGCTGTTTGTTCTGGTCAGTATAATTCATCATGTTAAAACAAGTCAATACTGTTTGTTCTGGTCAGTATAATTCATCATGTTAAAACAAGTCACAGAGCTGTTTGTTCTGGTCAGTATAATTCATCATGTTAAAACAAGTCACAGAGCTGTTTGTTCTGGTCAGTATAATTCATCATGTTAAAACAAGTCACAGTACTGTTTGTTCTGGTCAGTATAATTCATCATGTTAAAACAAGTCACAGAGCTGTTTGTTCTGGTCAGTATAATTCATCATGTTAAAACAAGTCACAGTACTGTTTGTTCTGGTCAGTATAATTCATCATGTTAAAACAAGTCACAGAGCTGTTTGTTCTGGTCAGTATAATTCATCATGTTAAAACAAGTCACAGTACTGTTTGTTCTGGTCAGTATAATTCATCATGTTAAAACAAGTCACAGAGCTGTTTGTTCTGGTCAGTATAATTCATCATGTTAAAACAAGTCACAGAGCTGTTTGTTCTGGTCAGTATAATTCATCATGTTAAAACAAGTCACAGTACTGTTTGTTCTGGTCAGTATAATTCATCATGTTAAAACAAGTCACAGTACTGTTTGTTCTGGTCAGTATAATTCATCATGTTAAAACAAGTCACAGAGCTGTTTGTTCTGGTCAGTATAATTCATCATGTTAAAACAAGTCACAGTACTGTTTGTTCTGGTCAGTATAATTCATCATGTTAAAACAAGTCACAGTACTGTTTGTTCTGGTCAGTATAATTCATCATGTTAAAACAAGTCACAGTACTGTTTGTTCTGGTCAGTATAATTCATCATGTTAAAACAAGTCACAGCGCTGTTTGTTCTGGTCAGTATAATTCATCATGTTAAAACAAGTCAGAGCAGTACTGATGGCCTGTTGGTTTTGGTCTGTTCTTAGGCAAAATGATGACAAAAAACACTAAGTTACACCGGATAAAGGCATAATCCTCACCAGAGCCTAAATGTGAACTGTGAATGGACTGACATGCATGCACACCAAAAACAACACTGGTAAGGAAGAAAAGGCAGACACAAAAGGGGCGTGTTCATTTCCAGGCTATCCTACTCTTTATTTAATGCAAATTACAGTACCGGGGGGAGGGGGGGCTATTCCTCAGAGCACGCAGAGGGAATATTTACAGAGGCGCACATTTAGCATACCTTCACAGAACAAAAAATTAAAAAAGGAAAATTAAATTCAAATCAAACAAAAACTTCAGTCACAAACGGAGGCATTCAAGTAGTAGTATTGTTATACAGGATGTCTTTTGTAGTATTTTCTTTCAAATTCTTAAATTGTTTTAATCTTTTAAACCCAGATGACAGATCATTCTTCTGCCAAGGGTGTATGTGCGATACGATGATGGGGGGGGGGGGGGGGGTACATAGCCCCACCACCATCCTGTTTTTTTTGTTCGTCTTTTTTGGTAACCTTTGTGGCGTTTTCAACTCTGTTTAAACAGGAGTCAGGGGGGAGGGGTGACATGATTCACTGTGTTTTACAGGCTGTGTGTGGGGGGGGGGGGGGGGGGGGGGTAGCAACACGTTCATGAATGCAAAAATTACAGCAAGCAGGACATGACTGGAACCTTGGGGCGCTAATGAACACCCCTCGAGAGGACGGGGGGCGAGACAAGAGGAAGAAACGAGACAGGATACATTATTGCCTCTGAGGATGGCTCTTCATCATCATCGTCATCACAACATCTGCATCTTAAGTTTGGTTCTGGAACCAACACCAGACAATGCACTGTAATAACAGTTGACCTGTTGACCCCTACACTGCCCCCTCCTTCCATCCTGGTCATGATGCCAAGACAATGGTATGTGTTTGTGTGTGTGCGTCCGCAACAAGACACAAATCTTTAAAACACTTATCAAAATAAAAACACCTTAAATCTACCATATCTTCCGTTAAGGAAAGAATATCCCTGTGATTAACGGTATCCGTCGTTATGTCACAGGAACATGTGAGCACTGAGACGAAGGAGGAAGGGAGCAAGGCGGTGGTCGGCATTGAGGGTCCAACTTCATTCAAAGTGGAAGAGTGTGAGAGCGACGAGGACACTGAACAGCACCGGGGCAGTCACAATGCAGAGGAGAGCGATGGAGGGAAGGAGAGAAGGAAGGGAGGGAGGGGAGGAGGAAGGGAGGCGAGGAGGAAGGGAGGCGAGGAGGAAGGAACGGAGGAGAGGAGGAAGGAACGGTGGGGGAAGGGGTGGGGGCAAGGCGAATGTGTATGAAAGCAAAGGCACTCCAAACTATTTAGATACACTATACATGACTAGTTTCTCGATACAATAATACAGGTTAATAACAGCTTGTCATCTACCATACTGTACAGGTAAGGATTGAACTATATGGCTGGATAGAAGCTCATCATCATCATCATCGTCATCATCATCTACAATATCCATAAACAACGTCAGTTTTCGCCCTGATTCTTTTTAGATTATTTTTTTGTAATGTTCTATCCCCCCCTCCCCCCCTCCCCATTGTAATCGTCTTTGTTTTTGCTCATAAACGGTACATGGGTCTGCATATATATATATATATATATATATATATATATATATATATATATATATATATATATATATATATATCGCCACACACACACACATATACCTTGAACACAACATGTAAAAATAACAGATAATCGAACAAACATAAAAAAAAATCAAAACAACAAACGTACAAGTCAGGATTTTGGTGAGGAGCATTTAGAGCTGTATGTACAAATTCTGCTGTTGTGGTTTTTATTTTCTTTCTTCGTTTTTTCTCTCCTTTTTTTCTTTTTCTTTTTTAACCGTAGTAGTAGTGAATCTTCTCTGGTAGTAGACAGGCTGTACCGAGTGGCTCTAGTGGGTGTGGCGACAAGACGAGGAGAGAAAGAGAGAGAGAAAGAGGGGAAGTATGCTTGACTAAACATTTAGTCGAGTGGTCACGATATACGAGAGAGGGTCTCCTCCCCTGAACACCCACAGGACTCCACTCCCGATAAGAAACAAAAGTAGAGAGAAGAGACCGGAGGGTCGAGTCGGGAGGAGAGACGTGTCCCCCTACGGACGCTGAATTGTCACAGCCGCAGCAGCAAAAAAAAATTATAATAATTGATACCTTGATAAGGTAATCTGTTACTTTTCTCCATGCGGTGGAAACGTGTCAGTGTTTCTCCTTCAGTTAGCTCAATAAAAGCTTAGCGTTCCTCGTCCACGGGAAGTCCAAAGCAAACTAATCAACTTCTTTTCAGCGACGCAGCCGAAAGTATAGTATATTTTTCTTGGTTTAGCCGGTAGGAATTCCATTGTGATATGACAGCAGTACAATCATGTCATGGCACCTGGTCTTTCCCTCATCCAATTTCCGTCATGTATATTATTTTGTATAATACTACATAAAGAAAACAACTAATGTATACTGTTGAGGACGGTATTGTAGAAATGCTTACCCCGGTATGGCTCCAAGACGCTATACCTTAAAATACGGTATGCCACAGCCCTAATTTGAATTAAGTATAGGAACGCATGCTAACAAACTTTTTTTTAGTTTTTTTTTCAATTCACCAAGGAGCCAGAAAATTGCAGAAACCTTTTCCCAACACGTTGTGACAAGTGCCTTTCGATGAAAAATAACAGACTCAAATTCTAATTGTCGAGGTATTTCCTTTTGACAAGACATAAAAAGGACACGCTAGAGACGCCCCCTTGTGAGGCACACACGCTAGAGACGCCCCCTTGTGAGGCACACACGCTAGAGACGCCCCCTTGTGAGGCACACACGCTAGAGACGCCCCCTTGTGAGGCACACACGCTAGAGACGCCCCCTTGTGAGGCACACACGCTAGAGACGCCCCCTTGTGAGGCACACACGCTAGAGACGCCCCCTTGTGAGGCACACACGCTAGAGACGCCCCCTTGTGAGGCACACACGCTAGAGACGCCCCCTTGTGAGGCACACACGCTAGAGACGCCCCCTTGCTCTAATGTCTTCACAGCAGCAAATATTGCTACTGCTCTGTCAGTAATGAGCTCACCGATAAATGATTTCTGAACCATTGAAGTTAATATACATATATCTATATATACTTTTTATACATAAGGAAAAGTAATATATAAACCGTGTAATGTATGTATGCGTGTATGTTTTCGTATTCATATGTATAGAATATTATACAAGCACACAGGGGAACTGAGATACGTACAGGTCACATCTGCCGCGCGTGTCATAAGTCCCGGGAAATCTTTGCCCAGGACATATAAAACCAAAATAAAAACAAAGGTTGAATAAAACAGTTCATCTAACCATTTAAAACTGAAAAATAACTGAATCTTCTCCTACCAAAGTGGACTTCTCGTTTCCATATACACCAGGATCTTCATGCATTCATGTCTTTTTGTGTGTGTGTGTATGTATGTATGTATGTATGTATGTATGTATGTATGTATGTATGTATGTGTGTGTGTGTGTGTGTGTGTGTGTGTGTGTGTATGTGTGTACGCGTGCGTGAGCCTCATGCCTAGTCAGTGGAACTGGAGGTCAATGTGAATGTGAAAGGTCAAAGTTGAGGAGTGAGGAAGTTGCCCCTGGGTGATCCTAAACCACTCAGGCCATGCACTACAGGACCAACCAGGGGGGGGGGGGGGTCGGCCAGGGGTCAAGGGGTGGGGCAGGGGGCGAGGGGCTGGGGTCAGAGGTCAAATGATGAGGAAGTAGATAAAGAGGGGACGGGAGGGGGTTAAATACAGACATCTCAGGACTTAATCACTTCTTTTTTCTTTTCTTTTCTCTACAGATTGTCCATTTACAAACATTAGCAGGCTAAGTATACGATGTGAATACATGTACAGCGGTGTACTTTTAGAACGAGTACAGTCGACAGCCTCCCTCCCACCTCCACGTCTTCAGCGGTGCAGGAAGGAGAAACAGCTGGATGATGGCCGGTCAGGGGTAAGGAGGCAGATATGGGACGTTTGTTTTGTAGTAGTGGTGGTGGGGTGGGGCTGTTTGCCAGCTGTTGAAACCCCTGGCTGTGTCAGCATCACCGCTGCAGTCAGGGCAGCTCACCCTCCTCCCCCTGGCCTGGGTGGAGGGAGGAGCCGGGTGGGGTGGGGTGGGGGGGGGGGGGGGGGGGGGGGGCTAGGTTCAGGAGGTAGAGTTGGAGGCGGAGGCTGAGGCGGTGGTGGTGCTGGGTCCTCTCTCTGTGCCACTGCCGTCTAGAAGGGAAACATGAGGAGGAGAGGTGAGGGTTAATCTTTTTACTATACAGTTAGAACACAAAGACCAGAGTGAGAGATGGAGAGAAGAGGAGAGAAAAGAGGAGAGAAGATAAGAAGAGTAGAGAGGAGAAGAGTAGAGAAAAGAGAAGAAGAGTAGAGAAAAGAGGAAAAGAGGAGAGAAGAGGAGAGAAAAGAGGAGAAGAGAAGAAGAGTAGATAAGAGGAAATGAGAAGAGAAGGAGAAGAGATGAAGAGTAGAGAAGAGAATAAAATTTGAGAAAAGTAGAGAAGATAAGAAAATATAAGAGAACAGAAGAAAAGATAAGAAGAAAAGAGAGGAAGAGAAAATAAGAAGAAAATAGAAGAGAAGAAAGAAGGTGAGAAGAGAAAATGAGGGAGGAGAAGAGAAGGTTACCTTACTAATTCACTGTCAGGCAGTTGAAGGAAGTAGGAGATGGAGAGCAATAGAGAGAAAGATGAGGACAGAAGGAGGAAGAGAAAGAGTCCATGAGAGAAAGACAGGAGACAGACAGATCAGGAGAGAGGAATAAACAGACAAGATACACAGAGAGACGGACAGACAGACAGAGAGACAGACAAACAAAACAGACATACAAAGAGAGAGACAGCCAGATAGTCAGGACAGAGAGAGGCAGATAGACATACAGAGAGAGAGAGACAAACAAAACAGAGACAGACATACAAAGAGAGACAGTCAGATACAGGACAGAGAGACAGACACGACATAGAAAGACAGATAGACTGACAGAGAGAGACAGACATACAAGATGGAGAAAGAGAGAGAGAGACAGACAGACAGGACAGAGACAGACAAGACGGAGAAAGAGAGAGACAGACAAGACAGAGAGAGGTGGGCAGACAGACAGGTGTACCTGTAGTTGCAGAGGCGTTGGTAGGGGTGGAGGCAGCAGCCTGGCGGGCGTGGGCAGGGATGAGGATGGAGGCCAGGGAGGGGTTACTAGACAACTCTGAGAGAAGAAGACCAGAAGACAAGTTAGCTTCAGAGAAGACGACCAGAAGACAAGTTCGCTTCAGAGAAGACTACAAGTTAGCTTCAGAGAAGAAGACAAGTTAGCTTCAGAGAAGACAAGTTAGCTTCAGAGAAGAAGACAAGTTAGCTTCAGAGAAGACAAGTTAGCTTCAGAGAAGAAGACAAGTTAGCTTCAGAGAAGAAGACAAGTCAGCTTCAGAGAAGAAGACAAGTTAGCTTCAGAGAAGACCAGAAGACAAGTTAGCTTCAGAGAAGAAGACAAGTTAGCTTCAGAGAAGAAGACAAGTTAGCTTCAGAGAAGAAGACCAGAAGACAAGTTAGCTTCAGAGAAGAAGACAAGTTAACTTCAGAGAAGAAGACAAGTTAGCTTCAGAGAAGAAGACAAGTTAGCTTCAGAGAAGAAGACAAGTTAGTTTCAGAGAAGACAAGTTAACTTCAGAGAAGAAGACAAGTCAGCTTCAGAGAAGAAGACAAGTTAGCTTCAGAGAAGAAGACAAGTTAGCTTCAGAGAAGAAGACAAGTTAGCTTCAGAGAAGAAGACAAGTTAGCTTCAGAGAAGAAGACAAGTTAACGTCAGAAAAGAAGACAAGTTAGCTTCAGAAAAGAAGACAAGTTAGCTTCAGAGAAGAAGACAAGTTAACTTCAGAAAAGAAGACAAGTTAGCTTCAGAAAAGACAAGTTAGCTTCAGAAAAGAAGACAAGTTAGCTTCAGATAAGAAGACAAGTTAACTTCAGAAAAGAAGACAAGTTAACTTCAGAGAAGAAGACAAGTTAGTTTCAGAGAAGAAGACAAGTTAGTTTCAGAGAAGACCAGAAAACAAGTTAGCTTCAGAGAAGAAGACCAGAAGACAAGTTAGCTTCAGAAAAGAAGACAAGTTAGCTTCAGAAAAGAAGACAAGTTAGCTTCAGAGAAGACAAGTTAGCTTCAGAGAAGAAGACAAGTTAGCTTCAGAGAAGCAGACAAGTTAGCTTCAGAAAAGAAGACAAGTTAGCTTCAGAAAAGACGACCAGAACACAAGTTAGCTTCAGAAAAGAAGACCAGAAGACAAGTTAGCTTCAGAGAAGACGACCAGAAGACAAGTTAGCTTCAGAAAAGAAGACCAGAAGACAAGTTAGCTTAAGAAAAGAAGACCAGAAGACAAGTTAGCGTCAGAGAAGACAAGTTAGTTTCAGAGAAGACCAGAAGACAAGTTAGCTTCAGAAAAGAAGACAAGTTAGCTTCAGAGAATAAGACAAGTTAGCCTCAGAAAAGAAGACGAGTTAGCTTCAGAGAAGAAGACAAGTTAGCCTCAGAAAAGAAGACGAGTTAGCTTCAGAGAAGAATACAAGTTAGCTTCAGAGAAGAAGACAAGTTAGCTTAAGAAAAGAAGACAAGTTAGCTTAAGAAAAGAAGACAAGTTAGCTTCAGAGAAGAAGACAAGTTAGCTTAAGAAAAGAAGACAAGTTAGCTTCAGAGAAGAAGACAAGTTAGCTTCAGAAAAGAAGACAAGTTAGCTTCAGAAAAGAAGACAAGTTAGCTTCAGAAAAGAAGACAAGTCAGCTTCAGAAAAGAAGACCAGAAGACAAGTCAGCTTCAGAGAAGACAAGTTAGCTTCAGAGAAGATGATAGTGATCGGGTGCACTAGTTAAATTGTAAAGTCAGGAGTCAGGACTAATAAATGTATTCCCAGGGATTCCTTATTGGCTTGGGATATCTGGATTTTCTCTTCCACCGGAATGGGGTCTTTCCCATAAAATTACATATAACATCTACCTCATTCATGCATGCATGAAAAAGTGAGCACATTCATCTGACACCATCTCCCAGATGGGGCACAAGCTCTTCAGCAAGGTGGAGGGATCGCTGGAGAGCATAACATCTGTTATGAACTCTTATTGAGTGAGTCAAACTAAGATCAGCGGTGCAGAAATGACATATGGACAGTTCTGTCACCTTGCTTCTTCTGTGGAGAGATGTTTTAAGTATATACTGATAGATTTATAATCTGTATTATTGGAGTTCATGAAGAACGTGAGGAGTCTACTTCCAAGGGACAGTGGCAGTAGAGCAGTCGTCTGGTAATCGGAAGGTTCTCCCGGTTCGATCCTCCACTTAACCCATAACTGCTCCACAATGAGCCGGTTGGCACATTGCGTTGCCTTTGCCATCGGTGTGTGAATGTGTGAGTGAATGAGTGAATGTGAGGCATAAGTTGTAAAGCGCTTTGGATAAAAACTGTTAAATAAATGCAGTCCATTTAACCAGTAAAAAGGGAGGATGATGTCTCAGAGATGCAACACATGGATTGAATCAGACTTTCGGTGTGAGAATTGTGTTGCCATATTAGAGTGCGAGACCATCCGATATCCTTCGTTCATACACAATGATGTGTATGTTTCATGCAACCTGGCAACGCAAAGAGAAAATAAATTGCACAAATCTCTCTCCACCTGGCTACTAGTGTGAATCATTTTCCTTTTTAACTGCAACGCTAACAAACACCTCATGAGTTGTTTACGGCAGATTTCACTTCCTCTCTACGAGATCAATTTACAATTTAACCAGTTGTGGATTTGAAAGTGTAGCACTCAACACTTTGATGAACATTGTTACTCAGCTGATAAGAGTTGTGCCCTTCCTGATGACTTGTCGTACAGAACTTGTAAGTCGCTTTGGATAAAAGCGGCAGCTAAATGACACTTTTATCCAAAGCGACTTATAAATGTAAATGTAATGGCTCAGTCTAGCTGGCTGTATAGCTGGACCGGCGGTGCTTGGCTGATGTCCTTGATGCATTTGCAGTTGAAAAGCAAGCAGCCTACTATTGGAACATGGCAGAGGAAGATAGTATCTAAAGCAAATTCATCCCTGGATGTCTGCAACCTTTATGGCTCACTCCTATTGGACTGATGTGCGTAGCTTGAGAAATAACCAAGAACACGTCTAAACATTCAGAATAGGGATGTTCGATATTGGCTTTTTTACCGATATTGTCCAACTCTTAATTTCCGATACAGATATTAACTGATACCGATATATGCAGGGTCCCCCCAAAATCGGAATAATTTCAGGTAATTAACATTACATATCTCTTGTCGTGGAATTAACACAACATTATGCATACTTTTCACAATAAATAAAATAAGAATTTGTTCTTACTTGCTTGCCTGGGTAAACATTTTTGAAAACAGATCCTACCGATATTTTCCAATAACATTTGGATGCCAATATCGGCTGATAATATCGGTAGGCCGATAATATCGGACATCCCTAATTCAGAAGGAGAGCGCTGGCGAGGAGGACCTACCCTGGGTGGTGAAGTTGAAGAGGGAGGGCTTCTCCCTCCCGTTGGGCAGCTTGACGTTGGGGTCGCGGAGCTCGTCGAAGAAGGAGTGAGCGCAGGCCTCCAGCGGGGTGAGGCGCGCAGTGGGCGTGTACTCCAGCAGGCGGGAACACAGGGCGATGGCCTCGGGGGGCGTGCGCGGCCGGAACACCTAAACACCAGTCACGGACAACCACAGGAATCAACTGGCCAATCGCGGATAGGAGGTGGAATCAAGTCGACGATCATTTTGCGACTATTCTAAAAAAGGGGGAGTTGGGGTGAATGCATGCCGGTGGATGGATGTGGGTGGGGGTTGGGGTGGGGGTGGTACGGGCGGACGGCTGGGGATTAAAGGAATGGCACAGTAGTTCCCATGGCTATACTATCTAATAATATTCAACTCTAAAAGGTAAAGTGTAGTCAGCATTAGTAGCCTAACATTCTATTAAACTATTACAACTATTAGGCTTACATGATGAGCGCTGCTCATCTATTCCAGTTCATAGCCTGGTCCGATGTAGTGGCCTATTCTAAACACAGAGAGTTAAAAGCACCACTCAGTGATCCGCCGCGGTCGCGGCATTTTCCGCAAACATTATTGGTCGGCGTTGTAGCCAACGAGTGTATGTTTCCAACGATACCTCACGTGGGGGGGGGGGGGGGGGGGGGTACGAATAAGGGAACTAGGTGAAAGTTGATGAGCGAAAACCAGAAGTGATTCAGACTCCAGAACACACGGCGGTGTCGTGAGTTTTACTCTGACGTCTCTCAAAGACCCATTTGTGAATGGGTTTTTATACAATTTGGACCTGTACTACATAAGACTTCAGGCTATGGAACCGCAGTGTTTTCCAGCTTATACCTCTATGCTGGAATATTGAAATATGGAATCTTGCAACCACTACAGAAAAATGTGAGTACACAAGTTCAACTCAAGTTCAGACCTCTGTTACTCTCTATTTCATTAGCACTAAAAGTGATTTTCCTTTTTTGCATTAGTAACTTCAGAATGTTATCTTTCAAAAGAGACCAGGCTCATGCATGTGCTATAAGTATAAAGTATAAAGCTAAGCTTTGCAAAGAAAGTATGCAGTCCTCAAGTTTAAGTAAAATAATTGCCACTTTTCTGGGTGCCTGTTAAGAGGTTAATTAGTAATGCTTGAATAAATAAACTTGAACATAAGCTTAAATATTTGACCATCTGTGTAAATAAACATGTAAATCAAATTAATTCAAATAACACAAATCAACTGAACGTTCTACATAAAACATCTAAACGTTCAGCGCCGTCATCTCGCCAGCTCAGGTAAAAGCATATATATTTATATATATTTATGTCTTTAGAGTATATTTAGAGTATTATCTTTAGTAATCTGAGCAATACTAAGGTACCGAGGTTCAGCCCTGCAACAGGGCTTCACACTCTTGACTAAATGCTGTTCCACACAACAGCCACAAGGCGGAGTCTGAGAGGCAGCCACGAGGGCCCACCGACTGCCGATTGGCCCGATCGCATCGTCCAATGCCAGAGCGGCGGGGGCGGGGCTGCAGGCAGGCAGACAGGAAGAGGGAGCGTTCCATTTAAAGATGGGAGCAGGGAAAGCACCCCGCCACACGACACCTACCGCACGGCCTGCAGGCGACCTGCTGTCCACCCGTCAATCATTTACATCACATCCTGAGCAGGATGGACCTTATTATTACACAGTAGCTGTTGTCCAACATTCACAGCCTTACTGCTCCTGAAGACAAGTGTTCCTGGTCACTGATCCAGAGTCAGCTTCAGTGTGTTCGATTGAATAAGGTCCTGAAGATAAGTGATGTTGGTCACTGATCTAGAGTCAGCTTCAGTCTGTTAGATTGAATAATGTCCTGAAGATAAGTGATGTTGGTCACTGATCTAGAGTCAGCTTCAGTCTGTTAGATTGAATAATGTCATGAAGACAAGTGTTCCTGGTCACTGATCTAGAGTCAGCTTCAGTCTGTTAGTTTGAATAATGTCATGAAGACAAGTGTTCCTGGTCACTGATCTAGAGTCAGCATCAGTCTGTTAGTTTGAATAATGTCATGAAGACAAGTGTTCCTGGTCACTGATCCAGAGTCAGCTTCAGTCTGTTAGTTTGAATAATGTCATGAAGACAAGTGTTCCTGGTCACTGACCAGCAATGCGTTTTGTCCATTTATAATCTGGAGCAATAAAGGCTGGAATCAGACTCTAACCTGAAAACACCTCTACAGAGTAATCAAGGTGACAGTATACTGAGAACACCTCTCCACAGAGTAGTCAAGGTGACAGTATACTGAGAACACCTCTCCACATAGTAGTCAAGGTGACAGTATACTGAGAACACCTCTCCACATAGTAGTCAAGGTGACAGTATACTGAGAACACCTCTCCACAGAGTAGTCAAGGTGACAGTATACTGAGAACACCTCTCCACATAGTAGTCAAGGTGACAGTATACTGAGAACACCTCTCCACAGAGTAGTCAAGGTGACAGTATACTGAGAACACCTCTACAGAGTAGTCAAGGTGACAGTATACTGAGAACACCTCTCCACATAGTAGTCAAGGTGACAGTATACTGAGAACACCTCTCCACAGAGTAGTCAAGGTGACAGTATACTGAGAACACCTCTACAGAGTAGTCAAGGTGACAGTATACTGAGAACACCTCTACAGAGTAGTCAAGGTGACAGTATACTGAGAACACCTCTACAGAGTAGTCAAGGTGACAGTATACTGAAAACACCTCTCCACATAGTAGTCAAGGTGACAGTATACTGAAAACACCTCTACAGAGTAATCAAGGTGACAGTATACTGAGAACACCTCTCTACAGAGTAATCAAGGTGACAGTATACTGAGAACACCTCTCTACAGAGTAGTCAAGGTGACAGTATACTGAGAACACCTCTCTACAGAGTAGTCAAGGTGACAGTATACTGAAAACACCTCTACAGAGTAGTCAAGGTGACAATATACTGAAAACACCCATTCAGCTAGCTAGCTGATGAACACTGGTAGAGAATCTGACTAGTTCAGCTAGCTAGCTGGTGAACACTGGTAGATAATCTGACTAGGTCAGCTAGCTAGCTGGTGAACACGGGTAGATAATCTGACTAGTTCAGCTAGCTAGCAGGTGAACACTGGTAGATAATCTGACTAGTTCAGCTAGCTAGCAGGTGAACACTGGTAGATAATCTGACTAGTTCAGCTAGCTAGCTGGTGAACACTGGTAGATAATCTGACTAGTTCAGCTAGCTAGCTGGTAGGGGTGTAAAGGTACACGTATCCGTACCGAACCGTTTCAGTACTGGACCTAAGGTTCAGTACGGCTGTGTACCGAACGAATACAGCGGTATGTTAACCACTAACAACCGCCCCCACCGGGGGCTGTTTTTTTCACAATCTAATATAATTATTTAAAAAAAATGTATTTAACAAATCAATTATTAATTTCAATATAGAATATTCGTTGACAGCCCTACAAGTACAATTAGTTACTGCACACTACATCACCCCTGAGTGGAACATGGAAAGCCAAACTTTCCCCCACTGTACCGAAAACCCGTACCGAACCGCGACTTCAAAACCGAGGTACGTACCGTACCGTGGTTTTTGTCTACCGTTACACCCCTACTAGCTGGTGAACACTGGTAGATAATCTGACCAGTTCAGCTAGCTAGCAAGTGAACACTGTGATGGCCGTCAATGCAGAGCTTTATCAAGGTTTATGTGTGCCAAGATGGGGGCCTGACTGTAAACTAGGGATGTTCGATATTGGCTTTTTTACCGATGTCCGATATACCGATATTGTCCAACTCTTCATGTCCGATACCGATATCAACCGATACCGATATATGCGGGGTTTCCCCCCCAAAAAAACAGAATAATCTCAGGTAATTAACATTACATATCTCTTGTCGTGGAATTAACATTATGCATACTTTTGACAATAAATAAAATAACAATTTGTTCTTACTTAAATAAAGGTTAAATACATGTAAAAAAAAAAAAAAAAAAAAAAATGTAATGCCAATATCAGACATCCCTACTGTAAACGTTTGGGAACCACTGCTCCAGTCTATATCCCTTTTGTGTCAATGGGCAGATGACTCACTAAGACTAGCAGGTGAGATGAGCACTGAAATGGCAGGGGAGGGAGGGAGGGATAGTGGGAGGGAGGGAGGGATGGGTCTTAAGAGTAGTAAAAAGCTTCCTGTACCTGTTGACTCACCTTTGTCCAAGGATGTGCTTTGATCTGGGGGAACTTGAACTCTGTGTAGTTGGGGTTCATCTCTCGGATCTGCTCTCTAGTAGGGGTGCCCAGAACCTGGAGCAAAAAGAGAGGGAGAGAGGTACGGGAGAGGAGGCAGTCAGGATGAAGAGGGCATAGGAAAAAATTTGGGGGGACCAAGACGTAGAAACGGATGGAGAGGGAGAAGGAAAGTTGGACAAGACGAATTAATTAATTTCATGTTTAAATTACTAGACACTTTGACAAAGCATGTTGAGGTTGGTACATGAAGACACTTTGACAGCATGTTGAGGTCGGTATGTGAAGACACTTTGACAGCATGTTGAGGTTGATTTATGAAGGCCCGAATAAAGTACCTTGATAATTTCCACCAACTGATCCACTCCGCTATCGCCAGGGAAGATTGGTTGTCCTAGCAACAGCTCTGCCAACACACAGCCAGCTGACCACACATCTGCAAGGGGGGGGGCAACAACAAGAAAAGGAAGTGAGGGACAACAACACCAGATTTTCACAACAGCAACTGTAGTAGTAAACGTACCTATACTAGAGGTGTAGTAATAATAAATGTACCTATACTAGAAGTGTAGTAGTAATAAACGTACCTATACTAGAGGTGTAGTAGTAATAATAAACGTACCTATACTAGAAGTGTAGTAATAATAAACGTACCTATACTAGAAGTGTAGTAGTAATAATAAACGTACCTATACTAGAGGTGTAGTAGTAATAATAAACGTACCTATACTAGAGGTGTAGTAGTAGTAATAATAAACGTACCTATAATAGAGGTGTAGTAGTAATAAACGTACCTATACTAGAGGTGTAGTAGTAATAATAAACGTACCTATACTAGAGGTGTAGTAGTAATAATAAACGTACCTATACTAGAAGTGTAGTAGTAATAATAAACATACCTATACTAGAGGTGTAGTAGTAATAATAAACGTACCTATACTAGAGGTGTAGTAGTAATAATAAACATACCTATACTAGAGGTGTAGTAGTAATAATAAACGTACCTATACTAGAGGTGTAGTAGTAGTAATAATAAACGTACCTATACTAGAGGTGTAGTAGTAATAATAAACGTACCTATACTAGAGGTGTAGTAATAATAAACGTACCTATACTAGAGGTGTAGTAGTAATAATAAACATACCTATACTAGAGGTGTAGTAGTAATAATAAACGTACCTATACTAGAGGTGTAGTAGTAGTAATAATAAACGTACCTATACTAGAAGTGTAGTAGTAATAATAAACATACCTATACTAGAGGTGTAGTAGTAATAATAAACGTACCTATACTAGAGGTGTAGTAGTAGTAATAATAAACGTACCTATACTAGAGGTGTAGTAGTAATAATAAACGTACCTATACTAGAGGTGTAGTAATAATAAACGTACCTATACTAGAGGTGTAGTAGTAATAATAAACGTACCTATACTAGATGTGTAGTAGTAATAAACGTACCTATACTAGAGGTGTAGTAGTAATAATAATAATAAACGTACCTATACTAGAGGTGTAGTAGTAATAATAATAAACGTACCTATACTAGAGGTGTAGTAGTAATAATAAACATACCTATACTAGAGGTGTAGTAGTAATAATAATAAACGTACCTATACTAGAGGTGTAGTAGTAATACTAATAAACATACCTATACTAGAGGTGTAGTAGTAATAATAATAAATGTACCTATACTAGAGGTGTAGTAGTAATAATAATAAATGTACCTATACTAGAGGTGTAGTAGAAATAATAAACGTACCTATACTAGAGGTGTAGTAGTAGTAATAATAAACATACCTATACTAGAGGTGTAGTAATAATAATAAACTTACCTATACTAGAGGTGTAGTAGTAATAATAATAAACGTACCTATACTAGAGGTGTAGTAGTAGTAATAATAATAAACGTACCTATACTAGAGGTGTAGTAGTAATAATAATAAACATACCTATACTAGAGGTGTAGTAGTAATAAACGTACATATACTAGAGGTGTAGTAGTAATAATAATAAACATACCTATACTAGAGGTGTAGTAGAAGTAATAATAAACGTACCTATACTAGAGGTGTAGTAATAATAATAAACGTACCTATACTAGAGGTGTAGTAGAAATACTAATAAACATACCTATACTAGAGGTGTAGTAGTAATAAACGTACCTATACTAGAGGTGTAGTAGTAATAATAAACGTACCTATACTAGAGGTGTAGTAGTAATAAACGTACCTATACTAGAGGTGTAGTAGAAATAATAATAAACGTACCTATACTAGAGGTGTAGTAGTAATAATAATAAACGTACCTAAACTAAAGGTGTAGTAGTAATAATAATAAACGTACCTATACTAGAGGTGTAGTAATAATAATAAACGTACCTATACTAGAGGTGTAGTAGTAGTAATAATAAACGTACCTATACTAGAGGTGTAGTAGTAATAATAATAATAAACGTACCTATACTAGAGGTGTAGTAGTAATAATAAACGTACCTATACTAGAGGTGTAGTAGTAATAATAAACATACCTATACTAGAGGTGTAGTAGTATTAATAATAAACGTACCTATACTAGAGGTGTAGTAGTAATAATAATAAACGTACCTATACTAGAGGTGTAGTAGTAGTAATAATAAACGTACCTATACTAGAGGTGTAGTAGTAATAATAAACGTACCTATACTAGAGGTGTAGTAGTAGTAATAATAAACGTACCTATACTAGAGGTGTAGTAGTAATAATAAACATACCTATACTAGAGGTGTAGTAGTATTAATAATAAACGTACCGATACTAGAGGTGTAGTAGTAGTAATAATAAACGTACCTATACTAGAGGTGTAGTAGTAATAATAATAAATGTTCCTATACTAGAGGTGTAGTAGTAATAATAAACGTACCTATACTAGAGGTGTAGTAGTAGTAATAATAAACGTACCTATACTAGAGGTGTAGTAGTAATAATAAACGTACCTATACTAGAGGTGTAGTAGTAATAATAAACGTACCTATACTAGAGGTGTAGTAGTAATAATAAACGTACCTATACTAGAGGTGTAGTAGTAATAATAATAAACGTACCTATACTAGAGGTGTAGTAGTAATAATAAACGTACCTATACTAGAGGTGTAGTAGTAATAATAAACGTACCTATACTAGCGGTGTAGTAGTAGTAATAATAAACGTACCTATACTAGAGGTGTAGTAGTAGTAATAATAATAAACGTACCTATACTAGAGGTGTAGTAGAAATAATAAACGTACCTATACTAGGTGTAGTAGTAATAATAATAAACGTACCTATACTAGAGGTGTAGTAGTAGTAATAATAATAAACGTACCTATACTAGAGGTGTAGTAGTAATAATAATAAACGTACCTATACTAGAGGTGTAGTAGTAATAATAATAAACGTACCTATACTAGAGGTGTAGTAGTAATAATAATAAACGTACCTATACTAGAGGTGTAGTAGTAATAATAATAAACGTACCTATACTAGAGGTGTAGTAGTAATAAACGTACCTATACTAGAGGTGTAGTAGTAATAAACGTACCTATACTAGAGGTGTAGTAGTAATAATAATAAACGTACCTATACTAGAGGTGTAGTAGTAATAAACGTACCTATACTAGAGGTGTAGTAGTAATAATAATAAACGTACCTATACTAGAGGTGTAGTAGTAATAATAATAAACGTACCTATACTAGAGGTGTAGTAGTAATAATAATAAACGTACCTATACTAGAGGTGTAGTAGTAATAATAATAAACGTACCTATACTAGAGGTGTAGTAGTAATAAACGTACCTATACTAGAGGTGTAGTAGTAATAAACGTACCTATACTAGAGGTGTAGTAGTAATAATAATAAACGTACCTATACTAGAGGTGTAGTAGTAATAAACGTACCTATACTAGAGGTGTAGTAGTAATAAACGTACCTATACTAGAGGTGTAGTAGTAATAAACGTACCTATACTAGAGGTGTAGTAGTAATAAACGTACCTATACTAGAGGTGTAGTAGTAATAAACGTACCTATACTAGAGGTGTAGTAGTAATAAACGTACCTATACTAGAGGTGTAGTCCGTGGCACCAAAAATTAGCTCAGGAGCTCGGTAGTAGCGGGAACAGATGTAGGACACGTTAGGCTCCCCACGGACCAGCTGTTTAGCACTGTACACAACACACATCATCATCATCATCACCTTCATCATCATCTACAGATTGTTATTTGTGCATAACTTGACACTTTCACATTCGTCCCATGGAGAGGGAGAGCTTCTCTGTACCTGAAATCTAAGGCCATGGTTAGACTAGGTGTTTTTGTTTTTGTTTTGTTGCTGAATGAATACGTTTGCTGTCCCAGTTAAATAGAAATGCCGCTTTGGCAGGAAAACGCGTTGCCCTACTGACAACGCTGAAAAGGTGTTTTCGTTTTGGATACTCGCCAAAACTCGCAGACAACGTGTCATGTAATCTGCGCGGAGCCGTTGTTGCTCAACGCCCATGTGCAGTAGATACCGACATCTGCGTGCCCTCACCAACGTCCGGTGACGACAGAGCTGTCCCAAATAGCTGCAGCTACCATGTGTTGTCAAGTTATTGTTATAAGGACCCCAGTCCAAGCTACAACAGTCTGCATTTCCTTAACAATTGTTTGTATTGAGCCGTATTGTATTGTACCCATTCTGCAATATGTTAAATAAAGTTTACATCCATTCATTCTGCTAGCATTAACGATTGCATGAGCAGCTGGCTAACGTGAGCTAACGTTAGCTATCAGACCCTGTTAGCTCAGAGCTCCTTTTCCAATCTTAACAAGCATTAAACAAAATGGCCCAGTCATCTATTCACCTTTGTTTAATACATGAGGCGTTGTCTAATGTTATCTAGCTACTGATAGCTCCTGATATCATCAGTTTGGTGCTGGCTGGCTAACGTGAGCTAACGTTAGCTGCTAGCCACAATGCTATACTGTTGTACTGGCATATTCCATTCACGTTAGCATGTAGCTAACAACATCTGAGATCTTTTTGTGAGACTAAACTATCCGCTCTTGGTGGTCAATTGTGTTGATGTTAGTTTTGTTTCATCAACAAATGAGAGGCAGAACACAGTGAATGTATCCGTTTTGTTTATTGCACTTTTATTGCACTTTCTTTGCTCAAAAATAAGTGCTACATTGGCTAAATAGCTCACGGAGGCATTTAAAGATGGTGGCTTGTTGATTTGTTTGCAGGAAGTGTATTGGCACATCCAAGGTAACTACCTCCCCGCGCATGCTCAGTGCTGAATTCGAGACGCGATCCGTTGCGGTCTGACCACGCCTCGTTCTGACAAAACAAAAGTGCTCAGATCGCAAAACAAATGTCTAACTCGGCTGTCACTACATTGCGCTCTGGAAAGCGAAACTAATCTTGAAAACGAAACGAAAACACCCTGTGTGTAACCGACGCCTAAGTGTGATGTCACTAATAGGTTGATAGGTTGAACCTATCATGGTCCAATATGTGGTAACGTATTACCTCTATCTTCAGCTACACAGAAGTCACAGTAGTAGGTATTGACATGTCTTGAAAGAATATTAGATGGCTGGTAAATGGCTTTTTTTTTTTTTTTTTTTTTTTTTTTAATATAGCGCTTTTATCCAAAGTGCTTTACAATTTGTTCCTCACATTTTACCCATTCACTCACACATTCACACACCGACGGCGGAGGCAACCATGCAAGGTGCCAACCTGCTCATCGGGAGCAATTAGGGGTTAAGTATCTTGCTCAAGGACACATCGACACGCTGCCCAGGAGGAGCGGGAATCGAATCAGGAACCTCCGGATTGCCAGACGACTGCTCTACCTCCCGAGCCACTGTCACCCCAATTGGCTGCAGACTTAAAATTCCTGCTAAATATCAATGGGTGCTCATTTCCAATGTGTTAGTTAAAAGGTGTAGAGATGCTGCTAAGCCATTTTCAGTAGTTTATTGAAGGATTTGGTGAAAAAACATTTATACAAATTATTATTCAATATAGAACATTTGTGAGTGTTTGAAATACATCTGGAGGGGATGTTTAACACAGAATGTAGATGGGCCACCTGACTGTTTTGTTTGTTAGGTTGAAAGTATAATTTCAAGGTGTCCCATTGTCCATATTTTTCATCTTGGCTTCTCGTGATTAAACTGCAACATGGTTTTTTTCCTCTGCATCAGGGCCAAACAATGTGTTTGTACAATTCTCTCTGCTGGCAACAGCCTATTTACAAGCCGAGGAAAACCCTGGAGCTAAATACCAGTCTGACCTCACTGAGCGGAGACTGGGAGGGCGGTCCTGGCTTTGATTCCATCTCTGATTTTGCCATTGGTCTTTTATGATAAAGGTAAACTTAAGACAGATAACAAGGTGCTATAGATAACATTTTATGTAGTCATCTTTTTATTTATTTAGTATCTTTTATTTAATTTTACAGCTTTTAGAAAGTAAAGGAAGCTAGGCTAATGGTCTGTATCTGCTTCCATTCCTTTGTGCTAAGCTAGGCTAGCTTGCAGCCGGATAGTGTTCTACTGAGCGCACAGAGAGGAAACTGGTATCCATCTTCTTGTCTGACTCTGGAGAAGACGGTAAGCACATTTCACATAATGTTGGCGTCTTCCTTTAGGATAACCCTGAGAACTCCTTGTTACCCTGAGAACTCCTTGTTACCCTGAGAACTCCTTGTTACCCTGAGAACTCCTTGTTACCCTGAGAACTCCTTGTTACCCTGAGAACTCCTGGTTACCCTGAGAACTCCTGGTTAACCTGAGAACTCCTGGTTACCCTGAGAACTCCTGGTTACCCTGAGAACTCCTTGTTATGCTGAGAACTCCTTGTTACCCTGAGAACTCCTTGTTACGCTGAGAACTCCTTGTTACCCTGAGAACTCCTTGTTACGCTGAGAACTCCTTGTTACGCTGAGAACTCCTTGTTACACTGATAACTCCTTGTTACTCTCAGCACTCCTCGTTACCCTGAGAACTCCTTGTTACGCTGAGAACTCCTTGTTACACTGATAACTCCTTGTTACTCTCAGCACTCCTTGTTACGCTGAGAACTCCTTGTTACTCTCAGCACTCCTTGTTACCCTCAGAACTCCTTGTTACCCTCAGCTCCTTGTTACCCTCAGCTCCTCGTTACCCTCAGCTCCTTGTTACCCTCAGCTCCTTGTCCCTCAGCTCCTTGTTACCCTCAGCTCCTTGTTACCCTCAGCTTCTTGTTACCCTCAGCACTCCTTGTTACCCTCAGAACTCCTTGTTACCCTCAGCTCCTTGTTACCCTCAGCTCCTCGTTACCCTCAGCACTCCTTGTTACCCTCAGCTCCTTGTTACCCTCAGCTCCTTGTTACCCTCAGCTTCTTGTTACCCTCAGCTCCTTGTTACCCTCAGCTTCTTGTTACCCTCAGCTCCTTGTTACCCTCAGCTCCTTGTTACCCTCAGCTCCTTGTTACCCTCAGCTCCTTGTTACCCTCAGCACCTTGTTACCCTCAGCTCCTTGTTACCCTCAGCTTCTTGTTACCCTCAGCTCCTTGTTACCCTCAGCTCCTTGTTACCCTCAGCACTCCTTGTTACCCTCAGCTCCTTGTTACCCTCAGCTTCTTGTTACCCTCAGCTCCTTGTTACCCTCAGCTCCTTGTTACCCTCAGCTCCTTGTTACCCTCAGCACATTGTTACCCTCAGCTCCTTGTTACCCTCAGCTTCTTGTTACCCTCAGCTCCTTGTTACCCTCAGCTCCTTGTTACCCTCAGCACTCCTTGTTACCCTCAGCTCCTTGTTACCCTCAGCTCCTTGTTACCCTCAGCTCCTTGTTACCCTCAGCTTCTTGTTACCCTCAGCTCCTTGTTACCCTCAGCTCCTTGTTACCCTCAGCACCTTGTTACCCTCAGAACTCCTTGTTACCCTCAGCTTCTTGTTACCCTCAGCACCTTGTTACCCTCAGCTCCTTGTTACCCTCAGCTTCTTGTTACCCTCAGCTCCTTGTTACCCTCAGCACCTTGTTACCCTCAGCTCCTTGTTACCCTCAGCACCTTGTTACCCTCAGCTCCTTGTTACCCTCAGCTTCTTGTTACCCTCAGCTCCTTGTTACCCTCAGCTCCTTGTTACCCTCAGCACCTTGTTACCCTCAGCTCCTTGTTACCCTCAGCTCCTTGTTACCCTCAGCACCTTGTTACCCTCAGCTTCTTGTTACCCTCAGCTCCTTGTTACCCTCAGCACCTTGTTACCCTCAGCACCTTGTTACCCTCAGCTCCTTGTTACCCTCAGCTCCTTGTTACCCTCAGCTCCTTGTTACCCTCAGCTCCTTGTTACCCTCAGCACCTTGTTACCCTCAGCTCCTTGTTACCCTCAGCTTCTTGTTACCCTCAGCACTCCTTGTTACCCTCAGAACTCCTTGTTACCCTCAGCTCCTTGTTACCCTCAGCTTCTTGTTACCCTCAGCTCCTTGTTACCCTCAGCTCCTTGTTACCCTCAGCTCCTTGTTACCCTCAGCTTCTTGTTACCCTCAGAACTCCTTGTTACCCTCAGCTCCTTGTTACCCTCAGCTTCTTGTTACCCTCAGCTCCTTGTTACCCTCAGCTCCTTGTTACCCTCAGCTCCTTGTTACCCTCAGCACCTTGTTACCCTCAGCTCCTTGTTACCCTCAGCTCCTTGTTACCCTCAGCACCTTGTTACCCTCAGCTCCTTGTTACCCTCAGCTCCTTGTTACCCTCAGCACCTTGTTACCCTCAGCTCCTTGTTACCCTCAGCTCCTTGTTACCCTCAGCACCTTGTTACCCTCAGCTCCTTGTTACCCTCAGCTCCTTGTTACCCTCAGCACCTTGTTACCCTCAGCTCCTTGTTACCCTCAGCTCCTTGTTACCCTCAGCACCTTGTTACCCTCAGCTCCTTGTTACCCTCAGCTCCTTGTTACCCTCAGCACCTTGTTACCCTCAGCTCCTTGTTACCCTCAGCTCCTTGTTACCCTCAGCACCTTGTTACCCTCAGCTCCTTGTTACCCTCAGCTCCTTGTTACCCTCAGCTCCTTGTTACCCTCAGCTCCTTGTTACCCTCAGCTCCTTGTTACCCTCAGCTCCTTGTTACCCTCAGCACTCCTTGTTACCCTCAGCTCCTTGTTACCCTCAGCTCCTTGTTACCCTCAGCACCTTGTTACCCTCAGCTCCTTGTTACCCTCAGCTCCTTGTTACCCTCAGCTCCTTGTTACCCTCAGCTCCTTGTTACCCTCAGCTCCTTGTTACCCTCAGCTCCTTGTTACCCTCAGCTCCTTGTTACCCTCAGCACTCCTTGTTACCCTCAGCTCCTTGTTACCCTCAGCTCCTTGTTACCCTCAGCACCTTGTTACCCTCAGCTCCTTGTTACCCTCAGCTCCTTGTTACCCTCAGCTCCTTGTTACCCTCAGCACTCCTTGTTACCCTCAGCTCCTTGTTACCCTCAGCACTCCTTGTTACCCTCAGCTCCTTGTTACCCTCAGCACTCCTTGTTACCCTCAGCTCCTTGTTACCCTCAGCTCCTTGTTACCCTCAGCTCCTTGTTACCCTCAGCTCCTTGTTACCCTCAGCTCCTTGTTACCCTCAGCTTCTTGTTACCCTCAGCTCCTTGTTACCCTCAGCTCCTTGTTACCCTCAGCTCCTTGTTACCCTCAGCTTCTTGTTACCCTCAGCTCCTTGTTACCCTCAGCTCCTTGTTACCCTCAGCTCCTTGTTACCCTCAGCACTCCTTGTTACCCTCAGCTAGGGCTGGGGGCGATATGGCCTAAAAATAAAATCTCCGATTTGTTCACACCACATCCGATTTACGATCGATTCGAATCGATTTTTTTCTCTCTTAAAAACTAAAAACGCCAAGGAAATCATTTGTTTTTATTTGACAAAAAAATTATCAAACCAAGATGAATTTCCCGATTGAAGTGCAAACCTAACTTTCACCAATCTTCACTTAAAAAACAATTAACAATTATAATATATATATATAAAGGTTACCCTTGATCAAACAAAGATGAATGTCCCTATTGGGATTAATAGTGCAATAACTTGCTTTTTCACCAAACTTCACTTAAAACAAATATCATCAAACAAGAATACATTTCCCTATTGTGATTAATAAAGTGCAAATCTAACTTTCACCAAACATCACTTTTTGTAAAATAAAAGGTGACTATTGGATTTTTTTTTTAAATCGACCTAAATCATGAATTCGAATTAATAGATAAATCGATTAATCGCCCAGCCCTACCCTCAGCACTCCTTGTTACCCTCAGCACCTCATTACCCTCAGCACTCAGACTCCAAACAGCTTGGGTTGACATGGTCCTCTGAACCCAGGAGGCGGGTCTTACCTGCCAAAGTCACAGAGTTTGAGGACAGCGGTCTCTGGGTCCAGCAGCAGGTTCTGAGGCTTGATGTCTCGATGACAGATCCCAAAGGAATGAATGTAGGCCAGGCTCCTGAACAACTGGTACATGTACAACTACACACACACGTTCACGCACACACACACGTTCACACACACACACACACGTTACAATTGCATGCATGCACGCACTTCTTCCACAGCCCTGGTTATATGCAGCAGTAGTGGTGGTTATGGGTAATGTTGGTTGTAGTACCACAGCCCTGCTCGCATCTTATTTACATGAATAAAAGGTTTCACTCTAATAAGAACATTTGCAGTATAATACAGTACATTGTCTTACTCTTTGGCCCAATATATACATAAATAAAACAAGATTTGACATTAAGTCACAACACTCCCTCAGGCTATGGCATGCTGACACATACTGGGCATTATGTCTCTCTCTCTCTCTCTGTCTCTCTGTGTCTCTCTACCTTGACGTAGACCATAGGCAGGGTCTGCTTGGCCCGGCTGTAGTGTCTGGCCACTCTGTACACCGTCTCAGGAACGTAGTCCAGAACCAGATTCAGATACACCTCATCTTTCTGGAGAGAGAGAGAGAAAAAAGTGAGAGAGAGAGAGAGAGAGAGAGAGAGAGAGAGAGAGAGAGAGAGAGAGAGAGAGAGAGAGAGAGAGAGAGAGAGAGAGAGAGAGAGAGAGAGAGAGAGAGGGGTGTATGTGAAAGAGAGTGTGGGAGAGAGAGGGGGGGGGTGGTGTATGTGAAAGAGAGAGAGGGGGGGGGGGGATTAGTGGCAGCACACATACAGTACACATGTGCAAGTACTATAACCCACATGGATTTGACCCGTGTGGGAAACCAAACATCTACTAGTCAGTCAGGGGAGATATTAGGCTTACTAGGCTTCAGGCTAAGGGAGATATTAGGCTTAGTAGGCTTCAGGCTAAGGGGGATATTAGACTTACTAGGCTTCAGGCTAAGGGGGATATTAGGCTTACTAGGCTTCAGACCAGACTACACAGCGGCACCAGGTCTCCTGCTTTTTGTTTCACGGCTCTATTTTGAAACACTCGTGAAGATGTCTTGGTGGACGGACACACAAAAACACAATGAATACACAGGACATCCTGCCAATGTGAGACCTAAATAAGTGTGTGTGTGTGTGTGTGTGGGGGGGGGGGGGGGGGACAAAAAACAATGGCAAATCATATCCCTGACTCACACAAAATTATATATTACAATGACTTTGTTTTTTTGTTTGTTGAGCGTCTTCCTATCTCTCTTTCCGTCTGACCACCCCTCTCCTCCTCTCCCGTCTCCATATCTCTGTATAATTCCCTCCGTGGTCGTAATGCGCGTTGCCATAGCGACCGCCAGTCTGCAGGCCGTTTTCAGAGTAGATGTCATCGTGTCCAACTGGGATCCATTGTATAGGGTTTCCCCCCCTTGGACTGTTCCCCACCCAGAACACTGCCTCCTCTTCCTCTGGGTGTGGATGGAGGAGGCTACGTCATGGGGGATGGAGGAGGCTACGTCATGGGGGATGGAGGAGGCTACGTCATGGGGGATGGAGGAGGCTACGTCATGGTGGATGGAGGAGGCTACGTCATGGGGGATGGAGGAGGCTACGTCATGGGGGATGGAGGAGGCTACGTCATGGGGGATGGAGGAGGCTACGTCATGGGGGATGGAGGAGGCTACGTCATGGGGGATGGAGGAGGCTACGTCATGGGGGATGGAGGAGGCTACGTCATGGTGGATGGAGGAGGCTACGTCATGGGGGATGGAGGAGGCTACGTCATGGGGGATGGAGGAGGCTACGTCATGGGGGATGGAGGAGGCTACGTCATGGGGGATGGAGGAGGCTACGTCATGGGGGATGGAGGAGGCTACGTCATGGGGGATGGAGGAGGCTACGTCATGGGGGATGGAGGAGGCTACGTCATGGGGGATGGAGGAGGCTACGTCATGGGGGATGGAGGAGGCTACGTCATGGGGGATGGAGGAGGCTACGTCATGGGGGATGGAGGAGGCTACGTCATGGGGGATGGAGGAGGCTACGTCATGGTGGATGGAGGAGGCTACGTCATGGGGGATGGAGGAGGCTACGTCATGGGGGATGGAGGAGGCTACGTCATGGGGGATGGAGGAGGCTACGTCATGGGGGATGGAGGAGGCTACGTCATGGGGGATGGAGGAGGCTACGTCATGGGGGATGGAGGAGGCTACGTCATGGGGGATGGAGGAGGCTACGTCATGGTCGATGGAGGAGGCTACGTCATGGGGGATGGAGGAGGCTACGTCATGGGGGATGTAGAGAGCTAAGTCGTGACAGACTGGATGGTATAGCTAGCTAGCCAGCCATTCACACACCGACAGCGGAGGCGACCATGAAAAGGTGCCAACCTGCTCATCGGGAGCAGTTAAGGGTCAAGTGTCTTGCTCAAGGACACACTGCCAGTGGGAGGAGCGGGAATCACCCCTCCCCTCTGCAGAAACCTCTGGATTACCAGACGACTGCTCTCCCTCCCGAGCCACTGTCGCCCTGGTAGTGGAGCACCCAGACAGACTGGATGGTATAATTATGTCAGTTCAATGCCCTGCTTTGTGCTGATGACTCCCTGCTTCTCATCCAGACACATTATCCAGAGACAGACACTGTGGCAGCCAGGGAGAGGCATGATGGACTGATGGACAGACATACAGCATCATAGATCTACACAGAAGCCAAGCTCTCTCTCTCTCCATGTGTCTCATTGATAAATTTGGACATGAACACTAGAGAGAGCCCATCTCCACCTCCCACGAGCCAGCGTCACAGAGGAGGCTATATTTAGCCTAGCAACAGTCGATGAGTCACTTCCTGCCTCAGGAGTCGGTACAAAAGACACTTCCTCCGCTTGGTCCCAGCTGGTCGGCCAGGCAGGAACCCAATTGGTTCCTCGGCCCCTCCCAGCCGGAGAACACGCCAGCTCATTGGCTGACGCGCCGCTACCTGCGTCTGATTGACATCGGCTGTTGTGACAAAATGTAACGATACCAGATTATTCCTGGAGCCTTAAGAGTGTGTGTGTGTGTGTGTGTAGTTGTACATGTACCAGTTGTTGAGGGGCCTGGCCTACATCCATTCTTCTGGGATCTGCCATTGGGACATTTGTGCATTTGTGCGTGTGTGTGTGTGTGTGTCTCTGGGCACTTGTACTCTACAGATTATATAAATCAGTGACTTGTACTCTACAGATTATATAAATCAGTGCTTTACATAATATGTAACACAACGGGATAATGTAGGAGTGTGTGTGTGTGTGTGTGTGTGTGTGTGTGTGTGTGTGTGTGTGTGTGTGTGTGTGTGTGTGTGTGTGTGTGTGTGTGTGTGTGTGTGTGTGTGTGTGTGTGGCAGAGGGACAGTCTCGTCACTGCACACACCAGCTAAGTGCTGTCCTTTAACATAGAACAACAGACACATCTCCAGAAGCGGTAGTACGTCAGGAAAACAGAGAGAGTAGCATGACAGGAGAACAGAGAGAGAGAGAGTAGCATGACAGGAGAACAGAGCGAGTAGCATGACAGGAGAACAGAGAGAGTAGCATGACAGGAGAACAGAGAGAGTAGCATGACAGGAGAACAGAGAGAGTAGCATGACAGGAGAACAGAGAGAGAGAGTAGCATGACAGGAGAACAGAGAGAGTAGCATGACAGGAGAACAGAGAGAGAGAGTAGCATGACAGGAGAACAGAGAGAGAGAGTAGCATGACAGGAGAACAGAGAGAGAGAGTAGCATGACAGGAGAACAGAGAGAGTAGCATGACAGGAGAACAGAGAGAGTAGCATGACAGGAGAACAGAGAGAGAGAGTAGCATGACAGGAGAACAGAGAGAGTAGCATGACAGGAGAACAGAGAGAGTAGCATGACAGGAGAACAGAGAGAGAGAGTAGCATGACAGGAGAACAGAGAGAGAGAGTAGCATGACAGGAGAACAGAGAGAGAGAGTAGCATGACAGGAGAACAGAGAGAGAGAGTAGCATGACAGGAGAACAGAGAGAGAGAGTAGCATGACAGGAGAACAGAGAGAGAGAGTAGCATGACAGGAGAACAGAGAGAGTAGCATGACAGGAGAACAGAGAGAGTAGCATGACAGGAGAACAGAGAGAGTAGCATGACAGGAGAACAGAGAGAGTAGCATGACAGGAGAACAGAGAGAGTAGCATGACAGGAGAACAGAGAGAGTAGCATGACAGGAGAACAGAGAGAGTAGCATGACAGGAGAACAGAGAGAGTAGCATGACAGGAGAACAGAGAGAGTAGCATGACAGGAGAACAGAGAGAGAGAGTAGCATGACAGGAGAACAGAGAGTAGCATGACAGGAGAACAGAGAGAGAGAGTAGCATGACAGGAGAACAGAGAGAGAGAGTAGCATGACAAGAGAACAGAGAGAGTAGCATGACAGGAGAACAGAGAGAGTAGCATGACAGGAGAACAGAGAGAGAGAGTAGCATGACAGGAGAACAGAGAGTAGCATGACAGGAGAACAGAGAGTAGCATGACAGGAGAACAGAGAGAGAGAGTAGCATGACAGGAGAACAGAGAGAGTAGCATGACAGGAGAACAGAGAGAGTAGCATGACAGGAGAACAGAGAGAGAGAGTAGCATGACAGGAGAACAGAGAGAGAGAGTAGCATGACAGGAGAACAGAGAGAGTAGCATGACAGGAGAACAGAGAGAGTAGCATGACAGGAGAACAGAGAGAGTAGCATGACAGGAGAACAGAGAGAGAGAGTAGCATGACAGGAGAACAGAGAGAGAGAGTAGCATGACAGGAGAACAGAGAGAGAGAGTAGCATGACAGGAGAACAGAGAGAGTAGCATGACAGGAGAACAGAGAGAGAGAGTAGCATGACAGGAGAACAGAGAGAGTAGCATGACAGGAGAACAGAGAGAGAGAGTAGCATGACAGGAGAACAGAGAGAGTAGCATGACAGGAGAACAGAGAGAGTAGCATGACAGGAGAACAGAGAGAGTAGCATGACAGGAGAACAGAGAGAGAGTAGCATGACAGGAGAACAGAGAGAGAGAGTAGCATGACAGGAGAACAGAGAGAGTAGCATGACAGGAGAACAGAGAGAGAGAGTAGCATGACAGGAGAACAGAGAGAGTAGCATGACAGGAGAACAGAGAGAGTAGCATGACAGGAGAACAGAGAGAGAGAGTAGCATGACAGGAGAACAGAGAGTAGCATGACAGGAGAACAGAGAGAGAGAGTAGCATGACAGGAGAACAGAGAGTAGCATGACAGGAGAACAGAGAGAGAGAGTAGCATGACAGGAGAACAGAGAGAGAGAGTAGCATGACAGGAGAACAGAGAGAGTAGCATGACAGGAGAACAGAGAGAGAGAGTAGCATGACAGGAGAACAGAGAGAGAGAGTAGCATGACAGGAGAACAGAGAGAGTAGCATGACAGGAGAACAGAGAGAGTAGCATGACAGGAGAACAGAGAGAGAGAGTAGCATGACAGGAGAACAGAGAGAGTAGCATGACAGGAGAACAGAGAGAGTAGCATGACAGGAGAACAGAGAGAGAGAGTAGCATGACAGGAGAACAGGGAGAGTAGCATGACAGGAGAACAGAGAGAGAGAGTAGCATGACAGGAGAACAGAGAGAGTAGCATGACAGGAGAACAGAGAGAGTAGCATGACAGGAGAACAGAGAGAGTAGCATGACAGGAGAACAGAGAGAGTAGCATGACAGGAGAACAGAGAGAGAGAGTAGCATGACAGGAGAACAGAGAGAGAGAGTAGCATGACAGGAGAACAGAGAGAGAGAGTAGCATGACAGGAGAACAGAGAGAGAGAGTAGCATGACAGGAGAACAGAGAGAGAGAGTAGCATGACAGGAGAACAGAGAGTAGCATGACAGGAGAACAGAGAGAGTAGCATGACAGGAGAACAGAGAGAGTAGCATGACAGGAGAACAGAGAGAGTAGCATGACAGGAGAACAGAGAGAGTAGCATGACAGGAGAACAGAGAGAGAGAGTAGCATGACAGGAGAACAGAGAGAGTAGCATGACAGGAGAACAGAGAGTAGCATGACAGGAGAACAGAGAGAGAGAGTAGCATGACAGGAGAACAGAGAGAGTAGCATGACAGGAGAACAGAGAGAGAGTAGCATGACAGGAGAACAGAGAGAGTAGCATGACAGGAGAACAGAGAGAGTAGCATGACAGGAGAACAGAGAGAGAGAGTAGCATGACAGGAGAACAGAGAGAGAGAGTAGCATGACAGGAGAACAGAGAGAGAGAGTAGCATGACAGGAGAACAGAGAGAGTAGCATGACAGGAGAACAGAGAGAGTAGCATGACAGGAGAACAGAGAGAGAGAGTAGCATGACAGGAGAACAGAGAGAGAGAGTAGCATGACAGGAGAACAGAGAGAGTAGCATGACAGGAGAACAGAGAGAGAGAGTAGCATGACAGGAGAACAGAGAGAGTAGCATGACAGAGAGGAGTTTGATCATTTCGCTGCTCTTTCTGTACAAAAGATACGATTCTAACACCTACTTAACGTCACGCTGGTGAGATGATCCATATTCTACGGGGAAAAGCGGTCCATTATGTAAAAACAACCATCTTAGTGCTTGTGGGGAGGCGCTATATAAATGTATTGAATTATTATTAATATTATTATTATTATTATTATCTAGAACTCTACATAGTTACATAGCGACAGCCAAATTTACGCTAATTTGGAAAATACTAAACACGCCATCAAGCGTGTAAGTCAGACAACATTAGAAACTGGACGTGTCACTTTCACTTACAGTAAGAGTACTGTAGTTTTAACTTCACGTGAAGGAGAGAAAGAAGCTCTAGAGACGACACGTCACACAACCATAGTGGAGGAATTGGAAATATTTTGGATTAAACCCTGCAACAGCGAAAGCTTGACTTGAGGAGCTCAGAGGACCAGTCCAGACCAGCAACAGTATGTTTGCGCAGTATGTGATCAATACGCTACATTGATCCATCCACCAATGAACAGATAGAAAAGTGGCGGAAGGTATTACTTAAGTTAGACCCGGTCTGTCCAACGAATGGATAATAGTCATTGAAAATGTATTAAAAACTGATGTAGACGGACAGACACAGCAGAGCAATTTAGCCACATAACGTTAAAGATCAAAGTAAGCGCTCTACAGATATTGAGCCACATAACATTAAAGATCAAAGTAAGCGCTCTACAGATATTGAGCTCCATTTTGTAAAATGTCTGGCGTCACCGGTAACACCAGTGTTGCCATGAGTTTATTAGTCATGGCAAATGCCACATCACCACGGCAACCCTACCATGCAGCAGGACTATGGAGCTATAGTGCAGTAGCATGGCAGTCGTGTCGGGCTGGTAGTGCTCCTACGGCCCCTGGCACGGCCCCTGGCACAGCCCCTGGCTACTACACACCAGGCTCTCGCGTTACACAGACATGATGCCTCTCACAGCCTGCAGGGCTTAGCATACTTTAGGAAACGTGTGGAGGAGGTGTGTGTGTGTGCGTGCATGTGTGTCTCAATAGTCAATAGTCTTCACAAGTGTAAAGTATAATGTTTGAGTGTGTTTTTATCTATTGTGTAATTGGTTAAGGGTTCTGTAGGTTCATCAGTTCAGACTCTGTTTGATAACGGCTAGCTCTCGGTCTGCTAACAGCTAGCTTTCAGCCAGCTAATGGCTAGCTCTCGGTCTGCTAACAGCTAGCTTTCAGCCAGCTAATGGATAGCTCTCAGCCAGCTAATGGATAGCTCTCAGCCTGCTAATGGATAGCTTTCAGCCTGCTAATGGCTAGCTCTCAGCCTGCTAACGGCTAGCTCTCAGCCTGCTAATGGATAGCTCTCAGCCTGCTAACGGCTAGCTCTCAGCCTGCTAATGGATAGCTTTCAGCCTGCTAATGGCTAGCTCTCAGCCTGCTAATGGCTAGCTCTCAGTCTGCTAACGGCTAGCTCTCAGCCAGCTAATGGATAGCTTTCAGCCTGCTAATGGCTAGCTCTCAGCCTGCTAATGGCTAGCTCTCAGCCTGCTAACGGCTAGCTCTCAGCCTGCTAACGGCTAGCTCTCAGCCTGCTAACGGCTAGCTCTCAGCCTGCTAACGGCTAGCTCTCAGCCTGCTAACAGCTAGCTTTCAGCCAGCTAATGGATAGCTCTCAGCCTGCTAACGGCTAGCTCTCAGCCTGCTAACGGCTAGCTCTCAGCCTGCTAACGGCTAGCTCTCAGCCTGCTAACGGTATGCTCTCAGCCTGCTAACGGCTAGCTCTCAGCCTGCTAACAGCTAGCTTTCAGCCAGCTAATGGATAGCTCGGATAGAGCGGGTGTGAGTGAGTGAGTGAGTGAGTGAGTGAGTGAGTGAGTGAGTGAGTGAGTGAGTGAGTGAGTGAGTGAGTGAGTGAGTGAGTGAGTGAGTGAGAGTGAGAGAGAGAAAGAGATATGCAACTAATGCAAGTAAAACACTCGCAATGTCTTAAACCCTGTTCGCTCAACTGTTTGCATGTCCATGTCCTTACATAGGTGCTCCGTTATGGAATTTGTAACGTCCTTCCACCGCTTACTTTTTTGTCATACGGACACTGGGGAAATGTTCCAGCAGTGTCCCACTGTGGGTCCCTCTACTGTATGTCCCACTGTGTGTCCCTCTACTGTATGTCCCACTGTGGGTCCCTCTACTGTATGTCCCACTGTGGGTCCCTCTACTGTATGTCCCTATGTGTCCCTCTACTGTATGTCCCACTGTGTGTCCCTCTACTGTATGTCCCTGTGTGTCGCTCTACTGTATGTCCCTGTGTGTCCCTCTACTGTATGTCCCTGTGTGTCCCTCTACTGTATGTCCCTGTGTGTCCCTCTACTGTATGTCCCTGTGTGTCCCTCTACTGTATGTCCCTGTGTGTCCCTCTACTGTATGTCCCTGTGTGTCCCTCTACTGTATGTCCCTGTGTGTCCCTCTACTGTATGTCCCTGTGTGTCCCTCTACTGTATGTCCCTGTGTGTCCCTCTACTGTATGTCCCTGTGTGTCCCTCTACTGTATGTCCCTGTGTGTCCCTCTACTGTATGTCCCTGTGTGTCCCTCTACTGTATGTCCCTGTGTGTCCCTCTACTGTATGTCCCTGTGTGTCCCTCTACTGTATGTCCCTGTGTCCCTCTACTGTATGTCCCTGTGTGTCCCTGTGTGTCCCTCTACTGTATGTCCCTCTACTGTATGTCTTTTAAAGGTATGCTACGATTAGCCCTTTATGAAACATGTAACTGTTTTACCTGATGCTATTGTTGATGTGATTATGCTCCTTGCCACTGCACAAATGACCCTCTGTATTTATATTTGAATTGTATGTTTTTTGTTTAATGCCCTGTTTTATGTTGAAACTTGTTGTGTGCTGTGTTGGTCAGGACTCCCTGGAAGAAGAGATCTTGTATCTCAATGGGACATTCCTGGATAAATAAAGGATAAATAAATAAAAAAAAAAAAAAAAAAATGTGTGTCCCTCTACTGTATGTCCCTGTGTGTCCCTCTACTGTATGTCCCTGTGTGTCCCTCTACTGTATGTCCCTGTGTGTCCCTCTACTGTATGTCCCTGTGTGTCCCTCTACTGTATGTCCCTGTGTGTCCCTCTACTGTATGTCCCTGTGTGTCCCTCTACTGTATGTCCCTGTGTGTCCCTCTACTGTATGTCCCTGTGTGTCCCTCTACTGTATGTCCCTGTGTGTCCCTCTACTGTATGTCCCTGTGTGTCCCTCTACTGTATGTCCCTGTGTGTCCCTCTACTGTATGTCCCACTGTGTGTCCCTCTACTGTATGTCACTGTGTGTCCCTCTACTGTATGTCCCTGTGTGTCCCTCTACTGTATGTCCCTGTGTGTCCCTCTACTGTATGTCCCTGTGTGTCCCTGTGTGTCCCTCTACTGTATGTCCCTCTACTGTATGTCCATGTGTGTCTGTTGTAAATTCCCCATGATTTGTTATGCTGTGTATTGTCATTTCCAGTCAGGCACTTCTTTGATGGCCCAGGGGTCCTATTATTTATAGTCTGGCATCTCTCTGGACAGCCCAGGGGTCCTAATGGGTTTAAATACAGCGGCCATCTTGCCCCCATGTGTTCCATTGCTGTCTGCTTTCCCAGTAAGAGTGCGTTCATGAACTAAGTAAGTCACCAATAGCCTACAAATATAGTGCCTATGGTAATGATGGATACATGTCATATGTAGCCTGCCTTATGTGTTGAGATGCTGTGACATGCATGTGTGACTATGATTTGGTTTGCTACGTTGTGTTAATTCATGCTGCTAATTGAGCTATGCTAATGCCAATAATGCTATAGCATCTCTTCAGTTGTGTGTTCTGGATGCCATTGCATTCTGCCATTTACTTGTTATGTTGGTCCATGCGGCCGATGCTAATATGCTAGATAGCATCTTTTCAGTTGTGTGCATTATGTTTGGTCCATGCGGCCAATGCTAATATGCTAGATAGCATCTTTTTCAGTTGTGTGCATTATGTTTGGTCCATGCAGCCAATGCTAATATGCTAGATAGCATCCTTTCAGTTGTGTGCATTATGTTTGGTCCATGCAGCCAATGCTAATATGCTAGATAGCATCCTTTCAGTTGTGTGCATTATGTTTGGTCCATGCGGCCGATGCTAACATGCTAGATAGCATCCTTTCAGTTGTGCGCATTATGTTTGGTCAATGCAGCCAATGCTAATATGCTAGATAGCATATTTTGCTGTGTGTTCAGGTTATGATTAATAAGCATGTACCTCTGTTAATTATTGTGTGTTCTGCTTATCTGTTGCAGAACACCACTCACTCAATCTTTGATCGCTCCATCCAGCCCTACGACCTGGATGGAAGCATATCGCTCAACAACAGAATCCTTAATAAATACGAAAGGACTGTTCTCTGTGTCTGCGTCCGCTCTCTGACCGGGGTGTGCCCTTCTGGATGAAGTGGCTCCAGCAAACTTTGCAAACAAGCATTATATCTTCAATATTGGTCCTTCGAGCCGGAGAACTTCACCCACGACGGCGCCATGGACACACAGAGAACAGCAGCAGACGAAAATGGAAGATGAGGAGGAAGGCTGCGACAGCTTCCAGCACACCTGCAAGGCTATCTGGTTAGTTTACCACAGTCCCTCATGCCTAATACTGCACCGTCTCTACCAGATGACAGCGAAGGTGCCACCGCACAGCAGCTGCGGTCACTCAGCCTGCAGACCGAGTTTGCAGCTACAGGTGACCAGCTCCACACTGCGCTCGGGCCCCCTCCCTGCCTCTCATTGCCGGGAGCAGTCGATCAGACGCGACACTGGGACCTATCACTGTATGCTAACACCCGGCCTGACCAGCGGGAAGTGTGTGTGGGGCTCACATCGCCATCCCCATCAGAGCAGAGCCACCACAGTCGGAGCCTAACAGGTGGCACCTCTGACGCAAGAGGACCTTGCTCTACCGTGCCCCTACGCCTTCCACCACCATTGTCACATCATAGTCTGAGCGTCCCACCCAACCGCTCACCATGGTCGAGCTCGCTGCCACTAATACCGCTGCTGTGCCCAACAACTGCAACGTTACAGTCTCAAGCCACAACCTGTACACCGGGCCAAAGGCAGCAAGCCTACATGTCGACTCAGTCTCTACCGCCGACAGTAACCTCCGCACCGCTGTTCGGGGCTGCTCCGAGGCCCCCAGCCCCCACCGCGATGAGTCTGGTCATGCCACAGTCTGACTTCCAGGTGATGCAAGCAGTGGGTCACGTGGGCCAGCAAATGCCAACGGTACCAAGTTACCAGCCTACCTACCGGTCAAACCAGCCTGTGTCATCAATGGTGAGGAGCAGGCATGGCAGCACACCAGCGGCCGCACAGACCCGGTATGAGCTTACGCCAATGAGATCTGCATATCAAGTGCATCAATATACTACAGCTACGCCTGCACAGCCTAATTATCAACCTCAGACTGCAACAGCACTCTACCCTGCACGATGGTTACCCACTGCAGCTGCTCTCCAGCCAGTGGGCCAACATACAGCAGGTGCACCTCAGCAGTCTACCTATCAACTACCCTCCTGGACAGCGCCGCCTTCACCATTCACAACCGCTGTCGCAGCAGCGAGGGCATATCAGCCTCCACCAGTATTCCCTGCTCAGCAAGCGTATCAAGCGCTGCCGCACCAGCTGAGCCACCATCAACGATCATCATATCTGCCTCCACCAATCAACACTGCTCAGCAATTGCATCAAGCACTGCCGTACCAGCAGAGCCATCAACAACCAGCATGTCAGCCTCCACAAGCCATCCCTGCTCAGCATATGTATCAACCATTGCTGCACCAACTGAGCCACCATCCACAACCAGTGTATCAGCCTCAGCCTGCTGCATCGACTCAGCCAGCCTATCAGCTTGTGCATCCAACACCCGGTCCAGCACCCTATTATCATGTAGCAGTTCCACCGGTCCAGTATGTCCGTCAGGCCCAGTACACAGCACTACAGGATCCATACGCTCTCCAGCCTCCCAGGCAGCCAGTCCCTGTACCTAAACTGCCTAACCTGGTCCATGACAGCGAGAGAGAGTTCACGGACCTTAAGATGGCGCTGGACCACCTACTCGATGCCCACACTGAACTTTCTGAGCACTACAAGTACCGTGTACTTATGGAGCAGCTGGTTCTAGATGAGGCTAAGCTGATAGCCCAGTCCTGCAGGCATTATGCGCAACCCTACACCGCCGCCATGCAGGCCTTGCAGCAGCAATACGGACAGCCATATCAGCTTGCACAAAGCGAGATTGCCGCACTACTGAACGCTCCTGATCTCAAAGCAGGAGATACCAAAGCCTTCCAGAGCTTCGCCCCCTGGGCGTCGACTTGCTAGTGGGAATGTTCACATCACTGGAAGGACCTAACGGGATGGAAGTCAGGTCGACCGGCCATGTGGACCGGCTCCTGTGTAAACTCCCTACGCAAGTGAGAGATGGCTTTGTGGAGCACCTACAGGCTCGAGGTCGCCTCGACACGACCAGCCTAAACCCGTACGACCTTCGAGACCTCGCCGACTGGCTCAGGGTAAAGGCTGAAGCTCAAAGACTGTCAGAGAGAATGGCACAGCGCCATCGGATGGAAGGGACACAGTTCTCTAACAGAGACAAGCAAGTTCCCCCACCCAGACCTTGCAACCAGCCTTTCTCTGTTTATTATGGCTCCGCCAAGCCTAAACAAGACAGCCACCAGCCTGCTGAGACATCTCAATCAGAAGCCAAGAAGCAGAAGTTCAAGAGGATGTGTCTCTTCTGTAGGAGTGCCGAGCACTACCTATCGCAGTGTCCAGACATTGTCCAATGCTCGCCGGGAAAGGTTGAGAAGTGGATAGCAAATGGCAAACGTTGTCGTAATTGCGGTCGTACCAGCCATGAGCAAGATGCCTGCACCTTGAGGAAACCATGCAGTGAGTGCCAGGAGGTCCACCTCAGAGTTCTCCACGCCATCGCCAAGCCGGGTCCCCGTGCCTACCTCATCACACCAAAGGATGGTGCCTCGCTCTCCAACTCCAAACAAGGAGGGAAGGTGTACCTTAAGGTGGTACCAATCGTCATTACTAACGGGAGCAAGTCACTGCACACTTATGCGATCCTAGACGATGGAGCTGAACGCACGATAATACTGCCTGCTGCAGCTCGACACCTGGACCTTAAAGGCGAAGTGGAGTCCCTCGCACTGCGGACGATTCGCCAGGACGTGGCTCGCCTCACTGGCAAGTCTGTAGATTTCCATGTGGCCTCCCTGACTCATCCTTCTGAACAGCACCTGGTGAAGGGCGCCTTCACAGCAGGTCGATTAGCCCTGTCCGAGCAGTCTTACCCTGTGACTGCGCTTCAGGAACGCTATCGCCACCTGAGGGGGCTCCCATTGCAGGACTTCAGTCAAGTGCATCCACTACTGCTAATTGGTGCAGACTGCACCCATCTGATCACATCCCAAGAACCCATCAGATTCGGCCCCAAAGGTGGACCCGCAGCAGTCCACACAGCGCTCGGCTGGGCACTCCAAGGCCCAGATGGTCTTGCGTCACAGGCTACTTCATGCTACTTTACCTCTCTCAAGTCTGCACCGGACGACCTCTATCAACACGTTGAACGTCTCTGGCAGCTTGATGTGCTTCCATTTAGAAGTGGAAAGCTAGCAGTAAGGGCCCGTCTGGACCACGAGACTGTGGGCATCCTGGAAGCACGCACTGAGAGGGTGAAGGTTGGTGACACACTCCGATACGCCACGCCTCTGCTCCGCGCAAAGGACGCGCCACCACTGAAAGCCACTGCCAAAGCAGTCATGCCAATGCCCCGTAACACAGAGCAAAGACTGGTAGGAGATTCAGCTAAGGCTCAAATCACTGGAGCAGAGATCAAAAAGCTCGATGGAGGATGTGTTGCCAAGCTGGGTGAAGAAGCGGTAAATGAGTCTGACGAGTCATGGTTCACCCATCACGGGGCGGCGGCCGACTCCTCCTTACCTCAACCTAACCTGCATGACACCGAAGTCTTCCTGCTGAAGACCAGCCAGGCGGACTGCTTCCCAGAGGGATTTAAGTGTCTCAGAGCTGGAAACCCAGTACTGCCCAGTAGTAAGCTCAGTACGCTCTCACCAGAGATGGATCATACAATGGGTCTTCTCCAAATTGGTGGACGCTCTTGTCACCTGGACACCTCCTGTTCTACTGACATCCACCCCATAGTTCTCGATCCTGGCCATGCAGTGACGAAACTCATCAAGGATGTAGATGCCCGCCTACTCCACCCAGGGCCCGATAGGGTCTTCGCAGAGATCAGGCACCAGTACTGGGTCCTGTGGGGAAGACGGGCCATCAAGCATCATCAGAGGACCTGCACAGGATGTAGGAAGTGGAGGTGGGAGCCGGTGGCTCCAATGGTGGCAGACTTACCTCCTGCCCGGTTGCGGCCCCTTAAGCCACCATTATGTGACACCAAACAGGTTGCTGATGGGGCGGCGGGATGCCTCCCTGCCACAAGTGTCCTACGCTCCCGACCCGACTGTGGCAAATGATGGCGACAATCAGAGACTTCGGTAGCCACTTAGGGAATTTGACTGTTTACATAATAGCTATGCTATTCTTGGGGCGGCTGTTGTAAATTCCCCATGATTTGTTATGCTGTGTATTGTCATTTCCAGTCAGGCACTTCTTTGATGGCCCAGGGGTCCTATTATTTATAGTCTGGCATCTCTCTGGACAGCCCAGGGGTCCTAATGGGTTTAAATACAGCGGCCATCTTGCCCCCATGTGTTCCATTGCTGTCTGCTTTCCCAGTAAGAGTGCGTTCATGAACTAAGTAAGTCACCAATAGCCTACAAATATAGTGCCTATGGTAATGATGGATACATGTCATATGTAGCCTGCCTTATGTGTTGAGATGCTGTGACATGCATGTGTGACTATGATTTGGTTTGCTACGTTGTGTTAATTCATGCTGCTAATTGAGCTATGCTAATGCCAATAATGCTATAGCATCTCTTCAGTTGTGTGTTCTGGATGCCATTGCATTCTGCCATTTACTTGTTATGTTGGTCCATGCGGCCGATGCTAATATGCTAGATAGCATCTTTTCAGTTGTGTGCATTATGTTTGGTCCATGCGGCCAATGCTAATATGCTAGATAGCATCTTTTTCAGTTGTGTGCATTATGTTTGGTCCATGCAGCCAATGCTAATATGCTAGATAGCATCCTTTCAGTGGTGTGCATTATGTTTGGTCCATGCAGCCAATGCTAATATGCTAGATAGCATCCTTTCAGTTGTGTGCATTATGTTTGGTCCATGCGGCCGATGCTAACATGCTAGATAGCATCCTTTCAGTTGTGCGCATTATGTTTGGTCCATGCAGCCAATGCTAATATGCTAGATAGCATATTTTGCTGTGTGTTCAGGTTATGATTAATAAGCATGTACCTCTGTTAATTATTGTGTGTTCTGCTTATCTGTTGCAGAACACCACTCACTCAATCTTTGATCGCTCCATCCAGCCCTACGACCTGGATGGAAGCATATCGCTCAACAACAGAATCCTTAATAAATACGAAAGGACTGTTCTCTGTGTCTGCGTCCGCTCTCTGACCGGGGTGTGCCCTTCTGGATGAAGTGGCTCCAGCAAACTTTGCAAACAAGCATTATATCTTCAATAGTGTCCCTCTACTGTATGTCCCTGTGTGTCCCTCTACTGTATGTCCCTGTGTGTCCCTCTACTGTATGTCCCTGTGTGTCCCTCTACTGTATGTCCCTGTGTGTCCCTCTACTGTATGTCCCTGTGTGTCCCTCTACTGTATGTCCCTGTGTGTCCCTCTACTGTATGTCCCTGTGTGTCCCTCTACTGTATGTCCCTGTGTGTCCCTCTACTGTATGTCCCTGTGTGTCCCTCTACTGTATGTCCCTGTGTGTCCCTCTACTGTATGTCCCTGTGTGTCCCTCTACTGTATGTCCCTGTGTGTCCCTCTACTGTATGTCCCTGTGTGTCCCTCTACCGTATGTCCCTGTGTGTCCCTCTACTGTATGTCCCTGTGTGTCCCTCTACCGTATGTCCCTGTGTGTCCCTCTACCGTATGTCCCTGTGTGTCCCTCTACTGTATGTCCCTGTGTGTCCCTCTACTGTATGTCCCTGTGTGTCCCTCTACCGTATGTCCCTGTGTGTCCCTCTACTGTATGTCCCTGTGTGTCCCTCTACTGTATGTCCCTGTGTGTCCCTCTACTGTATGTCCCTGTGTGTCGCTCTACTGTATGTCCCTGTGTGTCCCTCTACTGTATGTCCCTGTGTGTCCCTCTACTGTATGTCCCTGTGTGTCCCTCTACTGTATGTCCCTGTGTGTCGCTCTACTGTATGTCCCTGTGTGTCCCTCTACTGTATGTCCCTGTGTGTCCCTATACCGTATGTCCCTATGTGTCCCTCTACTGTATGTCCCTGTGTGTCCCTCTACTGTATGTCCCTGTGTGTCCCTCTACTGTATGTCCCACTGTGTGTCCCTCTACTGTATGTCCCACTGTGGGTCCCTCTACTGTATGTCCCTGTGTGTCCCTCTACTGTATGTCCCTGTGTGTCCCTCTACTGTATGTCCCTGTGTGTCCCTCTACTGTATGTCCCTGTGTGTCCCTCTACTGTATGTCCCTGTGTGTCCCTCTACTGTATGTCCCTGTGTGTCCCTCTACTGTATGTCCCTGTGTGTCCCTCTACTGTATGTCCCTGTGTGTCCCTCTACTGTATGTCCCTGTGTGTCCCTCTACTGTATGTCCCTGTGTGTCCCTCTACTGTATGTCCCTGTGTGTCCCTCTACTGTATGTCCCTGTGTGTCCCTCTACTGTATGTCCCTGTGTGTCCCTCTACTGTATGTCCCTGTGTGTCCCTCTACTGTATGTCCCTGTGTGTCCCTCTACTGTATGTCCCTGTGTGTCCCTCTACTCTATGTCCCTGTGTGTCCCTCTACTGTATGTCCCTGTGTGTCCCTCTACTGTATGTCCCTGTGGGTCCCTCTACTGTATGTCCCTGTGTGTCCCTCTACTGTATGTCCCTGTGTGTCCCTCTACTGTATGTCCCTGTGTGTCCCTCTACTGTATGTCCCTGTGTGTCCCTCTACTGTATGTCCCTGTGTGTCCCTCTACTGTATGTCCCTGTGTGTCCCTCTACTGTATGTCCCTGTGTGTCCCTCTACTGTATGTCCCTGTGTGTCCCTCTACTGTATGTCCCTGTGTGTCCCTCTACTGTATGTCCCTGTGTGTCCCTCTACTGTATGTCCCTGTGTGTCCCTCTACTGTATGTCCCTGTGTGTCCCTCTACTGTATGTCCCTGTGTGTCCCTCTACTGTATGTCCCTGTGTGTCCCTCTACTGTATGTCCCTGTGTGTCCCTCTACTGTATGTCCCTGTGTGTCCCTCTATGTCTCTCTGTATCTCTATGTGCATGCGTCAGTATACTGAGAACCCCTGTGTGATTTCAAGAGGGCAGGCGGCACGTGGGGGGCTTGTGGGGTGGAGAAGGAGGGTGGGGGGGTTCTGTAGAGGGGAGGGGTGTATAGTGTGGAAGGAGGGTGGGGGGGGTTTCTGTAGAGGGGAGGGGGGTATAGTGTGGAAGGAGGGTGGGGGGGTTTCTGTAGAGGGGAGGGGGGTATAGTGTGGAAGGAGGGTGGGGGGGGGTTCTGTAGAGGGGAGGGGTGTATAGTGTGGAAGGAGGGTGGGGGGGTTTATGTAGAGGGGAGGGGGGTATAGTGTGGAAGGAGGGTGGGGGGGTTCTGTAGAGGGGAGGGGGGTATAGTGTGGAAGGAGGGTGGGGGGGGGGTTCTGTAGAGGGGAGGGGGGTATAGTGTGGAAGGAGGGTGGGGGGGTTCTGTAGAGGGGAGGGGGGTATAGTGTGGAAGGAGGGTGGGGGGGTTCTGTAGAGGGGAGGGGGGTATAGTGTGGAAGGAGGGTGGGGGTTTCTGTAGAGGGGAGGGGTGTATAGTGTGGAAGGAGGGTGGGGGGGGGGGGTTCTGTCGAGGGGAGGGGTGTATAGTGTGGAAGGAGGGTGGGGGGGTTCTGTAGAGGGGAGGGGGGTATAGTGTGGAAGGAGGGTGGGGGGGTTCTGTAGAGGGGAGGGGGTATAGTGTGGAAGGAGGGTGGGGGGGGTTCTGTCGAGGGGAGGGGTGTATAGTGTGGAAGGAGGGTGGGGGGGTTCTGTAGAGGGGAGGGGGGTATAGTGTGGAAGGAGGGTGGGGGGGGTTTCTGTAGAGGGGAGGGGTGTATAGTGTGGAAGGAGGGTGGGGGGGGTTTCTGTAGAGGGGAGGGGTGTATAGTGTGGAAGGAGGGTGGGGGGGTTCTGTAGAGGGGAGGGGTGTATAGTGTGGAAGGAGGGTGGGGGGGTTCTGTAGAGGGGAGGGGTGTATAGTGTGGAAGGAGGGTGGGGGGGTTCTGTAGAGGGGAGGGGTGTATAGTGTGGAAGGAGGGTGGGGGGGTTCTGTAGAGGGGAGGGGTGTATAGTGTGGAAGGAGGGTGGGGGGGGGGGGTTCTGTAGAGGGGAGGGGGGTATAGTGTGGAAGGAGGGTGGGGGGGTTCTGTAGAGGGGAGGGGGGTATAGTGTGGAAGGAGGGTGGGGGGGGGTTCTGTAGAGGGGGGTATAGTGTAGAGCCATATGAAATCCGCGATCACGGAATCGCGGACGGAATCGCGGAATTGAGCAATAAAAATGGAATCAACTGTAAAAAAAAATAAATAAAATATATACTTTTTTTTTTTTTTTTTTTTTTTTTTTTTGTAATGTTGTGGGACTTGTACAGCACTTTGTTCAACTTTGTCAGTGCTGTAAAGTTTAAACCTTTTTAAATCTTAGACAAACAAAACACTGCTTTCATGAAATATTGTAAGCAGTCATTTGAGGCTTTATAAAAGCAGCACAATGAACACAAATCTGTCAGTGCCGAGTCCGACCTCATCTTAAATAACAAACAGCATTGCTTGTTGTAATTAACAAAGGGAGGCAGAGTTGATTTAGCAAAAAAATATATATATATCATTTATATTTTAATATTTTTTAATAAACACATTTTATTTTCATATTCGAATCCCATGCCCATCGAACGAAGCTTCGAAGTATTTAAGACAGCCCTATTAAATGGACTGTTATATCTTATTAAATTGTGGACATTTATTCATTCCCACTTATTAGACACTATTTCTGATGGTAAAATGAGCGTACAAAGCAAAATACAGAATTCTGAAATATTAAAACGGAAAAAACGGAATTTGGAAAAAAATAAAATGGAATTTGGAAAAAAATAAAACGGATTTCATATGGCTCTAGTATAGTGTGGAAGGAGGGTGGGGGGGGGGTTCTGTAGAGGGGGGTATAGTGTGGAAGGAGGGTGGGGGGGTTCTGTAGAGGGGAGGGGGGTATAGTGTGGAAGGAGGGTGGGGGTTCTGTAGAGGGGAGGGGTGTATAGTGTGGAAGGAGGGTGGGGGTTCTGTAGAGGGGAGGGGGGTATAGTGTGGAAGGAGGGTGGGGGGGGGTTCTGTAGAGGGGAGGGGGTGTATAGTGTGGAAGGAGGGTGGGGGGGTTCTGTAGAGGGGAGGGGGGTATAGTGTGGAAGGAGGGTGGGGGTTTCTGTAGAGGGGAGGGGGGTATAGTGTGGAAGGAGGGTGGGGGGGGGGGGTTCTGTAGAGGGGAGGGGGGTATAGTGTGGAAGGAGGGTGGGGGGGGGGTTCTGTAGAGGGGAGGGGTGTATAGTGTGGAAGGAGGGTGGGGGGGGTTCTGTAGAGGGGAGGGGGGTGTATAGTGTGGAAGGAGGGTGGGGGGGGGGTTCTGTTAGGGCTGGGCGATATGGAAAAAAATCACATCGCGATAACGATATGATAATGTTATCATATTTCTCAATATCGATAATTATCGAATTGTTATAAGTATAAAAAAAAAAAAAACATTTTAACAACAGATGTATGTTTATTTTGCAGCAATTCTTTGTCATTGCCGCCATCTTTAGTGTTACATCCCCTCACACTCCAGTTCTCAGGCTGCAGCTGGTTTAAAAGCGAAAGTAAACCGGCTTCTCTGCTGGCTGTGGCTCCAGGGGAGTTGAACAGTTCTGGCTCTGCTAGTTTCTTTTCGATCTTTTTTGGTGGACAAACCACCGGACATGTGCACCGTGACTCGTGACTGGAGTCTAGTTCTGCTAGCACACACAGCCTACTGTGTACAGACGGTTTCAAACTGTATTTTAAATTAGAAAGCAAACTAAATAAAGAGAAAAATAAATCTCAATTTGGTCAGTATTGTCATTTGGACAAGCAAAGCCATTACTTTAAGTTGCAGGCAAGAAAGACAAGTCTGTCCACTGTCTCTGGTTTTAAAACTGCCCTGTTGCAGGTCACAAAAAAAAAAAAAAAAAAAAACGTTTTTTTTTTTTTTTTTCCGATATTTGATATCGATTATTAAAATATATCGCGATATTTATCGTTATCGTTATATCGCCCAGCCCTAGGTTCTGTAGAGGGGAGGGGTGTATAGTGTGGAAGGAGGGTGGGGGGTTTCTGTAGAGGGGAGGGGGGTATAGTGTGGAAGGAGGGTGGGGGGTTTCTGTAGAGAGGAGGGGTGTATAGTGTGGAAGGAGGGTGGGGGTGGGTTGTGGAATGACAGTCATCTCTAAAATGTGTCAACTCAATGCTCAATCACCGATAGTGATCAATATACTGATCTCTAACTATCACTGGTACTCAACTCTAACCATCACAGATACTGCTCCTGAACACAGCACTCTATAACTATCAGCCATGTGTGCAAAAGTCACAGATCCAAACAAAGCATCTCCATGTTCTGACCATGTCTTTCTCACACAGAGGTTAGTATTTTTGTAACATATTTTAGCTTGGAATGGGCTGGATATCAATATCTGACACCTGTATATAATATCCGATATATATATATATATTGTAACAAAGGTAGCAGACAGGGGTAGGTGGAAGGTGCAATATGGTTGTACAAATAATCAAACACACAGTCAAACAGCTTTAGCTCCCCTCTGGACAATGGCCAGGGGCATTTATTTAAACAAAACAGAAAATTAAGAAACAAACAAAAATCATACTGGCTCCCAGTGAAGCACCGAACTGTCTTTGCTATAGTCCAGTCTTTAACTAGGCCGGGCCGCTGTCCGGCTTACCGGCTGTTTAACTCACAGTTTGGTTGTCTCCCAACAGCTCTTCCACTCTCCATTCCAAGACACCCTCTGATGTTCTTGGTCTGTCCTCTTTGAGAGGCATGCTGATTGCTAATTGAAAGACAGCTGTGTGTGTGTCTGCATGTGTGCAGCTGTCAGTCTTCTTCTCTCCATTGGGGGGAGCCAACAGGCAGGAACATAGCATCCATTTATCACCATTCCCCTCAGCCCCTTACATAACCCCCCCCCTTCAGTCCCTGCTTGGGAGAGGCAAATAAGGTCCAGAGGGCATCCCTCCGGGACAGGGCGTCTGCGTTCCCGTGTTTGGCTCCCGACCTGTGGATCACAGAGAAGTCAAACTCTTGCAAGGAAAGAAACCATCTACCGACTCGAGCATTAGTCTCCTTCTTTTTGGACATCCAGACTAGGGGTGCATGGTCAGTTTACGAGAGAGAAATGTCGGCCCACCAGATAATATCTGAGACGCTCCAGTGCCCACTTGATAGCCAGTCCTTCCTTCTCTACCGTAGCATATCCTTGCTCCCTTTGGTTCAGCTTCCTACCGATGTAGAGTACTGGATGTTCCTCACCTCGTATCTCTTGAGAGAGTACGGCTCCTACTCCCACCTCTGACGCATCCGTTTGCACGATCATCTCCTGCGTGAAATCCGGGGTGACCAGAACGGGCCGTGCACAAAGTGCCTCTCTGAGACCCTGGAACGCCTTCTCTGCCTCTTCCGTCCATTCCACCATGAGGGGCTTGGTGGCTTTGGTTAGGTCTGTGAGGAGAGAAACTATAGAGGAGTAGTTAGGGATGAAACGAGTGTAATAGGAGGTAAGTCCCAGGAATGTCTTTACCCATCTCTTAGTTGCTGGTCGGGGCCACTCCTCAATAGACTGAACCTTACGCTCCTGTGGTTTCACATTTCCTCGTCCGATGGTGAAACCCAGGTATTCAGCCTCCTCCAAACCAAGCTTGCACTTCTTTGGATTGGCTGTTAAACCTGCTTTGAGGAGAGCCTCCAATACCGCGGCAAGCCTGTCCAAGTGGCTCTCCCAGTCCTCACTGTGGATTACAACATCATCCAGATATGCAGCTGCATACTCACGGTGAGGTCTCAACACTTTGTCCATTAGCCTTTGGAAGGTGGCTGGGGCTCCATGCAGGCCAAAGGGCAACACTGTGTATTGGTACAGCCCTGTGGGGGTAGCAAACGCAGTCTTCTCCCTGGAGTCAGCTGCTAGAGGCACCTGCCAATACCCCTTGGTTAGATCCAGGGTGCTGATGTACCGGGCCTCCCCCAGCCGGTCAATCAGCTCGTCAACCCTAGGCATGGGATAGGCATCAAATTTAGATATTTCTCACCTTTTCCCTCCGGTATAGTTTCTCATAGAGGGGGCAGTCTCGGCCAACCAGCACCGGGATGGGGAGACAGGGAACCACTCCCACCTTCAGTTCACAGGTACCCTGAGGTGTGGTGAGCTGAACCTTACCCACAGGATATTCCCTGGTATCCCCATGAACACAGGACACAGGTATCGACTCACCAGGTTCCAGCTGGTCAAGGAGATGGGGTTGGACCAGTGAGACTGAACTACCTGAATCCACCAGTGCTCCTGCATCCTTTCCATTTATTTTTACCGGCACCATGTGGGGAGGGGAGCATTCGATGGCCCAACAGGAGTCCAGTAGGTGGCAAGGCCTCCCTGAGCCTCCACCAGCCGAGGCCGCAGTAGGCATGGATTCATCCCTTGTGGGGCAGTCCCAGGTGAGGTGTCCCACCTCTCCACACTCAAAGCACCTCCTCCTATCCCCAAGCACTGGGAACCGTCTGCGTCTCAGCACCTGGTCTTCTCACTCTGGTTCTTTTTCCCACACTCTGGCCTTCTCTGGGACTTTCCTGTCCCAGAGCTGTGTGTGACAGCTGTGTGTGTGTCTGCATGTGTGCAGCTGTCAGTCTTCTTCTCTCCATTGGGGGGAGCCATTGATCACCATTCCCCTCAGCCCCTTACAATATATATATATATATATATATATATATATATATATATATATATATATATATATATATATATATATATATATATATATATATATATATTAACTGAATTGAATGCATTTTCTATTCTATATTCTATTTTAAATAACTGAATCTTCACTAATGATGAATTTATCTTTATATTTAGGCAATAGTAATTTTAGTAGTAATTCTTCTCTGCATTATTATCATCAACTATCCAGTTTTTTTATAGTGTAATTTTGGCTACTTAAAGTCATTGAATGTACAGCGAGAAAGGGAGAGAGAGAAAGAGAGAGGGAAAGGGTCTTGGCCCCACCCATTGCTCACTGGAGATGGACTATCTCCGCAAAAACTAAACTTAAAGTCGCCCAGAGGACCACTCCGCTATGAGCCGCCCGGGGTTAGTTTAACTGTTTTGGGACCAGCTTAGTTAGCGTTAGTGGCTCACGTTAGTTTACGTTTTTAACGTGACATGGGCATACAGGGATGGTGAGGATGCAAAGCATGTGTTGGACATTACTTGTGTGCACTGGCTCACACACAAACAGTGTGGTGTTTTCTTTTTTTGTATTTTATTTTTTTATTATTTTTTAAACAAACACATAAACAAACATGACAACACACAATAGGATATACAAATACACATATGCTCCAGCTCGTACCCCCCTCTCCCGGACCCCCCATTGGATAATCCAACCATTATAATTTGTTCCTAACCAGACACTACCATTATATGCTGGCTTTTATTCTCTCCACCACTTCTAACCACATTGCCATTTTGGATTCATTGAGACCCAAAATTCTAGCTGTTGATATTTCTTGATAAATCACATCGAGATATGTAAGAACCCAGACCTTACGGCACATTTTTTCCGGTTGAAACCATCGTGATGCTATCAGCTTTTTAGCCACTGTGATACCGGATAAAACCAATCTCTTTAGCTGTGGAGGTACTGCATGCTCAAAGACATCATTCAGCAGTAATACAGAGGGGTGTACAGGTATATCCAGAGTTAAGAGATTTGACAATTGCTGGGTCACTTCTTTCCAAAATATCTTAACTGGTGGGCAGTCCCAGTACATGTGCATAAATGTCCCTTCGTCCCCATTTGTACATAAGGAGCATTTGGAGTCTTGTTTAAGACCCATTTTGTTCAGTCTTATAGGAGTTAAGTATGTCCTGTGAATATAGTTAAGATTGATTTGTTGATGGTCCGGGTTCCTTGATGCAAGGCGTACATTTGCCCAGGCTTCTTGCCAGTCAAAGTCTATCTCCAGGTCTGGTATATCCCTCCTCCAGACTGAGTCTAGATGTAGGGTTTCATACGAGGCCGTTAGTAATTGATGATAAAAATCTGAAACAAAACCTCTCGATGTCTCTCTTTCATAGAAGAATTTGTGGTATCTGTGGTGTACAGTTGGTATCCTTAATGGAACACCGTGAGCCTTCAAACATGCCAATAACTGTGCGTAAAAATAATATGAGGACTTGGTGAGATTAAATTTTTTGCATATCTCATCAAAACTACAAAAACCCTGTTTGTTGAAAACGTCTCCTAATGTGTGTATGCCTTGCTTTTCCCATCTAGGGAATCTTATAGGTTGTTTTCCAATCAAGAGTGCATTGTTATTGAATAAGGGAGTATGATTATGCCATTTATGTGGGATAGAGTCTTTTTTTTGTGTTTCACGCCATATCCGGATTGCATGAGTGATTATGGGGCCAAATTTCCGTTCGCATTGCTTAATTGATAATTTGGTGTACACTATGTCCTTCAGCCTGTGTGGAGCTACTATATTTTCTTCTAAATTTCTCCAGGATACTGATGCTTGGGGATCAAACCATGTTGTCAGTGGTCTTAAAGTGTATGCCTTAAAATAGTGGTGGAAATCTGGAAATGCCATACCACCGTCTGCTTTGTTTCTCTGTGCGGTGGATCTTTTTATACGTGGTGGTTTGTTATTCCAAATAAATTTGTATGTGGAGGAGTGTAATTCTTTCCAGTAACCCTTTGGAGGGGGTAACGGTAGCATTGAGCTGAAGAAGTTGATTCTAGGTAGGACGTCCATCTTAATTATTGATATCCGTGCTTGTACTGAGTTTTTAAGTTTTGACCACCTGACAAGGTCGTATTTGATTTTGTTTTGGATTTTTATGTAATTGTGCTTCACCGTTTGGCTTATGGTAGGGAATATTTCAACTCCCAAACATCTAAAGTGTTTTACCATCGGTATCTCTTCTGGGAGGGTTATATTTCTTTTTGCAGGGGCGTTAAGTGGGAGGAAGGCCGACTTCGGCCAATTTATCCTAAATCCCGATAAATCTCCAAATTCCTCAATCAACTTGAGAAGATGAGGCAATGCGGTGTTGGGGTTTTGCATGAACAGTATTACGTCGTCCGCATATAAACTAATTTTGTGTTGTGTGCCCTTGATTACGATTGGTTCTATGGATTGGGATTGTCTTATATATTGTGCTAAAGGCTCTAATGATAAATCGAATAGTCCGGGACTAAGGGGGCAACCCTGTCTGGAAGACCGTGATACTGGAAAGATTTCGGAGGTGATTGTACCTGTTGTAATCATGGCCGATGGGTCTTTGTATAATACTTTAATCATATCAATGAATCCTTTTCCTAACCCCATCCTTTCTAATACTGCCCATAGATACGACCATTCCAACCTGTCAAAAGCTTTCATTGCATCCAGGGACAGCATCGCCTTAGGTGTGTTGTCTTCCTTGTTAGCATCTAGTACGTGTAGTAATCGTCTTATGTTATCAGTGATCAGGCGGCCTCTTATGAAGCCTGTTTGGTCCGGATGAATTAAAGACGTCATATGCTTTTGTAGTCTGATGGCTAATACCTTAGAGTACAGTTTGATATCGGTTCCGAGGAGGCTTAAAGGTCTGTAACTACCGCACTCGGTGGGGTCTTTGTCTTTTTTGAGGAGGACTGTTATGAGTGCAATATTGTCATTCTTATGGAAGTTCCCCTCCTTGACGGAGTATAAAATCATATTTAGTAATAAGGGTCCAATTATGTCCCAACACGAGAGGTACATTTCTGGTGGGATACCGTCTCTTCCAGGGGCCCTTCCACTTTGCATTTCAGATATGGCCTCCCTAAGTTCATCTAGTGTGATCGGTGTTTCTAACTGTTTAGCGTCATCCTCTGAAAGTTTAGGGAGGTTAATTTGATTAAGATATGTGTCCATCTTGTTTTGATCGAAGGTCGTTTCTGATTTGTATAAGTTGGAGTAAAATTCTTTGAATGTCGTGTTTATTTCTTTGGGTTCTGTAACAAGTCCTTGTTGTGCTCTAATGGTAGTTATATCTGCAAATTTTGCGTTGACTCTTAGTCGCATAGCTAATAGGTGACTTGGTTTGGAACCTTGGGAGTACTGCTGTTGTCTTGTGCTACGTATTTGCAATTCAGATTGTTGTCTGTATATGGCGTTAATCTCTTTTTTTAGTATATTGACTTGATTTTCCAGTTGAACCGAGTTGTTGTATTGCAAAGAATTAAATAACGTTGAGTAAAGTGTTTCCAGTTCAGCCAGTTTTGAGCATCGATTCTTGCGTATTTGGGAGGAAAAGCTATCAGTGAAATCCTTGATCATTCCCTTTGTCGACATCCATAATATTCTGGGGTCCTGCACCGAATTCACATTTATCCGTAGGAATACCGTAAGAGCTTCTTTGATTTGTGTAATGAATTCCTTGTTATTAAGCAACATCGTGTTAAATCGCCATCTTGGGGCTCGGGATGATAGTATACCAAATGTTCCTTTTAAGAGTAAATAACAGTGATCAGACAATGCATTGGGTATCATTTCCACATCGTAGTTATCAAATAGTCTCGGGGTTGTGAAAACGTAATCTATTCTGGATAATGTATTATGTCTCGCAGATCGACAAGAGTACTTCCGGGTCATGGGGTTGAGTGATCGCCATAAGTCATTTACACCTGTAATCTTCGACCAATCCTTTAATGCATTAGATGCATTTTTTTGTTCATTGGAAAAGGAGGGGTTTGATTTGTCCATCCTTGGGTTCCAAATGGCATTAAAATCCGCACCGATTATAAATGAGTATTCGGGAAGGTCTAACATTGCTCTGGTAAGTGTAGTGAAGAAACTAACTTCGTATAAATTTGGGGCGTATACCGCTACCAACGCTATTTTTCTGTTCTTATGTAAAATCTTAGCTATAGTTATCCGACCATCTGCATCAGACCATACTCCCTTCAATTCAATATTCAACTTCCGTCTAACGACTATGGCTACTCCCCGAGTTCTCGTTCCAAAGGAAGAGTGACTGATGTTATGATATGTGTTGTCCGCTAACATATCTATGTCTTTCTCTAAAATGTGCGTTTCGCTTAGCAGAGCTATGTCCACCTGTTCTTTTTTCATCAGTGTGAGCACGCTTTTTCGTTTGTGTTGTTTATTTATTCCACCAGTGTTCCATATCATTATGTTCAAACTAGCCATAATCTATACATGTTGTTGTATGGTTGTTGGTAATGCAATATTTTTTTGACGCTTCTATTGAGGCTAATGTGGGCAGGTCTCTAAATGGCTGGAATAAGGGGGAGGTGAACGGAGGGGGGAGGGGGTGAAGTACATAAAACAAAATAACCCTAACGTCTTGCACAGACGGGTTACACATAAAACACATATGGCCCATCCCTAATGGATGGGCTAAAATGATTAACAGAGCATACAAACAATAACCCAAGGCCACTCCATTCAAACCCATTAGCCCAAGGGTCTGGGTGAGTAGCCCAACGTTAACCGCATTTCCCTAGCCAAAGATGAGGGAAAATATAATATAATAATATGAGAGAGAGAGAGAGAGAGAGAGAGAGAGAGAGAGAAATAGAGAGAGAAAGAGAGAGAGAGAGAGAGAGAGAGAGAGAGAGAGAGAGAGAGAGAGAGAGAGAGAGAGAGAATCAAACATTGACCTGAAAGAGAGGGTGGAGAGATAAGAAGGAAAAATTAAATAAATGAATTGGAACAAACAAACAAATGGAATGGATATGAGATTGAGAAGAAAAGAAAAGCACAAGAGATAAATGAAAAGAAAGGAAGACTTGCATCTGCAGCATTCTGCATGCAGTGTCCTACGTGTATTCAGTCAGGTCCCGGGTAGTCATAGCAACGAGGACGCCTTGGTGATGATGACGTCATCTTCAAGCGTCATTGTTTACAGCAGCTCAGGAAGCACGCTGGATACTTGGAGTCAGTATCTCCTCCTGAGCGTCATGAAAGACGTTTTCGTCGCCTCCACTCAGCCAGTATGTAATACGGGGATTCCTGTACATAGTTCCATCAATATAAAGTTTATCCATGAACATACGAGCATTCCGTTTGTTTTTCCTCGCATCCGCCATGACCGGGTAGAGCAGCCTGCGTCTACTCATGATCTCTGCCGGGAACTGGTCACTGATGGAATATTTGGATCCTTTCAACTCTCTTCCGTTGGACATAATAGCAGATTTCATCTTTGAATCGATGACTTTGGCCACGATGGGACGGGGCCTCTGCTGGTCGACTTTGGCTTTCCCCAGGCGATGGACTCTTGAAAAGCGGATAGCTTCGGTTTCAGCCGACTTCATTTTCAGGTTATCTGACAGGAATAACCTAAAAAGTTCCTCGGATCTCTGGTGAGTTTCATTTTTAGTTTCAGGAAGACCGTGAATTATTAAGTTGTCTCTCATGCTTCTACATTGTAGGTGAAGAATGTTATTAGCCATGTTGAAATTTTCTTTTTGGAGATTACCCGTCAGATGTTGTAATTTGTTTACGTCGATCCTGAGTGAGGCATTGTCTGCCTTTAGCACCTCGATGAGTGAGTTGTTGTACTCCACAGAAGCTTTTAACTCCTTGACATTGTTTGTCAGCTGTTCGAGTAGATCAAGCTTCTGGAGTTGATGTTTAATAGATGTTAAAGACTCACGGATGTCGCTGGTTGGGTCATCCGCATCACTCGAGCCCAGCTCACTTCGGGTGCGTTTGGTATCGGGTTTGGTGCCCGCCATAGCGTTTTCTTTATAAAACGCGTCAATATAGGCTTCCAGTCCCTCCACCGTCTCGTTAACAGGTGAATCCAGGTTGGAAAAAGTTCAGTTTATCTCTGATCAAAGCATATATAATGGCATTTTAAAGGGAAGTTTGGCACGGGGTGCAGCTCAGCACTTCAATCAGCAGCCATCTTGTTTCCCCTTTTCATGAGAGTGCCCTCTCCCAGTGTGGTGTTTTCTAGGGCTGTCTTAAATACTTCGAAGCTTCGTTCGATGGCATGAGCTTCAAACATTAAAAAATAAATCGAAGTGTAAAAAGAATTAAATTATTATTATTATTATTATTATTATTTTTGCCTCCAAGGGAATATCCCTTGGAGTTATACACAACGGCGACACCACACAAAATTAATTCCTTGAAAACAGCATTGTTTTAACAAGGTGCTTAAAAAGTCCTTGAAATTCAGATCAACCATTCACATTGAACATTTTGTTCATCCATGATAAAATTATTCTGAATCAAGAAATCGAATTTCTTGTATTTAAAGTGCAACTAATTGTCGGAAATTGGTTTTAAGCCATAAATATTGGATCTATAAGATGTTTCTATAAAAAAAAGCATTTAAAAGTGAATTGTATCCTTTTAAATGCCCTTTTTTAAATGAAAAATAGTGCTTGGAAAGGTACTTGAAAGTCCTTGAATTTCATTTTGCAATGTCTGTGGGAACCCCAGAAATGACAATTGCGCGTCATTGGAATTCAGATTATTTTCTACCTGGTCAGATCACCAAGTAGAGCGTATGGGATACACTGGACCTATACAGATATATATCTGTATAATATCGGACACCTGTATCTATATCTGTATGATACCCCCCCCACAGCTCTCCTCAGCACGAGGTTCCATGAGCATCGTGGGAGGATTCCTAACTGCAGTGTCATGGGATATGGACCTGTGCGTGTGTGTGTGTGTGTGTGTGTGTGTGTGTGTGTGTCTGGGCTCAGCTGTAGACCTTACAGCATGTGAGAGAGGGTGTGTCTGAGCTGAGCATGTGCCCAGTTTGTGAGCTAGTTGAGTGACATGCTGCAGTCTCGTCGTCTACAGGGTCAGACTGGCTCCACACTGGCAGACAGACAGAAAAACAGACGGACATGTCTGGCAGACAGACAGAAAGACATACTGGCAAACAGACAGACAGAACCAACCTTGTCTCCACTGGAGTAGAAGAAGTAACGCAGACGGACGATGTTGCAGTGGTCCAACTTCCTCATGATCTGAAGCTCACGGTTCTATTGAGAGAAAGAGAGAGAGAGAGAGAGAGAGAGAGAGAGAGAGAGAGAGAGAACCTGTTATGATGAGACCGTACTGTACACCGTACTGTCCTCTACTCCCTGTACACACATGACTGCGTAGCACAGCGGAACAACAACACCATCATCAAATTTGCTGATGACACAGTAGTGGTGGGCCTGATCTCTGCCAACGACGAAAGGGCCTACCTGGAAGAGGTAGAGAACCTGTCACAGTGGTGTCAGGAGAACTGCCTCTCCCTGAACGTCATCAAAACAAAAGAGATGATTGTGGACTTCAGGAGGTCGGGGGTCAAGGACTACAGCCCCCTCAGCATCGACGGGGCACCGGTTGAGAGAGTGAACAGTTTCAAGTACCTCGGAGCCCACATATCCGAGGACTTGACATGGACCACACACATTGACAGTGTTGTGAAGAAGGCACGACAACGCCTCTACTTCCTCAGGCGCCTAAGGAAGTTCCAAGTCAGTCAGAAGATCCTTAGGAACTTCTACTCATGTACAATAGAGAGCATCCTGACCGGCAACATCACCTCCTGGTTTGGGAATAGCACTGCACAAGACCGTAGCAGACTACAAAGAGTGACACGTTCAGCCGAACGCACAATTGGAGGGGGGCTTCCCACCCTCCAGAACATTTACAACAAGCGGTGCAAGGGGAAGGCTAAGAGAATTATTAAGGACTCGAGCCACCCGAACAACTGCCTCTTTGAACTGCTGCGGTCAGGCAAGCGATACCGGAGTCTTAAGGTGAGCACAGAAAGACTCAGAAGAAGCTTCTATCCCCAGGCCATCAGGCTGCTAAACAAACAATAATCACTATGCAACAACCATCAAATGCACACAGCACACACACCCACACGCACTCAAACAAACAACACACTGCAGCACCCACTCTCCACACTTTAGATCACACAAACACACTTACACTTTATATTTATTGATAAAGGATTTGCACTACAACTCGTACACCTACTGTGAATTGTACCTAAATTGCACCTCGTCCCATTTCTCCATTTCTGCCTTGCACTATATAGTATTGTATATTAGTACACTGCACAGTATTGTATATTGTATGGTAACTACGTCTATTCTGCATCGAACATTGTACATATGTCTAAACTGAACACTGTGACCTCATTTTTTTTTTACTTCTAATTTGACTATGTTATTTTATTTCATACTTATCTTGTCATGCACAGTCTCTGGAGCGCAACAGTAAGAAGCATTTTGTACAAAAGTATTCTGTACTTCTGTATGACAACTATTAAAGAAACTTGAAACTTGAAACTACACACAGACGCAGCACTGAACGGTGTGCTCCAGTGGGTAGAGCATGGCTCGGTGGTTAGATTCCCAGCAGCACTAAAACTGTATTCTCCCGTGAGGCTCTCTGGATAAAAGCGTCAACTTAATGGAGTGTAAATGTTAAATGGAGTGTTATATGTTACCATCAAACCCTCTGAAAATAGAAGAGAAACAGAAGCACAGGGACACGTTACACACCCAGGAGGGTCAGCATTTCAGGTCAAACAGGACGAAGGATTAAAGGGATAGTTCAGATTTTTGGAACGCTTTTGAGGTGATGAAATCACTGCACCCAGGCAGCAGTGGTTCGGCAAAATAATGTCCGAGTATATATCTGCTTAGAAAAACGAAAATGTCTAATTATAATTTTTTTTCTCCATGTGGTAAATACACAGGTCACAACATGTTTACAGGAACGTTTTGGAGTTGTATTTGCAGTGTATTTCGTGACTGTTGGGAACTAGGCTACACTGGCACACCTACTTCCAGTGAATGACGCTAAGCTAGGCTAACGGTGCGGCTGTTCCCTAAGCCTAATGCATGCACAGAGAAGAAAAGGGTATGTATCTGCTCGTCTAACTCCAGGGTTGATGGCAAATAGGCTAATTTCCCCAAAAGTTGGTGTGTTCCTTTAAGTAAAATCTTTAGTGTTACGGATTTTCCCAGTGTGCAGTGCTCCATCTCCTCTTGATATAGGCCCAATCCTAACCCCCCCCCCCCCCTTCCGTTTCTCTAGTGATATGTATATTTTTGTACGTATCCCATTTGGTTGTTGCAGGACTTGTCATGAACACCTTTGGGGACAAATACTGAATTGCGTGTCGCTTTTTTCTATCCCGCTTTTCCCCAGATGCATACCGTTCCAAAAATTATGAAACTATTTCCACTGCTCCAAATCAAGACAAAATTAATGGTATCTTTTGATGGCGGACACAATGGTTATGTCAGTTTAACAATCAACAATGTGTGGTTCTAGTTGTTTTATAAGATGTCAAATAAATGTTATAATTGTGTGTTTTATTGTCTTTTTCCATGTTATACTGTTATGTTATGTAGGGCTACCCAGCAATGCCCTGAACAGGCTACAATACATCCAAAATTCTGCTGTTAGGGTTCTCACCCACACCAAGTCCTGGCACCACATCACCCCCACCCTCATCCACTGGCTTCCAGTCAAGTCCCGCTCAAGATCCTCCTCATCACCAACAAATCCCTTCACTCCTTTGCCCCCGGTACCTAGCTGACCTCCTCCATCCCTCCATCCCGCCCCGGAGACTGCAGTCCTCTGACTCCGGTCTCCTCTCCATCCCCACCACCAACCTGCGGACTGTAGGTCCCAGAGCCTTCTCTGTTGCCGCACCCACCCTCTGGAACTCACTCCCTCCTAACATCCGTAGTGCTACATCCCTGCACTTCAACTCAAAACCCACCTCTTCACCAAATTTGTAAATGACTCTGCCTGATTTCCCTCTTTTCTTTTTCTTTTCTTTTTAGTTACGTTGTTCCGTGATCCCCTTCCCCTAGCTGCCCCCTCCTGTTAAGCGCCTTGGGTCTCTTTAAATGCGCTATATAAAGCAAAGATATTGTTATTATTATGTGTTTAAACCCAGTTACAGTTATCTTTGTGTTTTAACCATGAGTGTGAGTTTTATTTGAAATAACCACCTCAGCCTTGGTTTTTAATGCAACAAGATTTGCCGACTTCTGGTTGGACAGTCGGTATCGATTTGGAACACTTCCTATTTACCATTTTTTAAGAACCCTGAGCAGTAAACAGATTTCACCAATTGTACATCATAACCAGCTAGTGTTTCAGTCACTCTTTTGCATTTTGAGAAATCACAACCGATGTGCTTGAGACAAAGGCAGCATACAGAACATGTTCACATATAGAACAACATTAAAATAACATAAAAACAAGATCGTGAGAGCACAGTGTACAAAAAAATTGAGAAAATGTCTTCACATTTCAATGAAAACAGACAATATTAAAAACATGAGGACTCCATGGCAAGAAGATGTCCAATCTTTCATTTAAAATGATCAATTCCAACGAGGGACTCTAGCTTCAAATCACCACAAGAGAAAACATAAAACCTAGCATGACGACATATGTTCTAGTTTTACTACTGATGATGTAACGGGGGTGTCCCATTTCCTTGTAGCTCCATTCTGAAGGGCCACTACCCAGTCAAGGGCACTCCAAAACTAGGGGTAGGGCCAAGGGAAGGGAATTGGGATTTGGCCCATAGTCTCTGATGATACTATATATGATAAGTATTAATATAATGCCCAGATCCTCTGTTCCCGTTATGGGATGTCACATGTAAAAATCACAAGTGATGATGATGATGACGACTGATGAAGATAATGACAACAAACTAACTAACCTACTAGCTGCTTGACTGCCTAGCTAACAGTGACTGTTTGACTAACTGGCTGACTTTTTAGCTGATGACTTGGCAGAGTGAGTCATTATCTAGTCGTTTAATTAGCTGAGTGAGTGAGTAGCTGCCTGGATGTATAGTTAACTCAGAGAGACTGACAAGCTTCAACAAGGTAGTTTGTTGATAGACTGGCTAACTGACCAAACAGCTCCACCCCACTATGTGGGTCTGTGCCGGGCTGGCTGACTGACTAATTGATTGAGTGAGTGAGTGATTAGCTGAATAACTAATCAGCTGACTGGCTGAATTGCATGTGTGTTATACGTGTTCAGATGTGGGTCATGCTGACCCGACTAGCTGAGGCCTCACTGGGTGAAGAAGCCATGTGCTCACCACTGCTCCGCCACTTCATAACCGGCTGACCGTGTGACTGTCTGAGTGGCTAATTAACCGACAGTCTGACTGGCTGTTTGGAGTGTCTCTGACTGGCTGTTTGGAGTGTCTATTATTTGGGTCAGGCTGTGGGCTGCCGGTTCTCCACTGCTTCATACAGATTTAATCCTCTACTCTAATTTTTCAGCTGTGCAGACTGTGCCGTCGTCCATTGATGACATCACAGCAGCACATGCAGAACCTTTGTCTGAAAATCCCTGCAGTATGATATTTTCAGTACAGAGGTTTAAGTATTCTTAAATAGCCCATTTGATTTTACAGTTTAATATTTTAGTTTTCATGGTCTATTTACAAACATTTGCATGTTTATTATGATCAAAGCCTGGTCAGTACAGCTGCACAGGCTGTGTGTGCAGCAGGTCAGACTCATTTTTGACTCCCGTCTCTTTAAATGCAAATGAGCTGCTGCTTCCCACGTCCGAGCGTGCACCACATTCCGATCAAACTGTCAAACTAGGCGTAGCAGATCAAAGGTGAATGAAGATCCAGCTATTGCATATCCTATTTCTCACCTAAAATGCTGTCTATGTGTTTGTTCCGTTATCCCTGATAACCGATGATGGTAAAATTACCAAAACATAATTTTTTTTACATAAACCCTTTCTCCTCTGCATTTAATTCATCCTAACTAGTTAGGAGCAGTGGGCAGCTCACAGTTCTAATACCAGTAGCTTGGTCAAGGACAGTGGCAACGGTATGTACCTACCTACCTAGCATGCATGTCTTTATAACGCTGTGGGAAGAAACCGAGAATACCCAGAAACATGGCTGGGCAATTCATCGATTTCAATTACGATTTTGTCTTCCAACGATCATGGACCATGAAGACAAGATAATCGAGACACACAGATTAATCAGTCATTATGGTCAGTATTTGTGAACACGCACCACTCTCTCCTAAAGCTAGACATCGGAGAGAGAACCTTCAGATTGGCTTTGTGGCAAAAAAAATTAATAATCTAACCCTAACTAACCTCACTTGACCTAATAAACTAACCTACACTGTAGCACTCAACACTTTGATGAACATTGCTACTCAGCTGATAGAGTTGTGCCCTTCCTGATGACTTGTCGTACAGAACTTGTAAGTCGCTTTGGATAAAAGCGTCAGCTAAATGACTAAATGTAAATGTGAATGGATGTAAAATCTGAAGGATAAACAACTAACAAAGTAAACATCAGAGGCTATACAGTCCTCACCATCGGCCACGCCCCTACCACACCCCCAGTGACATTATGCTCTGCTGTGGCTCCCCATGGTGTGTGTGTGTGTGCCAACGCCCTCTCAGCGGGTGGGGGGCAGGGTGTAACCTACAGCATGTGTGTTTCTATATGCATGACTCCATATGCGTGTGTGTGTGTGTGTGTGTGTGTGTGTGTGTGTGTGTGTGTGTGTGTGTGTGTGTGTGTGAGATTGAGTGAGTGAGTGAGTGAGTGAGCGAGCGAGCGTGGGGAGCAGCAATATGAAGCTCCACTTTACTGCAGTCTGCTGACCTGTCATACTATACTACTAGAGAGAGGGAGAGAGAGATAGAGAGAGATAGAGAGAGAGAGAGAGAGAGAGAGAGAGAGAGAGAGAGAGAGAGAGAGAGAGAGAGAGAGAGAGATAGAAAGAGAGAGGGAGAGACAGATACAGAGAAAGAGAGGGAGAGAGACATCAATACGCTGTTAGGGCTGCTAGTATATTCATCTTCCATGCTGACAACACTCCTGTGTGTTTTAGATGTTATTGATAACTAGGCTCAGCATCATCTGACCCCTAGCTGACCTTTAACCCCTTACCAGCAGACAGTCAATAAACAATGGATTAAACTTAATAGTATTTTGTGACAAAGTGCGTGTGTGTGTATGTGTTTGTCGTTCCTGTGTGTGTGTGTGTTTGTACATCCATTTTCCTACAGGGTGGTGATATGTGATCCTCAGATGGGAGTGGAGACCTATCCCAGCATGCACTGGGAACACCAAGGATCTCACACACACACACACACACACACACACACACACACACACACACACACACACACACACACACACACACACACACACACACACACACACACACACACACACACACACACACACACACACACACACACACACACACACACACACACACACACACACACACACACACACACACACACACACACACACACACACACACACACACACACACACACACACACACACACACAGTGACGTAGAGGAGGGAGAATCCATAAAACCTAGTTGTGTGATATCTTTTACTTGGCAATATATCGTCTCGTGGCAGATGCCATCTTCTTTTTGCTGCAATAAAAATGATTGGAATGAGGTGAATAGACTGCGTCATCTTATTAGATACAACAGATGATGTATATATATATATATTTATTGCAGTTGTGAAAAGTTTTCCGTTGGAGAGATCATTTGCAGTTGAATAAAAGGTTAAGAAAATCACACTATAACACAATATATCGCAAAACTATCGTATCGTGACTTAACTATTGTGATAATATTGTATGGTGGGGCCTCTGGTCACTGTGTACCGTGATGTAACCGGATTAGAGCTGAAATGATTCCTCAAGTAACTCGAGTTAGCCTACTCCATTACAAAAAAAATCATCGGCTTTGCCTCGAGGCCCGATTTAACCCACAGCTCACATGGACAATAATTACTGTTGCACAACGTGAAGAGGTTTCAGGGGCGGGTTGCAAAATGGAAGAAGATAAGAGAAAATAGCGACGAGTCAAGAGAGACGGGCCCTGGAAAACACCAGGAATTGTCAAAAGTTTGGGATAATTTCAAGCTGAAAGACTCTGTACAGTGTGTCTATTGTAGAATTGAACTAGCCGACCACAATAGCATCCAGGGTACACATCCTGTCACACAGAGCGGAGCGACTCAAGGTAACGTTGTCATTAGCATTTAACGTAAATATATAATGTCGTGATTGCCAATGGAAAAATTATGGTTGAAATGATCCAAGTTGCTTCAGATTTTTTTCTTCTTCTTATTTTCTCTTTTGTATACCGTATTTACTACTTAGGAAAAAAAAATTCTTATCCGATTAATCAATGGAATAACGGGTAGAATACTCGATTACTAAAATAATCGATGCAGCCGTAAACCTGATACTGTAGTCAGCTGCATTATAATGTAACCTGATACTGTAGTCAGCTGCATTATAATGTAACCTGATACTGTAGTCAGCATCATAATGTAACCTGATACTGTAGTCAGCATCATAATGTAACCTGATACTGTAGTCAGCTGCATCATAATGTAACCTGATACTGTAGTCAGCTGTATCATAATGTAACCTGATACTGTAGTCAGCTGTATCATAATGTAACCTGATACTGTAGTCAGCTGCATCATAATGTAACCTGATACTGTAGTCAGCTGTATCATAATGTAACCTGATACTGTAGTCAGCTGCATCATAATGTAACCTGATACTGTAGTCAGCTGTATCATAATGTAACCTGATACTGTAGTCAGCTGCATCATAATGTAACCTGATACTGTAGTCAGCTGCATCATAATGTAACCTGATACTGTAGTCAGCTGTATCATAATGTAACCTGATACTGTAGTCAGCTGCATCATAATGTAACCTGATACTGTAGTCAGCATCATAATGTAACCTGATACTGTAGTCAGCTGTATCATAATGTAACCTGATACTGTAGTCAGCTGTATCATAATGTAACCTGATACTGTAGTCAGCTGCATCATAATGTAACCTGATACTGTAGTCAGCTGCATCATAATGTAACCTGATACTGTAGTCAGCTGCATCATAATGTAACCTGATACTGTAGTCAGCTGTATCATAATGTAACCTGATACTGTAGTCAGCTGTATCATAATGTAACCTGATACTGTAGTCAGCTGTATCATAATGTAACCTGATACTGTAGTCAGCTGCATCATAATGTAACCTGATACTGTAGTCAGCTGTATCATAATGTAACCTGATACTGTAGTCAGCTGTATCATAATGTAACATGATACTGTAGTCAGCTGCATCATAATGTAACCTGATACTGTAGTCAGCATCATAATGTAACCTGATACTGTAGTCAGCTGCATCATAATGTAACCTGATACTGTAGTCAGCTGCATCATAATGTAACCTGATACTGTAGTCAGCTGTATCATAATGTAACCTGATACTGTAGTCAGCTGTATCATAATGTAACCTGATACTGTAGTCAGCATCATAATGTAACCTGATACTGTAGTCAGCTGCATCATAATGTAACCTGATACTGTAGTCAGCATCATAATGTAACATGATACTGTAGTCAGCTGTATCATAATGTAACCTGATACTGTAGTCAGCATCATAATGTAACATGATACTGTAGTCAGCTGCATCATAATGTAACCTGATACTGTAGTCAGCTGCATCATAATGTAACCTGATACTGTAGTCAGCTGTATCATAATGTAACCTGATACTGTAGTCAGCTGTATCATAATGTAACCTGATACTGTAGTCAGCTGCATCATAATGTAACCTGATACTGTAGTCAGCTGCATCATAATGTAACCTGATACTGTAGTCAGCTGTATCATAATGTAACCTGATACTGTAGTCAGCTGTATCATAATGTAACCTGATACTGTAGTCAGCTGTATCATAATGTAACCTGATACTGTAGTCAGCTGCATCATAATGTAACCTGATACTGTAGTCAGCTGTATCATAATGTAACCTGATACTGTAGTCAGCTGTATCATAATGTAACCTGATACTGTAGTCAGCATCATAATGTAACCTGATACTGTAGTCAGCATCATAATGTAACATGATACTGTAGTCAGCTGTATCATAATGTAACCTGATACTGTAGTCAGCATCATAATGTAACCTGATACTGTAGTCAGCATCATAATGTAACCTGATACTGTAGTCAGCTGCATCATAATGTAACCTGATACTGTAGTCAGCATCATAATGTAACCTGATACTGTAGTCAGCATCATAATGTAACCTGATACTGTAGTCAGCTGCATCATAATGTAACCTGATACTGTAGTCAGCTGCATCATAATGTAACCTGATACTGTAGTCAGCATCATAATGTAACCTGATACTGTAGTCAGCTGCATCATAATGTAACCTGATACTGTAGTCAGCTGCATCATAATGTAACCTGATACTGTAGTCAGCTGCATCATAATGTAACCTGATACTGTAGTCAGCTGCATCATAATGTAACCTGATACTGTAGTCAGCTGCATCATAATGTAACCTGATACTGTAGTCAGCTGCATCATAATGTAACCTGATACTGTAGTCAGCATCATAATGTAACCTGATACTGTAGTCAGCTGTATCATAATGTAACCTGATACTGTAGTCAGCTGCATCATAATGTAACCTGATACTGTAGTCAGCTGTATCATAATGTAACCTGATACTGTAGTCAGCATCATAATGTAACCTGATACTGTAGTCAGCATCATAATGTAACCTGATACTGTAGTCAGCAGCATCATAATGTAACCTGATACTGTAGTCAGCTGCATCATAATGTAACCTGATACTGTAGTCAGCTGTATCATAATGTAACCTGATACTGTAGTCAGCTGTATCATAATGTAACCTGATACTGTAGTCAGCATCATAATGTAACCTGATACTGTAGTCAGCTGCATCATAATGTAACCTGATACTGTAGTCAGCATCATAATGTAACCTGATACTGTAGTCAGCATCATAATGTAACCTGATACTGTAGTCAGCTGCATCATAATGTAACCTGATACTGTAGTCAGCTGCATCATAATGTAACCTGATACTGTAGTCAGCTGCATCATAATGTAACCTGATACTGTAGTCAGCTGCATCATAATGTAACCTGATACTGTAGTCAGCATCATAATGTAACCTGATACTGTAGTCAGCTGCATCATAATGTAACCTGATACTGTAGTCAGCATCATAATGTAACCTGATACTGTAGTCAGCATCATAATGTAACCTGATACTGTAGTCAGCTGTATCATAATGTAACCTGATACTGTAGTCAGCTGTATCATAATGTAACCTGATACTGTAGTCAGCTGCATCATAATGTAACCTGATACTGTAGTCAGCATCATAATGTAACCTGATACTGTAGTCAGCTGCATCATAATGTAACCTGATACTGTAGTCAGCTGTATCATAATGTAACCTGATACTGTAGTCAGCTGCATCATAATGTAACCTGATACTGTAGTCAGCTGCATCATAATGTAACCTGATACTGTAGTCAGCTGTATCATAATGTAACCTGATACTGTAGTCAGCATCATAATGTAACCTGATACTGTAGTCAGCTGCATCATAATGTAACCTGATACTGTAGTCAGCTGTATCATAATGTAACCTGATACTGTAGTCAGCTGTATCATAATGTAACCTGATACTGTAGTCAGCTGTATCATAATGTAACCTGATACTGTAGTCAGCATCATAATGTAACCTGATACTGTAGTCAGCTGTATCATAATGTAACCTGATACTGTAGTCAGCTGTATCATAATGTAACCTGATACTGTAGTCAGCTGTATCATAATGTAACCTGATACTGTAGTCAGCTGTATCATAATGTAACCTGATACTGTAGTCAGCTGTATCATAATGTAACCTGATACTGTAGTCAGCATCATAATGTAACCTGATACTGTAGTCAGCTGTATCATAATGTAACCTGATACTGTAGTCAGCTGTATCATAATGTAACCTGATACTGTAGTCAGCTGTATCATAATGTAACCTGATACTGTAGTCAGCTGTATCATAATGTAACCTGATACTGTAGTCAGCTGTATCATAATGTAACCTGATACTGTAGTCAGCTGCATCATAATGTAACCTGATACTGTAGTCAGCTGCATCATAATGTAACCTGATACTGTAGTCAGCTGTATCATAATGTAACCTGATACTGTAGTCAGCTGTATCATAATGTAACCTGATACTGTAGTCAGCTGTATCATAATGTAACCTGATAATGTAACCTGATACTGTAGTCAGCTGCATCATAATGTAACCTGATACTGTAGTCAGCATCATAATGTAACCTGATACTGTAGTCAGCTGCATCATAATGTAACCTGATACTGTAGTCAGCTGCATCATAATGTAACCTGATACTGTAGTCAGCTGTATCATAATGTAACCTGATACTGTAGTCAGCTGCATCATAATGTAACCTGATACTGTAGTCAGCTGCATCATAATGTAACCTGATACTGTAGTCAGCTGTATCATAATGTAACCTGATACTGTAGTCAGCTGTATCATAATGTAACATGATACTGTAGTCAGCATCATAATGTAACCTGATACTGTAGTCAGCTGTATCATAATGTAACCTGATACTGTAGTCAGCTGTATCATAATGTAACCTGATACTGTAGTCAGCTGTATCATAATGTAACCTGATACTGTAGTCAGCTGTATCATAATGTAACCTGATACTGTAGTCAGCTGTATCATAATGTAACCTGATACTGTAGTCAGCTGTATCATAATGTAACCTGATACTGTAGTCAGCTGTATCATAATGTAACCTGATACTGTAGTCAGCTGCATCATAATGTAACCTGATACTGTAGTCAGCTGCATCATAATGTAACCTGATACTGTAGTCAGCTGTATCATAATGTAACCTGATACTGTAGTCAGCATCATAATGTAACCTGATACTGTAGTCAGCTGTATCATAATGTAACCTGATACTGTAGTCAGCTGCATCATAATGTAACCTGATACTGTAGTCAGCTGCATCATAATGTAACCTGATACTGTAGTCAGCTGTATCATAATGTAACCTGATACTGTAGTCAGCTGCATCATAATGTAACCTGATACTGTAGTCAGCTGCATCATAATGTAACCTGATACTGTAGTCAGCTGTATCATAATGTAACCTGATACTGTAGTCAGCATCATAATGTAACCTGATACTGTAGTCAGCTGCATCATAATGTAACCTGATACTGTAGTCAGCTGTATCATAATGTAACCTGATACTGTAGTCAGCTGTATCATAATGTAACCTGATACTGTAGTCAGCATCATAATGTAACCTGATACTGTAGTCAGCTGCATCATAATGTAACCTGATACTGTAGTCAGCATCATAATGTAACCTGATACTGTAGTCAGCTGTATCATAATGTAACCTGATACTGTAGTCAGCTGCATCATAATGTAACCTGATACTGTAGTCAGCTGCATCATAATGTAACCTGATACTGTAGTCAGCTGTATCATAATGTAACCTGATACTGTAGTCAGCTGCATCATAATGTAACCTGATACTGTAGTCAGCATCATAATGTAACCTGATACTGTAGTCAGCTGTATCATAATGTAACCTGATACTGTAGTCAGCTGTATCATAATGTAACCTGATACTGTAGTCAGCTGCATCATAATGTAACCTGATACTGTAGTCAGCTGCATCATAATGTAACCTGATACTGTAGTCAGCATCATAATGTAACCTGATACTGTAGTCAGCATCATAATGTAACCTGATACTGTAGTCAGCTGTACCGACTATGGGACCTGTGAGTATCAGTGTGTGTATGTATGTAGAGCCATATGAAATCCGCGATCACGGAATCGCGGACGGAATCGCGGAATTAAGCAATAAAAATGGAATCAACTGTAAAAAAAAAAAAAAGAAAAAAAAAATAATGTTGTGGGACTTGTACAGCACTTTGTTCAACTTTGTCAGTGCTGTAAAGTTTAAACCTTTTTAAATCTTAGACAAACAAAACACTTTGCTTTCATGAAATATTGTAAGCCATCATTTGAGGCTTTATAAAAGCAGCACAATGAACACAAATCTGTCAGTGCAGAGTCCGACCTAATCTTAAATAACAAACAGCATTGCTTGTTGTAATTAACAAAGAGAGGCGGTGTTGATTTTGCAAAAAAATATATATATATCATTTATATTTTTTAATAATCACATTTTATTTTCATATTCGAATCCCATGCCCATCGAACGAAGCTTCGAAGTATTTAAGACAGCCCTATTAAATGGACTGTTATATCTTATTAAATTGTGGACATTTATTCATTCCCACTTATTAGACACTATTTCTGATGGTAAAATGAGCATACAAAGCAAAATACAGAATTCTGAAATATTAAAACGGAAAAAACGGAATTTGGAAAAATATAAAATGGAATTTTGAAAAAAATAAAACGGATTTCATATGGCTCTATAATGTATGCATCATGTGAGGAGGCTTAGTGATCATTCAACACATTATTTGTAACAACTCATTCGCAGAGAGAGGGGAGGGGGGGGGGGGGGGGGGAGGTTTAGGTTTTATTTAGTTTACAGTTGAATTACATTATAAGACAGCAGTCCCTATGAGACAAGAATTTATATTTTTCAATTAACACAACACAAGGAAGAAGGAAGAAGAAAGAAGAAGGAAGCTGGCTGCCATCCTGGAGAATCCCTCCCACCCTCTCTACGACGAGCTAGTCAAGATGAGAAGCACGTTCAGCCACAGACTCATACCCCCCCCGACACTCAACTAACCGCCTCGGACAGTCCTTCATACCAGCGGCCATCAGGCTCCACAACAGTGGGCAGGGACTGCTGCCAGACATCGACCTAGAACTAATAGGAACCCAAGGAGGACAATAACACTACCTTAGGCATACTGCACCTTATGTGGATACTGTGATACTGTGAATACTGTATATTTCAGTTAGTTAGATACAGTGATGGGCAGTAGCTAGCTACAAGTAGCGACGCTACATAGCTTAACTACAATTCTCAATAGCGTGCTGGTAGCTCGCTACTTTTTAACCAGGGTAGCGATCTCTGTAGCGGAGCTATTTATAGAACGAAGTAGTAACGTAGCGACGAGAAACGTTACACGCTACTTTCGGGAGAAACAGTCTAGACTAGAAGATCTGCGAGGAGAAAAAAAACTCCCCGTAAAAAACCCACTATGATTGGTTGGTTTGTTTAGATATGAGTGACGACTCACGATTGGGTATGGTAGGCCAAAACATTACGGGTAGGCCAATCAGAGGCAGGATAGGGCGGGACTCCAGCCGCAAAGCAGGAAGTGAAAATCAAACACAGACGTATTGAATGAATGCAATTTAATGGATTACATGAACCAGTCTGCGCGAAATGGCAGAGGGGTTCGATGACATTGATGAAGATGATGATGTCAATAAAAACAATGACTCTCCATGGCCCTATCTGGGACACATTTATGAGTTTGACTGAAAAAACGGCTAAAACATATGCTGCTCTCTCAACACGTCCAGCACTAACTTGAGGACACATTCAGGTGAGCTGATGAAAATCAACTGTTCCCAAACAGCACACAAGTCAGTACACTTTGTCAACAGCTTTAACTAAGATAGCTGCTATCATGATGTTTCACTGTAGGCAGAAAATGAACAATATTATTGGGGTGGAGAAAAGAAAAAAAGAGGGAAAAGCAGTGGTTCTCAACCTGTGGGACAGGACCCCCAGGGGGGGTCCCCACATGATTTTGGGGCCATGGAATGTTTTGTGAGTTACATATTTAAATACATTTGGTCATTTAGCTGACACTTTCATTCAAAGCAACTTACAAATTGTGTACAACAAGTCAGTAGGAGTGGTACATATCTAGCAGCCAAGGATAAGTAGTATTGTTTGTCAGTGTCAAGCTTGAGTGTTATACTCGAGTACATACTGTAGTAGTATAGACATATTAGCATAGTTGGTAGTAGTATATACATGGTAGCATAATACTAGTAAAATGAAGTAAAACAATTCAGATATTGAAGAAGTGTGTAATACAAGTTCATGTTAAAAGGATGACACAAAAAGCCAGACCGAGGGCTTGTTTCAGTTTTATAATAAACAATCAAACTGAGATTTTTTTTCCTGCCTATTTGTTTGGTGGAAACTTGGTCACGAAGTAAAAAAATAAATAAATAAAGTAGTGCCGATGTAGCTAGCTATTTTTGCCATGTTCTTGTAGTGTAGCTTGCTACATTTCTCTGGGGATAGCTTCCATTGTAGTTGAGCTATATTTAATCGAGAGTAACTTGTAGTGTAGCTTGCTACATTTTCCAAGTAGCTTGCCCATCACTGGTTAGATAGTAATTATAACACTACCATATGCATACTGCACCTTATGTGATACTGTGAATATATATTTCAGTTAGTTAGATAGTAAATTATATTGACCCATTTGTTTACACTGCTTGTGTTGTTTTTACTACCTGTACCCCCCCCCCCCCTAGCATCTAGAAAAGCGATCTATAAATTAAATTCATGAATTAATAAATAATTAATTAATTAGGAAATTGGTACGTGGTGGTATGCTTGACTATGAAACCTCAAACAATTGTGGACATGCCGCCGGAGTCTGGTCCACTCCCAGTATGCCTGACTCTGTGGCGGCCTTAAGATGTGTACTGTACACAGCACATACAGTATCTGCGATCTCCTAATAAAACAAGTCATTAGAATAATATAAGCCTACTGTTCATTCATTACGCACATAGGCTATACAGTGTGCATATGCTGAATAGGTGGCCAGGAGCGCGCAACACGGTATAAATATGGAATACGCGATTAGGTTTAGTTCTTATTTATTTATCCACTGTCATTTGCAGTGTTGGTGTAGCGCTTGTATTTATCACGATGCCTCTAGGCATGACGCAATTTTTTTAATCATACAAATGTTGTCATATTTATTTATTTTTTTTTTTTTTATCCACTTTTTCTCCCATTTTCTATATTTTTCTCCCATCCCAATTTCGTATCACCCAATTCAACCCTCCCCTGTCACGGACGCTGTTTCTTGCCTCCCACAAGCCGGCTGCAATGTGGACTAAGTCATACATAGCACAAGTCCCCTCCGGTACTTGAGGTAACAGCAGTCGCATCTTTTCACCTGCGCAGCTCGATCTCTCAGTGGCGAGGAGTAACGTGTGGGAGGCTCACGCTGCCCCCGACACTTCCTGATTCTACTGCACAGACGCACCAACCGACCTGTAGGAGTCGCTGTCCACAACGCCCGATCCCCACCCTTCAGTTTCCCTCCCCGTAATACGGCCAATGTGTATTACTGTGGACGACCAGCTAAACTGAAAGCAAATGTGGAGCGCTGGGCTCGAACTGACGAGCCCAGCGTCTCCAGCATTTCGTGGCGAGTGCCTTGCCCACTACGCCATGTAGCCGCCCAGTCATATTTATTATTATTATGATTATTTAATTCCATGGATGTCTGTAGAATCGACATGAACGCAATCACCATGATTCCTCCCAAATAAAGCCCTTAAGAACACGGCGCACACCAGTCTGTCCGACTTACGACTGCTCTTCAGCGCTCCTAAATCTTGCTTTTAGCTAGGAGCGAATCCCTGAGAAGGGATCGTTCGTGAATCCCAAAATCACCCGATGGGAGTGGAGCTACGAGGAAATTTGTCATTAACTTTTGTCTCAAGTCCGTTGGTGAATGAGACCCAATAACTGTCAAATGAAATGAACGTGTGCAAAACTGTTGTTTTGGATATGTGTGAGATTATGTGCTAAATAATTTTGTTTTGTTTTATGGTGAATTGCTCCTTTAACTTGAGTTTCCTGAGCATCTTGAACTGGTTTAAATCGCCAGGCTAAGCCTTTCTTGAGGGTAAAAGAGAGCGTCTCAACATGAGAATTCCCCGATACTAAAATCTGATACTAAGAAATGTGTCCAACATGCCACAAAATTTATTTGATGCATCTTTGACACATTAACTCAGTCTAATGGAGAAAATGTATTATATCTCAATCATTTTTGTCCAATGACCCCAAAATGATGGTCTCTACTGTTCATTAAAAGTAATGGATCAGTATCGGCCGATACCCAAAGCCCAGGTATCGGTAGCAGGACTGAAAAAGTTGGATCGGTGCATCCCTTCTATTTAGGAGAAGTGGGCAGCAGCAGTCTGACGTCCACGTGTAACAAGTGCCTTGTTGCCTTGTATAGATAATTACACCCCATCACAAAATACACTTTAATACATTCCACTAATACTCCTAAACGTTTTATTTTATTGATTTAAGTTGATTTCATTCCTTTCGTTTTGTTTTATTGCACTTTTGGGAGTTAAGGCTTTTATTTTGACATCGACACACTTGCTTTTCCGGTCCTCCGGGACACACATCCTGCCTGCTGTCTCGCGGTTAGTCAGTCCCACCTGGAACTCCGTGAGGTGAGCACTAATTATTATGTTCAGTGAAAGACTTCGGTCTAAAAGTTGTTAAATATTGTATGTTACATTCCTAAAACTGTGAAACGAGTTTGTAATGTAACTAATGTTGTTAATATGTACCTGTGCAGTTGTTTTGTGGGAGGTTTGACTGGGTAAAATGCACTTTAATAGCATGTAGGAAGTTTGCACACACGTGCGCTGCTGTTAACATGGAGTTAATGCAGTCACGTCTTTTCTCAACCATAGCTCGTGCTGCAGATGTCGTGTTCCTAATGCTGCTGCATATTGTTGCCTTTGTAACCTAACAGGTATGTGTGTACAGTAGCTCCCATGTGTCCGTTTTGTATTCAATTGTGTATATTTTCCAATGTAATTGTATATTAAAATGTGTCATTCTTATGAGAGAGTCCCACCTGGAACTCCGTGAGCTCGTGCTGCAGATGTCGTGTTCCTAATGCTGCTGCATATTGTTGCCTTTGTAACCTAACAGGAGGGAAATAAAGTCCGTCAACAGTCATCCATGTCTGTCGTCCTTAACACAACGCCGTCAGAGAGTACACCAAACTACACCGGTCACACGTGGTGCCGTTAGACCTCGGACAACGGACAACGCTCGCCTGTCCACCGGGGACGCTGTCTGCACGCCGCTTCTTCATTCAACTGGCTGTGCTGAGTACAACGTCGAACGTTAACGTGTGCGCATAGGATAAGCGCATATGTGATATTGGTTGTTTTTGTTTGATAATAATATGCTATAGATTGTAATTGTAAATATTATTGTAATGATACAGTAATTGGAAACGACACTAATTGTACAAGACCATTGTATTTATTTTTTATTTTTCTTTCATCTGTTATGTATTGTGAATAGATAGCCTATGGTCTAATGTTCAAAGTTTGAGCAGTAACAAGTGTTGCTATCTAACACATGCCCACTGTAAATATAATTAGGAACTAATTTGTTTATATGGTTGGCTGGTAATGAGATATATATATATTTTTTTCCCCCCCCCATCTGTTCTGGTAAATTGTGAATGGATAGCCATACAGTAGCATACATGTATTCGTGTGTAGTCTAGTGTTCAAGGTCTGAGCAGTAACAAGCGGCCATTTGACACATTCACACATACTTTTCTTTTGTTTATAGCCCTCTAAAGCATTTTTATTTTTAATTCTTGAACATGTCTGAAGCAGGACCACCAGATCTGGAGATGGTGGGTATGATGCCTGTATATGGCAGGGGTCAGTCAGCTCTTATGTGTGGGAGGGGAAGACCTGTGGAACTGAGTCAGTCTACAGTTCGCCAGTCAGTGTTTGAAGCAGTGGGGCCAGTGGCCACATCTACTCCGATCACGCATGGCAGTGACACAGCCCCGCAGCTCGCTAGGTCAGAGGATTTAGGCAGCCTCGTCACAGACCTTGCCATACAGATAGGAGAACAAATTGCATCTACTCTGCATGCCATGCACCAGACCAGTTATCAGCCCCAGGTCCCCGTCCCTGAGCCCCAGGTCCCCGCCCCTGAGCCCAAGGTCCCCGCACCCCAGTCACAATGTTTTTCTGGGTGTGCAGACATGTCAAGGATGAAAGTAATAGTGCAGGCGGAGACTAAACCACCTCCGTTCTTCAGAGGTGATCGCACTGAGCCAGTCTCCATACATGAGTGGGAAGACATGATGCTAGTGTATCTGTCTAGAGCGAGTTGTAAAACCGACAGAGAATTGTGTGATCTAGTGATGGGCAGGTTGACTGGTAAAGCTAGAGACATAGTGAAGGTGTCACTGCGTAGCCGGCCTGAGTTGTCTGCCAATATGACCCCTGCAGCTGTGTTTGACATTTTAAAGCGTAACTTCAGCGAGCTGACATACTCCAGTATGCCCATGGCCGACTTCTATGCCATGATTCCCAGGCCTAGTGAGGGAGTGATGGATTACTGGGTCCGGCTGAATAAAGCAATCGATGTTGCAGATGAGTGTCTACGTCGCCGGGGTCGGTGTGTTGATGATGCGAGCGCCGAGGTCGTGATGATGTTGATCACGCACTGCCCAGATCCCAGTCTAGCTATGTCCTTCCAGCTGAAGCCTGTGGAGCAGTGGACTGCAGCTGAGGTCCAGGAGCGTCTAGATGGTTACCAGAGAGACCAAAGGAGATCCAGTTCACGGGCACAGCAGGTTAACATCTCGGCATGCAGTCAGAGCCCCATGGCTGGTGGCCCATCCCCTCCTGTCCTGTATGGTGGGGCCCAGCAGTCTTCTGTTGTTGTGCAGTCACAGCAGCCTCCCTCCTTTGGCTCTTCTCATGAACAGCTTGGTGAGCCCCACAGGGTCTTAGCCGCAGCGCAGGCCCTCAGCCCTCCTACAGCCATCTTAATGACTCCTGCCCCGGCGTGTCCCCCCTCTGTAGACCCTGGCCTTCATCAGGTGGTTGACTTGTTAGACCGTGTGCTCTCACTGTGTTCGGCCTCGCTGGCCCCAGCAGTACAGGCTCAGCCTGGTCAGCCGTCTCGCTCCCACATCCAGCCAAGTAATGGGCAGACGTACCACTCACGCAACCAGGCCAGACCGAGTCAGCAGAGTTACTCGCGCAACCAGGCCAGACCGAGTCAGCAGGGTTATTCGCGCAACCAGGCCAGACCGAATCAGCAGAGTTACCCGCACAACCAGCACGACCCATGCGAAGTGTGTCAAGACAGCAGGCATAACACTTATCAACACTGTATGCTCTATCGGCTGTGCCACCGCTGTTTCCGCCCTGGTCACTATGAGGACTCATGCCCTGGCATCTCCCAGCCATCAGCTGGATCAGCATCTCCCTCCAACAGACCCGCTCAGACCCATCCTGTCAATGCTGCCCCTTTAAACTAGCCAGCCCATGCAATGAGAGGGATAGTATGGGCAAAGTGAATGAAACCCTCGAGAGAGAACCAGACTTAGAAGCCATCTATGTAAACAGCTGCAGATTACTTCCAGAAAACGAAACAGCCATCTTTGTTGGGTCACAGAGAGTGAACGGAGCTAGTGAACTGTTTTATGCTCCAGTGTTAGTCAGTGACAAGTACACATTGAGGGGGATGTTGGATTCTGGTAGTATGTCATGCACGCTCAGTGAGGAAGGTGAACAAAAGTTACAAACCGCTGGTGTTCTCCCTCGTGTCCAGCCGGCACCTGTGAATGTGGTGCTGGTTGGTTGTGGTGGCTTGACTACTCGACCAAAGTGTGTCTATGATTTGGAGATTGAAGTTTGTGGGTCAAAGTTTGTGGTTCCTACGTTGGTTGTGCCAGGTCAGAGAGACGAGTTTATAATTGGCACTAATGTAATCAAGTCCGTTCTCCAAAGGCTGAAGTCGACTGAAAAGTACTGGGAGCTTGTGTCCTGCAGAAACAGAGACCCTGAGTGTGAGAAGTTCCTTGAGCTCTTAAGCTGCACCTCCCGCTGGTCGGGCCCAGACCCGCCCGGGGTGATAGGCACAGTGAAGCTATGCCAGGCGGTTACCCTCCTCCCTCAGCAGGAGTATCTAGTGTGGGGGAAGCTACCAGCCAGTGCACATGTGTCTCCTGGGAGTACAGTCATTGTGGAGCCCACCTCAGCGAGGTCGGCCCCTCGCAACATCATAGTGGGGAGAGTGGTGACTCCCATGTGGGGCGACCGCTGGGTCCCCATGAAGGTCTTGAACCCGACACAGAGCCCCATCACGCTCCGTCGTAATGCCAAACTGGCTGATGTCTCACCTTGTCTTGCTGTTGAAGATCTGTCCATCACTCAGGGCCTGTGTCAGCAGCAGTCTGGTGTCTCCAGCTCCTCCGCCTCTCCTGGCTCTTCGTTAGATGCTGAGCAGATGTTGGCCGACTGTGGACTGGAGGACGTGAACATCAAGTCTTGTGATGTGTCTCCTGATGGGAAGAAGAGGCTAGCTGACCTACTGGTGACGTATCAAGATGTCTTCTCCAAGGACAAGCTGGACTGTGGAAAGGTCAAAGACTTTGTGCACCGTATCCACCTCTCGGACGACCGTCCGTTCCGCCTGCCCTTTAGGCGTGTCCCCCCAGCTGACTATCACAAACTGAGAGAGGTGTTGACTGAGATGGAGGTGAAGGGGATAATCTCCAAGTCGATGAGCGAGTATGCCTCACCTCTGGTCATGGTGTGGAAGAAGAATGGAGACCTCAGGATCTGTACGGATTTCCGCTGGCTCAACGCAAAGACCGTCAAAGATGCTCACCCGTTGCCCCATCAGTCCGACTGCCTTGCTGCCCTTGGTGGGAACGCTTTCTTTAGCACCATGGATCTGACCTCAGGGTTCTACAACGTCCCTCTCCATGTGTCTGACCGGCGGTACACTGCCTTCACAACACCACTGGGCTTGTACGAGTACAACAGACTCCCGCAAGGCCTGTGCAACAGTCCGGCATCTTTCATGCGTATGATGCTCGGCATCTTTGGCGACCTCAACTACTCCAGCCTCTTGTGCTACTTGGACGACCTGCTGGTGTTTGCGCCGTCTGAGGAGGAGGCGTTGAAGCGATTGGAGGTGGTCTTCTGCAGACTCAGAGTGAACAACCTCAAGCTCGCACAGAAGAAATGCAACTTCTTACAGAGGTCGGTCAGGTTCCTGGGTCATGTGGTCGATGCCAGTGGAGTCTCTGTCGACCAAGAGAAGGTCTCCGTCATCTCTGGCTTCCAGAGAGAGGATCTGATGGAGTCGGATGGCCGCACTCCCGCTCAGAAGAGAGTGAGATCCTTCCTCGGCATGGTGTTGTATTACCAAAATTTCATACATGGCTGCTCCAGTATAGCCAAGCCCCTCTTTGCCTTGACAGCTGGCCAGAAGAGAAAAGGGAAGACCAGTGCTGGTCATACGAGAGCCGGTACGTTCCGGAAGCTGACTCCTGAGGACTGGACTCCCGCCTGTGAGACGGCGTTTGAGGAGCTCAAGAGGGCGCTCGTCGAATGTGTAGTGCTGGCTCACCCGGACTTTGAGAGGCCGTTCATCCTCTCCACTGACGCGTCGTTGGACGGTATTGGAGCAGTGCTCTCTCAAGTCCCTGTCGGGGAGGAGAAGGCCAGACCAATCGCCTTTGCGAGCAAGTCGCTCAGCCGCAGTCAAGCGAACTATCCTGCCCACAGACTGGAGTTCCTGGCCCTCAAATGGTCAGTGTGTGACAAATTCAGTCACTGGCTCAAGGGTCACAAGTTCACTGTGTGGACTGATAATAATCCACTCACGTACATCATGACCAAGCCTAAACTTGACGCATGCGAGCAGCGCTGGGTGTCCAAGCTGGCCCCTTACTGCTTCGACATCAAGCATGTGCCTGGGAGGCTGAATACAGTGGCCGATGCGCTGAGCAGAGATCCCTTCGTGAGGCCGCTCAGCCGGCGTCTCTTGACCGAGCCTTACTCCGCTCTTCTGGAGCAGGTGTGTGATGTGGAGAACAGGGGGGTGCAGGATATCTTCCGTCTGACATGCCAGCCCCAAGCTCTAGTGACCCCTTCTGGATGTGCGGTTGCTGATGTGTCCATGTCGGCGGATGAGACCTCCACGGTGCTTTCCTCCCAGGAAGACTGGGACTCTGCGCCAAGACACAGGGCAGTATCTATGGCGGGTCACCTGTCCACTGTTGTCACTGCCGACCACGACGCAGTCTCCTCCTTGTCGTTGGCCGATCTGCAGGCCCGCCAGCGAAAAGACGCCACCGTCTCCAGAGTCATCTTTTACGTTGAAAGGGGCCGCAGACCCTCCAGACGCGAGCGCTGCTATGAAGATCAGCCCGCCTTGAGGATGCTGAAGCAGTGGGAGAGGCTCGCTATGCAGAACGGCATATTGTACAGGGTTACGAAGGACCACATGACCAGGCACAAGAGGTTCCAGTATGTTCTGCCTGAGTCCTTGAAGTCAGAGGCGCTGTCTGGAGTGCATGACTTGGCTGGTCACCAAGGTCAACCTAGGACGCTGTCTCTCGTACGTCAGCGTTTCTACTGGTATGACATGGAGAAGGATGTGCGGGGCCATGTGAGGAACTGTCCCAGATGCGTACTCAGCAAGACTCCAGAGCCGGCGGCCAGAGCCCCTCTGGAGAGCATAATAACCTCTGCACCACTGGAGCTGGTGTGCATCGACTTCTGGTCAGCTGAAGATAAGAACAACAAGTCTGTGGATGTTCTGGTCATAACTGACCACTTTACAAAGCTGGCCCACGCCTTCCCCTGCAAAGACCAAACCGCGAAGAAGGTTGCTAAAAAGCTGTGGGACAACTATTTCTGTGTGTATGGCTTCCCACAGCGCCTGCATTCGGACCAAGGAGCGAACTTCCAGAGTGAGTTGATGGCGGAGCTGCTGGAGTTAGCAGGGGTCACGCAGTCCCGGACCACTCCGTATCACCCTATGGGGAATGGTGGCACTGAGAGATTCAATCGGACCCTGGGTGGAATGCTGTGCTCCCTGCCATCGGAGTCTAAGCACAGATGGCCCCAGATGGTCCAGAGCCTGACCTTCGCCTACAATTGTACACAGCATGAGACGACTGGCTTTGCCCCCTTTTACCTGATGTTCGGGAGGGTCCTGCGTCTGCCAGTTGATCTGCTGTTTAAGAATGTGCTCCGGGACGAGGTGGTCTGTGACTATGATGCCTATGTGAAGTCCCTGGCGGCCGATCTCCAGTCTGCTATGCTGTTGGCCCAGAGGCACACCTCAGTGGAACAGGGGCATCAGGCTGACCAGTACAACAAAAAGATGAAGGGCTTGCCCCTCTCGGTGGGTGATCGGGTCCTGGTGGCGAACAAGGGCGCCAGAGGGAAGCGGAAGCTGGCGGACAAATGGGAGCCGGACGTCTACACCGTCATCGCTTCCAGACCACAGTGCCACATATATCGGATCAGAGACCGGACTGGGCGGGAGAAGACAGTCCACAGAAACCTCCTGCTTCAGGTCAACTTCCTCCCCTTGGACGGGTCATTTGATGATGAGGGTCTAGCCGCGGACAGCGACACCTGTGCGCCTGGTGAAGCCTCCCTCTCAGTCATGCCTGAAGCTAGTGCCTCAGACGCGGACGGTGTGGCGGCAGAGCCTTCCATGGGAGATGGACCCGATGGGGGTCGCACCGCATCATGGGTGCAAGAGGAAGCCTCCCTCTCAGTCATGCCTGGAGCTAGCGCCTCAGACGCGGACAGTGTGGCAGCAGAGCCTTCCACGGGAGATGGGGATCGCACCGCATCATGGGTGCAAGAGCAGTCTTCAGTGGAGAGTGAGGATGACGGGCTACGTCCGTATTCCCCCCAGGGGATGTCCCCTGCTCTGAGTGAGCTTCCAGTGGCAAGTGCCGCCAGTCCCCCACTGTTGCTTGCTCCACCGAGTTCCCCCCCTGCTGTAGTCCAGCATGATGACAGTGTTGTGTCCACACAACCAGGGCGTACTCCTGAGCTAGTGAGTGTCAGTGTGCCTGGTCAGAGCCAGGGTCCACAGACCACTGAACACTACACGTCCAGGTTCGGTAGGGTCATCAAGCCAGTCTTTCGGCTGATCGAGACAATGGTCCAACTTGAGAGTTTGATGGGCTTCGAGCCGCAAGCCTCTATCAAACGTGTGTGAGGTTAGCTGCAGTGTTGTGTATAGCGCTTACAGCCTGATACAGTGTCCTTTGTGGTGATAAGGAGTAACAGTTTTATTTATGTGTATGTGCCCTCGTCATGGTATGGTCAAGTGTAGCTGGATGGTGTATAAGGCACCGTCGTTATCCCTGGAGGTATGGTGGGAGTTGGCCACTCCTAGTGCCCTCCTGGCCTTTTATTAGGTGACAGGTATCGTTGGATTGTTCCGCAGTGTGTGGTTCTCATAGTAAGCTTGTGACTAGTGTGACACGAGGTAGGCACAGTTTTATTTTATTCGATGTAGGTGTAATTCTGTGGGGTGAATGTAACAAGTGCCTTGTTGCCTTGTATAGATAATTACACCCCATCACAAAATACACTTTAATACATTCCACTAATACTCCTAAACGTTTTATTTTATTGATTTAAGTTGATTTCATTCCTTTCGTTTTGTTTTATTGCACTTTTGGGAGTTAAGGCTTTTATTTTGACATCGACACACTTGCTTTTCCGGTCCTCCGGGACACACATCCTGCCTGCTGTCTCGCGGTTAGTCAGTCCCACCTGGAACTCCGTGAGGTGAGCACTAATTATTATGTTCAGTGAAAGACTTCGGTCTAAAAGTTGTTAAATATTGTATGTTACATTCCTAAAACTGTGAAACGAGTTTGTAATGTAACTAATGTTGTTAATATGTACCTGTGCAGTTGTTTTGTGGGAGGTTTGACTGGGTAAAATGCACTTTAATAGCATGTAGGAAGTTTGCACACACGTGCGCTGCTGTTAACATGGAGTTAATGCAGTCACGTCTTTTCTCAACCATAGCTCGTGCTGCAGATGTCGTGTTCCTAATGCTGCTGCATATTGTTGCCTTTGTAACCTAACAGGTATGTGTGTACAGTAGCTCCCATGTGTCCGTTTTGTATTCAATTGTGTATATTTTCCAATGTAATTGTATATTAAAATGTGTCATTCTTATGAGAGAGTCCCACCTGGAACTCCGTGAGCTCGTGCTGCAGATGTCGTGTTCCTAATGCTGCTGCATATTGTTGCCTTTGTAACCTAACAGGAGGGAAATAAAGTCCGTCAACAGTCATCCATGTCTGTCGTCCTTAACACAACGCCGTCAGAGAGTACACCAAACTACACCGGTCACACACGGACCAACTCGAGTTCTAATGTCAGTGCGTTGCTCAAGGGTAATGGCAGGAGTATGTACCTGGCATGCATGTCTTTTATGGTGTGGGAGGAAACCAGAGTACCTGGAGGAAACCCACATGAACACAGGGAAAACATGAAGACTGCTACAGCGTTAACCACTGAGCCACCGTGATGCACACAAGCAAATCAAAACCCAGACAACCATGTCTAAGTCAAAGGTCTGTGTGACCATTTAGCTTGAACAAACTGGTTAACTTGACCTGGTCCCCTGGGCTAAGTGAGGACATCTCCTGAGGATAAAAGTGAACTGAACCCTTAATGACTAACAGACAACAAATACTCCTGTCATCTGATCAGGCCTCCAGGAAACAGGCCTCCAGGAAACAAGACAGAGTCTAATAATGTTGTGGCTTCCCTGTGCAGTCTTTACCTATGGGTGAGCTGAGCTGGATGAGAGAGTTGCCCACACTACACCCATGTTTACATTTAGTCATTAAAGACACTTTTATCCAAAGCCACTTACTAATTGTATATAACAAGTCAGCAGGAAGAGTACAACTCTGGCAGCTAAAGGTAAGTAGTATTGTTCATCTAGCAGTGTCTAACTTCAGTGCTTCACTCATAATAGTATACTATAGACATATTAGCATAGCAGGTAGTAGAATAGACATAGTAGCATAGTAAGTAGTAGTATAGGCATAGTAGCATAGTAAGTAGTAGTATAGGCATAGTAGATAGTATAGAGTAGACATAGTAGCATAGTAGGTAGTAGTATAGGTATAGTAGCATAGTACATAGAACTATACACATTAGCATAATAGGTAGTAGTAGTATATGCATAGTACATAGTATAGGCATAGTCGCATAGTACATAGTAGATAGTAAAGACATAGTAGATACTAGTAGTATAGACATAGTAGTATAGACATAGTAGCTAGTGGTTGATAGACTAGAGTAGGGGTGCCCAATATGTCGATCGACCGGTCGATCACAAAAGGTAGTGTGGGTAGATCGCATGGCATTGAAAAGAATAAAAGTTAGCCTATCATCCATCCTTACTATGGCATTTGCCACTTGATTGACGTACAGGTAAGCCAGTCTGAGATCTCATCTTTTCTAACACGCAGTTCACCACACATGTGCGGTCAACCGCACCAGCTGCAAATCACCGGCGAGCTGATTACCTAGTTAGCCTTCCAATTTATACAATTATACTAAAGAAAGGGTATACAAATTTGAGGGGAAGCTGGACCAAGTAAGAAAACTAAAATATACAACTTCCATCCACAATGTCATTCAAAGTGCGTTTGTCCAATCTGCAAATCTACGATCGCTATTTCGAAGAAGGGAAATGTGGAGTGGCACTTTCGGACAGTTCACAGAACGTACGACATTGACTTCCCTCCAAAAAGTGAGCTGAGAAAGGTGAAGGAACTGAAATCACAGTTGTCCGGACAGCAGGAATTTTTTACAAAGGTGACTTCAAAAGCGAAGGCAGCCACGAAGCATCGTTCAGGGTGAGTCACGCCATCATTAAGCACAAGAAGTCCTTCCAAGATGGAGAGATGATAAAAGAGGCATTCGTTGAAGCAGCTGACTCGTTCTTTCTGGACTTTAAAAACAAACCGGAAATATTATCTTCACTCAAAGCTCTCCAGCTATCAAGAAGTACAGTTACACGGCGCTGTGAAGTCATGGCCGTGGATTTGACACAGCAGCTTCAGAAGGACATCGTGGACTGCGATTGTTTCTCACTGCAATTGGACGAGTCTACAGACGTAAGTGATACAGCTCAGTTGTGCATTTTTATTCGGATGGTGTGTTTACCGATATGACTTCAAAAGAGGAGATGTTAACAATACTGCCCATGAAAGAACACACACGGGGAGAGGACATTTTTCAGTCTTTCAAAAACGTCATAGAGAAGACCCAGCTCCCTCTGTGCAAATTGGTGTCAATCACAACGGACGGTGCGCCCGCAATGGTTGGCCGCTCAAAAGGATTTATTGCCAAGTGCAGGGAGGACGATGTTTTCCCCGAATTATCACTGCATAATACACCAACAAGCATTATACGCAAAAATGCTTAACATGAAAGAGATAATGGATGTGGCAACGATTCGAGACAGATCTCTTCAAAGATATCTTCCGTTCGCATCTGGAGAAGGCTGACTACGACCATTCTGAGTTGTTGCTACACACTGATGTGAGATTGCTTAGTAGGGGGAAATTCCTTTTTTTTTTTTTTCACTTTTTTGTTTATTATACTTTTTTGAGGACATAGACATTATAAGTATATGTCTGTATATATACATTGTTGTATTGTCATTGTCCACATAGAACAGATAACAACATTAAACAGAAGAAAAAAAAATAAAAAAAAGAAATAAATAATAATACAAACAAACACTGACTTGGTCGCCCGACAGTCGTCTCAAACGTATATACATAGTATATCAAATATATAGCACATGTTTAGGTACCCAAATATGCTTCTCCAATGTATATCCGGTATATCAAATAACTCACGTTGAATTAACGTTCACACAGATGAATACCAACAAGCAGCATACAAATTGTTATTCTGGAATAGTATGGAACTGTACATCATCCACAAGTACAAGGAATGAACCCCACGTTTTCTTGAACATAGATGAAGAACCTCTCAGAGTGCATCTTATCTTTTCAAGTTTGATAAAGTATAGTACAGTATGTCTCTAATCCAGTGAAGGTGAGTGGGGGGAGCAGCGGACTTCCATTTAAACAGAATCAGCCGCCTGGCCAGTAGAGTGGTAAATGCCACAACGTGTGCTTTGTGCTTTGAAAGTGATAACATAGGTGGGGAGTATCCAAAAAGAGCTGTCAATACATTTGGTTCAAGATTTGTCTCAATACTTCCCGAGATGGTTTCAAAAATATTTGTCCAATACCTGTGCAAGGAGGGGCATGTCCAAAACATGTGAGTATATGTGGCTGGGGCCGAATGACATCTATCACATATAGGATCGATATCTTCATACATTTTGGCTAATCTGACTTTCGTCAGGTGTACTCGATGAACAATTTTGCATTATATCAGCCTGTGTCTTGCACAAATAGAAGAAGAATGAACAAGACGTAGAATGTCAACCCAAATGTCATCCGAGATCTCCTCCTCTAAATCCTCCTCCCATTTACTTTTAATATTGTGTATTGTGGTTGGACATAAGGAGAGAATGAGATTGTACATAGTCGATATCATGCCCTTGATGGAAGACATCGGGGTTAAAAAGGAGTCGATGGGTGTTACCTCTGGAAGGTTGGGAAATATAGGGTTAATGCTACAGACATAGCTACGAATCTGTAGATACCGAAAGAAATGTCGGCTATGGATTGAATATTTCTCTGATAATTGCTGAAAGGAGGCAAAAACATTATCTATATATAGGTCACCTAGTGTTTTAATACCGAGTGAGGCCCATAAGGAGAATGCTCCATCCATCAATGAGGGGTGAAATAAAGGGTTAGCTGCTATCGGGGCCAAGTGGGATAGAGTTTTAAACCCAAAGTGGCGTCTGAATTGATTCCAAATTCTGAATGTAGTTTTAACGATTATATTTTTGAAGTAGGGGGCCAATGGAGAACTAATGGGGGCATGTATAAGACCGGTTAGTGAAGCAGGTTTGACAGATGAGGCTTCGATGTCAACCCACATAGGGCACACCAGAGGTTTGTCTGACTGTAGCCATTGCTGTATGATTCTGAGATTGGCTGCCCAATAGTAGGCTCTGAAGTTAGGTAGAGCCATGCCACCCAGAGATCTACTCCTTTGTAATAGAGCTTTACTAATTCTGGGAACTTTGTTATTCCAAATAAATTTGGACACTAGGCTGTCAATTTTTTGAAAGAATGAGTGGGGAAGAAAGATAGGCAGGCACTGGACAAGATAAGAAAACCTTGGGAGAGAGTTCATCTTAACGCAATTGATACGTGCAGCAAGAGAGAGAGGTAATAATGACCAACGTTCAAAATCTTCCTGAAATCGAGTCAGTAGAGAGCCAAAATTAAATTTGAATAGGTCCCCAAATGTATCCCTAATTTGGATACCGAGATATTTGAAGCCATGGGGGGAAATTTTCAATGGGAAGTTATGCAGTGGATAACTTCGAGCTTCTGCATTCAATGGGAGAAGTTCACTTTTGTCTAAATTTAGTTTATACCCTGAAATACGGCCAAATCGGGTGAATATGTCAAGTGCAGCTGGAATAGATGTGGAGATGTCAGACACGTATAGAAGCAGGTCATCTGCATATAGGGAGGTCCTCTGTTCAACACCCCCTCTGATTATACCTTTTATACGAAGGTCTGATCGAAGTGCGATGGCCAACGGTTCAATGGCAACATCGAACAGGAGTGGGCTCAAATTGCAACCCTGTCTCGTGGAGCGGTGTAGATGGAACTGTGCTGAACGTGTGTTGTTAGTCCTTACTGAGGCAGTGGGAGAGGTGTAAAGTAATTTCACCCAAGCTACAAAGTTATCCCCCAGTCCAAACTTTTTCAATGTGTCGAAAAGATATCCCCACTCCACACGGTCAAAAGCTTTGGCCGCATCTAGTGAGATGACAGCCTCCGGGCTAGTTGTGGAGGAAGGGCTATATATGACATTAAAGAGACGTCTAATGTTGGAAAATGAATATCTGTTCTGGATAAAACCTGTTTGGTCTGGAGATATGATAGTGGGAAGGACAGGTTCTAAGCGCATAGCTAAGAGCTTTGATAGAAGCTTTAAATCTACCGTCAACTGACTGACAGGACAATAACTTCCACAGGATAGGGGGTCTTTATCTTTTTTTAGCAACAGAGAAATCGAGGCTTGAGTAAGGGATGGGGGTAACTTAAGTGACCTAAATGAATCTGCATACATGTCAATTAAAATGGGTGCCAGTTTATCAAAGAATTTCCTGTAGAACTCTACAGGGTAACCATCTAGCCCCGGACACTTCCCTGTTTGCATAGAGTAGGCGGCCTCTCTGAGCTCATCTATCGTGACGGGTCCCTCCAGCCCTGTGGCAGCCTCCGGGTTTATCTGTGGTATATCCAATGAATTAAAAAAATTATCATAGGCAGAAGGGTCAGAGGTTTGTTCAGATGTATATAAGGAGGAATAAAAGTTTTTAAATTCTTCATTAATTAGCTTGGGATCCGTAGTTAAACCATTGGTTGTCTGGATTTGAGGGATCTGATGTGAGGCAGAGGCCTGTCGTAACTTATGGGCCAATAATTTATTAGACTTGTCTCCATGCTCATAGTACGTCTGTCTGGATTTAATCATTAGATCCTCCACGTAAGCAGAGGAGAGGACATCAAATTTAGCTTGGAGGGAGAGACGTTCTTTATAGACATCCGGGGATGGTTGAGTAGCATGTATGTTATCTAATTGACTAATCTGCTTAGTCAAGTCACTCATCTGTCTTTTTCTATCCTTCCTTTCATAGGCGCTATATGAGATTATCTCACCCCTCAGATATGCCTTCAATGTCTCCCATAGTAAAGATGCTGAAATCTCAGGGGTCTTATTGGTCGATATAAAAAAATCGATTTGGTTGTGTATGAAATTAACGAAATTCTCATTTGACAATAAACGGCAATTTAGGCGCCAGGGAGGTGGCGAGTTGTTATATTCCTGGAAGCACAACTCCAGAAGCACTGGAGCATGATCCGACAATACGATCGCTTCATAAGAGCAGGAGTGTAGTGATGGGATGAGTCGATTATCAATCAGAAAAAAGTCAATACGAGAATAAGTTTGATGAACATGTGAAAAGAAAGAATATTGTCTTCCTTGTGGGTTTAAAAATCGCCAGGGGTCAGAGACCTTGAATTCATTCATAAAGGCATGAATGATTTTGGCAGATCTTGAAGGTACACTATTCCTGGGTGATGAGCGATCTAATCTAGGATTAATCCAGACATTGTGGTCTCCACCCTGAATCAGATAATGTGTTGACATATCAGGTATCCTGGCAAACAGTGTTTGAAAAAAGTTCTCATTGTCCCAATTGGGGCCGTATACATTAGCCAGAATTACTGGTACATCATACAGCCGTCCTATAACTATCACAAATCTCCCGCCAGGATCCGAGATAATATCGGAGTAAACAAAGTTGACAGATTTATGGATTAGAATGGCTACCCCTCTGGATTTCCCTTGAAATGACGAATGATAAACCTGACCCACCCATCTCCTCTTTAATTTGATATGATCCGTTCCCTTTAAGTGGGTCTCTTGAAGGAAAGCAATGTTAGCGCCAAGATGTTGAAGATGATGTATCACCTTACTACATTTGATCGGTTGATTTAGGCCTCTGCAATTCCAGCTGCAAAACCTAAGTACACCTCCCGACCGCTGTGCTGATCTAGGTTGGGTCATAATACCGGCAAGATAATGAATAGATGTGCTGGGTACACCGCAAATGAGAAACACTGAAAACAATAAAATAAAACTGCAATAGGGCGACCAAGCCAAGTACACAAAAATAAAAAAGAACTGATACAGACAACATTACTCCCCCCTCCCTCCTCCCCCCTCTCCCCTCCCTCCTCCCCCCTCCCCCCTCCCCCCTCACGCCGAAGCATCTCCCGCTGAGATACGCGTGTGGTGTGGTGCCCGGAGCTCCTGCCCTCTCCCGAGTTTCGTGGTCTCTGTCCAGCAGAGAGATTTTTACAACTTTTTGAACTAAACCTATAAACTGAAGCTATGGCATCAGACATGGCCACAAGTAAATGTCTCACATTTAGCAGATGGACTTTATATGAACTAATAACTGCAATAAAGTGCATATACGTATTGCACGTGTGCCTGCGTTAATGCTGCACTTACACACCTGAAATGGGCTTTGAGTGAAGATAATAAGTGTGTGCGTGCACCTGCTGCCCATGCATAATGAAAAAAAAAAAAAAAAAAGCTTTAGATGAAATAGTAAATGTAGTATTCATACCAACGCAGTGAATGGGCTTTAAGCGAGATCATATTAAATGCATGCGTATATGTGCTGCACCTATCTGTGCAGTAAGTAGGCTTTTTAGGAGAAATAATAATAAATGCATACGTACTGTGTGTTCGCACATACACACACACACATGCCTGTCCAGGAATGTATGTGTACTCACACACATTCATATAGCCATGTGCATGCAAACAAGCCTATAGTACCACACTAATTGTCAAAAATTCATGTTCTTGGAGAGCTAACGAAAAAAAAAAGCGAACAAGCTGCAATAATAATAATAATAATAATATACAGTAGTGAAGATGGTCGTGATAATAATAATGACAATAATAATAACACTAAGCAAAACACGTTACATTAAAGTATGTTGCGTGACTCACTTGATAGAGTTTGCATACTTTGATTAAGTGTCTCGAAAAAAAGCGAATAACAAGCTGCAATAATAATAATAATAATAAAAGAAAAAGAAAAAAAAAAGACAGTAGTGAAGATGATCATGATAATGGTAATAAGGGGGGGGAAATTCCTGCAGAGATTTCGAGAGCTCTGTCCGGAGATAAAAGGGTTTCTCCTTGTCACTAAATATGCAGAATACAACCAACTAAATGACGATCAGTGGCTGCTAGACTTGGCATTTTTAACCGATCTGACAAACATGTTGAATGACCTTAATTTAGAGCTGTAAGGAAAAGACAAAACCGTGGTCAATATGATTAGCTCAGTTAATGCTTTCAAACGAAAATGGCAAGATTTGTCCTCAAAGCTGCAGCTTCACTCCGCTCGCATCAAAATTGCAACGCCGTTTCACCTGAACTCGTCTGGAGTGGAGGATGAGATGTTGACACTACAAGCTGACATTCAGCTGAAGGCCAGGGCTCATGGACAGTTCTGGAACTTACTCACAGAGGAGAAGTACCCAAACATGAGGAGATGTGCTACCTTCTTTTTTTTTTTTTTTTTTTTACTTTATTTTTTAGCGTTTATCGCTTTCCTGGTCAAGCATGACCGACAGTTGCAGGGTGAAACGGGAGAGAGAGCAGGGGGAGACATTCGGCAAATGACGGCGGGTCCGGGAATCGAACTCGGAGTCAACCAGATCCGTGACGCAGCACGGAGTCCCGCGACGCAGCGCGGTAACATGGTGTGCTACTGGAGCACCCAGATGTGCTACCTTCTTGACTGCATTATTCGGCTCCACTTATTTATGTGAGTCAGCCTTTTCCCACATGAAGATTATTATTAAGTCCAAATACCGTTCCACCATGACTGATTATCATTTGGAAGTCTGCTAGAGGATGGCTACCAGCAGCTACTGCCCGGACTATGCAACCCTGGCTGATTCCATTCAGTATATATATGTTTAGCATTTTTAATGTAGGTAGATCCTTTTGACTTGGTCATTTTAAAAGTAGCTCCCAAGCTGAAAAAGTGTGGGCACCCCTGATCTAGAGCTATTTCAAATTTTTTTCTACTGTCACTTTGCTCACTACATCCACACTGATTATCGTAAATTAGAGCAGTTTTATATTTATCGTTGTTTCTGCTGGTATTTCTGTTATTTTTGTGCCGTTTCTATTGCTTTTTATTGTCCTATTGATGTCGCTGCTACAAGGCAGAGGAGCCAAGACACAAGAAAGTCACTCCTTTATGCTGGATGACGTGATGAATACAATCTGAAGTCACTAGGTGTGCAGTTTGTGAATGAAGTGTTAGCTTCACATTATAGGGCACACTCTAAAATGTCACTCCAAACATTTACTCAACGTTGGCAGCTGCAAGTTAGATTGTAGTGTAGTGTATTCCAGAAAGAGGAAGTGTAACACCTAAAAGCCAACTCACCTAGTTCTGTGAGGACCGTGGGTACCGGTACAGATAGTAAGTACAGGGTAGACGAGCGTAGGCGATAGCCGCCAATGTTGCGTGATAATAGTATAAATAGTATGATTTAGTTTTATAACATTTTTATAATACAATTATATAGTATAATAGTATATAGAAGTATAATATAGAATAATACATTATATACATATAGATAAATGTGTGTGTATAAATGAATGAACCTCAGTAAATATGCAATTTAACTGATAGATACACAATATGTATTTATTTATGTTAACCCTTTGATCGCCGGGGTTAAATTCATAATTTACCATCCATCGCCAGCCCTATTTAACATGGAGAAGTTCCCCTTCTTTGCAGGGCTATAACTTTTTAAATTGTATTGCTAAATTGACATTACCATGGCCCATTCAAAGTCCTATATCTATTGTTCAGGGTGTAGCAACGTTATACTTTTTTATTCACATATTCATACTAAAATACGGTCTAAAGTATAAGTATGTTTTTATCGTTTTCTGCAGCTTTCTCCAGAACGTGATTTATAGCCCCAAATGCTATGATTGTATACAGTTTGATAGCAATCGGCGCAAGATAAAAAATGTCAACTGGACGTGGTTCTAGAAGTTACTACTTATCATCTGATGTTGACCGGATGGGCGGGGGGTCGTTTATAATTCCGTGGGCAACTATATATCATTCATCTAGTGTGGGTGATATGATCATTGGAGCAGTTAGTATAGAAGACATTACAAAATAACGCTGAAACTCACGTAGCTTCCTCTCGCCGTTGGGAGATGAGCGTGGAACAGAATTTTTTCTATTATGGGATATAGAAATACCAGATCCATTTCCAGGTTGTATAATAGTATATACGTCCAAATCATGTTGTGGGGGGACTCGTGCTATGTATGACTTAGTCCATATTGCAGCCAGCTTGTGGGAGGCATGAAACAGCATTCAAAGACAGGGGAGGGTTGAATTGGATGATACGAAAATTGGGATGGGAGAAAAATAGAAAAAAAATGGGAGAAAAAGTGGATCCAAAATCGGTTGATATCGGTATCGGAAGTTAAGAGTTGGACAATATGGGTATATCGGTATCGGTAAAAAAGCCAATATCGAGCATCCCTAGTTTCAAGGGCCCGGTCATGTGGCCCCGCCCCCCGACCGGGGTCTGATATGTTCCGCTAGTGGTGGTAGGGTACGTAGCATCAGCACTGTCGATACCTGGAGCTCACATCAAAAGGGGCACGGCTCTGTCTAACTTGGCCATGCTGTTTGGGGGCCGTTATAGGCCATGTAATACATTCATAGTAGGGATGCTCGATATTGGCTTTTTTACCGATACCGATATACCGATATTGTCTAACTCTTAATTTCCGATACCGATATCAACCGATACCGATATATGCAGGGTTTCCCCCCCCCAAAAAACAGAATAATTTCAGGTAATTAACATTACATATCTCTTGTTGTGGAATTAACATAACATTATGCATACTTTTGACAATAAATAAAATCAGAATTTGTTCTTACTTGCTTGCCTGGGTAAATAAAGGTTATAGAAATGTAAAAAAATAAAAAAATAAAAAAATTTGGAAAACAGATACCGATATTTTCCGATATCACATTTTAATGTCGATATCGGCCGATAATATCGGTAGGCCGATAATATCGGACATCCCTAATTCATAGTGTATATACTTTCTTTTGGCAATGGGATTGGGTTTCTTCATTGAGCACCTATCCTCGTCATTATTAGGTATTGTGGAAGTTCCCTTCAAAGACTTTTGTTCACACCTCCCCCTCCGCCCTGTATCCTCCTTGTCCTCTCCCCTTACCTGGTCATCTCGCCCCCTTTTCCCAGCAATGGCTTAAGAAGAAAACTCAAGTCAAGTTTTTGATTAGCCATGTTTTAACACTAAATGTGTAGATCAACCATGAAGATTCGCCCACACGCATGATTAGCCTCTCCGGATCCACCGCAGTATCTCACACGCATGATCAACCTCTCCGGATCCACCGCAGTATGCCGTCTTTGTTATAAATACGGAGCGGCTCCAGACTTTAAACCGGATGACATCACAGAGTTTGATTCTTACTTACTCTGGTTTCTGGCTTTGGGAGAGAGTAGCTCATGTTCACACATTATTGATCGAACGCCGTGGAAACAACATTTTGGAATTCTCCGTCCGGGCGGCGTTCCCCTTTAAAAGCTACTCTGCAGGCCCCGTGGGTCAGTCAGTCCCCAGAATGTTGGAAATTAATGCAAATCACGTGTCCAGAATGAGTGGGCCAAGTAGGCTCCTACAAGGCCTTCATCCTGGCGCTTGCTCACACCAAGAGCACACATAGAATGACACATCTAGAATGAGATAACAGGGGATATAGAAATAGACAATATGAATTCATAAATATAAAAAACAAGTGTCGGGACGTTTGGCGTGTCGTACGGTGGTGGGGAGCGAGGGTCAAAAACAGAATGAGAGAAAAGGTTATGTCAATTCTGAAACAGAAATCGACAAGTGAAACATCCCAGCGCGGCTAGCGAGAATGTCTCCGGAGCCATCCTCTGGAACCATGTAGCCATGTCAGATCTATTCAAAGCCCTGCTGGCTGCAGAGCTGTGTGATGACGCAGGAAAATATGAGGTTCCCATGGCGATGGCCGAGCGGAACAGAACTTGACAGATGACTCAGGAGTTTTAATGGGGTTCCAGTTTAGCATGCATGTCCAGGGCTCTACAGTCCGACCATTTCACTCGCATTTGCCCCTAAAAATATATTTGTGCGAACAGGAAAAATTATTTAGGAGCACAGTGTGCGAGTAATAGCTTTGCGTAGTGGGCGTGTCAACGTGCAATTGTCATTTCGTAATAGACGCAGAGCAGCACGGACCTTACATTTTCAAAGCTATGACATCTAGCTCTTCAGCCCTGCGTTCGACAGCTCGGTGACAACTTCTCTCGAGAGTCGCGCTGTTTCTATGTGTAATGAAAACTCCACGAGCAACAGGTCCTATCGTCTAACATGCTTTGCATCCTCGTCATTTGCGGTAAAAACCTTAACTAATGTTAGCTGCTAGCACTAACTAAGCTAATCTGCTAACGCTAACTAAGCTGTCCCTGGGAACGCTCAGAGGCATCAAATAGTGAGGGGGGGGGTTAGCTGAGTCTATCTCTCTCTGCTAACAATCCCGATTCCTGAACCTATTTCATTCAAAAGGAATATATTGATGGACATTAGCTAGTATAGTATATAGCTCAGCAGCTGTAACAGCTCGGTGGCCTAATGGTTAGAGAAGCGGGTTTGTGACCGGAAGGTCGCTGGTTCGATCCCCCAAACCGGCAGGAAAAAATCTGGGCTGGGGAAGTGAATTAATAACTCTCTCCTATCCGCCTGTATACTTTCCGTAGCCACATTTCTGGCAGACGCTCTCTGATTGGCTGACGACAGTTTCTACACTGGTTAAGCTTAGGCAATCTTCGAAGTTGGTTAAGGTTAGGCAGGTTCTTTCGACGGTTAAGCTTAGGCACTCTTTTGAAGTTGGTTAAGGTTAGAGTTTGTCTTAGAGCATGGCGATAGAACGCCAGGTAGTTTGCAGGCTGTTTGACGTGGAAATGGGCAAAGACACAGCTCGTCACGCTATTGGGCGTATATGTCACATGACCAGAAACGTCTGCCAGAAATGCGGCTACGGAAAGTATAGACGCCTCCTATCCCCAGTGCCGGGCCGTGTTTTCCTATTTACCCCATTGAGTGCCACCATCCACGGCCAATGTTAACGTTAATATCGCCTAATCTATGTTTTAAATTATGGCTATGTGTCTAATCTGCCCAAAGACTCATTTTCCAGTCAACATTGGCAAGGCAGATTGTATTTTTATCGCTTCATTTCCGCTTCATTTCCCCTTCCATCGCTGCATCAGTGAGAAGTAAAATGTGGAGTCAGAAATCCGTTCTCCCATTCACTTTCACTGAGTCCATTCCAAAAGGGTGATTTACCATCTGGGAGACGATAGGGGGCGCTTTTTTCACATCTGATCGCCGGCGGTCCCTGGATCGCCGGCGGTCCCTGGATCTCCAACGGTAGGCTCGCGTGATGCAATATGATTTCAGATCGCTAATAATTTTTTTTTAAAAACACCCGAGAATAGCCGTGACGTGGCATTCAACGGTCGGGTCGTAAACCCGAGAAAAGCCGTGAGTGGCGCTCAAAGTGTTCAAACCAACCGCTGAAGTGTCCTTGAGCAAGGCACTTAACCCCCAACTGCTCCAGTGGAGTTGCTCAGTGGCCAACGGTGGCAGACTGTGGTTGTACTGGGCAGCTCCCAGGTGGCAGACTGTGGTTGTACTGGGCAGCTCCCAGGTGTCAGACTGTGGTTGTACTGGGCAGCTCCCAGGTGTGAATGGAACTGTGTGAATGTGAAGCAGGGCGTTCCTGAAAAAGAGCATCCGCTCAGCGAACCTACCCTGGGTAAATAAAGGTTAATAAAAAAAATTATAAAAATACAAATTATCATTTTCTATTATTTACTGTACGTTTCAACAGCGACAAAATATTAATTTAAATGATAATTAATGACAGAATTGTATAAAGAATTTGTCATGTTCGGTCATCTAATATATATTCCATTACCTTTCCTATCGGTATCAAAGTCAAAATGTTGGTATTGTGACAACACTACAACATACAAAAGCAGCTGGACAACCGATATCCTTTGTGTCTAGTAGGCATGGGCCAATGTGTGCTTTTGGGTGGTATGTGCTATTGCAAGATGTTTGTCCCCTAGTATGCACAGACTCGCACACACACAGTATAATATGCATGTAATAAATAGTTAGTTAATAAACTCTGTTGAAAATGTTTCACTGTGCTCCTAAATTTTCTCATTTATGAGCACATGTGCTCCTTGGGAAAAAAGTTAGTGTAGAGCCCTGATGTCTATGTAGGCAATGTGTATCTGAGTGCGAAGGCTATGTGTATCTGTGTGTGTAGGCTATGTGTGTAGGCTATGTGTATCTCTGTGTGAGGTGAGTGTGTGTGTGTGTCTGCAACAGTTTCTTCCCCTCTGCAGTGAGCCTCATCAACAAGGCCCGGGATCCTCACTGACACCCCCCCACTGTTACATTAACACACCCCTACTGGACTAAATACTTGCATAAACAACCAAACATACCTGTTCATACGTCACTGACTCATACTCTTTGCACATAACTGCCCAATTGCACAGCCCTGGCCTATTCCTATATTCCCATTTTATTTGTATCGTACTATATTCTATTGTGCTACATTTAATTTAGTTTATATCCCATTTAACATTATTTTACCTCTTTATTTACAGTTGTACAGCCCTGGCCTATATTTTATTCCATAATTATATTATATTGTGCTTAACTTAACAAATTTTATCTTACTCCACCTCTTTATTGTATTATCTGTCTGTTAATTAATGTCTGTCCGCCAATGTCGCACCGAAAACGACCAAAGCAAATTCCTTGTATCGTGAAAACTACTTGGCAATAAAGACCTTTCTGATTCTGATATATATATATGTGTATGTGTGTGTGCGTGCATGCGTGTGTGTGTCTCTCTCTAGCTCCCTCACCTTGAACCTCTTATCCTGTAGGACCTTCTTGATGGCCACCAGCTCTCCAGAGTCACAGAGCTTGGCCTGGTAGACGACACCGAACGAGCCATTGCCGATGACCTTGGTGTCCGTGTAGCTGACCTCCTGGGGCCGGTCTGGACCCTGGCCTGGGGTCGCCACTACCGTCGTGACCTTCCCACCGTCCTTATCCCCTAGAGAGAGAGAGAGAGAGATTTAATGACATTATTCACTCCAGGGTTCCCACAGACATTGCAAAATGAAATTCAAGGACGTTTAAGTACTTTCCCAGGCACTATTTTTCATTTTCAAGGATGTCACTCGAAGGCATAGCTGTCAGTGTCAACCATCCCGTTTTTCCCGGGATTGTCCCGTATTTCAACCGTCCTTCCCGCCGTCATCCCGTTCCCGTATTTTAAAAAAAAATTACAAAATGGCTGCAATTCCCCTCTGTGACGACAGGTGGCAGCAGTGTAGATTAGAACGTTAGCACAGGAAGTCAGACCGGAAGACGGTTGCGACCCGAAGAAGAAGAAGAACAGCGACCGGATAAAGGAGGAGTTTAGCGCAAAATGTATTACATTCTACAACTACCTACCTACAAAAGGCAGAGAAGCGATACCGGCAAAGTGGGGTTGTTCCCGGAGAGCTCACACTCTGCCGTGGTTCCTCAGTGTATAATGTATGGTGCTCTCACTCAACATGCGAGTAGGGTGAGACAACACCACTCTTTAGTCCAAATAATACCCTACTTTATACTATATTATTGTCATTAGTTTAATGTAAAGTCAGTCTTACATTGGCACTGCTTTAACGTTGCATTTACCCATAATCAAGACGTGCCAGTATAACTTTTGTAAAGTAATGAAGAACAAATGTAAAGTTAATCAATACACAATGAAACAATATCTTTATCTATATCACATGTCAAAACTACTTTAATAAAAGAAGATTTCCATTTTTCATTTCTACCATAACAAGACAAAGACAGCAATTCTGCTTCTGCATGCACCGGGAGAATTGAGCTCATAGCACAGATTTGGAGTTGATAGAATGGACATTGCTGTTCTTAGGAAATGTTGCACATGGTGGAAATAATGGAAATTAACATTTCTAACATTAACATTTAGTGTATGTTTAAAGTTGATACATTGAGGCATAGTAGAATTTCACTTTATATTACAGCAGTATCCGTTTTTAACATTACAATTAGTGTCTGACACTATAGACATGTTAAAAGTCAACTTTGTCATTTTCCAATTTGTGCAAGACATACAGAAAAATGTAATTACGTGCCCCCCTTCCCACGGTGTATATAGAAAGAGACAATAAACACAAAAGTAACATAGGACACAATATACAACACACAGGACTATGTACAATATAAACAGTGCCTACAATTAAATTAATTAATGAATTAAATAAGAGGTAAAAGAGAACTTAGTGTAAATATTTTTAAATTTGTGTCAACGTTATAAAAATCCTATTGTATTCAACAAATTAATTATGATACACCAATGTGCCCTTTCTATCTATTCTAAATCTATGGCTTCGCGATTCCACGGCTGCGCAGTGCAGACAATATATACATACGAGGGGGAGACTACATTGGGAGGGGGAGGGGGCGGGGCCGGGGCGAAATATCCCGTTTTTTCAAATCCCAATGCATCCCAAATAATGCATCACATGCGAAGAAATTAGGAAAAGCAGTTGGAGTGCGAGACAGCAACTCGTCAGATTTTATTAAAACAGAACAAAACGATTTCTTGATTCAGAACAATTTGATCATGGATGGACAAAACATTCAATGCAAATGGTTGATTTAAATGTCAAGCACTGTTAAAAAAGGGCTATTTTCAAGGAATTCCAGGCCTTGAGTTATTTATTTTTTGAGCACTTTAAGCACTTCAAGGACCTTGTGCGAACCCCGTCACTCAGGCATACTACTATTCTGGTTCTTTACCATTTATAATCAAATAAAATAAAACGTTTGACAACATCAATACACTGGCAAAGAATGAATGAAGTAGGGATGCACCGAATGGGAAATTCTTGGCCGAAACCGATGCCGAAAATAGGAAACAGTTGGCCGAAAACCGAATGCCGAAAATGATTCATAGAATAGAATTTTTTTTATCAATGTTATGGAACATTATGATTATGGAAAAATATATGATTATGGCAAAACTTAACTTAAATAATAAATAATCACTATTATGATAAAACATTTATTCAGCACTTCTGAATGCATACAGTACATTAATTCCAAGTCAAGTGCATTTTCTTTTCTCTGTAGGATAACTACAAAGTGCATTCAGAACAAAGCCAATGTGCTTTAAAACTGCATAAAGATCTGCACACATGAGAGGGAGAATAGTATAGCAGACTTAATGATGTTACTGTAGTGGCTACAGTAAGCATTTTATATAAAAGTACCCCCTCCAATGTACAGTAAATTACCTAGTATGGTTGTCAATATTCCAATGTACAGCTTTGCTTGTACAGTTGTACAGTGTTCCCACCCCCAACCCCTCCTACCCAACCCCCCACCTCCTCCAATGTACAGTTTCTACGTCAAATGTACTCCCTTTTCTGGACTCTTTTTGTATCACAAACAGTACTGTATTTGCAAATCTGGTATGTCATAAATGTATAGATGTAGCAGTACTGTCTATCTGTATGTCATGTATGTCATATATGTCCTGATGAATTGAAAATGGGGGACCCTGATGTAAACAAGACGAAAGTCTTTCTCTGGTCTGCATCCCCTTAACAATTGTGTGTATTGAGCTGTACTGTATTGTACCTATTCTGCAATCTGTTAATAAAGTTTTCAATCAATCAATCAGAGAGAGGGAGAGAGAGAGAGAAAGAGAGAGAGGTAGATAGATAGATGGATAGAGAGAGAGAAGACATGTGTGGCTGCCGCCATGGCGGACATCTGTGCTCTACTGAGCGCACCTTTCTAGTCCCCAGATGAATGTGCTCTCTTGACTTTGGCACAGTAGACGCGCGACGTGTATGCTTGAGAATGATAATAATAATAATGCTCTTCAGATTATATTATCAACGACAGACGGCGTCAATGTGAGAAACACAATCCCCCCCCTCTCGCTCTGAAGAATATGCATATTAGATCACTCAGTGATTAACCGCGACGGGCATATAGTAAATAAGGATATAAAGCATGTTAAAGATGCATTTATTGGACGCGTTGCGCACAGAGTTTACATAGAAACAGCGCGACTCCCGACATCATCACAACAACACGCGTTAGGTTACAGGTTGTTTCTGTTTGGGTGATATATTTTCGGTGAAAAAACTCTTTCGGCCAAAAGCCGAAAGGCCATTTTTTGCCATTTTCGGCCGAAAACTTTCGGTGGCCGAAATTTCGGTGCATCCCTAGAATGAAGTACAGGTGTAAGCCAATCACATGGCAGCCAGACAGGACAACATCATGATCAGCTGTCAAGAGGTTACATCATCCTAAACATGTGTTGCAAATGAGAAAGAGAGCGAGAGAGATAAAGAGAGAGAGAGCAGCAGTCATAGATATGAGTGATGCAATGGTGAGTGGAGGCAGACAGGACATGACATAATGGCCTACATTCTCCCACTGCCATCTCAACAGAGTCATATCACGTCTCATATCTGCTGGTTGGTAGTATTCTCTCCCGAGGGCGTGCAGGGACCTTCACCGTAGCCTGGACGTGGCACATTGCGGTGACTCGCCCATAAATGGATATTTTGTAGAATGCATGAGCAGTAGGGGAACGATCACTCCCCCACAACACGATATCATCATGATACTACAGTCACAATATTGTAATATCATGATATTGACACTGTATATTACCTTTTTTCAACAGAAAACTTTGTTCATCCACAATAAAAATACATAAGTACAAGATCCGTTTGATCTAATAAGATAACGTTTTTAAGTCTGTTCACCTCATTCCAATAATTTTTATTGCAATAAAATGAGATTGTCAAGCAAAATGTTTAAATATCGTTGCTTGGCATGACTGTATCAATATAATATCGGCATGGAAAATATTGCATATATGTATGGATGTTTTTCAAAGCGCTGTAGCTCAGAGAATGGACCTGTCTCAAACCCTGCCCTCTTTTCTTGATCCTCCAATCACAACTGTCGCTTACCTCGGACAAACCAAGTTTGTCCGAGGTAAGCGACAGTTGTGATTGGAGGATCAAGAAAAGAGGGCAGGGTTTGAGACAGGTCTATTAGGGCTCCACAGCTTTACAGACGGCCAGTGGCCAATCAGCTCCATCGAGATATGCACAGGCGGCACACGGGTCATCATTTCATTTCATTTCACATTATTGATTATTCTCGTTTAATTTTATATGTTTGGATCCAGACCCCAGGAAGAATAGTCGCTGCTGAGGCAGTGACTAATGGCGATCTGAAATAAAGAAATAAAATGTCACAAGGAAAAGACATCTGTGTTACAAAGATCATAAATATGGTGATTCTTCCTGGTGATCTTGTTGTTCTACTGCAGGAAGGGTGTCTGTAAGTCACATGTAGGTAATGCAATCCATGTATAAGTTATGAATTATTGTATTGCAATTTGGCAATATCTGTGCTGCTGTCAGTTTAGTTTTTGTTTGTGTAGAACATTTGAAATCTGATCAAATACGATTACAAAAATAAACATGTATTTGTATATATATTTGTCACTGGCGTGACTTTATTTTAAAAACAGATGTTAAGTATTTGTTTGATGAAGGGCTGGTGATCATTACTGTAGTAATGTGTAACCATGGTTACTGTATTACATGGGGAAACCCCCTTGAAGGCCAGTTCTCCCCTTTGAAGTTTCACTTGAGGACATGTATTTGAAGCAGCGTGTGACATCGTGTTGAAATATTGAAAATAGTTTTTGGGTGGAAGAGGGTGTTGGTAGTCCTCCTTGTTGTTGGGAGTTTTGGCTTCACTTGTACTAAATGTGGAACATGGCAGATAATAGCAGATTCAAAGTAGCACTAGCAGGGCACCATTTCCATGATCCCAGGCCAGCAGGGGTACGTGTGGTTCCAGTGGCACAGGAGAAAAGATTCTGGTGGGATCTGATCCCAGGACAGCATGGGGTACGTGTGGTTCCAGTGGCACAGGATAAACGGTTCTGGTGGGATGTGATCCCAGGCCAGCAGGGGGTACATGTGGAATCCATTGATTCTATGTGTTGGTTGTAGGGCTGACCCCTATTAGTCGATTAGTCGACTAAGCGGTCGAAAGGAGCCGTAGTTGACTAACCAACCTCTTAGTCGAATAGTATATAATAAAAATAAATAAAAATTAACTTTTTTTCCCTTCATTATTTCCAAAAGAAAAGAGGCCTAGAAGCGTGGCTAACGCTAATGGCACGCATACCAGAGGCTAACTGCCTACGAAAACGGGCACAGAGGCACTGAAAGAGGATTTCACCCATCTAATGAACACACTAGACTAGACAAGTATCAAGATGTATCCATCAGTGGACCAATTGCATGCGTTTGCAGAGGACAAGAAGCCTTCCGTCGACTCCTTCAGACATTAAGCACCCCCCCCACAGCCCAAATGGAATGATACAAAAAAAAAAAAAAAAAAAATGTAAAAATATTATACATTTTTTTTTGTCGACCAATAGTCGACTAACGGCAAATTTTGGCCAATCATAGTCGACCATCCAAATCCTTAGTCGGGGACAGCCCTAGTTGGTTGGCAGGTTTATATTCTAGCGTTGCTCAAAAAGTCTGAACCAGAATATAAACTTCATTTGGGTGTTAAGAGCTCATAAAGTCAGGATTCCATCCATTGTCTACAGAGCAGCCCCAGATTTTACATCCCAGTGACATCATCACCGATTGAATTGTGGTGCGTGTTCATAAATAGCGACTGAACCGTCCTGGGGCACAGGAAGGACATAACATGAACTCTTATAATGGGCGACATCCCCCTTTAAGTGTGGTTTGACTGAGTTGTGCTGCTGCAGTGGTCAGACCCAGGGCTAAAGTCCACGTTGGCCGCTTGGTTAAAGGATAACCAGGCAACAGAGGGTGTCGTGTGCCACAGAGCCTCTGCCTCTACCACACACACACACACATGTCTAAGGCCTAACAAAAATAATGGTTGGTTTCAGGTTGCCGACCGACCCTGCCGATTTAGGTGCGACCCAATATATTTTATGAGTTTAAAAAAAAAATTATATATTAAAAAAAAAAAAACATTTTTTTTTTTTTTTTTTTTTTTTAGAATAAAGTTTCATAGAAATCTTAGTCAAACATTTAGTATTATGGATATTAAACATGCTGGCAGAGTACATGCATCCATGTTGTTGTGAACATTTTAACCCTTTCACTGCCACACGACAGCCGGTTAACCCTTTCACTGTGACAATACAGAAGGTTAGCCCTTTACTATCACACAACCGACGGCGATGCTCCATCATTAGCATCATTAGCTCCGCGGATGCGGAGCTAATGATGCTAATGATGGAGCATCGCCGTCGGTTGTGTGATAGTAAAGGGCTAACCTTCTGTCGTGTGGCAGTGAAAGGGTTAATTAAATAAAGAAATTCCCTATCCATAGTCGCCGTGGGAAAGAATAAAAAAAAAAAAAAAAAAAAATTCCCTACCTACCCATGGCCAAACTGACAACCAACCTGAAACCAACTATTATTTTTGTTAGGCCTAAGAGCTGTCCTCACCATGCCAATACACCTGGTGTGGTGTAGCCAGGAATATGATCTTACCGTATGAGAGAACATCCTTAACCCTTTCACTGCCACCACTACCAACATGGTTAACCCTTTCACTGCGACAATACAGAAATGTTAACCCGTTCACTGCCACACGACAGTGTTAACCCTTTCACTGCCACACTACAGAACGTTAACCCTTTTACTACCACACTACAGAAGGTTAACCATTTCACTAACACACTACAGACGGTTAACCCTTTCACTGCCGCACTACAGACGGTTAACGGTCTGTAGTGTGGTAGTGAAAGGTTAACCTAACCGTCTGTAGTGCGGTAGTGAAAGGGTTAATACTCTTAATGGCTAATTTCCGGCTTACTGTAGCGATGGTACAGTACCGGTAGGCTTGCCGTACTGCACCTGGCCATTTTACCTGTGTTGTACTACAGTATGTCCAGTACACTACACACCTGTGCTGGTGTAGGTGTAGGTAGGAGGTGCTGAGACAACAGAGGGAGGAGGTACTCCGCTTGCTGGTGTGCGTTTCACATTTAACACGAGACACAACACCACAACGGAGTCGAGGCCATGCTGGACTTTTTGATGGGCATTTGGTTTTGAACTTACCATAGATATTTAGTATTAAAAAAAAAAGAGAGAGCAGACAATAGCAGATCGAATATGAATTAAGACCCAGCAGTTGCATATCCTATTTCTAGCCTAAAATGTGTAGGTGACACATCACTGGTCTGTTACATCATCACTGACACATCACTGGTCTGTTACAGCATCACTGACACATCACTGGTCTGTTACATCATCACTGACACATCACTGGTCTGTTACAGCATCACTGACACATCACTGGTCTGTTACATCATCACTGACACATCACTGGTCTGTTACATCATCACTGACACATCACTGGTCTGTTACAGCATCACTGACACATCACTGGTCTGTTACATCATCACTGACACATCACTGGTCTGTTACAGCATCACTGACACATCACTGGTCCGTTACATCATCACTGACACATCACTGGTCCGTTACAGCATCACTGACACATCACTGGTCTGTTACAGCATCACTGACACATCACTGGTCTGTTACAGCATCACTGACACATCACTGGTCTGTTACATCATCACTGACACATCACTGGTCTGTTACAGCATCACTGACACATCACTGGTCTGTTACATCATCACTGACACATCACTGGTCCGTTACAGCATCACTGACACATCACTGGTCTGTTACATCATCACTGACACATCACTGGTCTGTTACAGCATCACTGACACATCACTGGTCTGTTACAGCATCACTGACACATCACTGGTCTGTTACAGCATCACTGACACATCACTGGTCTGTTACAGCATCACTGACACATCACTGGTCTGTTACAGCATCACTGACACATCACTGGTCTGTTACATCATCACTGACACATCACTGGTCTGTTACAGCATCACTGACACATCACTGGTCTGTTACAGCATCACTGACACATCACTGGTCTGTTACATCATCACTGACACATCACTGGTCTGTTACATCATCACTGACACATCACTGGTCTGTTACATCATCACTGACACATCACTGGTCTGTTACATCATCACTGACACATCACTGGTCTGTTACAGCATCACTGACACATCACTGGTCTGTTACATCATCACTGACACATCACTGGTCTGTTACATCATCACTGACACATCACTGGTCTGTTACATCATCACTGACACATCACTGGTCCGTTACATCATCACTGACACATCACTGGTCCGTTACAGCATCACTGACACATCACTGGTCTGTTACAGCATCACTGACACATCACTGGTCTGTTACATCATCACTGACACATCACTGGTCTGTTACAGCATCACTGACACATCACTGGTCTGTTACAGCATCACTGACACATCACTGGTCTGTTACAGCATCACTGACACATCACTGGTCTGTTACAGCATCACTGACACATCACTGGTCTGTTACATCATCACTGACACATCACTGGTCTGTTACATCATCACTGACACATCACTGGTCTGTTACAGCATCACTGACACATCACTGGTCTGTTACATCATCACTGACACATCACTGGTCTGTTACATCATCACTGACACATCACTGGTCTGTTACATCATCACTGACACATCACTGGTCCGTTACATCATCACTGACACATCACTGGTCTGTTACATCATCACTGACACATCACTGGTCTGTTACAGCATCACTGACACATCACTGGTCTGTTACAGCATCACTGACACATCACTGGTCTGTTACAGCATCACTGACACATCACTGGTCTGTTACAGCATCACTGACACATCACTGGTCTGTTACAGCATCACTGACACATCACCGACCGGCTAGCTTGACTGGTTTCCCCGCAATACTATTGATCTCAGCACAAAATGTGTCAATGTGTTGGTTTGTGTGCCCCAGTAGGCAAAGTAACACACATACAGTACACACACACACATATCTGTGTGTATGCCAGGGTTTCCGTTAGAAAAAATTGTTGCCGGCCTCAGTGTCCGGTAGATTTCAATCTACCGGTCAAATGAGAGAAATTCCGGTCAGAGTTTATTGAGCTAAAAAACAATTGATAGGCAAAAGAATGACAACAAAACAAAAGAATGACATCATCAAGGCATGTAGATTTATAATATTTTTACTTAAAACTAGGCTACTTTTGCGTATAAAGTCATTATATTCCAAATAAAATAAGTCCAGAGACTCGTGCTGCTGCCGACTTTAAATCAAATAGGTGTCTGTGGGCAGTCGCCTGACATTAATAAACAGCAGTCTGTTATAATCACATTTTTATGAGCTAACGAATTCCGTTATATTGGACATTTGTAATAATTATATCAAGCGAAGAACTGAGAAATTTGACAGAGAGAGACGGCAACATTATCGTGGGTTTGCGTGACGACTCTCTCTCTCTCCACCTCCCAATGACTTATTTGCGAGAGTATGGCGCTGCAGAGCAGCAGATTCAGCTGTTATTGGCTCTTTTCTGGGGACCGCACAGCAGCGCCCCCCACCCAACATTGAATTGAAAATGGCTGAATTGGAGTACTGCTGGAGTACTGCATTGTGCTGCTGCTGCTCCGGCTCTGCAGCTTCACAAAAGTTCGCACACCCAGCACTAAGCTCTCGCTGACAACGTCGTTGTCATTATTAGAAGCAACGATGAAACAAATGTAATGATTGTTTCGTTCATCGCATAGGCTATTTAATTTTAGCCTATTTTAATAAAATTCAAATAATCAAATTGTGCTTAGACTCAGGGAATTATTTTCACCGGACATTAAGACCGGAGATATTAAATATGTCGGACTTCAACAGATTTTGCCGGTCAAATACCGGTAATTACCGGCTAACGGAAACGCTGGTGTACGCATACAGTAGACAAACATATCTGTGTGCACACACACACACACAGTACACACACATATCTGTGTGTGTGCACACACACATACAGTACACACATATCTATGTGTGCACACACACATATCTGTGTGCACACACACATACAGTACACAAACATATCTGTGTGCACACACATGCAGTTCACACACATATCTGTGTGTACGCACATACACACACATGATCAGCAGCTGACCCACTTGATTATGAGACAAGTAGGAGAAAGGGGAGAGAGACGAAGACAAATAGTGATGTATGGAAATCTCTGTTGTGACCTCCACGAGACCTCGCTCTGCATGTGTCAGCAGTGTTGCCATGGTGATGTTCACACCGTTACACAACCTATTGCAATGACACAGAGAGAGAGAGAAAGAGACCAACATAATCTTTTGGTGGAAAATTAACAGTGGTCATGGGTGGGGGTGAATACAAGACCCCTGTGATTGGGAATATAACTAATATCGCGTATATAAACCATTAACAATCCTCACATTAACACTTTGGATGCCAGCGACGAGTTTTGTCGTTAGTTCATGCCGACCTTTGAGTGCCCGCCAACACTATATAGCGTTTGTTTGTCGTATTTTTTTTTTATTGCCGATTTGAATTCATATTTCATCAATCAAGCCTCAGGTTAGTGTTGCAGACTCTCTCTGAGCTCAATTGGGAAGATACCGCCCCCTATCGTCTCTCCCTGTGTAACTGCACCCCATTACTTTAGACTGACGAAGGGGGGGCGGGCCAGTTTCCTCATTTTACTTTTCCGTCAAGGCCAACTGAAGAATCCATTGTGATCACCGGCCCGGAAAACGCGTGGATTATGTATTTACAGTACCCAACACTGTAATCAATAAGCGTGATCGATATTTGGAATGGCGATCAGGAATTGGAATAATCTTTTTGGATAACATCTGATCTGAGGTAAGGAATTTATTTTACCAGTCTTAGGATAATCAGAGCTATTTTCACCTATATATCAGCGTTTGCCCTATGCGTGTGCGTGTGTGTGTGGCTGTGATCGCTGTAGTGTTGTCAAAAATATCGAAGTATCGATACATATCGATACTGAATATTTAAAACGGCTTCAATACTCATTTCCCGAAGTACCGATACTTTCTGCAGTATCGGTACCAGCTGGCTGCTCCCGCAAGTTGTTGACAGACAGACGCGCTGCCAGAGCCTTGCCCTTCCGCCTCCTCGCTCAGAGCAACAGACACAAGCTGCTGCCTGCTGCAGCCTCCTCGTTGGAAACGGGGTAGTTGTGTCGAGTTCATGCGTGTACTGGTGTAGTGGGCTCGGCTTGACGTTACTCCGTTTCCATGAAGTGATAGGTGGCCAGCTAGCTAGCATTAAGCTAACGGAGGAACGACAGCTAACGTTAGCTAATAATAGCGTTGTTTACAAACTGAAGACAGGGCTGCCTGCCCGGCTGTGAGGGGGAGGAGGAAGAGAGAGAGAGAGAGAGAGAGAGAGAGAGAGAGATTTCTCCGGAGCTATGCTATGCTATGTAACGTTAATAAATGCTCCGAGCATAGCTCCGAAGAAATCTCTCTCTCTCTCTCTCTCTCTCTCTCTCTCTTCCTCCTCCCCCTCACAGCCGGGCAGGCAGCCCTGTCTTCAGTTTGTAAACAACGCTATTATTAGCTAACGTTAGCTGTCGTTCCTCCGTTAGCTTAATGCTAGCTAGCTGGCCACCTATCACTTCATGGAAACGGAGTAACGTCAAGCCGAGCCCACTACAACCAAAGAAATTGACATTCCCTAATAGATAGTGTACGCAAATGAAAATGTATGTGTCTGATATTTTTATCTTGTATTATGAATTTGATTAGGGTTTTTATTGTTGTTTTAATTGTCTGTATGACATGTAAATGTTGTGAGTGTATAAGGGTTTTTATTGTTGTTTTAATGGTCTGTATGTCATGTAAATGGTATGAGTGTATACGTCTGTAACTGTATTTTATGTGTTATGGACCCCAGGAAGAATAGCCCCAGCACTGCTGTGGCTAATGGGGATCCAAATAAACTTAAACTTAAACTACACCAGTACACGCATGAACTCGACACAACTACCCCGTTGCCAACGTTCGGTCGAGCGGAGCCGGAGCCCATCCTACACCAGTACACGCGTAACGTTAATAAATGCTCCGAGCATAGCTCTGGAGAAATCTCTCTCTCGCTCTCTCTCTCTCGCTCTCTCTCTCGCTCTCTCTCTCTCTCGTCATAACTAGGAAGGTGCGCTCAGTAGACCTAAAATCTCCAGCAGCCACTCTCTCTTTCTCTCTCTCTCTCTCTGATCTAAAGATAAACAAAGGGTTTTAAAAGTGTATTTATCTTCTCGTATAGTACCAGAGAGAAGCTGAGGAGAATCAACCAGCAACAAAAGCAAAATTTGTTAAAAAAAATAAAAAAAAATAAAAAAAAAAATTATAATTTTTTTTTTTTGGTATTGAAAGTATCGAAAGTATCGATACTTTTCAAGGTATCGTATCGAAGTCGAAATTCCAGTATCGTGACAACACTAGAACGCTGATGAGGAAATGAGAGAATCGATTTTTCAGCCCGCCTCTATAGCGTGCATAAGTACACATATACTATCGATAATCTAGCGTTTATTTGAAAACGATTCATAAATAGGCAGAAAAATGACAGTAAATGCCTTTTATCACGGAATCTTTATATTTTCCTTGAAAACGAGGGCTTTTCAAAATGCTATAAAACGAAAATTAAGCGATTAAAAAACAATCCGTTTCGACTATGTTGACTGCAAACAAGTCCTTGATAAACGACGGGCAGATTAGACACATAGCCATCATTTAAGACAGAGATTATGCGTTCACAACGCTATCATTGAAGTGGGTGGTGGCATTTAACCATGCTTTACCATGTTAATGGCCGGCACTGAAAGTGTTAATGTGAAAACATTTTAGACCGTCTGGTTTGATGGTAATACCTCATTACTGCTGAAAAAGCCAAAGAAAGCCCTGTGTGGAAAGCATGGGTTCCTTCCAGGTCACACTCTGTTCCTCGGCTACTGGACCATGTGGGACAGAGAGAGAGCAGCTGATCCAGGTCACCAGGTCATCTCAGGCCCTCACCACCCGGCAGCAGCACTAAGCCGTCTGACGCACAGCAGCGGGCCGCGCACGACCACTCACTCACGCGCCTCAGGTATATCAAAAAAGGGGAGGACCATTTCTGTAGGGCAGGGCAAAGGTGGCGGGGCCTCAAGCAAAGCAAGCAAGTGGGATAGTAGGCTATTCCCACTTCCTCAGACTGTAGGACCACTGCTAACACTAACACACTAACACACCACTGCTAACACTAACACACCACTGCTAACACTAACACACCACTGCTAACACTAACACACTAACACACCACTGCTAACACTAACACACCACTGCTAACACTAACACACCACTGCTAACACTAACACACCACTGCTAACACTAACACACCACTGCTAACACTAACACACCACTGCTAACACTAACACGCCACTGCTAACACACTACACGAACACACCACTGCTAACACTAACACACCACTGCTAACACTAACACACTAACACACCACTGCTAACACTAACACACCACTGCTAACACTAACACACTAACACACCACTGCTAACACTAACACACCACTGCTAACACTAACACACCACTGCTAACACTAACACACTAACACACCACTGCTAACACTAACACGCCACTGCTAACACTAACACACCACTGCTAACACTAACACACTAACACACCACTGCTAACACTAACACACCACTGCTAACACTAACACACCACTGCTAACACTAACACACCACTGCTAACACTAACACACTAACACACCACTGCTAACACTAACACACTACTGCTAACACTAACACACCACTGCTAACACTAACACACCACTGCTAACACTAACACACCACTGCTAACACTAACACACTAACACGCCACTGCTAACACTAACACGCCACTGCTAACACTAACACACCACTGCTTGCTAACACTAACATACCACTGCTAACACACTACACTAACATACCACTGCTAACACTAACACACTAACACACCACTGCTAACACTAACACACTAAACACACCACTGCTAACACACTACACTAACACACCACTGCTAACACTAACACACTAACACACCACTGCTAACAGCAGCTACACAGTGACCATGTTAACAGGTTAGAGCAGCTACACAGTGACCATGTTAACAGGTTAGAGCAGCTACACAGTGACCATGTTAACAGGTTAGTGCAGCTACACAGTGACCATGTTAACAGGTTAGAGCAGTGACCATGTTAGAGCAGCTACACAGTGACCATGTTAACAGGTTAGAGCAGCTACACAGCCCATGTTAACAGGTTAGAGCAGCTACACAGTGACCATGTTAACAGGTTAGAGCAGTGACCATGTTAACAGGTTAGAGCAGCTACACAGTGACCATGTTAACAGGTTAGAGCAGCTACACAGTGACCATGTTAACAGGTTAGAGCAGCTACACAGTGACCATGTTAACAGGTTAGAGCAGCTACACAGTGACCATGTTAACAGGTTAGAGCAGCTACACAGTGACCATGTTAACAGGTAGCAGCTACACAGTGACCATGTTAACAGGTTAGAGCAGCTACACAGCCCATGTTAACAGGTTAGAGCAGCTACACAGTGACCATGTTAACAGGTTAGAGCAGCTACACAGTGACCATGTTAGAGCAGCTACACAGTGACCATGTTAACAGGTTAGAGCAGCTACACAGTGACCATGTTAACAGGTAGCAGCTACACAGTGACCATGTTAACAGGTTAGAGCAGCTACACAGCCCATGTTAACAGGTTAGAGCAGCTACACAGTGACCATGTTAACAGGTTAGAGCAGCTACACAGTGACCATGTTAGAGCAGCTACACAGTGACCGTGTTAACAGGTTAGAGCAGTGACCATGTTAGAGCAGCTACACAGTGACCATGTTAACAGGTTAGAGCAGCTACACAGTGACCATGTTAACAGGTTAGAGCAGCTACACAGCCCATGTTAACAGGTTAGAGCAGCTACACAGTGACCATGTTAACAGGTTAGAGCAGCTACACAGTGACCATGTTAACATGTTAGAGCAGCTACACAGTGACCATGTTAACAGGTTAGAGCAGCTACACAGTGACCATGTTAACATGTTAGAGCAGCTACACAGTGACCATGTTAACATGTTAGAGCAGCTACACAGTGACCATGTTAACAGGTTGGAGATTAGGGAGTTTACCTGCCCAACAGAAATAGAGCAAGCTCTGCGTATATGTTATTCCTGTGGTCTAAGACAGTACATATTAGGGAATGAGCATGTATGTGTTGTTGTGTTTATAGGTGAAGTAACGTTATTTCCAATGTTCGCCATTTGGCCAAACTGAAATGCAGCCAGTCACTGTCAGCTCACTACACACTCAGCCACTGTCCTGCTCACTACTACACTCAGCCACTGTCCTCCTCACTACACACTCAGCCACTGTCCTCCTCACTACACTCAGCCACTGTCCTCCTCACTACACTCAGCCACTGTCCTCCTCACTACACACTCAGCCACTGTCCTCCTCACTACACTCAGCCACTGTCCTGCTCACTATACACTCAGCCACTGTCCTGCTCACTACACACTCAGCCACTGTCCTGCTCACTACACACTCAGCCACTGTCCTCCTCACTACACACTCAGCCACTGTCCTCCTCACTACACTCAGCCACTGTCCTGCTCACTATACACTCAGCCACTGTCCTGCTCACTACACACTCAGCCACTGTCCTGCTCACTATACACTCAGCCACTGTCCTGCTCACTACACACTCAGCCACTGTCCTGCTCACTATACACTCAGCCACTGTCCTGCTCACTACACACTCAGCCACTGTCCTGCTCACTACACACTCAGCCACTGTCCTCCTCACTACACACTCAGCCACTGTCCTCCTCACTACACTCAGCCATGCTGTCCTACTCACTACACACTCAGCCACTGTCCTCCTCACTACACACTCAGCCACTGTCCTCCTCACTACACACTCAGCCACTGTCCTCCTCACTACACACTCAGCCACTGTCCTCTTTACTACACACTCAGCCACTGTCCTGCTCACTACACACTCAGCCACTGTCCTCCTCACTACACTCAGCCACTGTCCTCCTCACTACACGCTCAGCCACTGTCCTGCTCACTACACACTCAGCCACTGTCCTGCTCACTACACACTCAGCCACTGTCCTCCTCACTACACACTCAGCCACTGTCCTGCTCACTACACACTCAGCCACTGTCCTGCTCACTACACACTCAGCCACTGTCCTGCTCACTACACACTCAGCCACTGTCCTGCTCACTACACACTCAGCCACTGTCCTGCTCACTACACACTCAGCCACTGTCCTCCTCACTACACACTCAGCCACTGTCCTGCTCACTACACACTCAGCCACTGTCCTCCTCACTACACACTCAGCCACTGTCCTGCTCACTACACACTCAGCCACTGTCCTGCTCACTACACACTCAGCCACTGTCCTGCTCACTACACACTCAGCCACTGTCCTCCTCACTACACTCAGCCACTGTCCTGCTCACTACACTCAGCCACTGTCCTCCTCACTACACACTCAGCCACTGTCCTCCTCACTACACACTCAGCCACTGTCCTGCTCACTACACTCAGCCACTGTCCTCCTCACTACATTCAGCCACTGTCCTACTCACTACACACTCAGCCACTGTCCTCCTCACTACACTCAGCCACTGTCCTGCTCACTACACACTCAGCCACTGTCCTGCTCACTACACACTCAGCCACTGTCCTGCTCACTACACACTCAGCCACTGTCCTGCTCACTATACACTCAGCCACTGTCCTGCTCACTACACACTCAGCCACTGTCCTGCTCACTACACACTCAGCCACTGTCCTGCTCACTACACACTCAGCCACTGTCCTGCTCACTACACGCTCAGCCACTGTCCTGCTCACTACACACTCAGCCACTGTCCTGCTCACTACACACTCAGCCACTGTCCTGCTCACTACACACTCAGCCACTGTCCTCCTCACTACACACTCAGCCACTGTCCTGCTCACTACACACTCAGCCACTGTCCTGCTCACTACACACTCAGCCACTGTCCTGCTCACTACACACTCAGCCACTGTCGTCCTCACTACACTCAGCCACTGTCCTCTTTACTACATGCTGTGGTGTTCTGTCTAAAAGACATGGTGTTCTGATGTTCCGTCTAAAAGACATGGTATTCTGTCTAAGAGACACTGTGGTGTTGTCTAAGAGACACTGTGATGTTCTGTCTAAGAGACACTGTGGTGTTCTGTCTAAGAGACACTGTGGTGTTCTGTCTAAGGGTGTTCTGTCTAAGAGACACTTAGCCACTGTCTTCCTCACTACACACTCAGCCACTGTCCTCTTTACTACATGCTGTGGTGTTCTGTCTAAAAGACATGGTGTTCTGATGTTCCGTCTAAAAGACATGGTATTCTGTCTAAGAGACACTGTGGTGTTGTCTAAGAGACACTGTGGTGTTCTGTCTAAGAGACACTGTGGTGTTCTGTCTAAGAGACACTGTGGTGTTCTGTCTAAGAGACACTGTGGTGTTCTGTCTAAGGGTGTTCTGTCTAAGAGACACTTAGCCACTGTCTTCCTCACTACACACTCAGCCACTGTCCTCTTTACTACATGCTGTGGTGTTCTGTCTAAAAGACATGGTGTTCTGATGTTCCGTCTAAAATACATGGTGGTGTTGTCTAAAGGCCTCTACATGCTACAGCAACTTCAAAGCAACTGCAACACAACATCAGCGCGATTTCAACGCGGTTGTTGCAGAGGGTCTTGTAGACTGTGTTGCGAGGATGTTGCGTACATCTCCCCAAAATCTAATCTAAACAACCGTTACGTTGATTAGGGATGGGTACCTTTCACATTTGAACCGATACCGGTACCTGTGAATCGATACCGGTACCCAACGGTACCTTTTTTCGGTACTTTAGTCTCAAGAAATTTAATTTACCTACCTCAGTCGTAAAAAAAGAAATCCAAACTTCAAATAACTACAATTTCGACAGTTTTCGGCTTGTCATTTCTCCGACTGCTTTGTTGTTGAATCAAGTCAAATCCTAGGTAAAGGTAAGCATATATTGTGCGTGTGAACGTTGACACGAAGAAAAAAAAATTAAAAAAAAAAAAAAATTAAAAAAAAAATTAATAATTTTTTTTCTTCGGTTTCTCACTTGATTCGATACTCGGTAGTACCGACGTGTTTCGGTTCGGTACCTCAAAAGTACCGAATTCGGTACCCATCCCTAACGTTGATATTGAGTAGCAGTGATTGGTTGGTAGTGAATGGGGGCGGGGCTGTCATAGAATAATATTGGTCCCGCAGCGAGGAATACCATCCTCCATTGTTGTAGCCAGCCAGCTAGCGTTGATGATGCTATTCAATGCTCTATCATACCCAACTAACGTCAATGCCATTCAGAATTTATTAACATAGCTACAACAACACACAGTAACGTTAATATAATTACATGCATCATTGTTTACAATGAACGGACGGTGGGGCAGTTCGAAAGGACTGGACACGGACAAGTTGTTAAACAGCAATCAATTAATTTAATATAACAGGTAGTTCGAGCTGCATTTTCGTGCCTACAACCACAGCCACAGGGATATATCCAGCTTTGACGAGCTCTCTCTCCTCCTGCCGATTAAATTCAGCAGCTCTTCCTCGACCTCGAGTGCCTGTAGCTGCCTGCATTTGCACAAAGGTGTCCATCCCTGCTGCTAGCTAACGTTAAAACTAACCTAAAGTTACACAAGCAGAATACATCACAAATACTTCCGGTCGGGGGATTTCAAAATAAAAAAGAGCGACGTCTAAAAGCACCGTAAATACGTTTATTTTGTACATTATCTAACGTTAACACGAACCTAAACTAATCTAAAGTTAGTTTAGGTTCGTGTTAACGTTAGATAATGTACAAAATAAACGTATTTACGGTGCTTTTAGACGTCGCTATTTTATTTTGAAATCCCCCGACCGGAAGTACAAATAATGCTTCTTTTTCTGCTTGTTATCAATGGGTTGGTTGAGAAGGGAAGTGTCATCTATCTAGGGCAGTGGTTCTCAAACTTTTTACACCAAGTACCACCTGAGAACGTAGCTGGCTCTCCAAGTACCACCATATGACCGGCGTTAAAATACAGTCTATTCAGCTATGCACAGTTCACGCAGGAGGCAAATGTATTCCTAATACCATTATTTATTGTTAACTTTTGTCAGACACAGCCACAATGTACAAAGGGATAGCACTAGAACTAGCAAACGCTTCCACACAACTCATACAATGCAAGGGGCATTGAGAACATAATAACTAACATTCTCACATAGCAAGTGAGAAAATTAAGAACAACTGTATTTCAGCAAATGTACTTAATTCTCTCTCTCTATCTCTCTCTCTCTCACACAGCAAGCAATTGTCCGTCATTCTCTCTCACACGCACACACACACACACACACACTTATTTTGTTACAAAAACTTAATTTCCTGCATTCTGATGAAGGAATTTTTTAAATGTTACCCTTTAAATGCCAGTGTTTGTGATGGGCATCACAAATTATTGTAAAAAATAAAAGAAAACACATATTCAATACATGTTTGAATGTTTACCCTTTAAATGCCAGTTTGTGTGATGGCATCACAAATTATTGTTAAAAAAAAACACAAAAAGTAAAATATTTTCAATATATCAAATGCAAAGTACATTTTTCTGGGGGGGATTATTACAGGCTAGGCATGTGTCAATGATTAGCAGCAACACAGATTTTGATGGATTTTTTGTAATGTCAGATTTAACACCAACTCTTTTCAGAAAAGTGGGAGTATTTCATTTTTTATCTGACATTACAAAAAATCAAAAAATAAATGGTTATGATCAGGGCTGAAGTTGAATTAAAGATTTATGACTGTTTAGACTGCATTACTCTCTGTCACAGTGATCTCCTGGTTGTTCCCCACTTAGGTTATCTAACTATCGCGCCGCCGCAACCAGAAACACTGGCCTGGCCTGCTTCTAAGTTCAGTGGCCTGACTGCACAAAAAAAATATATATATATATATGTATATATATTTTTTTTTTCTTTTTTTTTTGCTTTTTTGTAAATGTTTTCAAGTACCACCAGCAGTACCACCAAGTACCACTAGTGGTACACGTACCACAGTTTGAGAACCACTGATCTAGGGAACCTAGCTACATCCGGGGTACAATGTTGCATAGGCTGCACATCGATGTTGCAGAAGCATAAAGGCAGAGTGTCTGCAACACCGTTGCTTTGTCGATGTTGTGTTGCAGTTGCTTTGAAGTTGCTGTAGCATGCAGAGGCCTTAAGAGACACTGTGATGTTCCGTCTAAGAGACACTGTGATGTTCTGTCTAAGAGACACTGTGGTGTTCTGCCTAAGAGACACTGTGATGTTCTGTTTAAGACACACTGTGGTGTTCTGTCTAAGAGACACTGTGGTGTTCTGCCTAGAGCTGCCGCGATTACCGCATTACCGCGGTATCGCTGTTACATCACGGCCACCGCAGAGTAGGCTGAATACCGCGTCACCGCTGTTTTTTATAATAATAATAATAAATTATCCTCCTCTCGTTGGGCTTGCGGCTCTGCAGATATACCCTACTCCTCTCTCGAGGTTCCAAGCGACCCTATTGGGTACCAGAAAAGTCACGTGAAACATTGCAGACCACTGATTGGTCAGAAGAGAGTCGCGTCACACGTTGTAGCGTCATGCAGTGTGTTACCACCAATCGGCAAGCGAGTATTAGGTTTTTACTTCCTGAATGTCAGATCATCACAACACGGCTAATAACGTTAGCTTTAACTCTCCGCCGGAGTGGACTACCATCGCTCCTCAGGAGTACTAAACGAGACATAATGATTTTACTGTCTGCAACGAATGTTATAATAAAAGCCCTTCGTTCTATACACTTGTCTGATTGAAAACTTTATTAACAGACCGCAGAATGGGACAACTCAGCACGCTCTGAGCAAAGAAAGGAACTGAGATATGAATAGAGTATTGCTTGCCTTGCTATTGTCCGGTAAATACGCTGATGTTATTGAACGTATAACTATATAATGTTAATGCCACAAAACGAATGCCTTTATTATAAAGTAGTAACTTTATAGTAATAATAATAAGAAAGGGTCGGGGGGGTTAGGGGTAACCACCCCTGCCCGCGACACCGAGTGAACGGCGCACGACCAGAGGGTAAACTTCGAATCCGTATTTCACTTTCAATAACTAATGCGTGCTTGCCGAATCCCAAACAATATTCATGCTGCAAAGTCATCCTCTAAAAATAGACATTTAGACTAGAGGCAGGCTATATGCTATAAAGAGTAGACTACTACTAAAAAAAAAAATGCATTCAAACTTTTTTTTTTAATTTTTTGTAAATGTTTTCAAGTACCACCAGCAGTACCACCAAGTACCACTAGTGGTACACGTACCACAGTTTGAGAACCACTGATCTAGGGAACCTAGCTACATCCGGGGTACAATGTTGCATAGGCTGCACATCGATGTTGCAGAAGCATAAAGGCAGAGTGTAATAACCGCGGCGGTAGGAAATATTTTGCAAATTTGTGCGGTAAGGAAATAATCAATACCGCGGCAGCTCTAGTTCTGCCTAAGAGACACTGTGGTGTTCTGCCTAAGAGACACCGTGGTGTTCTGCCTAAAGGCCTCTGCATGCTACAGAAACTTCAAAGCAACTGCAACACAACATCGACAAAGCAACAGTGTTTTAGACACTCTGCCTAGGGCTGGGCGATATGGCCTAAATATGATATCACGATATTTTCTGACCTTTTGGCGATACACGATACGCATCACGATGTTTTTCTTTTTTTCCCCAAAATTCATTATGAGGCTTACCAAGACAGTATTTGAGTTTGCAAGCTAACATTAAAGACAAAATAAAATACCCATGCATTTAGCATTTTTATATTATATATTAGATTTACATCAAGGCCGGATGAAGTGCTTGAAGAAAGTGAGGCCGGGATCTCGCATTGACCATTATCTTCTGAGAGAAAGGTCAAGTCAGGCGAGTGAAGCTCAGCGGCAGGATTTAACCCACAGTCCACCGAGCATCAGTACCCCGGCTGAAAGTAATTCAAGCACATCAGAGAACTTGGAACCAAGTCACTTGCAACCTTCTTTGGAGCTGCAAAATGACCATCGAGGGGTAAAAGCAGAGGGGGGCACACCTGGGACGCCAGGTGTTGCCGTTGAGCCCTTCGGAGGTGTCGTGGGCCTGTCAACGAAACACCAATGAAGGAGGGTGCCCACCTGAAGACCCCAGTGAAGCTTTTACCACTACCCCATTCAAAAAAGTGCTCATTATCTAAGGGATTGTAATATCTAGTCCTATAAGCTCAACTTAGATTATTGGATTATTAGATTATATATTGCATATATTTAGCAATGAGATATTATATGATTTAGATATGAAATATGATGAATTGAAAATGGGGGACCCTGATGTAAACAAGACGAAAGTCTTTCTCTGGTCTGCATCCTCCAGTCCGCTGTTGACTGTTGTTGTATTGAGCTGTACTGTATTATTTGTACCCATGCTGCAATCTTTTAATAACGTTCTCATTCATTCAGTCGGCAAACAGAATCATTTTGATTGACAGTCGCGTCTGCCAATTACGTCACATCGCTTGCACCCGCCCTGCTGTTCTTAGCACCAATCGGAAAGCGCGTATTTATTTTTTACTTCCGCCATTGGAGAGCTCAATGACAATAACAATGGCAGCTCGCCGCGGCCGACGTTTAGCTTGTAGCTCCGCAGAAGGACTAAACGACTGGAGGCATAATGATTTTACTTCAACGGATGTTATAATAAAAGCCTTTCCATACATCTGTCTGATTGAAAACGTTATTAACAGACCGCAGAATGGGCACAACTGAGTCAGCACGGGCTGAGATATGAACGAGCTTGCTATATCTAGGTCGACCTCGGTCGGCACTATGTAAATACGCTGATGTTATTGAAAGTGTAACTATATAGAGACCTCTGAACAGGTCCTGCATTATTATTATTATAACGTTAATGCCACAAAACGAATGCCTTTGTTATCATAAGTAGTCACTTTTGATGCAGTAGTGTGTGTGTGGGGCGGCGCTGTTCAAAAGTGTCAACGTGTGGACCAGATTGACGCGACACAAGCCTCTTGGGCAAAACATCACGATATCCACGATACGTTTAAAAAGTGTATCGTTAATGAACTGTACCCGATATTTATATAATATCGTCATATCGCCCAGCCCTAACTCTGCCTTTATGCTTCTGCAACATCGACGCGCAAAGTTAGTTTAGGTTCGTGTTAACGTTAGATAATGTACAAAATAAACGTATTTCCGGTGATTTTAGACGTCGCTCTTTTATTTTGAAAACCCCCGACCGGAAGTGTTATAGTGTCTGTTGCTAGCAGCTTAACTTTCTGTGCTTTTCGAGCTAACGTTACCGTAACATCATTAGTTTCCAATGGAGAGGACCTCGGCTCACATGCAGCTCAAACTACCTATTGGAATAAATTAATTGATTGATGTTTAACTTGTCCCTGTGTGTGTCCAGTCATTTCGACTAGCAAACGTTGTATTTAACGTTACCTCAGGACGGATACCATTGTATTTACTTGGTTAGCTATGTAGCTAATGTGGATAGCATTTTGAATAGACCCAATGCTAGCTGGCTGGCTACAGCTTTATTTACTAAATTATGGAGGCTTTTTAATCGTCAAGGTAAGAGAGGATTTGTCTTGATCAACTGAAGGCGTATGCTATGGAACAATATGTGCTTGGGTTTTCAGAAAAAGGCGAGCTATGTGACGCTAATTATTTAGCGTCACCGCTGGCTACAACAATGGAGGATGTTATTCTCTGCGGGACTAATATTATTCTATGACAGCCCCGCCCCCATTCGCTAACCAACCAATCGCTGCTACGCAATATCAACGCAACGGTTGTTTAGGTTACATTTGGGGGACATGTACGCAACGTCCAAGCAACACAGTCTACAAGACCCTCTAAAACAACCGCGCTGAAATCGTGCCGATGTTGTGTTGCAGTTGCTCTGAAGTTTCTGTAGCATGCAGAGGCCTTAAGAGACACTGTGATGTTCTGTTTAAGACACACTGTAGTGTTCCGTCTAAAAGACGCGGTGTTCCGTCTAAAAGACGCGGTGTTCCGTCTAAAAGACAGGGTGGTTTCGTTTCGTTAAGTGTAAAAAAGCAAAGCTGGCAGAAAGAGGGTTCTTATTTATGGCAATATTGCGGGATCTGTTTAAAAGCGGCGACACAGAGGGAGAGCTTTGAAATGATAAACAAGCTGGTCATTGTTCTTGACCAGCTGCCTCTCCCAAAAAACAAAACCTGCGATGTGTGTGTGTGTGTGTGTGTGTGTGTGTGTGTGTGTGTGTGTGTGTGTGTGTGTGTGTGTGTGTGTGTGTGTGTGTGTGTATAAATTAATATATGTGTGATCATGTGTGTGTGTGTATGTACATGTGCAAGTGTGTGCGTGTGTTCTCTCTAGGATCATACACGTTTGGCTCCAGCTGCTTCAGATCATCGGCCAAGTTATGGCTCTTTTCCACGGGACACATACCGGCTCAACATTACTGGACTTTTTCGGTTTTCCATCAGGCAAGTCGTGGATAATAACTACTCGCTACTTGATACTTTTTTTGGTATCGCCTCTGTCGAGGTTCCAAGCGAGCAGAGTTGATACCGAGAGGCGACGTGGAAAAACACTGCAGGCCGGTTGATCAAGAGAGAATGGCATGCTGGCGTTCCAGAATCAAGAGGCATAGCGTGTCACACAACAGCACCATCATCTTATCAACCAGGAAATTGCTGCTCACAAGAAAGTCGTATTAGAAGTTGATGGTAAATGTTTTTGATTGGAGACTTTGATTGGCCAAAATGTGCCGATAGTCGGCTGTAAAGATAAATAATGATTATTATTATTTTTCTTTTTTTGGGGGGGGGGGGGGGGTCATTCCATTTGGGCTGTGGGGGGTGCTTAATGTCTGAAGAAGTCGACTGAAGGCTTCTTGTCCTCTGCGAAAGCATGCAATTGGTCCACTGATGGATACATCTTGATATTTGTCTAGTGTGAAATCCTCCTTCAGTGCCTCTGTGCCCGTTTTCTTAGGCAGTTAGCCTCGCTGGTATGCGCGCCATTAGCGTTAGCCACGCTTCTAGGCCTCTTTGCTTTTGGAAAGAATGATTTATAAATAAAGAAAATATATATAAAAAAAAACATATTATATACTTTTTCTTTTCTTTTTTTTACTAAGAGGTTGGCAGTCGACTACGGCTCCTTTCGATCGATTAGTCGAGGACAGGTCAGCCCTAGTACTATATAGCGTTTGTTTGTCGTATTTTTTTTTTATTGCCGATTTGAATTCATATTTCATCAATCAAGCCTCAGGTTAGTGTTGCAGACTCTCTCTGAGCTCAATTGGGAAGATACCGCCCCCTATCGTCTCTCCCTGTGTAACTGCACCCCATTACTTTAGACTGACGAAGGGGGGGCGGGCCAGTTTCCTCATTTTACTTTTCCGTCAAGGCCAACTGAAGAATCCATTGTGATCACCGGCCCGGAAAACGCGTGGATTATGTATTTACAGTACCCAACACTGTAATCAATAAGCGTGATCGATATTTGGAATGGCGATCAGGAATTGGAATAATCTTTTTGGATAACATCTGATCTGAGGTAAGGAATTTATTTTACCAGTCTTAGGATAATCAGAGCTATTTTCACCTATATATCAGCGTTTGCCCTATGCGTGTGCGTGTGTGTGTGGCTGTGATCGCTGTAGTGTTGTCAAAAATATCGAAGTATCGATACATATCGATACTGAATATTTAAAACGGCTTCAATACTCATTTCCCGAAGTACCGATACTTTCTGCAGTATCGGTACCAGCTGGCTGCTCCCGCAAGTTGTTGACAGACAGACGCGCTGCCAGAGCCTTGCCCTTCCGCCTCCTCGCTCAGAGCAACAGACACAAGCTGCTGCCTGCTGCAGCCTCCTCGTTGGAAACGGGGTAGTTGTGTCGAGTTCATGCGTGTACTGGTGTAGTGGGCTCGGCTTGACGTTACTCCGTTTCCATGAAGTGATAGGTGGCCAGCTAGCTAGCATTAAGCTAACGGAGGAACGACAGCTAACGTTAGCTAATAATAGCGTTGTTTACAAACTGAAGACAGGGCTGCCTGCCCGGCTGTGAGGGGGAGGAGGAAGAGAGAGAGAGAGAGAGAGAGAGAGAGAGAGAGATTTCTCCGGAGCTATGCTATGCTATGTAACGTTAATAAATGCTCCGAGCATAGCTCCGAAGAAATCTCTCTCTCTCTCTCTCTCTCTCTCTCTCTCTTCCTCCTCCCCCTCACAGCCGGGCAGGCAGCCCTGTCTTCAGTTTGTAAACAACGCTATTATTAGCTAACGTTAGCTGTCGTTCCTCCGTTAGCTTAATGCTAGCTAGCTGGCCACCTATCACTTCATGGAAACGGAGTAACGTCAAGCCGAGCCCACTACAACCAAAGAAATTGACATTCCCTAATAGATAGTGTACGCAAATGAAAATGTATGTGTCTGATATTTTTATCTTGTATTATGAATTTGATTAGGGTTTTTATTGTTGTTTTAATTGTCTGTATGACATGTAAATGTTGTGAGTGTATAAGGGTTTTTATTGTTGTTTTAATGGTCTGTATGTCATGTAAATGGTATGAGTGTATACGTCTGTAACTGTATTTTATGTGTTATGGACCCCAGGAAGAATAGCCCCAGCACTGCTGTGGCTAATGGGGATCCAAATAAACTTAAACTTAAACTACACCAGTACACGCATGAACTCGACACAACTACCCCGTTGCCAACGTTCGGTCGAGCGGAGCCGGAGCCCATCCTACACCAGTACACGCGTAACGTTAATAAATGCTCCGAGCATAGCTCTGGAGAAATCTCTCTCTCGCTCTCTCTCTCTCGCTCTCTCTCTCGCTCTCTCTCTCTCTCGTCATAACTAGGAAGGTGCGCTCAGTAGACCTAAAATCTCCAGCAGCCACTCTCTCTTTCTCTCTCTCTCTCTCTGATCTAAAGATAAACAAAGGGTTTTAAAAGTGTATTTATCTTCTCGTATAGTACCAGAGAGAAGCTGAGGAGAATCAACCAGCAACAAAAGCAAAATTTGTTAAAAAAAATAAAAAAAAATAAAAAAAAAAATTATAATTTTTTTTTTTTGGTATTGAAAGTATCGAAAGTATCGATACTTTTCAAGGTATCGTATCGAAGTCGAAATTCCAGTATCGTGACAACACTAGAACGCTGATGAGGAAATGAGAGAATCGATTTTTCAGCCCGCCTCTATAGCGTGCATAAGTACACATATACTATCGATAATCTAGCGTTTATTTGAAAACGATTCATAAATAGGCAGAAAAATGACAGTAAATGCCTTTTATCACGGAATCTTTATATTTTCCTTGAAAACGAGGGCTTTTCAAAATGCTATAAAACGAAAATTAAGCGATTAAAAAACAATCCGTTTCGACTATGTTGACTGCAAACAAGTCCTTGATAAACGACGGGCAGATTAGACACATAGCCATCATTTAAGACAGAGATTATGCGTTCACAACGCTATCATTGAAGTGGGTGGTGGCATTTAACCATGCTTTACCATGTTAATGGCCGGCACTGAAAGTGTTAATGTGAAAACATTTTAGACCGTCTGGTTTGATGGTAATACCTCATTACTGCTGAAAAAGCCAAAGAAAGCCCTGTGTGGAAAGCATGGGTTCCTTCCAGGTCACACTCTGTTCCTCGGCTACTGGACCATGTGGGACAGAGAGAGAGCAGCTGATCCAGGTCACCAGGTCATCTCAGGCCCTCACCACCCGGCAGCAGCACTAAGCCGTCTGACGCACAGCAGCGGGCCGCGCACGACCACTCACTCACGCGCCTCAGGTATATCAAAAAAGGGGAGGACCATTTCTGTAGGGCAGGGCAAAGGTGGCGGGGCCTCAAGCAAAGCAAGCAAGTGGGATAGTAGGCTATTCCCACTTCCTCAGACTGTAGGACCACTGCTAACACTAACACACTAACACACCACTGCTAACACTAACACACCACTGCTAACACTAACACACCACTGCTAACACTAACACACTAACACACCACTGCTAACACTAACACACCACTGCTAACACTAACACACCACTGCTAACACTAACACACCACTGCTAACACTAACACGCCACTGCTAACACACTACACGAACACACCACTGCTAACACTAACACACCACTGCTAACACTAACACACTAACACACCACTGCTAACACTAACACACCACTGCTAACACTAACACACTAACACACCACTGCTAACACTAACACACCACTGCTAACACTAACACACCACTGCTAACACTAACACACTAACACACCACTGCTAACACTAACACGCCACTGCTAACACTAACACACCACTGCTAACACTAACACACTAACACACCACTGCTAACACTAACACACCACTGCTAACACTAACACACCACTGCTAACACTAACACACCACTGCTAACACTAACACACTAACACACCACTGCTAACACTAACACACCACTGCTAACACTAACACACCACTGCTAACACTAACACACCACTGCTAACACTAACACACCACTGCTAACACTAACACACTAACACGCCACTGCTAACACTAACACGCCACTGCTAACACTAACACACCACTGCTTGCTAACACTAACATACCACTGCTAACACACTACACTAACATACCACTGCTAACACTAACACACTAACACACCACTGCTAACACTAACACACTAAACACACCACTGCTAACACACTACACTAACACACCACTGCTAACACTAACACACTAACACACCACTGCTAACAGCAGCTACACAGTGACCATGTTAACAGGTTAGAGCAGCTACACAGTGACCATGTTAACAGGTTAGAGCAGCTACACAGTGACCATGTTAACAGGTTAGTGCAGCTACACAGTGACCATGTTAACAGGTTAGAGCAGTGACCATGTTAGAGCAGCTACACAGTGACCATGTTAACAGGTTAGAGCAGCTACACAGCCCATGTTAACAGGTTAGAGCAGCTACACAGTGACCATGTTAACAGGTTAGAGCAGTGACCATGTTAACAGGTTAGAGCAGCTACACAGTGACCATGTTAACAGGTTAGAGCAGCTACACAGTGACCATGTTAACAGGTTAGAGCAGCTACACAGTGACCATGTTAACAGGTTAGAGCAGCTACACAGTGACCATGTTAACAGGTTAGAGCAGCTACACAGTGACCATGTTAACAGGTAGCAGCTACACAGTGACCATGTTAACAGGTTAGAGCAGCTACACAGCCCATGTTAACAGGTTAGAGCAGCTACACAGTGACCATGTTAACAGGTTAGAGCAGCTACACAGTGACCATGTTAGAGCAGCTACACAGTGACCATGTTAACAGGTTAGAGCAGCTACACAGTGACCATGTTAACAGGTTAGAGCAGCTACACAGTGACCATGTTAACAGGTAGCAGCTACACAGTGACCATGTTAACAGGTTAGAGCAGCTACACAGCCCATGTTAACGGGTTAGAGCAGCTACACAGTGACCATGTTACCAGGTTAGAGCAGCTACACAGTGACCATGTTAACAGGTTAGAGCAGCTACACAGTGACCATGTTAACAGGTAGCAGCTACACAGTGACCATGTTAACAGGTTAGAGCAGCTACACAGCCCATGTTAACAGGTTAGAGCAGCTACACAGTGACCATGTTAACAGGTTAGAGCAGCTACACAGTGACCATGTTAGAGCAGCTACACAGTGACCGTGTTAACAGGTTAGAGCAGTGACCATGTTAGAGCAGCTACACAGTGACCATGTTAACAGGTTAGAGCAGCTACACAGTGACCATGTTAACAGGTTAGAGCAGCTACACAGCCCATGTTAACAGGTTAGAGCAGCTACACAGTGACCATGTTACCAGGTTAGAGCAGCTACACAGTGACCATGTTAACATGTTAGAGCAGCTACACAGTGACCATGTTAACATGTTAGAGCAGCTACACAGTGACCATGTTAACATGTTAGAGCAGCTACACAGTGACCATGTTAACATGTTAGAGCAGCTACACAGTGACCATGTTAACATGTTAGAGCAGCTACACAGTGACCATGTTAACAGGTTGGAGATTAGGGAGTTTACCTGCCCAACAGAAATAGAGCAAGCTCTGCGTATATGTTATTCCTGTGGTCTAAGACAGTACATATTAGGGAATGAGCATGTATGTGTTGTTGTGTTTATAGGTGAAGTAACGTTATTTCCAATGTTCGCCATTTGGCCAAACTGAAATGCAGCCAGTCACTGTCAGCTCACTACACACTCAGCCACTGTCCTCCTCACTACACTCAGCCACTGTCCTCCTCACTACACACTCAGCCACTGTCCTCCTCACTACACACTCAGCCACTGTCCTGCTCACTACACACTCAGCCACTGTCCTGCTCACTACACACTCAGCCACTGTCCTGCTCACTATACACTCAGCCACTGTCCTGCTCACTACACACTCAGCCACTGTCCTGCTCACTACACACTCAGCCACTGTCCTCCTCACTACACTCAGCCATGCTGTCCTACTCACTACACACTCAGCCACTGTCCTCCTCACTACACACTCAGCCACTGTCCTCTTTACTACACACTCAGCCACTGTCCTGCTCACTACACACTCAGCCACTGTCCTCCTCACTACACTCAGCCACTGTCCTCCTCACTACACACTCAGCCACTGTCCTGCTCACTACACACTCAGCCACTGTCCTCCTCACTACACACTCAGCCACTGTCCTCCTCACTACACTCAGCCACTGTCCTCCTCACTACACTCAGCCACTGTCCTGCTCACTACACACTCAGCCACTGTCCTGCTCACTACACACTCAGCCACTGTCCTGCTCACTACACACTCAGCCACTGTCCTGCTCACTACACACTCAGCCACTGTCCTGCTCACTACACACTCAGCCACTGTCCTCCTCACTACACACTCAGCCACTGTCCTCCTCACTACACTCAGCCACTGTCCTCCTCACTACACGCTCAGCCACTGTCCTCCTCACTACACACTCAGCCACTGTCCTGCTCACTACACACTCAGCCACTGTCCTCCTCACTACACACTCAGCCACTGTCCTGCTCACTACACACTCAGCCACTGTCCTGCTCACTACACACTCAGCCACTGTCCTCCTCACTACACTCAGCCACTGTCCTGCTCACTACACTCAGCCACTGTCCTCCTCACTACACACTCAGCCACTGTCCTCCTCACTACACACTCAGCCACTGTCCTCCTCACTACACTCAGCCACTGTCCTCCTCACTACACTCAGCCACTGTCCTGCTCACTACACTCAGCCACTGTCCTCCTCACTACATTCAGCCACTGTCCTACTCACTACACACTCAGCCACTGTCCTCCTCACTACACTCAGCCACTGTCCTGCTCACTACACACTCAGCCACTGTCCTGCTCACTACACACTCAGCCACTGTCCTGCTCACTACACACTCAGCCACTGTCCTGCTCACTACACACTCAGCCACTGTCCTGCTCACTATACACTCAGCCACTGTCCTGCTCACTACACACTCAGCCACTGTCCTGCTCACTACACACTCAGCCACTGTCCTGCTCACTACACACTCAGCCACTGTCCTGCTCACTACACGCTCAGCCACTGTCCTGCTCACTACACACTCAGCCACTGTCCTGCTCACTACACACTCAGCCACTGTCCTGCTCACTACACACTCAGCCACTGTCCTCCTCACTACACACTCAGCCACTGTCCTGCTCACTACACACTCAGCCACTGTCCTGCTCACTACACACTCAGCCACTGTCCTGCTCACTACACACTCAGCCACTGTCGTCCTCACTACACACTCAGCCACTGTCCTGCTCACTACACACTCAGCCACTGTCCTCTTTACTACATGCTGTGGTGTTCTGTCTAAAAGACATGGTGTTCTGATGTTCCGTCTAAAAGACATGGTATTCTGTCTAAGAGACACTGTGGTGTTGTCTAAGAGACACTGTGATGTTCTGTCTAAGAGACACTGTGGTGTTCTGTCTAAGAGACACTGTGGTGTTCTGTCTAAGGGTGTTCTGTCTAAGAGACACTTAGCCACTGTCTTCCTCACTACACACTCAGCCACTGTCCTCTTTACTACATGCTGTGGTGTTCTGTCTAAAAGACATGGTGTTCTGATGTTCCGTCTAAAAGACATGGTATTCTGTCTAAGAGACACTGTGGTGTTGTCTAAGAGACACTGTGGTGTTCTGTCTAAGAGACACTGTGGTGTTCTGTCTAAGAGACACTGTGGTGTTCTGTCTAAGAGACACTGTGGTGTTCTGTCTAAGGGTGTTCTGTCTAAGAGACACTTAGCCACTGTCTTCCTCACTACACACTCAGCCACTGTCCTCTTTACTACATGCTGTGGTGTTCTGTCTAAAAGACATGGTGTTCTGATGTTCCGTCTAAAATACATGGTGGTGTTGTCTAAAGGCCTCTACATGCTACAGCAACTTCAAAGCAACTGCAACACAACATCAGCGCGATTTCAACGCGGTTGTTGCAGAGGGTCTTGTAGACTGTGTTGCGAGGATGTTGCGTACATCTCCCCAAAATCTAATCTAAACAACCGTTACGTTGATTAGGGATGGGTACCTTTCACATTTGAACCGATACCGGTACCTGTGAATCGATACCGGTACCCAACGGTACCTTTTTTCGGTACTTTAGTCTCAAGAAATTTAATTTACCTACCTCAGTCGTAAAAAAAGAAATCCAAACTTCAAATAACTACAATTTCGACAGTTTTCGGCTTGTCATTTCTCCGACTGCTTTGTTGTTGAATCAAGTCAAATCCTAGGTAAAGGTAAGCATATATTGTGCGTGTGAACGTTGACACGAAGAAAAAAAAATTAAAAAAAAAAAAAAATTAAAAAAAAAATTAATAATTTTTTTTCTTCGGTTTCTCACTTGATTCGATACTCGGTAGTACCGACGTGTTTCGGTTCGGTACCTCAAAAGTACCGAATTCGGTACCCATCCCTAACGTTGATATTGAGTAGCAGTGATTGGTTGGTAGTGAATGGGGGCGGGGCTGTCATAGAATAATATTGGTCCCGCAGCGAGGAATACCATCCTCCATTGTTGTAGCCAGCCAGCTAGCGTTGATGATGCTATTCAATGCTCTATCATACCCAACTAACGTCAATGCCATTCAGAATTTATTAACATAGCTACAACAACACACAGTAACGTTAATATAATTACATGCATCATTGTTTACAATGAACGGACGGTGGGGCAGTTCGAAAGGACTGGACACGGACAAGTTGTTAAACAGCAATCAATTAATTTAATATAACAGGTAGTTCGAGCTGCATTTTCGTGCCTACAACCACAGCCACAGGGATATATCCAGCTTTGACGAGCTCTCTCTCCTCCTGCCGATTAAATTCAGCAGCTCTTCCTCGACCTCGAGTGCCTGTAGCTGCCTGCATTTGCACAAAGGTGTCCATCCCTGCTGCTAGCTAACGTTAAAACTAACCTAAAGTTACACAAGCAGAATACATCACAAATACTTCCGGTCGGGGGATTTCAAAATAAAAAAGAGCGACGTCTAAAAGCACCGTAAATACGTTTATTTTGTACATTATCTAACGTTAACACGAACCTAAACTAATCTAAAGTTAGTTTAGGTTCGTGTTAACGTTAGATAATGTACAAAATAAACGTATTTACGGTGCTTTTAGACGTCGCTATTTTATTTTGAAATCCCCCGACCGGAAGTACAAATAATGCTTCTTTTTCTGCTTGTTATCAATGGGTTGGTTGAGAAGGGAAGTGTCATCTATCTAGGGCAGTGGTTCTCAAACTTTTTACACCAAGTACCACCTGAGAACGTAGCTGGCTCTCCAAGTACCACCATATGACCGGCGTTAAAATACAGTCTATTCAGCTATGCACAGTTCACGCAGGAGGCAAATGTATTCCTAATACCATTATTTATTGTTAACTTTTGTCAGACACAGCCACAATGTACAAAGGGATAGCACTAGAACTAGCAAACGCTTCCACACAACTCATACAATGCAAGGGGCATTGAGAACATAATAACTAACATTCTCACATAGCAAGTGAGAAAATTAAGAACAACTGTATTTCAGCAAATGTACTTAATTCTCTCTCTCTATCTCTCTCTCTCTCACACAGCAAGCAATTGTCCGTCATTCTCTCTCACACGCACACACACACACACACACACTTATTTTGTTACAAAAACTTAATTTCCTGCATTCTGATGAAGGAATTTTTTAAATGTTACCCTTTAAATGCCAGTGTTTGTGATGGGCATCACAAATTATTGTAAAAAATAAAAGAAAACACATATTCAATACATGTTTGAATGTTTACCCTTTAAATGCCAGTTTGTGTGATGGCATCACAAATTATTGTTAAAAAAAAACACAAAAAGTAAAATATTTTCAATATATCAAATGCAAAGTACATTTTTCTGGGGGGGATTATTACAGGCTAGGCATGTGTCAATGATTAGCAGCAACACAGATTTTGATGGATTTTTTGTAATGTCAGATTTAACACCAACTCTTTTCAGAAAAGTGGGAGTATTTCATTTTTTATCTGACATTACAAAAAATCAAAAAATAAATGGTTATGATCAGGGCTGAAGTTGAATTAAAGATTTATGACTGTTTAGACTGCATTACTCTCTGTCACAGTGATCTCCTGGTTGTTCCCCACTTAGGTTATCTAACTATCGCGCCGCCGCAACCAGAAACACTGGCCTGGCCTGCTTCTAAGTTCAGTGGCCTGACTGCACAAAAAAAATATATATATATATATGTATATATATTTTTTTTTTCTTTTTTTTTTGCTTTTTTGTAAATGTTTTCAAGTACCACCAGCAGTACCACCAAGTACCACTAGTGGTACACGTACCACAGTTTGAGAACCACTGATCTAGGGAACCTAGCTACATCCGGGGTACAATGTTGCATAGGCTGCACATCGATGTTGCAGAAGCATAAAGGCAGAGTGTCTGCAACACCGTTGCTTTGTCGATGTTGTGTTGCAGTTGCTTTGAAGTTGCTGTAGCATGCAGAGGCCTTAAGAGACACTGTGATGTTCCGTCTAAGAGACACTGTGATGTTCTGTCTAAGAGACACTGTGGTGTTCTGCCTAAGAGACACTGTGATGTTCTGTTTAAGACACACTGTGGTGTTCTGTCTAAGAGACACTGTGGTGTTCTGCCTAGAGCTGCCGCGATTACCGCATTACCGCGGTATCGCTGTTACATCACGGCCACCGCAGAGTAGGCTGAATACCGCGTCACCGCTGTTTTTTATAATAATAATAATAAATTATCCTCCTCTCGTTGGGCTTGCGGCTCTGCAGATATACCCTACTCCTCTCTCGAGGTTCCAAGCGACCCTATTGGGTACCAGAAAAGTCACGTGAAACATTGCAGACCACTGATTGGTCAGAAGAGAGTCGCGTCACACGTTGTAGCGTCATGCAGTGTGTTACCACCAATCGGCAAGCGAGTATTAGGTTTTTACTTCCTGAATGTCAGATCATCACAACACGGCTAATAACGTTAGCTTTAACTCTCCGCCGGAGTGGACTACCATCGCTCCTCAGGAGTACTAAACGAGACATAATGATTTTACTGTCTGCAACGAATGTTATAATAAAAGCCCTTCGTTCTATACACTTGTCTGATTGAAAACTTTATTAACAGACCGCAGAATGGGACAACTCAGCACGCTCTGAGCAAAGAAAGGAACTGAGATATGAATAGAGTATTGCTTGCCTTGCTATTGTCCGGTAAATACGCTGATGTTATTGAACGTATAACTATATAATGTTAATGCCACAAAACGAATGCCTTTATTATAAAGTAGTAACTTTATAGTAATAATAATAAGAAAGGGTCGGGGGGGTTAGGGGTAACCACCCCTGCCCGCGACACCGAGTGAACGGCGCACGACCAGAGGGTAAACTTCGAATCCGTATTTCACTTTCAATAACTAATGCGTGCTTGCCGAATCCCAAACAATATTCATGCTGCAAAGTCATCCTCTAAAAATAGACATTTAGACTAGAGGCAGGCTATATGCTATAAAGAGTAGACTACTACTAAAAAAAAAAATGCATTCAAACTTTTTTTTTTAATTTTTTGTAAATGTTTTCAAGTACCACCAGCAGTACCACCAAGTACCACTAGTGGTACACGTACCACAGTTTGAGAACCACTGATCTAGGGAACCTAGCTACATCCGGGGTACAATGTTGCATAGGCTGCACATCGATGTTGCAGAAGCATAAAGGCAGAGTGTAATAACCGCGGCGGTAGGAAATATTTTGCAAATTTGTGCGGTAAGGAAATAATCAATACCGCGGCAGCTCTAGTTCTGCCTAAGAGACACTGTGGTGTTCTGCCTAAGAGACACCGTGGTGTTCTGCCTAAAGGCCTCTGCATGCTACAGAAACTTCAAAGCAACTGCAACACAACATCGACAAAGCAACAGTGTTTTAGACACTCTGCCTAGGGCTGGGCGATATGGCCTAAATATGATATCACGATATTTTCTGACCTTTTGGCGATACACGATACGCATCACGATGTTTTTCTTTTTTTCCCCAAAATTCATTATGAGGCTTACCAAGACAGTATTTGAGTTTGCAAGCTAACATTAAAGACAAAATAAAATACCCATGCATTTAGCATTTTTATATTATATATTAGATTTACATCAAGGCCGGATGAAGTGCTTGAAGAAAGTGAGGCCGGGATCTCGCATTGACCATTATCTTCTGAGAGAAAGGTCAAGTCAGGCGAGTGAAGCTCAGCGGCAGGATTTAACCCACAGTCCACCGAGCATCAGTACCCCGGCTGAAAGTAATTCAAGCACATCAGAGAACTTGGAACCAAGTCACTTGCAACCTTCTTTGGAGCTGCAAAATGACCATCGAGGGGTAAAAGCAGAGGGGGGCACACCTGGGACGCCAGGTGTTGCCGTTGAGCCCTTCGGAGGTGTCGTGGGCCTGTCAACGAAACACCAATGAAGGAGGGTGCCCACCTGAAGACCCCAGTGAAGCTTTTACCACTACCCCATTCAAAAAAGTGCTCATTATCTAAGGGATTGTAATATCTAGTCCTATAAGCTCAACTTAGATTATTGGATTATTAGATTATATATTGCATATATTTAGCAATGAGATATTATATGATTTAGATATGAAATATGATGAATTGAAAATGGGGGACCCTGATGTAAACAAGACGAAAGTCTTTCTCTGGTCTGCATCCTCCAGTCCGCTGTTGACTGTTGTTGTATTGAGCTGTACTGTATTATTTGTACCCATGCTGCAATCTTTTAATAACGTTCTCATTCATTCAGTCGGCAAACAGAATCATTTTGATTGACAGTCGCGTCTGCCAATTACGTCACATCGCTTGCACCCGCCCTGCTGTTCTTAGCACCAATCGGAAAGCGCGTATTTATTTTTTACTTCCGCCATTGGAGAGCTCAATGACAATAACAATGGCAGCTCGCCGCGGCCGACGTTTAGCTTGTAGCTCCGCAGAAGGACTAAACGACTGGAGGCATAATGATTTTACTTCAACGGATGTTATAATAAAAGCCTTTCCATACATCTGTCTGATTGAAAACGTTATTAACAGACCGCAGAATGGGCACAACTGAGTCAGCACGGGCTGAGATATGAACGAGCTTGCTATATCTAGGTCGACCTCGGTCGGCACTATGTAAATACGCTGATGTTATTGAAAGTGTAACTATATAGAGACCTCTGAACAGGTCCTGCATTATTATTATTATAACGTTAATGCCACAAAACGAATGCCTTTGTTATCATAAGTAGTCACTTTTGATGCAGTAGTGTGTGTGTGGGGCGGCGCTGTTCAAAAGTGTCAACGTGTGGACCAGATTGACGCGACACAAGCCTCTTGGGCAAAACATCACGATATCCACGATACGTTTAAAAAGTGTATCGTTAATGAACTGTACCCGATATTTATATAATATCGTCATATCGCCCAGCCCTAACTCTGCCTTTATGCTTCTGCAACATCGACGCGCAAAGTTAGTTTAGGTTCGTGTTAACGTTAGATAATGTACAAAATAAACGTATTTCCGGTGATTTTAGACGTCGCTCTTTTATTTTGAAAACCCCCGACCGGAAGTGTTATAGTGTCTGTTGCTAGCAGCTTAACTTTCTGTGCTTTTCGAGCTAACGTTACCGTAACATCATTAGTTTCCAATGGAGAGGACCTCGGCTCACATGCAGCTCAAACTACCTATTGGAATAAATTAATTGATTGATGTTTAACTTGTCCCTGTGTGTGTCCAGTCATTTCGACTAGCAAACGTTGTATTTAACGTTACCTCAGGACGGATACCATTGTATTTACTTGGTTAGCTATGTAGCTAATGTGGATAGCATTTTGAATAGACCCAATGCTAGCTGGCTGGCTACAGCTTTATTTACTAAATTATGGAGGCTTTTTAATCGTCAAGGTAAGAGAGGATTTGTCTTGATCAACTGAAGGCGTATGCTATGGAACAATATGTGCTTGGGTTTTCAGAAAAAGGCGAGCTATGTGACGCTAATTATTTAGCGTCACCGCTGGCTACAACAATGGAGGATGTTATTCTCTGCGGGACTAATATTATTCTATGACAGCCCCGCCCCCATTCGCTAACCAACCAATCGCTGCTACGCAATATCAACGCAACGGTTGTTTAGGTTACATTTGGGGGACATGTACGCAACGTCCAAGCAACACAGTCTACAAGACCCTCTAAAACAACCGCGCTGAAATCGTGCCGATGTTGTGTTGCAGTTGCTCTGAAGTTTCTGTAGCATGCAGAGGCCTTAAGAGACACTGTGATGTTCTGTTTAAGACACACTGTAGTGTTCCGTCTAAAAGACGCGGTGTTCCGTCTAAAAGACGCGGTGTTCCGTCTAAAAGACAGGGTGGTTTCGTTTCGTTAAGTGTAAAAAAGCAAAGCTGGCAGAAAGAGGGTTCTTATTTATGGCAATATTGCGGGATCTGTTTAAAAGCGGCGACACAGAGGGAGAGCTTTGAAATGATAAACAAGCTGGTCATTGTTCTTGACCAGCTGCCTCTCCCAAAAAACAAAACCTGCGATGTGTGTGTGTGTGTGTGTGTGTGTGTGTGTGTGTGTGTGTGTGTGTGTGTGTGTGTGTGTGTGTGTGTGTGTGTGTATAAATTAATATATGTGTGATCATGTGTGTGTGTGTATGTACATGTGCAAGTGTGTGCGTGTGTTCTCTCTAGGATCATACACGTTTGGCTCCAGCTGCTTCAGATCATCGGCCAAGTTATGGCTCTTTTCCACGGGACACATACCGGCTCAACATTACTGGACTTTTTCGGTTTTCCATCAGGCAAGTCGTGGATAATAACTACTCGCTACTTGATACTTTTTTTGGTATCGCCTCTGTCGAGGTTCCAAGCGAGCAGAGTTGATACCGAGAGGCGACGTGGAAAAACACTGCAGGCCGGTTGATCAAGAGAGAATGGCATGCTGGCGTTCCAGAATCAAGAGGCATAGCGTGTCACACAACAGCACCATCATCTTATCAACCAGGAAATTGCTGCTCACAAGAAAGTCGTATTAGAAGTTGATGGTAAATGTTTTTGATTGGAGACTTTGATTGGCCAAAATGTGCCGATAGTCGGCTGTAAAGATAAATAATGATTATTATTATTTTTCTTTTTTTGGGGGGGGGGGGGGGGTCATTCCATTTGGGCTGTGGGGGGTGCTTAATGTCTGAAGAAGTCGACTGAAGGCTTCTTGTCCTCTGCGAAAGCATGCAATTGGTCCACTGATGGATACATCTTGATATTTGTCTAGTGTGAAATCCTCCTTCAGTGCCTCTGTGCCCGTTTTCTTAGGCAGTTAGCCTCGCTGGTATGCGCGCCATTAGCGTTAGCCACGCTTCTAGGCCTCTTTGCTTTTGGAAAGAATGATTTATAAATAAAGAAAATATATATAAAAAAAAACATATTATATACTTTTTCTTTTCTTTTTTTTACTAAGAGGTTGGCAGTCGACTACGGCTCCTTTCGATCGATTAGTCGAGGACAGGTCAGCCCTAGTAAATGGACTGCATTTATATAACAGCTTTTATCCAAAGCGCTCTATAAATGATGTCTCACATTCACCCATTCACACACCGACGGCGGAGGTGACCCTGCAATGTGCCAGCTGCTCATCAGTAGCAGTTAAGAGGGTTACTTCGACACGCTGTCGGAAGGAGCCGGAATCTAACCGAGAACCTTCCGATTACCAGATGACCGCTCTGGGCCTAACAAAAATAATAGTTGGTTTCAGGTTGCCGACCGACCCTGCCGATTTAGGTGCGACCCAATATATTTTATGAGTTTTTAAAAAAAATCATAAAAAAAAAAAAAAAAAAAAAAAAAAATTTTTTTTAAGAATAAAGTTTCATAGAAATCTTAGTCAAACATTTAGTATTATGGATATTAAACATGCTGGCAGAGTACATGCATCCATGTTGTTGTGAACATTTTAATTAAATAAAGAAATTCCCTATCCATAGTCGCCATGGGAAAGAATAAAATAAAAAAATAAAATAAAATAAATTCCCTACCTACCCATGGCCAAACTGACAACCAACCTGAAACCAACTATTATTTTTGTTAGGCCCTGCCTCCTGAGCCACTGTCGCCCCCAGGTGATGAATCTAGTGTTCTACGCAGGAACACGATTATCTTTTTCAGTGAATCTGGTTACAATAACATTGTGTTGCTAAGCAGGGTTGTATTTCTAGGAGAATATCTTAGTGACAACATTGTTTAAACTACACAGGGTTGTGCTTATAGGTGAAGTATTTCCAATGTTCACTAGTTGGCTAAACAAGACGACTGCTCTGGCCAGACTCGCTACACTATTCTACACAGTGGAATGGGCAATAATAGTGAACATTAAATACTTAACCTGCAAACATAAGACTGTTCCGATAGCACAATAGAGAGATTCGTACCGTGCGGTAGAAAAGGAGCTTTATTCTCACACAGCAGCACAGTGTGTGTGTGTGTGTGTGTGTGTGTGTGTGTGTGTGTGTGTGTGTGTGTGTGTGTGTGTGTGTGTGTGTGTGTGTGTGTGTGTGTGTATAATGGACTTCTAGGAAGAAACTGAAAATACCACAAATTTAAAGAAAAATCACTGACGTAACAAAACTATATCAAGAATTCTTGCTTAGCATTGCATGTGGTGAAATGCTCCAAAAAGAGCTCCCAGCCACATCTTTCATTAATAAAGATGCATTAATTATCCATGAGCAAGCGCTAAAAACAAAAATAAAAACATGCCGATGCATTTCAGCTGCGTTCAGCCTTCAGGGTCATAGGTCACACACACGCATGTCTTAGCTGCGTTTAGCCTTCAGGGTCATAGGTCACACACACGCATGTCTTAGCTGCGTTTAGCCTTCAGGGTCATAGGTCACACACACGCATGTCTTAGCTGAGTTTAGCCTTCAGGGTCATAGGTCACACACACGCATGTCTTAGCTGAGTTTAGCCTTCAGGGTCATAGGTCACACACACGCATGTCTTAGCTGCGTTTAGCCTTCAGGGTCATAGGTCACACACACACATGTCTTAGCTGCGTTTAGCCTTCAGGGTCATAGGTCACACACACACATGTCTTAGCTGCATTCAGCCTTCAGGGTCATAGGTCACACACACATGTCTTAGCTGCGTTCAGCCTTCAGGGTCATAGGTCACACACACACATGTCTTAGCTGCATTCAGCCTTCAGGGTCATAGGTCACACACACATGTCTTAGCTGCGTTCAGCCTTCAGGGTCATAGGTCACACACACACATGTCTTAGCTGCATTCAGCCTTCAGGGTCATAGGTCACACACACACATGTCTTAGCTGCGTTCAGCCTTCAGGGTCATAGGTCACACACACACACGTCTTAGCTGCGTTCAGCCTTCAGGGTCATAGGTCACACACACACATGTCTTAGCTGCGTTTAGCCTTCAGGGTCATAGGTCACACACACGCATGTCTTAGCTGCGTTCAGCCTTCAGGGTCATAGGTCACACACACGCATGTCTTAGCTGCGTTCAGCCTTCAGGGTCATAGGTCACACACACGCATGTCTTAGCTGCGTTCAGCCTTCAGGGTCATAGGTCACACACACACATGTCTTAGCTGCGTTCAGCCTTCAGGGTCATAGGTAGGGATGCCCCCCGAAACCCGGTTCTAAACGGGAACCGGTACTAAATTAGAAAAAAACTGAGTATTGATAAACTCCGACGTTATCAGTTCTGCTATCGGTAGTCTAGGAGCGGATTAGCTACGGAGCTAACAGAGTGTACCATCCATCTGCGACGCAACGGTGGCAGCAACGCTGGAAACGAAGTAACGTTAACGTTATGTCAAGTTCATGCTACACTACACGTATGAACTCGACATAACGTTAACGTTACTCCGTTTCCATGAAGTGTTTAATTAGCAGCAATCTGTTGTTGAAAATGTAGCGTTAAAAATCTCCGTGCATAGCACCGGAAACCGGAAACGCGAGGACAGGAAGCCGTCATGAAATTGTTGTAGTCATATTGTAGTCTTATTAACTAAAATATTTTAACAAAATAAAAAGCAGCAGCACTATTGGATAACTGAGTCATGTTTGCTATGTATTTGTTTCTTTAGGGGAGTAGGACATTTGTTTCACAGTTTTAGCATGATGTTTTATAGATGGCTAGGTTAAACACAGGTTTTTGTTTTTAACCCATTCTCTGCCACCACTTTGATCATCCTAAACCATCCTCTGCCAGCGCTATTTGTCTATGGAGATGTTCACCTTCTTTGCAAGGCTATAACTTTTTAAATTGTATTGCTAAATTGACATTACTATGGCCCATTCAACATCAATTATCTATCGTTCAGGATGTAGGAACGTTTTACTTTTTCATTCACACATTCATACGAAAATACCGTCTAGAGCAGCGGTTCCCAAACTTTTTTGGCCGTGCACCCCCTGTCACCTCCCGACCTAGCTGACACCCCCCCCCCCCCCCCAATGGGTTTCTGTTAGAAAAAATTGTTGCTGGTCTCCATGCACAGATTTTATTTTTTATTTTATCTCTTTATGGATAGGGAATTTCTTTATTTAATTAAAATGTTCACTACAACATGGATGCATGTACTCTGCCAGCATGTTTAATATCCATAATACTAAAGGTTTGACTAAGATCTTTATGAAATTTACCACCATTAGCCTTTTCATGTCACGCACTGGTCTAGAGTATGAATATGTTTATCGTTTTCTGCAGTATTTCATAGAACGTGAGATATAGGCATATGCAGTTTGATACCGATCCATGCTATATTAAAAATGTAAACTGTACATGGTCCTAAACGTTATGACTGATCATCTGCGGGTGAACGGAGGGGGGGGGGGGGGGGGTCGTTTATAATTCCGTGACCGACGTTAAATGATTTATGTAGTATGGGTGATATATTGATCAGAGCAGTTTGTATCGAAAATGATAAAGAAAAACGCTGAAACTCACGTCCGTCTCCTTGTACCGTTGGGCGATGAGAGTGGAACAAACAGATCCCAGTTATGTGGTGGGATCGAGGCGATCCAGTTCCGGTTTGTATAATACTAATATACAACCAAATCATGTTGTTTATTGAGTTATGGCAACGATCCATGTCCACGGTGTGTGGATTGAGTCCCGGGACGATAAACGAGTGGCCGGACGGAATTAGGGGACGGACCGAGCTGAAACTGGCATTTCCGGTTTGGCAAATCGCCGATCGGCGACCAGGTGGCGGTATTGAAGCGTTGCAGAGTTGTGATGGCTCCCGCAGCATATGACAAGGCTCCGTGGGTGAAATATGAATTCCATGACGAAAATATGAAATATGACCTTGAAACACGCTGTACAGCGATATTGGCAGACAACGCATGGCGGGCAATAACGCTGAACAGCGATATTTGCGGGAGATGGGTTAAGAGGGGGGGTTTGATTTGATTGAAGTTTATTTCAAATATGCAACACAACAAACAAACGTCAATTACAGATATAGCCTTAAGCCGTTCAAATAATAAATGTATAACATTTAAAAAAAATTATAATATAATAAAGAACCGATAAGAGTATCGATAAAGTACTGAACCGTTAAGCAGTATCGATAAGAGTAGTAGTATCGATAAAATCCTAACGATGCCCATCCCTAGTCATAGGTCATACACATGTCTCCCAGAACGTTCTGTAGGATTGACCGCTCAAAGTCGATACACAATGGTCGGTGGATTCGGTTTTAGTTTAGAGCTCAGTCCAGTTATTTCCTGAAGAAAAGATGAGCACATCTCTCCGGTAAGCACCATTTAAAAAGATGAGCACATCTCCGGTAAGCACCATTTAAAAAGATGAGCACATCTCCGGTAAGCACCATTTAAAAAGATGAGCACATCTCCGGTAAGCACCATTTAAAAAGATGAGCACATCTCCGGTAAGCACCATTTAAAAAGATGAGCACATCTCTCCGGTAAGCACCATTTAAAAAGATGAGCACATCTCCGGTAAGCACCATTTAAAAAGATGAGCACATCTCTCCGGTAAGCACCATTTAAAAAGATGAGCACATCTCTCCGGTAAGCACCATTTAAAAAGATGAGCACATCTCCGGTAAGCACCATTTAAAAAGATGAGCACATCTCCGGTAAGCACCATTTAAAAAGATGAGCACATCTCTCTGGTAAGCACCATTTAAAAAGATGAGCACATCTCTCTGGTAAGCACGGCACCATTTAAAAAGATGAGCACATCTCTCTGGTAAGCACCATTTAAAAAGATGAGCACATCTCTCTGGTAAGCACCATTTAAAAAGATGAGCACATCTCTCTGGTAAGCACGGCACCATTTAAAAAGATGAGCACATCTCTCTGGTAAGCACGGCACCATTTAAAAAGATGAGCACATCTCCGGTAAGCACCATTTAAAAAGATGAGCACATCTCCGGTAAGCACCATTTAAAATGATGAGCACATCTCCGGTAAGCACCATTTAAAAAGATGAGCACATCTCCGGTAAGCACCATTTAAAAAGATGAGCACATCTCTCTGGTAAGCACCATTTAAAAAGATGAGCACATCTCCGGTAAGCACCATTTAAAAAGATGAGCACATCTCTCTGGTAAGCACCATTTAAAATGATGAGCACATCTCCGGTAAGCACCATTTAAAAAGATGAGCACATCTCTCTGGTAAGCACCATTTAAAAAGATGAGCACATCTCCGGTAAGCACCATTTAAAAAGATGAGCACATCTCTCTGGTAAGCACCATTTAAAAAGATGAGCACATCTCCGGTAAGCACCATTTAAAAAGATGAGCACATCTCTCTGGTAAGCACCATTTAAAAAGATGAGCACATCTCTCTGGTAAGCACGGCACCATTTAAAAAGATGAGCACATCTCCGGTAAGCACCATTTAAAAAGATTAGCACATCGCGGGTAAGCACCATTTAAAAAGATTAGCACATCGCGGGTAAGCACTAAATGTATTTAAAAAAATTAAAAAAGATAATAAAGATTGAGCACATCTCTGGGAAGCACTAGATTTTAAAGGGGACTTTCTCCATTACTGTGTGTGGAATATTCACATTTGACAGATTTTTCAATTAAATCAACTAATCGATTAGTTGAAAAAAGCTATGACTATTAGTCAACTAAGAATTTCTTTAGTAGAGGACAGTCCTAAAGCTTTGTTTATACCCCTCTCTCGCCCTCTATGTCTCTCTCTCTCAGTCTCTCTTTCCCTCCATCCAGTGGTGCGTTGGTGATTTCATTCCTGGTTGCACCGGAAACGGCTTACGACGTGTTTCAAGTTCATGCTAATTCTGCCAGATCACGGCGTACCAGGGTTAGAAATTAACATTTTTTTTCAAGGGCTTTTTTTGCCCCCCTTAATTGATTTTCGGGGGCTTTTTTGTATTTCGGGGGCACAACATTTTAATAATGAAAATTAACATAAAGATTATAAAACATTGTTGACACTTTTTTTTACAGTCTTCGTCCCTATGTTTGATAACGTAATGTTAATGTCTCCATATATAGGGCTCTACGCTAACCTTTTTCCCAAGGAGCACATGTGCTCCTAAATAAAATGTTAATAAATAAAATCTAAATACAAATTTAGGAGCACACAAAAAAATTTAGGAGCACAGTGACAATTGTTCAAGTAACACACCCACACACGATGTGTGACATGGCTTGGTTTCATGTTTTGAGGTACCTTCAATTATCTGTAAATAATACATAAATAGATTAAATATGATTGTCCCTGAGGGCAAGTTGTGTTGTTGTCTTGATATATCTACAAATAGCAGACGAATAGCCGGTTGCCTCTGGATCTAATATCTAATATTGAATAATATTATTAGCTATTTTATTTTTAACATCCCTAATTCCAACAGTCAAAAGGCTTGTTTCAAATTGATATATGAAAAACCCCACACACGCAACAACATCCACCTCAAACACAACAAAAGAACAGAGCATCTCATGAACTTATGTCATGGACTCTTATGTCAGCTGAACTCGCACCAATGCATAGGGAAATAGTCAGACATCCCAGAATTATTTCATAATACAAGTTTTGAATGGACGTTTGGATTAAAATCATCCCGAAGACAGCACTGGAACGTTTGCGAGTATAGGCTCTGGCCAGATCTATCAATGAAATACGTTGCACGCTCAGCGCTGTGGAATGAAGGAAATGCGCATCGGGATCAGATTTGGATGTTATTCTTTGAAGTTGTGTTACAGATGGAACGGTCTTTCCCCGCCGAACACAAGTTACTTAACGTTAACACAGGTCGCGCTATGCAGATGCTTAGCTTGCTAACGTTAAGATAGCAGTGTAATGCTTGATGAAAGCAGAGCTCTCTGTCTGTCTGCGTTCGCACCTCTCAAGTACCCTGTAACACACAGCGGGCCCCGCCTCCCTCCCTCCTTGCAACAAACATTCCACCCAAAAACTGAATTTCAGTCCAGTTTCTGAACTATTAACAGCGGAGCTGTTTTGTAATCTTCACTCGTCTCGCACACTGCAAGTAAATGATTTTTCCGGTTCGCACACACACATATTATTAGGGGCAAAAACGAGGGAAATGCTCGCACTGTAGAGCATATATATAATTATATATATAATTAGTAAACTGTCTGGGGCTTTTCTTGCCCCCCGTAACTGATTTTCGAGGGCATTTGGTCAATTTGAGGGTATTTTTGACCCAAACCCCAGTTAATTTCGAACCCTGCGGCGTACGACGTTATTGTGATCATATTTCATATTTTCGCCATGGTATTCATATTTCACTCACGGAGCCTTGTCTGATGCTGTGGGACTCAGCACAACTCTGCAACGCTTCAATACTGCCACCTGGTGGATGATCGGCGAGTTGCCAAACCGGATATGCCGGTTGGATGTCGGTGCGTCTCCTAAATCCGTCCGGCCACTCGCATATCATCCCAGGACTCTAGCCACACACCGTGGATATGGATCGCTGCCATAACTCAATAATCAACATGATTTGGGCGTGTATTAGTATTATACAAACCGGAAATGGATCGCCTTGATCCCCATCAAATAACTGGGATCTTTTTGCTCCAGTATCATCGCCCAACGGTAAGAGGAGGCTGCCGTGACGTTCAGCGTTTTTGTTTATTATTATCGATGCAAACTGCTCTGATCTATATATCACCCATACTACATAAATCATTTAACGACGATCACGGAATTATAAACGACCCCCCCCCCTCCGTTCACCCGCGCATGATCAGTCATAACGTTTAGGACCATGTACAGTTGAAATTTTTAATATAGCGTGGATCGGTATCAAACAGCATTTGATGATCTAATATATGCATTTATGCCTATATCTCACATTCTAGGAATTACTGCAGAAAACGATAAAAACATATTTATACTCTAGACGGTATTTTCGTATTTATGTGTGAATGAAAAAGTAAAACGTTCCTACATCCTGAACGATAGATAATCGATGTTGAATGGGCCATAGTAATGTCAATTTAGCAATACAATTTAAAAAGTTATAGCCCTGCAAAGAAGGTAAACATCTCCATAGACTTAGACTGGTGGCAGTGATCAAACATTGATGGATATAAGCGTGGCAGTTAATGTGTTAATGACGTCACGTGAATGTGCGCTCTCAGACCAGGGTTTCCGTTGTCCGGTAATTACCGTTTTTTTACCGGGAAAATCTGTTGAAGTCAGACATATTTAAATCTCTCCGGTCATAATGTCCTGTGAAAATAATTCTCTCCAAGCACAATTGTAATTGTATTAAAATTAGCCTATGCGATGAACGATACAATCGTTACATTTGTTTCCTTGTTGCTTCACTCTGATAAAGCGCGGCTAGAGCGCGCTCGGATTGAATGTTTTTTTTCTTTCTTTTGTATTGAGCCTGAGCGAGAGAGATGGCCAAACAGCTAACCTTACCAAATATTTTATGAAACCAAGCAGGTCTAATAATGACAAGGATGTGTGTTCCTATATGTAGGGTAGTGTTGTCAAAAATATAAAAAAAAATCGATACATATCGATTCTGAATATTTAAAACGGTTTCAATACTCATTTCCCGAAATATCGACATTTAATTATTCATAAAAAATACAAATAAAATAAAAAATACAAATAATTTTGTATAAGGAAGTTGCATTGTTCATTTCAATACCTGTAATAGTACAGTAGTCCACACAGGGACCGAAATTAAAGCCCGCCACCCGCCATTGGCAACCAGATTTTAGGTTTGGCGACTGCCACTGAAATAGTCATGTAAAATAATTAAAACTGCATGTGTTTTGGTCTTACGACAGGCCTAATTTGTGGCTTGTTTACCGATGTCACATCCACTACTCTTCTGTCCCGACTGCCCGTGGCGCCTGCTTGCACTGTAGGGAGCTAACTAAGCTAAGCTAATTAGCGTTAGCTGCTAATCCTGGAAACGCTCAAAGCACCGTCAGCGAGTCCACAAAACCAGTTCAATTAGTGAGGAAAGGGGTTATATTAACGAGGCTTGACAACAGGGGTTCAAAGATAACTTCACATTTATTGGCTATTGGTTTATTTATATCGCTTCATGCATCCACCAGGCTCCGTGTGCCGTTTACATATTAGTCTAGTGTGTGTGACATCATCATCTACGCGACTCAGACGGAGATGCAGCCAGCTGCAGGACCGCAGAACCCATACAAGGCTGCATACTATTGCTCAGACGGGGGCTCTCTCTCTCTCCCAATAGTGTCCAGCTGCAGGGCCGCAGAACCCATACGAGGCTCCTATGCATCTCCTCTCTCTCGCTCTCTCTCTCTCCCCCCCCCCCCTCTCTCTCTCTCTCGCTCTCTCTCTCTCTCTCTACGTTCAATATGATTTAAAGCCAAACGTTACACTATAAATACTAACTGGATAGTTGATGACTATTTCATTTCATTATCTGAAATATTCTAAAATCATTAAGTCTGCTATAAGCCATTATCCCTTTGTGTGATTATTATTTTCTCACAGTCAAAGTAAAAAAGAAAACCAAAGGACTCTGATGAGGACATGATTGAGGAGGTTTAAGTTAGGTTTATAAAACCTTCACACTTTATTATGTTCTGTTAAATCCTGCAAAGAGGGTAGAGTGAGGAGTCTGATGATGTTTAACAGTAGGTTACAATTTAAGCTTAAGATTGAATTGACATGTATTGATTAATCAATCATCAATAAATATATTAAAATAATTTGCTTAAAATTTTACTCTGGCCTCTTATTTAAGTGTATTCTTCAACATAATACCCTATCTACTTCAAATGTACTGATTTTTTTTATATATATGTGACACAAAAATGCGTTTTTTTGGCTGGTAAGAAATATGCTTGGCGGGTAGATTTTGCCCATCTACCCGCCACTGGCCGGTGAGTCAAAAAGTTAATTTCGTGCCCTGAGTCCACACACACACATGTGCATTCAGTTAAGTCGGAATATGACTGGAATACAAACAGTTCAGTTTGTCAGGTACATAGGGATGGGTATCGTTAGGATTTTATCGATACTACTACTCTTATCGATACTGCTTAACGGTTCGGTACTTTATCGATACTCTTATCGGTTCTTTTTGGTTCTTTTTTTGCAAAAAAAAAAGACAATTAATTAAGAACAGAATCAACATTGCTTTATTATTTATAAATACAACTTTATAAATAAGTATTATAAATAAATATAATTTCTTCAGCAACAGCAGCAGCAATGTTCTTTTATATAACTTTATAAATAAATATAATAAATTAATATAATTTCTTCAGCAACAGCAGCAACAATGTTTTAAATGTGTCTGACTCTGAATTATAGACTTTTTATAATAAACAACAAATGCAAAAGGCTAACAGAACTGTGACACTCGTTCACCCTATCCTCTGTCATCCTTCCTCTAGCTGCTAGGGATAAAGGACTTTGGGTGGTGGAGGGAGGTAGAGGGAGGATGTGTGGTGGCCCTGGGCTCACTGGGCTGGGACATAGTGGCTGACGCCTCAGCTAGACGATCTATAAAAAGTTTAGATTGTAGTATTTGTAGCTAAACAATTGTTTTGTTTATTAGCCTATTTGTAATAATTCGTTATTAGCCTAGGCAACTCCGTATCTTGGCTTACGGTTACGGCTGCAGTGGATGCAGATGGAACACTGCGCGCAAGGCAGTCGAATACGCGCATTTCTGCACACTAATATCATGTTTTGCCAACAGATGTTTTGATAAATTGATTTGCTCGTATTGCCACCCTTACTGGCAAATGTTTTGTTGCACTTGTGGCAACGTGCATTGTCGGCATTGACCCTTGTAAAGTATATCCATACTTTAGAACGCTTCGCTCTATCCGCCATGATCACGACTCAGTGCATGCAGAGCTGCTGTCTGTGTGCAGAGCGCTATAGCACGGGGCGTCGGGGAGCACTTTCATTAAGGAGTACCCGTATGTAGTACCCGTATGTCTATGTGTAGCACTAGCGAGCGACTCGCGAGGAGTGTGTGTAATAATTGACTCGCTGGCTGCGGCTCGCTTCTCGTGCAGAGACAGAGAGGATCGTTCGCAACTTTTAAATAATAATAATAATAATAATTTCTCTATAGTATCGATAGCAGTACCGAGGACGTCAGAGCTTATAAATACTCCGGTATTTTCTAATATAGTACCGGTTCCCGTTTAAAACCGGGGTCCGGGGGGCATCCCTACAGGTACATGCAACACAGATTACAGTGTTTACTTTACATCTGCCTGCTTGAGAAAATACCATGTTCTGCAATAAAAATTATTGAAGTGAGATGAACAGTTATTTTTAAATGTGTGATCTAAAGATAAACAAAGGGTTTTAAAATTGTTATATTTATCTTCTCTTATAGTACTAGAGAGAAGCTGAGGAGAAAATTTTACATTTTAAGATTGAACCTTTTTCCCTGTGGTATCGACTATCGATACTTTTCAAGGTATCGTATCGAAGTTCGAAATTCCAGTATCGTGACAACACTAATGTAGGGAGTTCGGCAACGCTCTAAAAGCTGTCTGCTGGATGAGAATTATATTCTACACAACAGTCTTCATTAGATAAACCAATAGATACAAACATTGTGTATGACAAAATAAATATGGGCTGTTTTAAAGTGTGAATATTTGTTGTGAGTACTTGCACTATGTTTCAATATAATCCGTTTTACCATTCATTCATTATAAACACAGACGTAAGGTGTCCACCGCGCTCAGAACGTCAAATTCTATCAACACTTTTTTTAAGCTCCGGCCAAAATGCGTGGTGACGTGTTGACCAATTTCGGAGGGGGATCCCAATGATATATCAATAAAAACGTACTGTCAGTTCATGTCCAAGGGATATGTTCACGCGCACAGCAAGTTTCAGTTCCTGGCATTTTTAACCAGTGGAGAAAGGTAAGAGAGATTTCCCTATCGTTTTTCTTATATGAATTATTCAACCTACGTTAATAAAACAAACCTGGTGATCAACTACTGTTTGCTGTGAACATTATGATATGTGTGTAGTGTTCTGATACAACGATTATTGGTGAAGTGATGTCGAGATTCATTTGGGGTGTGACAGCTGCTGCAGCGCAACCTGTGGTTTGCTAATCAGAATGGCGGGGCGGGAGCTTGATGCTGGATTAGCGTATCGCTTCGTTGGGAGGCGGAGATAGTCATTGGATTCGGCAAATCACGCAACGTTTAGATTTCAGTGAACCCCACATGATAATGTTGCCGTCTCAGTAGTGCCAAATTTCTCAGTTCTTCGCTTGATATAATTAATACAAATGTCCAATATAACGGAATTCGTTAGCTCATAAAAATGTGATTATAACAAGACTGCTGTTTAATGTCGGGCCGACTGCCCAGACGGAAATTCGCCTATTTGATTTTAAGTCAGCAGCAGCACGTGAGTCTATCGACGGAACTTATTTTATTTGGAATATAATGTATACGCAAAAGTAGCCTAGTTTTAAGTTAAAATATTATAAATCTACATGCCTTGAGGATGTCATTCTTTATATAGCCTGCCTATCAATTGTTTTTAAGCTCAATAAACTCTGACCGAAATGTCTCCCATTTGTCCAGGAGATATTCCAGGACACGGAGACCGGCACCAATATTTTCTAATGGAAAGCCTGTCCCAGACGCCCGCGCATGCGCATAAATGTTCCGTCGCGTGCACACAGAATAAAGACAATACCTAATTGCCTCTAGGAATCGAATGTAACACATTTCATTCACAGGTTGTGTGAATGTATCCGAGGACGTATTTGAACACACCTGACGACCTGAGCTATTGTTATTCAAAGTAGCCAGACTCGGTTGCACAGCGTGCAACCCCGTCCCATGACCAACGCACCCCTGCCTCCATCTCTCTCTCTACCTCTCTCTAATTCCATAAGCCATCTATACAGTAGGTGGGGAGATCCAGTCCAGTCTGCTGCCTCTTCATCAGGAGAACGTCTCCAGTCTGCTGCCTCTTCATCAGGAGAACGTCTCCAGTCTGCCGGCTCTTCATCAGGAGAACGTCTCCAGTCTGCCGGCTCTTCATCAGGAGAACGTCTCCAGTCTGCCGGTTCTTCATCAGGAGAACGTCTCCAATCTGCCGGTTCTTCATCAGGAGGACGTCTCCAGTCTGCTGCCTCTTCATCAGGAGAACGTCTCCAGTCTGCTGGTTCTTCATCAGGAGAACGTCTCCAGTCTGCTGGTTCTTCATCAGGAGAACGTCTCCAGTCTGCTGCCTCTTCATCAGGAGAACGTCTCCAGTCTGCTGCCTCTTCATCAGGAGAACGTCTCCAGTCTGCTGGTTCTTCATCAGGAGAACGTCTCCAGTCTGCTGGCCCTTCATCAGGAGAACGTCTCCAGTCTGCTGCCTCTTCATCAGGAGAACGTCTCCAGTCTGCTGCCTCTTCATCAGGAGAACGTCTCCAGTCTGCTGGTTCTTCATCAGGAGAACGTCTCCAGTCTGCTGGTTCTTCATCAGGAGAACATCTCCAGTCTGCTGGCTCTTCATCAGGAGAACGTCTCCAGTCTGCTGGTTCTTCATCAGGAGAACGTCTCCAGTCTGCTGGTTCTTCATCAGATGAACATCTCCAGTCTGCCGGCTCTTCATCAGGAGAACGTCTCCAGTCTGCCGGCTCTTCATCAGGAGAACGTCTCCAGTCTGCCGGCTCTTCATCAGGAGAACGTCTCCAGTCTGCCGGCTCTTCATCAGGAGAACGTCTCCAGTCTGCCGGTTCTTCATCAGGAGAACGTCTCCAGTCTGCTGGTTCTTCATCAGGAGAACGTCTCCAGTCTGCTGGTTCTTCATCAGGAGAACGTCTCCAGTCTGCTGGTTCTTCATCCGGTTTAGTGGAGAACGTCTCCAGTCTGCTGGTTCTTCATCAGGAGAACATCTCCAGTCTGCTGGTTCTTCATCAGGAGAACGTCTCCAGTCTGCTGGTTCTTCATCAGGAGAACGTCTCCAGTCTGCTGGTTCTTCATCAGGAGAACGTCTCCAGTCTGCTGGCTCTTCATCAGGAGAACGTCTCCAGTCTGCTGGTTCTTCATCAGGAGAACGTCTCCAGTCTGCTGGTTCTTCATCAGGAGAACGTCTCCTGGCTGCTGGTTCTTCATCTGGTTTAGTGGAGAACGTCTCCAGTCTGCTGGTTCTTCATCAGGAGAACGTCTCCAGTCTGCTGGTTCTTCATCAGGAGAACGTCTCCAGTCTGTTGCCTCTTCATCAGGAGAACGTCTCCAGTCTGCTGGTTCTTCATCAGGAGAACGTCTCCAGTCTGCTGGTTCTTCATCAGGAGAACGTCTCCAGTCTGCTGGTTCTTCATCCGGTTTAGTGGAGAACGTCTCCAGTCTGCTGGTTCTTCATCTGGAGAACGTCTCCAGTCTGCTGGTTCTTCATCTGGAGAACGTCTCCTGGCTGCTGGTTCTTCATCTGGTTTAGTGGAGAACGTCTCCTGGCTGCTGGTTCTTCATCAGGTTTAGTGGAGAACGTCTCCTGGCTGCTGGTTCTTCATCAGGTTTAGTGGAGAACGTCTCCTGGCTGCTGGTTCTTCATCTGGTTTAGTGGAGAACGTCTCCTGGCTGCTGGTTCTTCATCAGGTTTAGTGGAGAATGTGTCCTGGCTGCTGGTTCTTCATCAGGAGAACATCTCCAGTCTGCTGGTTCTTCATCAGGTTTAGTGGAGAACGTCTCCAGTCTGCTGGTTCTTCATCAGGAGAACATCTCCAGTCTGCTGGTTCTTCATCAGGAGAACGTCTCCAGTCTGCCGGCTCTTCATCAGGTTTAGTGGAGAACGTCTCCAGTCTGCTGGTTCTTCATCAGGAGAACATCTCCAGTCTGCTGGTTCTTCATCAGGAGAACGTCTCCAGTCTGCCGGTTCTTCATCAGGTTTAGTGGAGAACATCTCCAGTCTGCCGGTCAGAGGTCTACAGGTTCTTTCCTCTGGTATTTATCTGTGGTATCTTTAGGGACACGCGTACTCCCCTCTCACGGATATTGAAAACACAACAGGCTGTTTTGTCTCTGAAAATAAACTGCATTTTACAAGGTGGTTTGTGTCGTCAGTAGGGGACACTGCGTGGGCCGCCACTTGGAACAGCTTTCTCGTAACGAGAAGAGCGTAATGTCCCTTTGTTTAGAGAAATTAGGGCCTTTCATTGTGAAGAACCTATTTTGGGAAAATTGGTCCCTTCAGCTTCTAAGTGGCAGTATTGATTCCAGAGTCTTGTCTCGGTTGAGGACAGTCATTGCTGCTACATTCCACCAATCAGCACTGACGTATCATGGCCCTTTGTTACAGGTGACATTGAGGGAAGTAAAGATTATAATTTACTCTGGTGGCGAGTCTTTCTGGCCTCTAACTCACAGGTTGTGTGTCTGTCAGACTGACAAGCAGCTTATAAACTCGTCCAGTTAATTCTAGGCTCCTGATTTGGATGAAGTTTTATATTTATAAAAAGGGAGGAATGAGATAGTGTGACTTCTAGTATGACCGTAGAATTACATACGTATGACTGGACCCTGGACACTTCCCTGATGCTGTGATTGCATTTCCTGGTTTGGAAGCTATAGAAATACAACATTCAGTGTAAAATCTGAAACAAATACTACTACGTACTTAACCATCTTTAGATAATAAAGTACTCAACCTCTACGGTCTTTAACTATGAATGAACACAACACTAACTTACCGTCTTTAGATAATAAAGTTGAGATTATCTTCTAGTTAATGACCTGTTGACTTTGCATTTGTTTGTGGCTAACTATCAGTTAGTATAGATAGTTACTAGTATAGAGGAACATCATGGATTTTGCTGAGAAAGGACTGAGGATGTAGAGGTTAACTACATAAACACAGAAAGGTCTCAATTCCCAATTCTCCACATGTGTGGGGAGATGAGTTTTGGTTTGACTGTGGATATGAATAAATAAGCAGCATAGTGCTTTTCACATTGCTCAAAGATGCTTTACAGTGTGGGTTAAAACAGCAAAACTATGGGTCAAAAGCAAGAGTGAAAATGTGGGTTTTGAGGCTGTAGGGTGTTGGCAGGTGGGTTTTGAGGCTGTTTTAAAGGACAGTAGGGTGTTGGCAGGTAGGTTGAGGCTGTTGAGGCTGTTTTAAAGGACAGTAGGGTGTTGGCAGGTAGGTTGAGGCTGTTGAGGCTGTTTTAAAGGACAGTAGGTTGTTGGCAGGTGGGTTTTGAGGCTGTTTTAAAGGACAGTAGGGTGTTGGCAGGTGGGTTTTGAGGCTGTTTTAAAGGACAGTAGGGTGTTGGCAGGTGGGTTTTGAGGCTGTTTTAAAGGACAGTATAGGTGTTGGCAGGTAGTTTTCTTTTTTAGGGCTGTTTAGTCTTAGTGTGTGTGTGTGTGTGTGTGTGTGTGTGTGTGTGTGTGTGTGTGTGTGTGTGTGTGCTGATAGAGCGGAGTGATTTCCCGCGATGAGGCCCAGAGGAGAGGCTGGGTGTCAGGCCCCGCTACCACACATCACTATGTAGAACAGGGGTCGGCAACCCTAGGCACGCGTGCTGGCACAGGCGCTTTGAAATATTATAGTGAAATATTTTGCACTGTTATCGCATTTATCTTGTTGAAATCCTCCCACAGGTTCTTTTTTAGTAAGTCGACTGTTTTGCACACCCCTATGACAGCTATACAGCTGTTCCCATGGTGCTCAGCTGTCAGCAGTCAGCTGGCCTCCCGCGCCCGCTCGCAGTTCCCAGGTAATCACACAGTGCTGCGGTTGCATTCTGTATGTGCCGTCTTTCATGATGGCAACCCCCACTAAAGAAAGTTAAAGCAAAGGAAATTCGGGCATTCCAGCCCTCGTGGACAGACGACTACGGGTTTGTGTGTCAGAAGGACCGTGCTGTGTGTACTTTATGTTTAGAAAATGTAGTTTGCCGAACGTCAGGTGTGAAACGCCATTTTGAGACGAAGCATCAAAAAAGTTTCAAAGATCAGGCGGATAAGGCAGAATCGATTAAACATGCCGTGGCCAGGTATGGAAAGCAAGCCAGCACCCTCAAAGTGTTCACGACTGCTAAAAACCACGCAACTGAAGCAAGCTATCGCATTGCTCATTGCATTGCGAAATGTGGAAAGCCATTCACTGATGGCGAGTATATCAAGGAGGCTTTTCTCTGTAGCTCAGATGTTTTGTTTGAAGGCTTGCCAAACAAAGAGACAATCAAATCAAGGATAAAAGATATCCCCATGTCAGCTCGAAGTGTCGAGCGACGCATCAACGGAATGTCAGAAAATATCAGAGAACAGCAAACAGCTGGATTAAAAGATGCTCCGGTGTAGGGCTGGGCGATAAAACGATAACGATAACTATCGCGATAAATTATTTCCTCGAAATAAACATGAAACGTGGTCGCAAAGTTTCGATAAATCGATTTTCCAAGCTTGGATATGAGCACACGTACTAACAACCAATCAGTGAAGGAGATGGCCGAGAGCGAAGGAGACCCGGAAGGAGACGCAGAGCGGTAGGACTCAGTAAACAAGGCTGGCTAGGGCTAATGAGCTTGCACAGCGCTATTTTACAGTTTACCTGCCGAGTTGGTGTGTGTTTTGAATTCTGAGGGTAACTGTTATAGTAGTGTGGGGTATACGGTGGACGTCATTGCAATGTATTGGGGCGGAACAGAGTATTTTAGGGTCATATTTAGTACATTGTCATGGAATACACCGCTCGGAAACGAGGCTGGCTAGGGCTAATTAGCTTGCACGGCGCTATTTTACAGGTTACCTGCCGAGTTGGTGTGTGTTTTGAATTCTGAGGGTAACTGTTATAGTAGTGTGGGGTATACGGTGGACGTCATTGCAATGTATTGGGGCGGAACAGAGTATTTTAGGGTCATATTTAGTACATTGTCATGAGATACTCTGCTTGCTTTGGCTAACTGCTAACGTGCGCGGACTGATGACGACATCAATTTGACTCTCGAGACATTCACAGCAGCAAAACAAGTCTATTAATAGCCCGTCCATCGGCGCCGGGCATAATAAGTTAATTAAACTTGACAGACATTATATCGACGATAATTATCTATATCGAGTTATATGAAAATAATTTTATAATTTTATCGCGATAACGTTTTTGGCCATACGTTTTAGCCCTACTCCGGTGTGCAGCTTAAAGTGACCAACTACAGCCCCCAGATAACGGAGCTCAGTAAAGCAAAACTGTTTGTCTGCATTGCACCCAGGGCACGAAATTAACTTTTTGACTCACCGGCCAGTGGCGGGTAGATGGGAAGAATCTACCCGCCAAGCATATTTCTTACCTGCCAAATTTTTTTTGATTAAAAATATATATATATATATTTTATATAATTTTTTTTTAATAAAATATTTATTATATAATCATACTTGTAGTTGTATTATCTGCGAGACATCGCCACCATGCAATAAGTCAAAATGCTCGCTATCTGCAAACAGCTCCACTGTCTGTGTGTATACTTGAGTAGCCTCCAGCTCCAGCAAGGATTCTCCGGCGCTGCAGCTAGTCCCTATATTCAGCTAGACCCTACATTCAGCATGCAAGGATTCTCCGGCGCTGCAGCTGGACCCTATTGGTATAATGTTACGGTTCTTTGGTAAAATCACATTCAACATGCCCTCAGCTAGAATACGCATTGAATCAATGTTATAAGACATTGATATCAGGAGCTATCTGTAGCTACTGCTAGCCCGCTAGATAACGTTAAGACAATTTAGTTTACTGGGACATATAGATCCAACGTGAGCTAGCTAACGTGAGCTAGCTAACGAGGGAACGGAGGTATTATGCACTCGAGTCGACTATTGCTGGAGCATTTGTTGATATCGGCAGCTATCAGTAGCTAGCCAGCTAGATACCGTTAGACAATGCCTCGTCATGTATTAAACTAAAAGTGAATAGTTGACTGGGTCATTGTTTAAACAGTAACGGTAGCTCATGGAGGTCCGCTCTAGACTAGAGCAGACTGCCTCTGTGTTGATAAGAGCAGAAGCCAATAGTATCCCGCTGCAGGGCTGGGCGGATATGACTCGTTGCCACGTTTTTTTTCAAAATAAGAGTATCATACGAACCGAATGTTGCTAACTGCCGGAGCCATCGATATTATGACTGGAGCTGCGCTTGGGGCGGAAATGAGACCCGCACAGATTTTCAAAATAAGAGTATCGTTATGAACTTGATTGATTGACGGCGGGCAGACCTCTCAGTGGCACGCGCCAAACGTAAAAACTGAGCGCCAATGGCGGGTGGCGGCCTTTAATTTCGCCCCCTGATTGCACCCCCGGCCCAACCATCATCATAATATTGTTAATAATAACAATAACAATAATGATGTAATAATGGAAAAATTATCATTAAAAATACCTGATTATGAGAAGAAAAAAATTACGATTCATGGAATATTGTTGATATGGCACACTAGTTACAACTATATTTCAAACTGGCACTTCATGTCAAAAAGGTTGCTGACCCCTGATGTAGAAGAACCAGAGCACTGAGGCCCAGAGGAGAGGCTGGGTGTCAGGCCAGGCCCCGCCACCACACATCACTATGTAGAAGAACCAGAGCACTGAGGCCCAGAGGAGAGGCTGGTTGTCAGGCCAGGCCCCGCTACCACACATCACTATGTAGAAGAACCAGAGCACTGAGGCCCAGAGGAGAGGCTGGTTGTCAGGCCAGGCCCCGCCACCACACATCACTATGTAGAAGAACCAGAGCACTGAGGCCCAGAGGAGAGGCTGGTTGTCAGGCCAGGCCCCGCCACCACACATCACTATGTAGAAGAACCAGAGCACTGAGGCCCAGAGGAGAGGCTGGTTGTCAGGCCAGGCCCCGCCACCACACATCACTATGTAGAAGAACCAGAGCACTGAGGCCCAGAGGAGAGGCTGGTTGTCAGGCCAGGCCCCGCCACCACACATCACTATGTAGAAGAACCAGAGCACTGAGGCCCAGAGGAGAGGCTGGTTGTCAGGCCAGGCCCCGCCACCACACATCACTATGTAGAAGAACCAGAGCACTGAGGCCCAGAGGAGAGGCTGGTTGTCAGGCCAGGCCCCGCCACCACACATCACTATGTAGAAGAACCAGAGCACTGAGGCCCAGAGGAGAGGCTGGTTGTCAGGCCAGGCCCCGCCACCACACATCACTACTGTATGTAGAACTACAGTAGAGCACTGAGGCCAAGAGACACACCACTAACACTACTAGAATTAAATGGTAGCAATGATACCAATACTTCTGTCTATACTAGTATTGAATGGTAGCAATGATACCAATACTTCTGTCTATACTAGTATTGAATGGTAGCAATGAGACCAATACTTATATATGTACTAGAATTAAATGGTAGCAATGTTACCAATACTTACTGGTATTGAATGGTATGACCACAGTGGAAACATGTTATGTGTCTTCATTGTGTTTCCCTGGTATATTTTATGTGACGTGCATGTTGTGAGTGAGTATCCTCCATTATGTTGCTCCATTATGGCAAAAATCATGATTATTTTGATTGATATTGAAATCACAATTGTTAAACACGATTTACTCGTTGATTTGAGAACATCACATGACGACGACTGAAGTTTTGTTTTACCTTTCTTCTCGACCAAAGGCTGCCTTTCTGTCATCTTCTACAAGTTACCAAGGACGTTTGAGAATAACTGGCGTAACGTGCCGTGGCTGCCTCCTCCCTCTCAACACGAGCTGAGACTACTGTTGGGGCGCGGAGGTAGGGGCGGAGCACACCGCTGTGAAGGAAGGGTGCGCTGCATTTACAACACAAGACAACATGAGAGCAACACGGCATGCGGCACAATAATTGTTTCATCTCGATTACCCATGATCGTGGGAAGCCAAAATCATAATTGAAACTTGATAATAAATAAATAAAACAAAATCAATCAATATTGGGATATCAGATCAATAAAAGGCTCAGATAGGGTATTGTTGGGACACCAAGAGGCAAGTGAAACCCACCAGTCATCAAAGTAAAGAGTGATACATGAGGATGTTTGATCTCTCTAATAAAACAGTGTTGTTCTGTTATGACCCTGAATTAACAATCTCCCCGGGTGTATTAGTTCATTAGTACTGGGTCTGCTCAGTTCAGTTTTACGTAGAGTGATGTCTGCAGTGATTAGGTCACAGTGATATAGGTGCCTATAGTGGTCCTGTATACACTGCCAGGGTTGGGGGTTTGATTCCCATTGGGGAAACCAATGCAGGCATTGATTCCACTGTTAAGCACTGTTGAGTAGGACTAGTACTAGCAAAGCACTATAGGAATATTCCACTGTTAAGCACTGTTGAGTAGGACTAGTACTAGCAAAGCACTATAGGAATATTCTACTGTTAAGCACTTTGAGTAGGACTAGTACTAGCAAAGCACTATAGGAATATTCTACTGTTAAGCACTTTGAGTAGGACTAGTACTAGCAAAGCACTATAGGAATATTCTACTGTTAAGCACTTTGAGTAGGACTAGTACTAGCAAAGCACTATAGGAATATTCTACTGTTAAGCACTTTGAGTAGGACTAGTGTAACGGTTGTGACAACGTCACCTCAAACTTCGATGCCCCGAGTGGGAGTCGAACCCCGGTCTCCCACGTCGCAGGCAACAACACAGACCGCTATACCAAGAGGTGAATTCACTACTATCTGTCTTTGAGGATGTGAGAGTGAGTTTAACCCATAGCATCGCTACTCACCCCAGCCCTTCTTGACTGCGCTTCACGATACCATCCGTTACACTAGTACTAGCAAAGCACTATAGAAATATCCCACTGTTAAGCACCTTGAGTAGGACTAGTACTGGCAAAGCACTATAGAAATATCCCACTGTTAAGCACTTTGAGTAGGACTAGTACTGGCAAAGCACTATAGAAATATCCCACTGTTAAGCACTTTGAGTAGGACTAGTACTGGCAAAGCACTATAGAAATATCCCACTGTTAAGCACTTTGAGTAGGACTAGTACTGGCAAAGCACTATAGGAATATCCCACTGTTAAGCACCTTGAGTAGGACTAGTACTGGCAAAGCACTATAGGAATATCCCACTGTTAAGCACCTTGAGTAGGACTAGTACTAGCAAAGCACTATAGGAATATCCCACTGTTAAGCACCTTGAGTAGGACTAGTACTGGCAAAGCACTATAGAAAGTATACATCTCACATACAACACACGTACATGAGTTAGGTGAAATTGAGAATGAGGTACATTTTTTGTTTTACTGTCCTGTCTATGTAAGGCAAATTGTACTTTTTAGTCAAATGTCCTCCATTTGTTGATTGCCAAGCTTTGGAGGGGCAGAATACCTTGTATTCTTACAGAGCTGTAATCTGTATTTATGTAATGAAATGTAATGTAATAACGGAACAACGCAACAGTATTTTTGGTGTCTTATAAACCCACCATGAGGGTTGAGCACTTTTTGAGCATGACACTTAAATAAAATAATCTGTCAAATCACACACACACACACCTTGTGTCTATTTCAGTAAGGACCAGTGACAGGGAAACTACATGAGTAGAGATGTACCACCACCACCATCACACACGTAATACCGCCCCTGTGTTAAAGGGGTATATTGGGAGGAGGCCAGCGGAGTTGCATGGCATGGTGGCCCGGTCTGCTGAATGTATTCTCCCGTCCCCTGAGGCTGGCATGGTGGTGACATTATGAATATGATATTGTGACACATTGTGCCCACCACCAGATCGTCGCGACGTCTGACGAGAGAGAGAGAGAGAGAGAGAGAGAGAGAGAGAGAGAGAGAGAGAGAGAGAGAGAGAGAGAGAGAGAGAGAGAGAGAGAGACAGGAGAGAGAGGTGGAGAGAGAGACAGGAGAGAGACGGTGGAGAGAGAGAGAGAGAGAGAGAGAGAGAGAGAGAGGATTTGGAGAGCCGGGTGCCCCGCCCCTCTCGCAGCAGACCCACGTCACTTTTGGCCCCTGAGTCACGTTCTCAGCATGGGCACACCTTTCCGCCTGACAGTTGCGTAACACGCCGATTATCATGTCGCTTTTAGCATCGGGGCCACGCAGCACAGTATGCTCTTATTAAATACCCCCACCACAAATGTGAGCGGATCTGCGGTGAGGAGGCACCGCTAGGCTGTAGTAGGCTATAGGATGTGGGCTATATAGGATGTAGTAGGCTTGGGCCCGGTGCCAGCCCCCTGCCCCTCCGGCCCGGCTATAATAACCCTTGGCCGGCGGACCATCCCCGTTACGCACGTACAGCGCGCAGCGGTCCAGGATCAGGGTGGCAACCACACCGCCTCTACCGAATGGCAGCCGGTGACACAGATATGACAAGTCGAATGCTATCTGGTTAGCAGTGCTTTATCTAGGCCTGGTTCCTGCACCAATAGTCGGGTGGAGAATGACATGATCTCTAATACTCACGGCTGACTTTCATGCTGCCGAAAGCGGAGGGCTGCGGCACTGGTTTGCAGCTTTCCGCGAAGGAGGTGGTTCTGGGCCGACCCGACATGCTGCTCCAAGCCCGCTGCAGATCCTCCTCTCCTCTCTCTCTGCTGCACACCGCGTGACTTCAGCTCGATGCTTGTGTGTCGATCAATGTATCCGACGTTCTCATCCAAAGGATGACAGTTATCGGTTATTCAGTGTAAAAAAAAAAAAAACGTTGATTCACACAAATGGGGGAAAAACGTCCCCTCCTTTAATAAATCCGCGATCGGGCGCCTCTTGCCTCCGATCGGCTAATAAAACGAGCCTTTCTGTTCAACTCAAAGCATCGTTTCTTCCTGTTAGGTGTTTCTTCTTGTGTGTATTCCTCGATTTCTCTGTCTCAAGCGGGGCCTTTATTAGAGAGACACGTCCCCGTCTGAAATAGTCATGGATCTGGCCTCTCCCTGTGCCCCCCCCCCCCCCCCGTCTCTCGATGCTGCAGGACACGGTGTGATTGTAACACTATAATGTAACTAACAGCAACAAAGTAACAGCCTGGCGAGACGCGCGGCTCAGATCAAACGCTGGGTTTATTCTAAAGGTTTATTCTAAGGATTCGGCTCCATGCAGTCCCTCTTCATATCCCGATGTGGAGGCTCAGTGATCCGACAGCCATGGCGGCCCCCCTCCTCGCTTATACCCTACTACTATAGTCCTGCCGGACGATTCAACGGAACATCTACCCGATATAAGAAGCCCCGGTGTTTCCACGGCGGTGCGCCGAGTCCAACTCCTAGATTCCGGGGCCCTGCCTGCGCGCTCCGGTGGCGCTTCTTCGACAGAGGATGGGGGTCTCTTTTGGGAACGACGGTTCTGAAATTCTCTCTCTCTCTTTTTTTGTATTCCTTCCTTCCCCACAGGTTTTCGGGATCGCTGCTCTTTGTCACTACGAAGCTTTGCTTACGCCGTTACCGTAACGGGTTCCAGGGGCCGCTGTGTGTTGCACGTGTGTCTATGCGCTCGGCGCCGGGGTTACGCAAACAGGCTACGCCTCCGCGGTTGGAGAATAGGAAAACTGTGAACGCGCAAAAAGGTGAATCTGGGGTGGCCGGTTGAACCAATCCGAAAGCATCCCTTCAAAGATGGGCGTTGAGCCCCTGCTGCCCGCGGACCAATCGAGACGCCGGGCTTGTAGAACACATGGCATAATTTCCTTGGCCCCGCCTCCTGGAACTTCAAACGCTTTTTTTTTCTGTGCAGGCGACGGGGCCAGTGGGCGGGGCGAGGCTGGCGATGGATGACTTCCTCGGCCAATAGAAGTGCTCAGTAGCCTGTTGAAATGGATCATGCAGCTGTTAGAGAGCAGGGTAGTCATGCAGCAACTCACTGTTGCCATGTTAGCCAGCCAGCTTCAGGCAGGCGGGTATTCCTTCTTCTTCAGGCTGACTCTGGTTTACGTCCCGGGACAATCCCTCTTCAACCAGCACGCTATTGTATTCAGTCTGTGTGTGTGTGTGTGTGAGACAGACAGAGCAGAGAGAGAGGCATGTGTCTGTGTGGAAAAGATGTGTGTGAATGTGTTTGAGAGAGACATGAGAGCGAGGTGTGTGTGTGTGAGAGAGAGAGAGGTGCACACTGTCATAGAGAGATATGAGAGTTGTGTGTGTGTGAGAGAGAGAGAGGTGCACACTGTCATAGAGAGATATGAGAGTTGTGTGTGTGTGTGAGAGAGAGGTGCACACTGTCATAGAGAGATATGAGAGTTGTGTGTGTGAGAGAGAGAGAGAGGTGCACACTGTCATAGAGAGATATGAGAGTTGTGTGTGTGTGTGAGAGAGAGGTGTACACTGTCATAGAGAGATATGAGAGTTGTGTGTGTGAGAGAGAGAGAGGTGCACACTGTCATAGAGAGATATGAGAGTTGTGTGTGAGAGAGAGAGAGAGAGAGAGAGAGAGGTGCACACTGTCATAGAGAGATATGAGAGTTGTGTGAGAGAGAGAGAGAGAGAGAGAGAGGTGCACACTGTCATAGAGAGATATGAGAGTTGTGTGAGAGAGAGAGGTGTACACTGTCATAGAGAGATATGAGAGTTGTGTGTGAGAGAGAGAGAGAGAGAGAGAGAGAGGTGCACACTGTCATAGAGAGATATGAGAGTTGTGTCAGAGAGAGAGAGGTGCACACTGTCATAGAGAGATATGAGAGTTGTGTGAGAGAGAGAGAGAGAGAGAGAGAGAGAGAGAGGTGTACACTGTCATAGAGAGATATGAGAGTTGTGTGTGAGAGAGAGAGAGGTGTACACTGTCATAGAGAGATATGAGAGTTGTGTGTGAGAGAGAGAGGTGCACACTGTCATAGAGAGATATGAGAGTTGTGTGAGAGAGAGAGAGAGAGAGAGAGAGAGGTGCACACTGTCATAGAGAGATATGAGAGTTGTGTGTGAGAGAGAGGTGTACACTGTCATAGAGAGATATGAGAGTTGTGTGAGAGAGAGAGAGAGGTGCACACTGTCATAGAGAGATATGAGAGTTGTGTGTGAGAGAGATGTGCACACTGTCATAGAGAGATATGAGAGTTGTGTGTGAGAGAGATGTGCACACTGTCATAGAGAGATATGAGAGTTGTGTGTGAGAGAGAGAGAGAGGTGTACACTGTCATAGAGATATGAGAGTTGTGTGTGAGAGAGAGAGGTGCACACTGTCATAGAGAGATATGAGAGAGAGAGAGGTGCACACTGGCATAGAGAGATATGAGAGAATAGAATAGAAATACTTGTATTATCCCGTGGGAAATTAGACACTGCAAATCGCTCAACATTTAAACATTTAGACAGGACAGGTCACAAATTAGAATAATAACACAAAGAGAGAGAGAGGTGCACACTGTCATAGAGAGATATGAGAGAGAGAGGTGCACACTGTCTTAGAGAGATATGAGAGTTGTGTGTCAGAGAGAGAGGTGCACACTGTCATAGAGAGATATGAGAGTTGTGTGTGAGAGAGAGAGGTGCACACTGTCATAGAGAGATATGAGAGTTGTGTGTGAGAGAGAGAGGTGTACACTGTCATAGAGAGATATGAGAGTTGTGTGAGAGAGAGAGAGGTGTACACTGTCATAGAGAGATATGAGAGTTGTGTGAGAGAGAGGTGTACACTGTCATAGAGAGATATGAGAGTTGTGTGAGAGAGAGAGAGAGAGAGAGAGAGGTGCACACTGTCATAGAGAGATATGAGAGTTGTGTGTGAGAGAGAGAGAGGTGTACACTGTTGTTGTGAAGGATCAGATTAAACCGAATATATATATATATATTTTTTTTTTTATATTTTTTTTATTATTGCAAAACAAAAAATTATTAAAAGTCAGTACTCAACACACAATGCATAATGAAACTTTCAGTAAAGGTGGTTATAATATATGCAAGTACAGAAACAGGATAAAACAAAAATAGTCTATAATAACATTTTAACCGTATACAGTGTATATCCAGCGAAATTACAATTATATAAATGTTAGTATATAATATACCCCTAATACCTATTTTCTAAAACCCTACACACATATGCTCCAGCTCAAACCCCCCCCTCCCGGACCCCCTCTTGGATAGTACCTCCATTATCCCTCATTCCTAACCAGACACTACCATTATAAGCTAGCTTTTATTCTCTCCACCACTTCTAACCACATTGACATTTTGGATTCATTGAGCCCCAGAATTCTTGCTGTAGATATTTCTTGATATATCACATAGAGATATGTAAGAAACCACACTTTTCGGCAAATTTTTTCCGGTTGAAACCAACGTGATGCGATCAGTTTTTTAGCTACTGTGATTAAGCATTACATCACGCGCAGGAGTGGTTTGTTAGACCCCCCTAGGCATGGTTTATTGGTCACAAATCACGACTACAAGTGGTGTAAAGCTTTTATACAACTGCTAGATTCATCCAACCTTATTTCTATACAATAAACACACATTAATCGAAGATTTATTGAAAAAACCATCCGCCAGAAAAAGTAGTTCCCACAACTACAAAAAAGACAAGTTGCCTCCATGTGGAAGCAGCTTGAAGTGCATCCAACCAAACTAACACATCCAACTGTGTATTATTGGAATGATTGAGAGAAGTTGCCTCATGTGGAAGCAGCTTGAAGTGCATCCAACCAACTAACACATCCAACTGTGTATTATTGGAATGATTGATTGAAAATTTTATTACCAGATGCAGAATGGGTACAATACAGTACGGCTCAATACACACAATTGTTAAGGGAATGCAGACCTACTTTCCATAGAACTTCATTCTTAGATGCTTCTATATAAAGTAGGTAAAACAAATTAAAACGTTTTCTTTGCCCTATAGGAAAAAAACGTTTTCTTCGCCCTATTTTTTTATTTATTTCTTTTAGCCTAAACTTAACCAGTTGGAAACCAGGGGTACAGTAATAAAATTAGCAATCAACCAATCAATCAATTCAATAGACCATGCTCACTTAAAACAGCGCTGCTTCTCTCTCAGTCTGACTCCCCCGCTGTTGCAGACAGGAGTGTGTGTGTGTGTGTGTGTGTGTGTGTGTGTGTGTGTGTGTGTGTGTGTGCGTGTGTGTGTGTGTGTGTGTGTGCGTGCGTGTGTGTGTGTATGTGTGTGTGTGTGTTTGTGGGTACGCCAGCGTCGGACAGTGTGAGAGAGAACGCTGCAGTCAGTAGAAAGTAGGAAGGAAGAAATTTAAATCAATCAATTAATCAATCAATCAATCCGCGATTTTTCTTTTGTTCTAGATTGACTCAAGACCCATCAATTACATCATCCAACATTGTTTAAAGGACTAACACATTCCCCTTGACAGAATCGCTTCATATTTAGTCGTTATGGTGCTTTCAACATAACCATTTGTTGTCCGCAATCTTGTTTTCTCCCGGAGTGAGCCGGGGAGTGATATGTGATTCGGTTGTGGGCGGGTCCTGAGCCCAGGACCGTGGATTGTTGCCAATAAAGACGTGTAAATGGCCAATCAGAATCGAGAAATTTGCATGCCGTTGTATAATACCCGATAAAACCAATCTTTTTAGTTGTGGATTCACTGCAAACTCAAAAACATCATTCAATAGTAATACCGCGGGGTGTACAGGTATATTCCAAAATACGAGTATTGATAATTGTTGGGACACATCTTTCCAGAATGCCTTAACTGGTGGGCAGTCCCAATACATGTGCATAAATGTTCCTTCGTCCCCATTTGTACATTGGGAGCATTTGGAGTCTTGTATAAGCCCCATTTTGCACAGCCTTATAGGAGTCAAGTATGTCCTGTGAATATAGTTCAGATTGATTTGTTGATGATCCGGGTTCCTTGATGTAAGTCGGACATTTGCCCAGGCTCCTTGCCAATCAAAGTCATATTCCAGGTCTGGTATATCCCTCCTCCAGACAGTGTCTAGTTGAAGGGTTTCATACGAGGACGTTAGTAATTGATAATAAAAACTTGATACAAAACCTCCCAATGTATCTCTTTCATAGAAAAATTTGTGGTATCTGTGGTGTTCAATTGGTACGAGTAATGGAACACCGTGAGATCTCATACAAAGTCGTAACTGTATGTAAAAAAGCCATGTGGACTCGGTGAGGTTAAACTTTATGCATATTTCGACATAACTACAGAGGCCCTTGTTATTAAATATATCCCCTAATGAGTGTATGCCTTTCTCTTCCCATATAGGGAATCTTATAGGTCGTTTTCCCATTAAGAGTGCATTGTTATTGAATATGGGAGTGTGATTATGCCATTCTTGAGGGTTAGGATATTTCTTTTGTGTTTCCCGCCATGTTCTGATTGCATGGGTAATTATTGGGCCAAATTCTCGCTCACAATGCTTGATTGAAAGTTTAGTGTGTGCTATGTCTTTCAGTCTCTGTGGGGCTACCATGTTTTCTTCTAATTCTCTCCAAGATACCAAAGCCTGGGGGTCAAACCATATCTTCAATGGTCTTAATGTGAAGGCCTTAAAATATTGTAAAAAATCTGGGACTGCCATGCCACCCTCTGCTTTATTTCTCTGTGCGGTGGATCTTTTTATGCGAGGTGGTTTGTTATTCCAAATAAATTTGTATGTGGAGGTTTGTAATCTTTTCCAGTAGCCCTCTGGAGGAGGTAACGGAAGCATTGAGCTGAAGAAATTGATTCTTGGTAATACATCCATCTTAACTATTGATACCCTTGCCTGTACTGAGTTTTTAAGTTTTGCCCACCTGTCCAGGTCGTCTTTGATTTTGTTCTGTATTTTTGTGTAATTGTGCTTCACCGTTTGTCTTATGGTGGGAAATATTTCCACACCCAAGCATCTGAAATGTTTGACCATGGGTATCGCACCTGGGAGGGTTGTGTCTTTTTTTGCACTGGTGTTAAGAGGAAGAAAAGCCGACTTAGGCCAATTTATTTTAAATCCCGATAAATCACCAAAGTTTTCTATCAACTTGAGTATATGCGGCAATGTGTTGTTGGGGTTTTGCATGAACAATATTACGTCGTCCGCATATAAACTAATTTTATGATGTGTGCCCTTGATTACTATTGGTTCTATGTGTTGGGATTGTCTTATAAATTGTGCTAAAGGTTCTAATGATAGATCGAATAGTCCGGGACTAAGAGGGCAACCCTGTCTGGCTGAGCGTGATACCGGAAAGATATCGGAGATGAATGTGCCTGTTGTAATCCTGGCCGATGGGTCCTTGTATAGTACTTTAATCATATCAATGAATCCTTTTCCTAACCCCATCCTTTCTAATACTGCCCATAGAAACGACCATTCCAACCTGTCAAATGCGTTCATAGCATCCAGGGATAGTATCGCCTTAGGTGTGGTGTCCTCTTTGTCTGCATCTAGTACGTGCAGTATTCGCCTTATGTTATCATTGATCAGGCGACCTTTTATGAAGCCTGTTTGGTCCGGATGAACTAAAGACGTCATATGCTTTTGCAATCTGATGGCTAATATCTTAGAGTACAGTTTGACATCGGTTCCGAGGAGGCTTAAAGGACGGTAACTACCGCACTCAGTGGGGTCTTTGTCTTTTTTGTGAAGAACTTAAATGAGTGCGGTATTTTGGTGTTTATGGAAGCTTCCCTCTTTGACTGAGTATAAGATCATATTTAGTAATAAGGGTCCAAATATGTCCCAGCAAGAAATGTACATTTCTGATGGGATACCGTCAATTCCCGGAGCCTTGCCGTTTTTCATTCCGGATATGGCCTTCTTGAGTTCTTCTAATGTGATCGGTACTTCTAACTGTTTAGCGTCGTCCTCCGTAAGTTTAGGGAGAGTAATTTGATTAAGATATGTGTCTAATTTGTCTTGATCAAAGGTCGTTTCTGAATTATATAAATCGGAGTAGAATTCTTTGAATGTATCGTTTATTATTTTGGGTTCTGTTACTAGAGCTTGTTGTTTCCTAATGGCAGTTATATCTGCAAACTTTGCATTAATTCTTAGTCGCATGGCTAATAGGTGACTAGGTTTAGAGCCTTGGAAGTACTGCTGTTGTCTTGTGCTGCGTATTCGCAATTCCGATTTTTGTCTGTATATTGCTTTGATCTCGGTCTTTAGAATGTTAACTTGGTTTTCTAGTCTAGTAGAGTTGTTGTATTTTAAAGAATTAAAAAGCATTGAGTAAAGCGTTTCCATTTCAGATAGTTTTGTGTTTTGATTTTTGCGCAATATGGAGGAAAATCTATCCGAGAAATCCTTGATCATAGTCTTTACCGACATCCATAATATTCTGGGATCTTGCACAGAGTTAGCATTATCCCGTAGGAATATTGTGAGAGCTTCTTTAATTTGTGTAATGAATTAATTGTTGTTAAGCAGCATAGAATTAAAACGCCATCTTGGGGCCCGGGAAGATAGTGTACCAAATGTTGCTTTCAGGATTAAGTAGCAGTGATCTGATAGCGCATTGGGTGTCATTTCCACTTCATATTTATCAAATATTCTCGGGGATGCAAAGACGTAATCAATTCTGGATAGTGTGTTGTGTCTCGACGAACGACAGGAGTACTTGCGGGTCATGGGGTTAAGTGAACGCCATAAATCAGTTACCCCTGTTGATTTCGACCAATCTTTTAATGCTTTAGATGAATTTTTTTGTTCGCTGGAAAAGGTAAGGTACGTTTTGTCCATCCTTGGGTTCCAAATGGCATTAAAATCCGCACCTATTATATATGAGTACTCGGGATGGTTTAACATTTCTCCGGTTAGTGAAGTGAAGAAACCCACTTCGTACAAATTTGGGGCATATACCGCTGCCAATGCAATTTTCCTGTTATTGTGTATAATCCTAGCTATAGTTATGCGCCCCTTAGCATCCGACCATACCCCTTTCAATTCGATATTTAATTTGCGTCTGACGACTATGGCTACCCCTCTAGTTCTCGTAACAAAAGAAGAGTGACTAATATTATGGTATATGTTATCCGCTAACGTATTTATGTCTTCCTCTAAAATGTGCGTTTCGCTTAATAGAGCCACGTCCACATGTTCTTTTTTCATCAGTGTGAGCACGCTTTTGCGTTTGTGTTGTTTGTTTATCCCACCGGTGTTCCATACCATTATATTCAAACTAGCCATAATCTATGCATGTTTTTGTGTAGTTTTTGGTAATGTTTCTGGAGTGTGAAGCTACAATAGATGTACATCCAATTAATGAGGTCCCGTTGAGAGCTGAGCTTAAAAACATATATATATACAAATAAAAATCCCCTAATTTCCCCTCACCCAGAAAGTCGTACAGGCCTGTGTTCCAAGAACACATCCTCCGCGATTGACTTTCTCCCATAGTCCACCGGATTGCCCAAACTGAGCATTGTAATCTTAATCTACCTATGCTAATTGCCATAGGATCTAACATTTCCATTCTATTGCAATAGAATGTCGCTTTTGGTCTTGCACCTTCCCTTACTGTAATGAAGTGTTGTGATAAATGACAGAAAAAATAAAATAAAAAATAAAAAAAAGAGAATAAACTTTCATCGACATATTCATTTGTAACCCTCTACTAACGTGTGGAAAAAAGGAAAAAAGGAAAAGATTGTAGAGCAATATTGACACCTTAATGTGAAGAACATTGGAAAAGAACAATGTAAGTTAAAATATATTTTAAAAAATATAGAGTAATGAGAAGAAAAAATAAAATAAAATAAAAATCAATGGAAAGATATAGATAAGGAATGAGAGATAGAATAATTATCAACGTGGAGAAGCCACTAGAATCGAATTAACAGATTAGATAAGATAGAAAAGCAGCGCCTTTTAGAGCTTCAATGTGCCTTCAATGTAGTGATTACTTAATTGTTAGAATAACCTTGTAGTGTTCATACGTTTAAGTGTGGTTAATTTTTTAAATATTATTAAAGACTGATAGAACTTCATTTAATTTATTATCTGCTATGTGTATACACACCGGATGTTTATTGTTAGAGTTGTAGGCTTCGTTGTCATGGTGCCTTATATTCTAGAAGGTTGTAGAGTATACTAGTGCCTAGACTATTTTATGTTCCAGAATGATCTAAGAGACCCAGGGCATTTGAGCGATAAACCCAGAATATTCCAGATAGATCTTTTTGCAATGATATGTATTTGTCTCCTCAGAGACCAGAGTCTGAAATTATAATGTATTATGAATCGTATTATACACAGTACACATTGTAGACGGCTTGCATATCGTCTGCTACCTTGATGAACACAATAAAGTCATTCTAACACTGGTATACATTGAGAAAGATATATATATATATTTAAATAGTATTTGTATATCGTTTGATATCCCCTGTATATTCCTTGTACAATATGCACTGAATATCCCTTTAGTCTACTAAACAGCCCATAATAGTTTCATTCTACCATTGGACGAGAACCTGGCGCCAGCAGCCATACCCCTAGGTTCAAGTTCAATCGTGCCGCCCAACATGCCGAGGCAAGCCCGGTTCCGCGTAGGAATACGTCTGGCGAAATACGAATGGTACTATTTGTTCACAGCGCATATATATATGGCGCAAGTAAAGTAGAACTTTCTTTTAGTCCAGTTCTTTACCCTCCAACCGAGTAACAGACGCGAAGCCTCACCCACGACGCACGTGTGGTGCAGTAAGGCCTACTTGGCCTCAGAATAGGCATTGAGATATCGTGTGGATTAATAGTTGAATTGTCATAGTTTGGCACTATACCGCCGAGTTGGACGTATTCTATTAAGCTAATAATAGTCTATTTATGTATGGTGCATCGTTCGGTTAGAGTTATAAAGTTATCAGTACCCCCATCGTTCCTGACGTTATCTGGAGTCTTAACCAGGCTGGGCAGACCACTAGTGGTGCTTGCATCCGAGGAGCTCCGGGCCAGGGCGACTGGACCTATATATTGGATTACTCTACCCGGACGACGGCGAGCCTTCCACGGCTTGGATTATGCTTTGGGTGCTTTGATTATTCCATGGATAACGGCCAACACTGCGGAGTGTTGGAACTACCCCCCGGAGAGGACTCCAGGTGAGACGGCGCTCTACACCAGTGAGGTCGCCTCACGTCTCTCCGTTGTGGACCGGCAGCTACCGTCCACCAGAGGGTCCAGCTGTATTCGTCTGCGGACCGAGGTTCTGTGGGCACCGTGTTCAAGACTTTGAATTCTCCCAAGAAACTGTCGGCCAGATGGGATACCGCCAGCGGCTTCTCTAACCCCCCCCCCCTCCTACTGTCTTACAACCAGCGGGACACCCCCCCCCTTGGTGTATCCAGCTATAATCATTTAAGTACCATCGCTATAGTTTCCTAGAGAACCGGGTTGTATACTTACTCCCTGCGTAACCAGAGATTGGACATTCAATGTTGATTTACCTACGAATACTCATTTGCCATACAAGTGCATTTCAAATCATAAGTGTAAACAAGTGAACGTTGTGCTTAGAGACAATGATGGTGGATGTCGCTGATGAACGCCACAAGTATGCAATATTACTGAAGCACCTGAAAGTACCGCGAGCGCACAATATAGCGCTAGCCTATGCCACCTCTACGACACCATACACAGCGGCCCTAGCGGCGCTGGACCAGAGATATGGACGTATATGGGATTACGTAATCCAAGAGATAAGGCATATTGATCGCCTACCCCCAGCAACAGACAATCGCTCATTAGACGACCTGTCAATCAAAGTGCAGTCCCTGGTAGGGATGCTGGGAGCGCAACGGGAAAAGGGCATGCATGAGCTATACGCCAACTCTAACGTCGAGAGGATTTTGGAGAAGCTGCCACCCGCAAGACAAGAGCGTTTTAGGCGGCAGAGAGACTACCGGGATCCTAACGGCCCCGAACCATCCCTCCTTGATCTAGCCGACTTCCTGGCGAGAGAAGTCAGCAGCTTACGACTGGATACGTTCGGGCGGAGCACGCCAAGCTCCAGAGAGGGACCCAGGAGAATAAATGATGGAAGAAGATCGGTGACTGTCATGCACCAATCAGAGTCAGTACCGAGCAGTAAGAGCCACAGTACCCCCTCGAGAAAAGAGAAGTGGAAGATGGTATGCCCCTACTGTGAGAAAGAACACTGGCTGTCACAATGTGACCTATTCACAAAGATGAATGCAGAAGAAGTGAGTCAATGGATAAAGTCCAACAGGCGCTGTTACCGATGTGCGCGACCACACATGGCAGCCGAATGCCGCCTAAAGAAAAGGTGCAGCCGGTGCGACGGAGCCCATCTAGATATACTACACGAGAGTAACAGAAGACGGCCTTCACCTGCACCATCGAGCGGCACCAAGGCAAGTGTCATGTACATTGACCCCGCCAGCAGCAGCGGCGCCCAAGTGCTCTTAAAGGTAGTCCGTGTGACATTGAGCTACCAAGATAAAGTCATGGACACCTACGCCGTCCTTGAAGACGGGTCAGAGAAGACCCTTCTGCTCGCGTCCGCTGCGGCCCAGCTGGGACTGCGGGGGAGCGAGAACGAAATGACGATTCGGACAATAAGAAGAGATTTAAAGACGATAAAGGGCGAGAATGTCTCCTTCACTATCGCAGCAAACGGGCAGCCAGAGCGACGGTATAAGATTACAAATGCTTTCACCAGCCAAGAAATAGGACTATCGCAGTACACCTACCCTATCGCCAAGTTGATGGATAAATATGTGCACCTGCGACAACTACCTATCCCGCTCATAGACGGCGCTACCCCGACCCTGCTGATAGGCTCCGACCATGCAGAACTCATAGTCCCGATTGACCGGGTCCATACAGGACCCCGAGGCTGTCCTGCAGCAGTCGAGACCCGCCTAGGGTGGACCCTACAAGGCCCCGTCGCTAAATCTCTCAACCGAACAGCAGCCACTAGCTGCCTCCACTCCAGAACGACAGAAGAAGACACCACTCTCCTGCAGCATGTCGAGAGGCTATGGACACTAGAGACAATGCCCTTTAAGAACGAAAAGAAAGATATTCGTTCTAAAGAAGACATTTACGCCATCAACCTACTCGAGCAGGGGACAAAGAGAGTCACAGTCGGCGGAGTGATGAGATACGCAACTCCACTCCTGAGGCGAGAGGGAATGCCCACCTTTCACGCAAAGAAAGACGCCACGGAGCGCTATCTATTGAACACGGAGCGGCGCCTAGCCAAAGACCCCGCTCAAGAGCGTGTGTACCGCGCTGAGATTGAGAAGCTAATCACAGCGGGACACGTAACAAAGATTGACATTAAAGAGGCCGATCAGACGACCGAATCATGGTACGTGCCGCATCACAAGGTCCATCACAACGGCAAGGATCGCATTGTGTTTAACTGCAGCTACCAGATCGGATCCCAAAATCTGAATAAAGAGCTCTTGCCCGGCCCCACACTCGGCCCCTCCCTACTAGGCGTGCTACTGCGCTTCCGCCAGGACAAGGTGGCTATCAGCGGGGATATCAAAGGGATGTTCCTGCAGGTGAGACTAGTAGAGGAGGACAAGCCCCTGCTGCGGTTCCTATGGAGAGAGAGGATCGGAGATGAGAACCCAGCCATCTACCAGTGGGAAGTACTCCCCTTCGGAACCACATGCAGCCCGTGCTGTGCTACATTTGCACTACAGAAACACGTCGCAGAGGACCCAACAGCAGATGAAGAGGTCCGACACAGTGTGAAGAACAGTTTCTACGTGGACAACTGTTTACAAAGCGTTTCGACTCAAGAAGAAGCCGAGGCTCTCCTAATCAAGTTACGCGCCTCCCTGATCAAAGGCGGCTTTGATCTCAGGCAGTGGGCCAGCAGTGACCCGCACGTATTGCGCAGCCTCTCCCCCGCGGACAAGGCTGCCAGCAGCGAGACCTGGATGGCGACCATCCCAGGAGAAGCCCAAGAAATTACACTAGGACTAGTCTGGCGCTTCAAAACAGACTCGCTCCACTATAGACACAAACCCCTGACCAAGCAGGGAGGGTCGACGGCGACACCGACCACCAGACGGAGTGTGTACAGAACACTCGCCAGACAATATGACCCGTTGGGATGTATCCTACCTTACACCACCAGGGCAAAGATGATTGTACGAGCACTATGGGACAAGGACCAGGGCTGGGACGACCCAATACCCGCACACCTTGCCTCCACATGGAGAGAGTGGGAGACGGAACTCCGCTCACTCCCAGGCGTCAATATACGCCGCAGCTACTTCCCATCCACAGTGAGGCCAGAGACATGCAAGATTGATCTACACGTCTTCAGCGACGCCTCCGAAGTAGCCTATGGATCGGTGGCCTACTTGCGTGCCCAAGAGAAGGAAGGAAAGATACACACTGCTTTCATCCTGGCCCGCTCAAGAATAGCCCCACGTAAGCAACAATCTATCCCACGTCTAGAGCTCTGCGCAGCCCTAGCAGGAGCGCATCTAGCCACGTTAATCCAACGTGAACTCACCATCCCGGTGCACAGAACAATCTTGTGGTCAGATTCCACGACAGTACTCACATGGATCAAGTCTGATTCATGCAGATACAAAGTCTTCGTGGGAGTCAGAGTCACCGAGATTCAAGAGTTAACAGAAGCAGCGAGCTGGCGGTATGTGGACACCAAACACAACCCAGCTGACGTCATCACCCGGGGAATGTCTCTGGATGACCTCACCCGTCGCAACATCTACAGTGACGGACCAGAATTCCTCAAGCTCCCGGAAGGAGAGTGGCCTACGCCCACCCCACGGGAAGCAAGTAAAGAGGAGGCTGAGAACAAGAAACCTATGTTCTGTGGACTGAGCACAGTCGCCTCCACAGACCCCAACATAGATGACTGCATTACCCTAGAGAGTGCGCAGCAGAGGACATTCCTGTGGCACCACCCAGAGATTCAGTCCACCACTGACAGCAGCTGACTACGAAGAAGCAGAACTTCTTCTACTACAACGAGCCCAGAGAGACTCGTTCCCCGATGAGCTAGACTGTCTACAGGGAGGAAAGCCCGTCCCATCAGACAGCAGACTGCTCCACCTGGCACCCGAGAGTGACGCCCATAATCTCATCAGAGTGGGTGGTCGCCTGCGGAGAGCCCCCGATCTACCGAATGACATTAAGTACCCGATAGTCTTGAACAGCCGACACAAGGTCACAGAGCTGATCATAAAGAAATACGACGAGGATGTACACCACGCAGGAGCAGAGAGAGTCTTCGCGGAGATCAGACGTCGTTATTGGATACTGCAAGGGAGAGAAGCAGTGCGGCGCTTCCAGCGAACCTGTCTAGACTGCCGTAAGTGGCGCGCGCAGCCCAGCATACCACGGATGGCTGACTTACCCCCCTGTCGCCTCCGACTCGGCGACAAGCCATTCCACTCCACAGGCATGGACTGTTTTGGCCCGTTGTATATAAAGAGAGGAAGAGGAACCGAGAAGCGGTGGGGTATTGTATTCAAATGCATGACCACCAGAGCGATACATATCGAGCTCCTTCCGACCATGAGCACAGACTCATTCCTTATGGCCTTCCGAAGATTCACATCACGGAAAGGAAAACCGTCTACATTGTTGTCTGATCACGGGACAAACTTCAAAGGCGGAGAAAGAGAGCTGAGAGAGAGCTTCCAAGCTATGGGCCCAGAACTTAAGACCCACCTAGCTCCATCCCAGATTGACTTCCAGTTTAATCCCCCGAACGCACCCCACTTCGGTGGAACCTGGGAACGAGAAGTACGTTCTATAAAGACAGCCCTGTACGCCGTGCTTGGGGCCCAGACTGTGGCAGAGGAAGTCCTAATGACAGTCCTCACGGAGATCGAGGGAGTATTGAACTCAAAGCCCCTCGGTTACGTCTCCAGTGATGTAGCAGATGTCGACCCAGTCACCCCCAACACACTCTTAATGGAGCGGCTGGACCCCGCGCTACCCCAGACAATGTACAGGCCTGAAGAAGCGAACGGCCGAAGAATGTGGAGGTACAGTCAAGTACTAGCTGACAAGTTTTGGAGCAGCTTCCTACTCCACTACCTACCGTCTCTACAGACCCGCCAGAAGTGGGTAAGAGAGAGAGACAATTTGACAGAAGGAACAGTCGTCATGATTATCGACCAGTCACTACCCAGAGCTATGTGGCCGGCTGGCCGCGTAAGCAAAGTGATCACCGGTGCCGATGGCAAGGTCCGAGCAGCTGAAGTACTCGTCCAAGGGCGCACTTACACACGACCCGTGGCGAGGCTAATAGAACTGCCCCGACTCCCAGACACTATCGATGATGACCATGACCCCATGACTTTGTGAGTTGACTGACCCTTACAGCGGACCTTGAGTGGTAGACAGTGCGGTTAATCTGTCTCTGCTTAGCTAATTAGGTGGGACTAATTAGGGGGCGGCTGTTGTGAAGGATCAGATTAAACCGAATATATATATTTATTTATATATATATATTTAAATAGTATTTGTATATCGTTTGATATCCCCTGTATATTCCTTGTACAATATGCACTGAATATCCCTTTAGTCTACTAAACAGCCCATAATAGTTTCATTCTACCATTGGACGAGAACCTGGCGCCAGCAGCCATACCCCTAGGTTCAAGTTCAATCGTGCCGCCCAACATGCCGAGGCAAGCCCGGTTCCGCGTAGGAATACGTCTGGCGAAATACGAATGGTACTATTTGTTCACAGCGCATATATATATGGCGCAAGTAAAGTAGAACTTTCTTTTAGTCCAGTTCTTTACCCTCCAACCGAGTAACAGACGCGAAGCCTCACCCACGACGCACGTGTGGTGCAGTAAGGCCTACTTGGCCTCAGAATAGGCATTGAGATATCGTGTGGATTAATAGTTGAATTGTCATAGTTTGGCACTATACCGTCGAGTTGGACGTATTCTATTAAGCTAATAATAGTCTATTTATGTATGGTGCATCGTTCGGTTAGAGTTATAAAGTTATCAGTACCCCCATCGTTCCTGACGTTATCTGGAGTCTTAACCAGGCTGGGCAGACCACTAGTGGTGCTTGCATCCGAGGAGCTCCGGGCCAGGGCGACTGGACCTGTATATTGGATTACTCTACCCGGACGACGGCGAGCCTTCCACGGCTTGGATTATGCTTTGGGTGCTTTGATTATTCCATGGATAACGGCCAACACTGCGGAGTGTTGGAACTACCCCCCGGAGAGGACTCCAGGTGAGACGGCGCTCTACACCAGTGAGGTCGCCTCACGTCTCTCCGTTGTGGACCGGCAGCTACCGTCCACCAAAGGGTCCAGCTGTATTCGTCTGCGGACCGAGGTTCTGTGGGCACCGTGTTCAAGACTTTGAATTCTCCCAAGAAACTGTCGGCCAGATGGGATACCGCCAGCGGCTTCTCTAACCCCCCCCCCCTCCTACTGTCTTACAACCAGCGGGACACCCCCCCCCCCTTAGTGTATCCAGCTATAATCATTTAAGTACCATCGCTATAGTTTCCTAGAGAACCGGGTTGTATACTTACTCCCTGCGTAACCAGAGATTGGACATTCAATGTTGATTTACCTACGAATACTCATTTGCCATACAAGTGCATTTCAAATCATAAGTGTAAACAAGTGAACGTTGTATATACCTTTTGCTATATTAAATATTCGATTTGTACATTTGTGTGGACTTCGTTTCATCAGGTGGGAAAGTGTTCATCATATTTATATCATGTACTGGATGGCCAGAAGTTAAAGTACAAGAAGTAGTGGTTTAATAATACCATACTTAACAATACAGTCAGGGAATTGTACCCCTCAGTTACAACTGTCATAGAGAGATATGAGAGTTGTGTGTGAGAGAGAGAGAGAGAGAGAGAGAGAGAGAGAGAGAGAGGTGTACACTGTCATAGAGAGATATGAGAGTTGTGTGTGAGAGAGAGAGAGGTGCACACTGTCATAGAGAGATATGAGAGTTGTGTGTGAGAGAGAGGTGCACACTGTCATAGAGAGATATGAGAGTTGTGTGTGAGAGAGAGGTGCACACTGTCATAGAGAGATATGAGAGTTGTGTGTGAGAGAGAGGTGCACACTGTCATAGAGAGATATGAGAGAGAGAGAGGTGCACACTGGCATAGAGAGATATGAGAGAATAGAATAGAAATACTTGTATTATCCCGTGGGAAATTAGACACTGCAAATCGCTCAACATTTAAACATTTAGACAGGACAGGTCACAAATTAGAATAATAACACAAAGAGAGAGAGAGGTGCACACTGTCATAGAGAGATATGAGAGAGAGAGGTGCACACTGTCTTAGAGAGATATGAGAGTTGTGTGTCAGAGAGAGAGGTGCACACTGTCATAGAGAGATATGAGAGTTGTGTCAGAGAGAGAGGTGCACACTGTCATAGAGATATGAGAGTTGTGTGTGAGAGAGAGGTGCACACTGTCATAGAGATATGAGAGTTGTGTGAGAGAGAGAGGTGCACACTGTCATAGAGATATGAGAGTTGTGTGTGAGAGAGAGAGGTGCACACTGTCATAGAGATATGAGAGTTGTGTGTGAGAGAGAGAGGTGCACACTGTCATAGAGATATGAGAGTTGTGTGAGAGAGAGGTGCACACTGTCATAGAGAGATATGAGAGTTGTGTGTGAGAGAGAGAGAGAGGTGCACACTGTCATAGAGAGATATGAGAGTTGTGTGTGAGAGAGAGAGAGGTGTACACTGTCATAGAGAGATATGAGAGTTGTGTGAGAGAGAGAGAGAGAGAGAGATGTGCACACTGTCATAGAGAGATATGAGAGTTGTGTGAGAGAGAGAGAGGTGTACACTGTCATAGAGAGATATGAGAGTTGTGTGAGAGAGAGAGAGAGAGAGAGAGAGAGAGAGAGGTGCAAACTGTCATAGAGAGATATGAGAGTTGTGTGTGAGAGAGAGAGAGAGGTGCACACTGTCATAGAGAGATATGAGAGTTGTGTCAGAGAGAGAGAGGTGCACACTGTCATAGAGAGATATGAGAGTTGTGTGAGAGAGAGAGAGAGAGAGAGAGAGAGGTGTACACTGTCATAGAGAGATATGAGAGTTGTGTGTGAGAGAGAGGTGCACACTGTCATAGAGAGATATGAGAGTTGTGTGTGAGAGAGAGGTGCACACTGTCATAGAGAGATATGAGAGTTGTGTGTGAGAGAGAGGTGCACACTGTCATAGAGAGATATGAGAGAGAGAGAGGTGCACACTGGCATAGAGAGATATGAGAGAATAGAATAGAAATACTTGTATTATCCCGTGGGAAATTAGACACTGCAAATCGCTCAACATTTAAACATTTAGACAGGACAGGTCACAAATTAGAATAATAACACAAAGAGAGAGAGAGGTGCACACTGTCATAGAGAGATATGAGAGAGAGAGGTGCACACTGTCTTAGAGAGATATGAGAGTTGTGTGTGAGAGAGAGAGGTGCACACTGTCATAGAGAGATATGAGAGTTGTGTGTCAGAGAGAGAGGTGCACACTGTCATAGAGAGATATGAGAGTTGTGTGTGAGAGAAATAGAGAGAGGTGTACACTGTCATAGAGAGATATGAGAGTTGTGTCAGAGAGAGAGGTGCACACTGTCATAGAGATATGAGAGTTGTGTGTGAGAGAGAGAGGTGCACACTGTCATAGAGATATGAGAGTTGTGTGAGAGCGAGAGAGAGAGAGGTGCACACTGTCATAGAGAGATATGAGAGTTGTGTGTGAGAGAGAGGTGTACACTGTCATAGAGAGATATGAGAGTTGTGTGAGAGAGAGAGGTGCACACTGTCATAGAGAGATACGAGAGTTGTGTGTGAGAGAGAGAGAGGTGCACACTGTCATAGAGAGATATGAGAGTTGTGTGTGTGAGAGAGAGAGAGAGAGAGAGAGAGAGAGAGAGAGAGAGAGAGAGGTGTACACTGTCATAGAGAGATATGAGAGTTGTGTGAGAGAGAGAGAGAGAGAGAGAGAGAGGTGCACACTGTCATAGAGAGATATGAGAGTTGTGTGAGAGAGAGAGAGAGAGAGAGAGAGAGAGAGAGAGGTGTACACTGTCATAGAGAGATATGAGAGTTGTGTGTGAGAGAGAGAGGTGCACACTGTCATAGAGAGATATGAGAGTTGTGTGAGAGAGAGAGAGAGGTGCACACTGTCATAGAGAGATATGAGAGTTGTGTGTGAGAGAGAGGTGTACACTGTCATAGAGAGATATGAGAGTTGTGTGAGAGAGAGAGAGGTGCACACTGTCATAGAGAGATATGAGAGTTGTGTGAGAGAGAGAGAGAGGTGCACACTGTCATAGAGAGATATGAGAGTTGTGTGTGAGAGAGAGGTGTACACTGTCATAGAGAGATATGAGAGTTGTGTGAGAGAGAGAGAGGTGCACACTGTCATAGAGAGATATGAGAGTTGTGTGTGTGAGAGAGAGGTGTACACTGTCATAGAGAGATATGAGAGTTGTGTGAGAGAGAGAGAGAGAGAGGTGTACACTGTCATAGAGAGATATGAGAGTTGTGTGAGAGAGAGAGAGAGTATGGGGGTAGATTTCTATCAAAAATAAACAAACGCAAAAGTAGAATCCACAATCGTAAAGTAGAATCCACAATCGTAAAAACTATCCACACACACACACCTCAGAATCCACAATCATAAAAACGATCCACACAAACACACCTCTCAATTTGTGTTTCATAAATCATAAAAACACGCTTGATTTGTTTATATTTACGTACGGAATTCTAAAAACAGCTTGATCTGCTTAGATTTACGTACGAAATTCTAAGGACACACTTGATCAACTTGGAGTTACATACGGAATTTTGAGACAAATATTTCGCTGTTTTCCCCGTGGGGATTCGTGTGTGACGCTTCTTCTTCTTAGAGGTCCATCAAAAATAAACAAACGCAGAAGTAGACTCCACAATCGTAAAAACGATCCACACAAACACACCTCTGAATTTGTGTTTCATAAATCATAAAAACACGCTTGATTTGTTTATATTTACGTACGGAATTCTAAAAGTTACGGACAGAATTTTGAGACAAATATTCCAGTTTTCCCCGGTGGGGATTCGTGTGTGAAGCTTCTTCTTCTTCGGCGCTACCGAACACGGCCCGATGTGTCTCTGGCTCATGAGCGCTACCAGTGGCCAAAATCGCACATTATCTGTAATGGATCCGAATGGATAATAAAGATACATACTTATCACGGCATACAGGTATACACTATACAGGTATATAATCCATGCTGTAATAGAGCACGGTGCCAGGAACCAGCAAGCTGGATGGGTAAGTACAGTAAATATATGATGGGCAAACAGGGTATGAATACCTACATTGGTAGCTTCAGCTAGCTAATTGTGTAGCTAGCTGGTCACATGTTATGATGAATTGAAAATCTGTTAATAACGTTTTCAATCAATCAATCAATCAATAGCATGCAGGTGTAGCCCACAATAACTGTATGCAATACGTTAAAGCTAATTACCTTAGCATATTTTACATGTACTGTACAGTGTCATGTACAGTAACTGACTTATGTTTAATCAACACAAATAGAACAAATAAACTATGGGATTAGAAAACGACAAGGCTAAATGGATTCAGATTAATAATTTATACACGTTTAGGGAAATATTTGGGGTGGATGACTTTATTTATATGTATGAGAACTAGAGACTCACATCACCGTACCGACTATCTTGTTTCTTTGCACTAGAGACTCATATCACTGGACTCTCACCACTGGACTATCTTGTGTTTGTACTTTTTATTACTATATTGTATTTGTATTGTGAAGCTATGCATCCCCGGATCCCCCACCCTGTATGCCACCCCCCCCCCCGCCATGTTGCTTTGACACCCGAATTTCCCCCAAGGGAATCAATAAAGGATTATCTTATCTTAATCAGATTGTAAATTATTGTTGGAGAGCCATATTAATATTAGCTTACCCTCATTCAAGCAGAAGGGATTATATATAGGTAAATACAAAAGGAGATTTTCTTTACATATAGTGTAAAATATAGCAAAGTTGAATTGTCCCCTCACAGGTTTTTCCTTTTTCCGTAGGAATTGTTAAAACAGCACATCATGGCGAGGTTGCAAGACCGCCTTTCACACGTGCTCCAGCACCCACCACTGGATATCGACTATCTTGAGTTTGTGTGCAGTCAGGAAATGGTTTTTATTGATGCCATATCACAGCACATTCAAATGTCTGAGGGGTTTATGGAATGTTTGACAGAGCTGCACAACATGATTCAGAGACACAGACAAAACCAACTGCCACCTCCAGAGATACACCTGGAAAGAGGACCTGGACCTGGACCTGGACGCCCAAGAGTAGTAGTCGACATGGATCGCTTGGTTAATCTCCTTGAGATAGGGCTGCCTGTGGCTTGCATCGCCAATTTGTTGGGGGTGTCATATGCCACCCTCTACAGAAGGATGCAAGACAACAACATATCAGTCAGGGCATTGTACACCACCTGTACCGATGAAGAGCTGGATGCAATGGTCACAGAAATTAAGACGAGGATGCCCCATGTCGGCTATCGACTTGTGAAAGGGAGTCTGCAGGCACAGGGACACCGTCTGCAATGGGACAGAGTGAGAGCATTCATGCACCGTGTGGACAGTCTTGGGGTTTTGTCCAGAATGACTCAGTTGGGATGCGTCATCAGGCGTACATACTCTGTGCCCTGTCCAAAGTACCTTGTGCACATAGACACAAATCACAAGCTGATCAGGTAACCAGAGTTTAACGTTTTCTTTTCATATATATATATATATATATATATATATAAACTAAAAGGAGAATACCTTCAAGGGAAAGAAGGGACCGCACACTCCACAGGACTGGTTTTTGCTTTTTTATTGTTGCACAACGCGTTTCGCTATCGCTTCATCAGGTGCTATGCGGGCCCCGTTCCCCGTACCTGGATAACTGAGTTAGCCGGATAATTTCCTGTCTAGTCTGACTTAAGCCGGACCTTCCTGTTCCCCGACGCGCGATTGTCCAAATCACCATGACAACAGATCAAAAAGTTTGAGCCTGGTCAAGAGCAGGGTTAACTTCAGTTAGCCGGATGAACCATGGCCACGCCCCCGCAAATAAATGACAGCTCGCTTCCTGAAATGATTCTCACAGTCTAGATCCCATTTATACCATTCTGAATTATGTTTCTGTGCTTCGTTTTCCTAGAGGGGGCTTTTGAAATGTATAATAATAGAACTAAATGCTGATAATAAATCATATTGAGCCTATAGATTTACTTTGTCCTAAATAAAATAATGCACGTCATATACGGCGCTCGGAGTCGCGATACACGCTGCATGTGATTATTTTAATAACGGCGCATTGCAAATGTGAATCCCGCGGGGATATTTTTAATGAATGAAACCTATCGGCCGTTTGGCTCTGATTAGTTTCGTATATTCTCCGCTGTAGATTTGCTTAACGGAGCGCCCGGATTGTGTTTCATTCAAGCATAAAATTGAAGTGTCTCTGCGTGGATTGTGGTTTTTGTGTGATATTGTAACTGGGATTAAAATGTCTGATGAGATGCGCTGTTTGACGGATTTGAGAAATTGAATGAGCCGTTGACGTCACATTAATGCATTTGAGAATAAAGAGATAAAACTTCATTTTTTGGTAAGAAAAATATTCTAAACACGGGTCTCTCGTCCAATAATGCATAAACAATGAGTATATCCCGTCTGGCACAGTGGCGCAGCGGCTAGTGCTGAAACCGGGCGACCGGTGTTCGAAACCCCGCGTTTCCAATATAATTTTTTTGGAATATAATATTAATGATTATACGCAAAAGTAGCCTAGTTTTAAGTTAAAATATTATAAATCTACATGCATTGAGGATGTCATTCTTTATATAGCTCTCAACGTGCACCAAATTGAATTATTCCTACATTGCAAAAAGAAGGAAAAGACTAGGAGAAGTGGGATTCGAACCCGGGCCGCCTGTGTGAAAGTCAAAAGCAGAAACCGTTACACCATAGTGCAGATAAGTAAAACATCCACCATACATCAATCAATGGGTAAGAGAGCCGTATCCTTATTCTGTATAACAGTTTAACTAATTATTTTCGCTAGCAAGATCTCATTTGATTATCCATTCCATAAACCTACTGCCAGCAGGCAAGTTTAAAGAAATATAATCTGATTGATTGGGGTAATGAGGGACTTAAAATTAGCCTATAGATAACGCATTTAACTTGTCGGTGAGGCGATTGAGCCGTACTGCAATCTGTTAATAAAGTTTTAAATCAATTAATCAATCAATGCCGTTAGAAAATCAGGATCTCTGCTATCGATACGTGCTGGCTTTTCAACTGAAGCGGCCGCGCGCACTTATCCTGGGTCTCAAGTCTGGTTCGAGTTAACGAGACTGAATCCACCTTCGAGGAACAGGAAAATCCCGGCTTCAAACATCGGTTTAACTGAATCTGGATAATGGGACTCTTGATCGACTTAGTTGAACCAGGTACGGGGAATAGGGCCCTGGAGGTGTCATCAATGATCATCATTATGTACAGCATACTCCACCCCACATCGTAACACATCAAGCCCATTGGCTACTCAATTATCACATTTAATTTGATCATTTTGCAGGATGTAATGCATAACTCTTATGTATAAAAATGATGCATAGAGACCACATATATACACACATTTTTGAAAATTATATATAATACAATATGAGAGAAGTGACAAATCGTAACACATCAAGCCCATTGGCTACTCAATTTTCACATTTAATTTTATCATTTTGCAGGATACATATCACTTTTATGTATAGAAATGCCTAGAGACCACATACATACACAGACTCATTTTTGAAAATTATATATAATAAAACAATATGAGAGAAGTGACAAATACCTATAGGTCATTAGACCTGATAAACAGTTTAAAACAGACTTAAAACCACACCCATATAGGTTACACAGAACGGATAGTGGTTATAAAAATGGATTCAGCTCGAGGGATTCATTTAGACCATGGGGTTCTACAGAATTCAAAGTAAAAATCCAGTACGCTTCCCTTTGTAAGAGAAGCTTTACTATATTACCGCCCCTAGGTGGTAGGGTGACTCTTTCGATTCCAATGAACCTTAGAGAGGCTGTGGATCCATGATCTCTCTCCTTATAGTGTCTCGCAATGGCATAATCCATATTGTTGTTCCTAATGGCTGCCTTGTGTTCTGCTATTCGCACCTTCAAATTTCGTTTTGTTTGTCCAACATAGACCTTACCACAGGGGCATTTCAGCATGTATATCACTTGAGTGGTGTTGCAATTAATAAGGTCCCTTATTTTATATTCCTGCCCAGACTGTGGATGGTAGAAAACGTTTGTTTTCATAGTGTTTGAACAATGGGTACATCGACCACATGGATGGTTACCACACAGCTCTGTTAGCCAGTTAGAGTGACTTACTACAGGGGATTTATACATAGAATTGACGACAGCGTCCCTTATGTTTTTTCCCCTTTTAAAACAAAATCTTGGTGGTAATGAAGAAATGTTTTTTAAAAGAGGGTCACATTTGAGTATGTTCCAGTGTTTGTCAATAATGTTTTTAACAACTTGAGATGAAGTACTATATTCTGAAACAAATGTGACTCTGTTACCAGGGGTGTCTCTTTTGTCAGATTCCAAAATGGTTTCCCTCTGTACATGTTTTGTCTTATTTCTGGCTGTATGCACCACTGATGCCTTGTATCCCCTCTATTCAAATCTGTTACTCATTTCATCTGCCTTTCTTTCTAGGTCTGTGGGATCACTACAGATACGTTTAAGGCGCAGGAATTGTCCGTATGGGATATTCTCTACCATACGTCTCGGGTGATGACTCTGTGCATGTAAAATAGTGTTGCGGTCTGTTGGTTTACGAAAAATAGTAGTGTTCAGGTTTCCCTCATTGTCTGCTGATATCCGTAAGTCTAGGAAATCAATATGTTCTCTGCTGTGTACCATCGTGAATTTTAAAGTGTGATGTGTACCATTGATATACTCCCTGAACTGGAATAACTCATCTTCCGAGCCAACAAACACCATGAGAATGTCATCTATGTACCTTTTCCAAAAAATTACATTTTTCAAGAGGGGCGAGGCATCTTGGTTGTGGATAAACTGGGATTCCCAGTGGCCCATAAATAGGTTGGCGTAATTAGGTGCGAATGCAGAACCCATGGCAGTACCCTGGATTTGAATGTACAGAGATAAGATACTAGATGATGCACTTAAAAGTAAGAACACCACAAAAAAAAAAAAGAGTTCCTAAAAGTTGAATTCCCTGTCACACCTGTTTTTTTATCTATTACCTAAAATTCATAAAAAATTGACAAACCCGCCAGGACGCCCCATAGTCTCAGGAAACAATTCCTTATCAGAACCTCTAAGTCAATTTGTAGACTATTTTATCAAAGATATTGTAAAGACATTACCTTCATACCTTGCAGATACTAGGGATGTGTTGAAGTCGTTAAAGACTTCCATCCCACAAAATGCATATCTAGTATCCTTTGATGTAGAGAGTCTTTATACTAATATTCCACATGAGGACGGCCTGGCGGCCATGTCATTTTTTCTGGGTACAAATGATGAAGTCTCCTCTGATTTTTTACTCAGCTTGACGAATTTTATTTTGAAATCTAATTTGTGAGGTTTTGTCCGCTGCCCACCCACTCGCTCTGTTCCTTTAAGGTATTTTGTTAAATTAATTGCATTCCGCGCCTCACGCTTCTTTCCTGTAAGATGGCGTTTGATTGGTGCTCTCCCAACCACACGCTTCTGGAGCAATGATCAATTTCATCCCGCAGCTGTCACAGCTTGTCATTAAGCGCCCTGTGGCTTTAAATACCCTGATCTCCCTAATATTGATGTTGGATCGTTTTGAAACATTCCCTGCATTTGCCTGTTCCTTCCCATCGCTGCTTTCCCTGTTCTGTTGCTTCCCAGGACTCTCGAGAAAGATTCCGTTTGGAGAACCTGCTTCCCCGTTACGAAGCGGCCGCCTCTTTTGATCTGCCCGCTTTGCGCGTTGCGCTCTGGTGAGTTTTTGTAAACAGTCTTTTGGATCTATCGTTTTTTGTGTGTTTGTAAAGCACCGAAGAGATCCTGTTTTTTGTTCATACTGTTCTCACCTTTTTGTCTGTTGGAATTACACGTTTGGATTACCTAATTGTTTTCACTCTGGACACTGCTCACTGTGTGTTTCACACCGAAGATCTGTCACTTGGATTATTTGTTTGGACAATTCACCTCACCAGTCACCTGTCAGTTTCAATAGAAACTTTGTTTGTACGAGGAAGTCAGAGGTAAGCGACAGCTGTGATTGGAGGATCAAGAAAAGAGGGCAGGGTTTTGAGACAGGTCCATTGTGCCCTGAGCTAACTCGGATTCTCTCTCTCCCTCTCCGCCTCCATCCGGAGTATATGCTGGGAGGATCTGCAGAGCGGCTCAGACGTCACGGACAAATTCCACAACATCTCCTTCTGGGAGAAGCTGCAGAGCAGCAAACATTCCTCACATGCCTGTTTCCCAGTTTGTTCTGTTCACCACCTAATTCATTCTTGTTACTCAGTAAATAAACACGCCCTTAATTTTGGCTAACTCTGAAACAACTCTCTCTGTGCCGTTTGCGTTTGGGGTCGGTTTCAAACCATAACATAATTACTTCATGCTTGATGATAAATGGTACATTCAAATCCAGGGTACTGCCATGGGTTCTGCATTCGCACCTAATTACGCCAACCTATTTATGGGCCACTGGGAATCCCAGTTTATCCACAACCAAGATGCCTCGCCCCTCTTGAAAAATGTATTTTTTTGGAAAAGGTACATAGATGACATTCTCATGGTGTTTGTTGGCTCGGAAGATGAGTTATTCCAGTTCAGGGAGTATATCAATGGTACACATCACACTTTAAAATTCACGATGGTACACAGCAGAGAACATATTGATTTCCTAGACTTACGGATATCAGCAGACAATGAGGGAAACCTGAACACTACTATTTTTCGTAAACCAACAGACCGCAATACTATTTTACATGCACAGAGTCATCACCCGAGACGTATGGTAGAGAATATCCCATACGGACAATTCCTGCGCCTTAAACGTATCTGTAGTGATCCCACAGACCTAGAAAGAAAGGCAGATGAAATGAGTAACAGATTTGAACAGAGGGGATACAAGGCATCAGTGGTGCATACAGCCAGAAATAAGACAAAACATGTACAGAGGGAAACCATTTTGGAATCTGACAAAAGAGACACCCCTGGTAACAGAGTCACATTTGTTTCAGAATATAGTACTTCATCTCAAGTTGTTAAAAACATTATTGACAAACACTGGAACATACTCAAATGTGACCCTCTTTTAAAAAACATTTCTTCATTACCACCAAGATTTTGTTTTAAAAGGGGAAAAAACATAAGGGACGCTGTCGTCAATTCTATGTATAAATCCCCTGTAGTAAGTCACTCTAACTGGCTAACAGAGCTGTGTGGTAACCATCCATGTGGTCGATGTACCCATTGTTCAAACACTATGAAAACAAACGTTTTCTACCATCCACAGTCTGGGCAGGAATATAAAATAAGGGACCTTATTAATTGCAACACCACTCAAGTGATATACATGCTGAAATGCCCCTGTGGTAAGGTCTGAATGAATGAATGAATGAAAACTTTATTTAACAGATTGCAGAATGGGTACAATACAGTACGGCTCAATACATACAATTGTTAAGGGGATGCAGACCTGAGAAAGACGTTTGTCTTGTTTCCATCAGGGTCCCCCATTTTCAATTCATATAGACATTTATGACATACACAACATACATGACATTTATGGCATAGGGACATATAGGTATTTAGTACTGATACATTTGTGACATAGGCGGTATTCAAATATACAGTACTGTTACCCCTAGATCCTGACAGAGTATATACATATGATGGGGAGGGGACTGTACATTAGGAGGGGGTGGGTGGGTGGGAGGGAAATATACATACGGCGGGGAGGGAATATATACATGCGGTGGGGAGGAGACTGTCTATTAGGAGGTGGTGGGGGTTTTGGGCATTTACGGTGGCCAGTTTCGAATTGCAGCCTCCCGTAGGTGCTCTTTAAGGGCGGTTTTGAATGTGGGCAGGGATTCACATTCCTTTACAGCTTTGGGTAGGGCGTTCCACATTGTTGTGGCATAATTGCGAAACGTGTTTAGTCCCTTGTTTGAGCCGAATCTGGGTTTAACATGATTTGTTGAGCTTCCTCTGGTGCAGTGGCGAATCCTTGTGGAAGCCAACGGAAGCCATGCCTCCCTATAAATTTCATATCAAATTATGAAATATGAAATATGAAAAAAAAAAAAAAAAATTAAAATAATCTTTTTTTTTTAATATAGTTTACATTCATTTTCATCTGTGCATCTGTTTTTTTTTTTTTTTTTTTTTTTTTTTAATGTCTCCCTCTTCTCCTTCTCACTCCCTCTAACACACTGTCAGACTGTGCTCACTACTGCAGCTAGTATAGGAGAGAAGCAGTGGGTAGGTCTCTTTCTCCAGGCTTCCAGCATTATAGAGTGAGTCCAAACTCCAAATCCGATCCTAGCCAATCAGATTCGAGCTGACTGCCACTGGGCCACACCCTAAAAGTTTAAAACGGAGCTGGGAGGAAGACGTTCAGCATAATATTCCACCTGGAGGCGGGGCAGGTGCCATATTTTCCCCTCTGCACTCTGAACATTGTATTAACCCGTAACTGTTCCCACGGGCCGAATATTGCCCCGATCCTCGCGAGATTAAATCCACGGGGACCTCTCGGCGTGCCGAAGCTTTTCCTAAATCACTTCCATCATCGAAAACGAGGGGAAAAGGTCGGCTCGCGACCCTTAAAATGTCGCGTGATTTTAAAAACGCTGTATTAAGTGAGCCTATTATGGGATCCACGCGAGCTTTCTATCGTGGAAACATCTGGGCGTCCCGCAACTTTTACTGATTCACATGTAGCCCCTAAAATGCTTAGAAAAGGAAAACAGAAAGCGTGGAATAAACTCGCCGAAACGGAAAAGTGTCCCACGGGCGCGCCGTGATTCCGATCCGCGTGAAAATATTCACGGCCATAGAGGAGACCGTGGGACACCTTTTTGCAACCGAATATGTGTCTCGAATTTGCTCCCACGCGGCGCGCAAAATCGCGCAAGGAAAAATCGGACCAAAAATTAACCAATGCTCCAGCAGTATTAATGACCCTGATGTAAACAAGACAAACGTCTTTCTCTGGTCTGCATCCCCTTATACAATTGTGTGTGAATGAATGAATGAATGAAAACTTTATTAACAGATTGCAGAATGGGTACAGTACAGTACAGCTCAATACATACAATTGTTAAGGGGATGCAGACCAGAGAAAGACTTTCGTCTTGTTTACATCAGGGTCCCCCATTTTCAATTCATCGTAAATGTGTATTGAGCCGTACTGTATTGTACCCATTCTGCAATCTGTTAAATAAATAAAAATAACGTTTGACTGGCCGCCGAGCCATACTGTAGTGTACATGGTGACTGCTTGACTTTAAAAAAAAAATAAAAAAAAATAAAAAAAATTATTAATAAAAATATTGAATAATTTTTTTTTTAATAATTTTTTTTTGGCTTCCCCTGTTATTTTACCCACGCGACGCCACTGCTCTGGTGTAGTGGTTGTGGTATTCACTGACCTTTGGGAAGTATTTTGACATGTACATGGGCACCCCGGTCGTATAGTGTATCTTGTAGACTGAATGAATGAATGAAAACTTTATTTAACAGATTGCAGAATGGGTACAATACAGTACGGCTCAATACATACAATTGTTAAGGGGATGCAGACCTGAGAAAGACGTTTGTCTTGTTTCCATCAGGGTCCCCCATTTTCAATTCATATAGACATATATGACATACATGACATACAGATAGTCAGTACTGCTACATCTATACATTTATGACATACCAGATTTGCAAATACAGTACTGTTTGTGATACAGAAGGAGTCAAGAAAAGGGAGTATATACATTTGACGTAGAAACTGTACATTGGAGGTTGGGTGGGGGGGGTTGGGTACATTGGGATATTGACAACCATACTGGGTAATTTACATTGGAGGTGGTTGGGGGGGGGGGGGGGCGGGGGGCACACTGTATAAACAAGTAACACTGTACATTGAGGGGGGGGGGGGGAGACACTGTACAAACAAACACAATTGTACATTGAACTATTGACAAAACCATACTAGGTAAATGACTGTACATTGGAGGGGGTTGGAATGATTGGGTTAGGATATTTACAGGGGCCAGTGTTGAATTGCAGTCTCCCGTAGGTGTCCCTTGAGAGAGGTTTTGAAAGTGGGTAGTGATCCACATTCCTTTACAGCTTTGGGTAGGGCGTTCCACATTGATGTGGCATAATTGCGAAACGTGTTTAGTCCCTTATTTGAGCCGAATCTGGGTTTGACATGATTTGTGGAGCTCCCTCTGGTGTTGTGATCGTGGTATTCACTGACCTTTGGGAAGTATTTTGACATGTACATGGGTACCTTGGTCGTGTAGTGTATCTTGTAGACCAGGCCCATTGCAAGTTGTTGTACTCTGTCGTCTACTCTAAGCCATCCTAGGTTGTCGAAGTGGGCAGGGGTGAGGTGGGTTCTAGGAGTAAGGTCAAGCAGTAGTCTGACCAGTTTGTTTTGAGATGTTTGTAATTTTGTTTTTAGCGCCTTTGAGGTGCTTTGGTACCATGAGGTGCAAGCATAGTCGTAGTACCCCTGAATGAGTGCTCCTGCCAGAGTCTTCAGGGTGTTCTTGTTTACCAGAGAGGAGATCCGGTACATGAATCGAGTTCGTTGGTTGACTTTTTTTATTACATTGGATGCCATTTTGTCACAGGAGAGATTAGCCTCTAGGATGGACCCCAGGTAGGTAATTTCATCTTTCCTTGTGACAATATTGTCACCCACTGTAACTGAGAAGCCGTCGGTCTTGCTGAGTTTGTTATTTGAACCGAAGAGAATGGACTCTGTTTTGCCCATGTGTAATGATAGTTTGTTATCAGCGAGCCATATGCAGATTCTGCCTAGTTCCGAGCTGAGGGTTTTTTCAACCTGTAACTTGTTCTTGTCAGAGACCAGCAGGGCTGAGTCGTCCGCAAACAGGAACAAGTTGCAGTCACAAGCTGACGACATGTCATTTGCATAAATTAGGAACAGTAGCGGTCCTAGTATGCTTCCTTGTGGAACACCACAGCTCACTGTGAGGGGGGGGGATAGGGTACCGTTTACCTCCACCATCTGTTCCCTCCCCTCAAGGTAGGATTGCATCCAGCTCACTGATAGACTATCAAAACCAATTGCTTTTAGCTTGTCAATCAGAATGGAGTGATTGACCGTGTCAAAGGCCTTTTGTAGGTCCAGCATGACCATGCCGCAGTATTTGCCTGCGTCCACCTCTTGTTTGATGTGGTCATTCAAATAGAGAAGGCATGTGTCAGTGGAGTGGGATGTTCTGAAGCCAGATTGGAATTCGTAGATTAGATTTTTTTCCGCTAGGTACTTTTCGACCTGTTCGTAGACTATTTTTTCCATGACTTTCGAGATGGAGGTGAGAATAGAAACAGGGCGGTAGTTGCCTGGGTCTAATTTGCTGCCCTTTTTGTGCAGAGGGGTCACCCTCGCAATTTTGAAGTCCTTGGGGACGTGTCCCTGTTTTATGGAGAGGTTTATTATGTGTGTGATGATTGGTGTGATGGCGGCTGCTGAGTCTCTGAGGAATTTGGAGGGGATGTTGTCATGGCCAGTGGCCTTGTTAGGTTGGAGGGCGCTCAGTTTATTGAGTACCTCATCTGTTGTTACCGTTTCCAGCTTGAAGTCGTCCTTGCGGACCCCTAGGTTTTTGTAGAAAGCTACTATGTGTTCTACCCCATAAAGCCCTGAGTGGGAGGGTAGTTTGTTTACCAGTGTTGTGGCTATGTTTGTGAAGAAAATGTTTAAGTAATTGGCTACATCCAGCTTGTCTGTGATGAGCGTGTTGTCAGTTTTTATGTTTATGTTTGAGAATCTGGTTTTAAGTTTTTTACTGCATCCTAGTTGATTATTGAGTAATTTCCAAAGTTCACGTGGTTTGTTTTTGTTTTCCTCAGTTTTGTCATTGATGAAATTCTTTTTTGCAGTTTTGATCATGGAGTTTACGTCGTTTCTTAGTCTGTTTCTTTCTAGTTTGAGTTCAGTCACGTGGGCTTGGAGTTCACTGCTCGTGCTTTTAGTAAGCTTTGACTGACTTTTACGAAACTCAGAGCATTTTTTGTCTCTGGTTTTCATAGCGGCCAGTATTTCGGAGTGCATCCACGGCTCAGCGCGATTTTTTACCCTGGTGGTTCTTAGGGGGGCCATGTCGTTTAGTATTGCTGAGAATTTGGTTTTGAAACCAAGCCATGTTTCGTCAACCAGTGTACCATTGAGTTCATCTGACCAGTCCAGACTCTCCAGTTCAAGGTTGAAGGCCTCGCTAGAGTAGGTTTTGAGGTCTCTAGATGTGACTGTTTTGTGGCAGCCAGCCTTTTGTTTTAGTTTTTTTCGGGTACAGAATATCATATAATGATCACTTAACCCACATGCTATAACCCCTTTATTTGAGATCTTGGACTTGTCGGAGGTCAGAATGAGGTCAATGGTAGTCTGAGTTGATTCACATCAATGAATCAATGCTGGCCCATTGCTGCTCTATGTTGGACAAACAAAACGAAATTTGAAGGTGCGAATAGCAGAACACAAGGCAGCCATTAGGAACAACAATATGGATTATGCCATTGCAAGACACTATAAGGAGAGAGATCATGGATCCACAGCCTCTCTAAGGTTCATTGGAATCGAAAGAGTCACCCTACCACCTAGGGGCGGTAATATAGTAAAGCTTATCTTACAAAGGGAAGCGTACTGGATTTTTACTTTGAATTCTGTAGAACCCCATGGTCTAAATGAATCCCTCGAGCTGAATCCATTTTTGTAACCACTATCCGTTCTGTGTAACCTATATGGGTGTGGTTTTAAGTCTGTTTTAAACTGTTTATCAGGTCTAATGACCTATAGGTATTTGTCACTTCTCTCATATTGTTTTATTATATATAATTTTCAAAAATGAGTCTGTGTATGTATGTGGTCTCTAGGCATTTCTATACATAAAAGTGATATGTATCCTGCAAAATGATAAAATTAAATGTGATAATTGAGTAGCCAATGGGCTTGATGTGTTACGATTTGTCACTTCTCTCATATTGTATTATATATAATTTTCAAAAATGAGTGTATATATGTGGTCTCTATGCATCATTTTTATACATAAGAGTTATGCATTACATCCTGCAAAATGATCAAATTAAATGTGATAATTGAGTAGCCAATGGGCTTGATGTGTTACGATGTGGGGTGGAGTATGCTGTACATAATGATGATCATTGATGACACCTGCTGCATAGCACCTGAGGAAGCGATAGCGAAACGCGTTGTGCAACAATAAAAAAGCAAAAACCAGTCCTGTGGAGTGTGCGGTCCCTTCTTTCCCTTGAAGGTATTCTCCTTTTAGTTTATATATCTCTCTTGCGCTGACCTGCACCTCCAGTCGGGGTCCAACCAGATGTGCACGAGTCTTATTTAGTTTAAATATATATATATATATATATATATATATATATATATATATATATATATATATATATATATATATATATATATATATATATATATATATATATATATATATATTAAAGAGATGTTTTAAGTGAGTTAAGGTCTGGCAAAAGGCGAAAAAGACACGAAATTCAAATGAGTAGCTATACTGCAGAACTTAACTTGACCCATGCACTGACAAGGCTTCCCAGTAGGCACTGCTTTCTGTCACGTTACTGTAGCTATGTTGGTCTACTCTACTTTAAACAATATGTTCAAATTTATATTAGTGCATCGCTTACAGTTTTGTATTTACCAACAGGTACAACATAGTCATTTTGGAGGGATTGATGGCTTTTCACGCAAGGTAACCAGCACATACTCTTTGCTAAATGTATAGAATTTATAAAGATGTTGTCATTGCAATCCTCCAACCACATTGCCCAGTCATCCTACAACCTTGCCAATGATCCATCCTCCCTTTCTCAATCCTCGAACAGCCTCTTCATAGCTGTGCATCTCAAATTGTCTGTGCATCAGTCAGGGGGTACTTGTAATAACTGATTTATCTATTTTCCTAGATCATGTACCTTGGAGCTGCAGACAATAATCGGTCCAACACCCATCTGATTTTCTTCAACAAAGCTGTTGAGGATTTTGGATTTCCACTCAGGTGAAATCTCAGTATAGTCACACCATATTGTGTCTAGCCACAATCAGTAGCGGCTGGTACTATCGCAGCCTTGTGGGTCGCAGCCGGGGGTTCACGTTAGGTCACGTTGAAAATGTAATGCTCTGAGATGCTCTGGAGCAATCTCTCTCTCTGTCTCTCGGATCAATCCAATAAAATAATTAACACATGTATGTTGTCATTTTAAACAACTCACCATTCATTCATTATGCATCAGCTGCAGCTAAATTAATGTTATAGTTCACAACACAGCAGCGCGTTTTGAATCGCTAGCCTATTATCGTCTCGTCTCAGCAAGCACAGTCAATAATTTCCATAGCCGCATTTCTCGGAGACAGCTGTGTAGCGAGAGAGAGAGAGAGCGAGAGAGAGAGAGAGAGACTCACTGTTTAGTCGAAACGTCCAGGGCAGGAGGGCTTGATAAAGTGTATAATCCTCTGTTGATGTATTCCAGACCACTGTCCACTGTCCAGACTGCATCCGCCATATAGCTTGTTAGCCAAGTGTTAGCTGTTAGCAGTTAGCACCACACAACACAAGTACTTCATTTCTTTGTCCATTTCCGCGTCGAACAGACTGCAAACTACCTGGCGTTCTATCGCCATGCTCTAAGACAAACTCTAACCTTAACCAACTTTGAAAGAGTGCCTAAGCTTAACCGTCAAAAGAACTTGCAGTCACGCTCTAAGACAAATAGCTGCATCTCACAAGTCACAACAACACAACTATCTCTACCACCAAGCTAGAATTGGAACATAGAAAGTGGATTCGGCCAATCAGAGATCGTCTCCGCGAAATACTGCTACGGGAAAAAAAACTGACGTCGGCCAATCAGAGAGCGTCCCCGCGAAATGCGGCTACGGAAATTCTTGACGCTGCTGCCTAGACCGCTTCAAATCGTGCCCGGATTCCAACATAATAGTCATATTTCAACGCACAACGTGTTACGCACTGATTGGCTGCGACGGATACAGCGATCAAACAGTGACGCTCACTCAGAGCGCTATTGCGTCTAGCCCGGGCCGAGAAATACAAAAAAATAAAAAAAATAAAAAAAAGTGAGTCACTTCCTGTTCAGGAAAAAGAGCATTTTTTATTTTATATATTAACGTTATATTGTGCATTGGAAACACAAACATACTTAAAATTAGTAAATATTATTAATTTTAAACATGTTTATATTATTTATATTATTTATTTATTTATTTATTTACACTGGCCACAATCAGTGATAAGAAAAATTCTATTGTGCCTCACAAGATGACTATTGGGAAGAAAACAATGTCATGGGGGCAGTTTCAGAAATCACTGCATATATTTATGTTCATGCAGGTTCTCTTACTTTTCCTGTTATCTCTATACCAAAAAGTGTATCCTACACAATCATGTTCAATGTTTATGGAATCCAAACAATGTGTAGCCAGTGAAAAATCATAGCATCAATCAAGCTTCATTTATGCTTGGCCGCTCAACCTTTGAAAGAGTCTTAGAAATTAGTCCATGGGTACACTGTCTTTGGAAAAGTTATTCCCTCCATCTCATCTTAAATCATGGTTTGGGCATATAATTAAATGCATGTCTTGTCTATTGATGTAAACAATTTGATGGTTTCCACACTTTACCATAGACGTTTTTAAATAAAGTTAACATTGATTACTTTAACAGTTAACAAATAAAGCACAATATGGATAGTTAAATAAATTATATTTAAATTATCAAAAATGTGTTTTATTATTTTGTAGAGTGCGAGCAGACCATGGGGGTGAGAATGTTGGAGTGGCACGCCTGATGTTGTCAGTGCGTGGCCCAGAGCATGGCAGCTTCATTGCAGGCAAAAGTGTGCACAACCAAAGGCAAGTCATTTGGAGCTTAAATAGAAGGTTTATATTAAAGCTTGGTGTGTAGTTTGATGAGAGAGATGAGATAAATTGAATGAATGAATGAAAAGTGTATTTTTTTAATTGAAGTATGATGGTAGGAAGATCATTGTTGTTTGAAAATTCAACAGAATTGAGAGGCTCTGGCGTGATGTATGGGCGGGAGTAACCAACATGTTCTACTACATCCTGCACACTTTGGAAGAGCAGGACCAGCTGGATATCAGCAGCAGTGTCGACCTCTTCTGCTGCCACTTTCTTTGTGTTCCTGCCCCGTTTGCAAGCAAACCTGGACTTCTTCAGGGAGGGATGGGACGACCACCCCTTGAGGACCGAACAAAACCTGACTCCGAATCAGCGGGTCAAATGCAAAATCCCATTGTGGATCCAGAGGTATTGCATGAATTTATTTCAAAGACATGAATTTTGTATTATATTTAATAAGGATTATAATTTGTAACCACTTTATAAATGAGTTCTTCCAAGAGTTTGGATGGAGATGTGTCAGGAAGCTTTGTCTCAATGTTGTCTGTAAAGGGGTTCTTTATCCAGAGTAACTTGGTGATCCTTTTAGAATCCACAATCGTAAAAACGATCCACACACACACCACTCAATCTGTATTTCATAAATCATAAAAACATGCATCCTACCTCACCATTTTTATACCAGATGTACATACTATACTGTAAATAGAGGTATACTGAACAATTGTTGTTTACACTTGTTTTACTTGACTCTTGACTTTCTATTTATCTGTTATTGTCTAGCACACTCTCAGGAGCAGAACAGAAAGAAACATTTCATGCAAGGTATTCTGTCTGTATGACAAATAATAAACGAACTTGAACTTGAACTTTTCTGTGTTTTATTAAATAATGATTTTCAGGGCGCCAGGGTGGTGCACCATGTAACTGCTGCAGTGCAATGTGGCCGTCCTGACCTTTGCTGAATTTCTTCCCCCATATCTCTCTCCCATCCTTCCTCTCTGCCGGACTTGTCCAATAAACAAATGAAAAAGCTACCAAAGACATATTAAAGACTATTTTAAAAAGAATGATTTTCAGTTTTGAGAAATTGTCAAACTTATCCAAATATGGTATTTTTAGGGAAAACTGCAGCTGCAACAGATAGCACTTTAGTGATCATTTTCTGTATTCAAATTCAAATTCCCTCGATTTGATGTAGCCCCCACAGCATAGAAGAGGACGCTGGCCACTACAGACTGGTAGAATGACTGCAGCAGTCTATTGCAAACATTGAAGGACCGGAGTCTCCTCAGGAAGAACAGTCTGCTCTGTCCCTTCCTGTAGAGGGCCTCTGTGTTGTGCGACCAGTCCAGTTTATTGTTCAGGTGTACCCCAAGGAACTTATATGACCACCTCATCCTAAAACCCTATACTCTTGCCAATCTAAAGGCAGAGAGGAGGATGAGAAGGAAGCTGGCTGCTATCCTGGAGAATCCCTCCCACCCCCTCTATGACGAGCTAGTCAAGATGAGAAGCCCCCCCCCTCCCCACACTCACCGCCTCGGCCAGTCCTTCATACCAGCGGCCATCAGACTCCACAACAGTGGGCAGGGACTGCTACCAGACCTCCAACTAGGAACCTATAGCACCTCATGTGAATACTGTATACTTTATCAGATCATTTAGCATTTATAGATTATATATTAGATTAGATTTACACCAAAACATCAAAAAACACTTTACAATTATTATATACTGTATGTATTTCTTAGATAATAAAGCTGCAGTGAGTGTTCATCAACTCATCTGGGATAAATGGGGACACTGCTCCATAAGCAATAAGTTAAAGCTAATTACCTTAGCATATTTGACATGTACAGTAACTGACTTATGTTTAATCAATACAAATATAACTAATAAACGATGGGATTAGAAACTACAAGGCTAAATTAATTCAGAATGCAGTTGTTTGTTGAAATGTGGTGGCCGGACAAGATTTTTGTAATAATTTCTGTATCAAATATGAAAGAAATAATAATACCCACAAACAGATATTCATCATAAACCCATTCAAGTTAATTTTCAGAGGGAATTGTTTTATTACTATCACTATAATTATCATAACTTTTGAACAATAAATTATATTTCTAATCTGTCAGCTGTTCTATATTGCCCACATAATTGTCTATATCCCTTACCATCTAAGTTTCCTGCTAGCTTGTCAGTAAAGTGGTTGAAAATGCAGTTTGTTGAAATGTGGTGGCCCCGGACAAGATTTTTGTAATAATTTCTGTATCAAATATGAAAGATATTAATAATAATAATCATGATAATCATACAGATATTTTATATCATTTGAAAGCCCTATTTGTTATCTTCAAAATGGTACTATATATACTTTGAGCATTCATTTTCATAATGAAATGTTGATGCCTAATGATGGCTAAAGATAATGTGCGATTTTGGCCACTGGTAGCGCTCATGAGCCAGAGACACCTCGGGCCGTGTTCGGTAGCGCCGAAGAAGAAGAAGCTTCACACACGAATCCCCGCCGGGGAAAACAGTGGAATATTTGTCTCAAAATTCTGTCCGTAACTTTTAGAATTCCGTACGTAAATATAAACAAATCAAGCGTGTTTTTATGATTTATGAAACACAAATTGAGAGGTGTGTTTGTGTGGATCGTTTTTACGATTGTGGATTCTACTTCTGCGTTTGTTTATTTTTGATGGACCTCTAAGAAGAAGAAGCGTCACACATGAATCCCCACAGGGAAAACAGCGAAATATTTGTCTCAAAATATCGTATGTAACTCCAAGTTGATCAAGTGTGTCCTTAGAATTCCGTACGTAAATCTAAGCAGATCAAGCTGTTTTTAGAATTCCGTACGTAAATATAAACAAATCAAGCGTGTTTTTATGATTTATGAAACACAAATTGAGAGGTGTGTTTGTGTGGATCGTTTTTATGATTGTGGATTCTGAGGTGTGTGTGTGTGTGGATAGTTTTTACGATTGTGGATTCTACTTTACGATTGTGGATTCTACTTTTGCGTTTGTTTATTTTTGATAGAAATCTACCCCCATAAGAGAGAGGTGCACACTGTCATAGAGAGATATGAGAGTTGTGTGAGAGAGAGAGAGAGAGAGAGAGAGAGGTGTACACTGTCATAGAGAGATATGAGAGTTGTGTGTGAGAGAGAGAGGTGCACACTGTCATAGAGAGATATGAGAGTTGTGTGTGAGAGAGAGAGAGAGGTGCACACTGTCATAGAGAGATATGAGAGTTGTGTGAGAGAGAGAGAGAGAGAGAGAGAGAGAGAGGTGTACACTGTCATAGAGAGATATGAGAGAGAGAGAGGTGCACATTGTCATAGAGAGATATGAGAGAGAGAGAGAGAGAGGTGTACACTGTCATAGAGAGATATGAGAGTTGTGTGTGAGAGAGAGAGAGGTGTACACTGTCATAGAGAGATATGAGAGTTGTGTGTCAGAGAGAGAGAGAGAGGTGTACACTGTCATAAAGAGATATGAGAGTTGTGTGAGAGAGAGAGAAGTGTACACTGTCATAGAGAGATATGAGAGTTGTGTGAGAGAGAGAGAGAGGTCTATTTGACCCTAAACAGAGAGTACACGGTGGCAGAATACCTGACTACTGTGAATGATATAAAATTAAGAAAGACATTGACACGGTACAGACTGAGTGGACATAGTCTAGCCATAGAAACAGGCCGTCACAGGCAGAACTGGCTGCCCAGAGAGGCCAGGCTGTGTTCACTTTGTCATCAGGGGGATGTTGAGACAGAACCTCACTTCCTACCAGGGGCGTATCTAGACCCAGCACTTCAGTAGGGCACAGAAGGGCACCAACAACTACGAAGCGGGAGCGCGTAGCGCGACCGCGAAAAAAATTTGGCCGGTTTTGGCCGGTTTGTGGGCGAAAATGGGTGGATTTTGTAACTATTTTTTTTTAACTTTATTTCGGTTTTAGGGTTAGGTTAGGGTTATGTTATTTAATTATTTTGGGGAGCCAGCCCCCCAAACTCCTGAAATGCATAGAAATCTATGAAATAAATAAAACAATCTGACATTTATATTAAAAAGAGCTAGCCACCCAAACCCCTAAAATACATAGAAATCTATGCATTTTGGAACAGTTACTATATATATAGTCAATAAAGCATTTAGTCATACTTAAAGTTTAAAGTGCTTTACTTGCATTGAACATTGCATTGAACATTGAACATTGAGGAGACATCATTAGAAAGCACAATGTATGTTTCCATAGTTACGCAGATGACACACAATTGTACATCTCCGCTGAACCAAATGATCACACAGCTATAAACTCCATTTCCGCCTGTCTCTTAGCAATAAACAAATGGATGACGAACAACTTCCTAAAATTAAATGAGGGCAAAACTGAAATCCTACTAGTCGGTCCTATAACAAAAAGAGAAATGTTACAGAGCAATATGGGGCAACTTACTCCTTGGATCAAACCCGAAGTTACAAGTAAGTAACCTACACTGGCTTCTGGTAAAAAAATAGAATTGATTTCAAGGTCCTCCTCCTTATATACAAAGTATAAACATTGTGATCATCTACTACTGGTCTATTGAAGGTTCCAAGCCACAGTCTAAAGAAAATCAGGGATGCAGCCTTTGCTAACTATGCACCAAAGTTATGGAACACACTACCTATGGACATTAGGGAAGCTAGATCTCTTAATATTTTCAGAAATAAGCTAAAAACGTACCTCTTCACCATAGCCTTCTAATACACCCCGCTGTTGATTGTACTGTAGCACTATTTTACTCTGGCCATTCTATTGCATAATTTTACTATCTATTCTACTATTCTATTATTGCACTGTATTATTGGTGTGCAAACCAGTCAACTTACAAAAAAGAGCCTGTTGGAGGATTTCAACAAGATAAATGCAGTGCAAAATATTTCACTATAATATTTCAAAGCGAAGTAAAAAATATTATAATAATTATTTGATCATGTTAAATGATCATTTGATCATGTTAAAAAAGGGAAAATAAAAAACATTGGTAAAAAAAAAAAAAAAAAAAAAAAAAAAAAATTTCATCACTAGGGCACAGATGATCATCACTAGGGCACGTGCCCTAGTGATAGTGGTCTAAATACGCCGATGCTTCCTACTATACTGTGAAAAATACAAGGATTTAAGAGAAGTTTTCTTTTATAAAATAAATAAAATTGATCCACAGTTTATCCATCTCCCTGATAATCAAAAGCTGTTATATATATGTGGGGAGAAAAGTCAGTGTACAGTATTAGCTGCAAAATATGTAGATGGTTGTCATACAATAAGAGAACAAGCCCTGTAAATACATGTATCTGGGTGGCCACATCTGTAAAATGACTACCCGATGGAATGTTTATTTTGTAATTTAATATGTTTCTGTTGATTGTTTTACTTATTGCTAATATTATGGTATGTTTTATTGCTTAATAATATATATGTTATTGTTTGTATGTTGGACTTGCTTTGGCAATAAGTATGTTGATATTTCATGCCAATAAAGCCTATTTGAATTGAATTGAATTGAATTGAGAGGTGCACACTGTCATAGAGAGATATGAGAGTTGTGTGAGAGAGAGAGAGAGGTGCACACTGTCATAGAGAGATATGAGAGTTGTGTGTGAGAGAGAGAGAGAGGTGCACACTGTCATAGAGAGATATGAGAGTTGTGTGTGAGAGAGAGAGAGGTGCACACTGTCATAGAGAGATATGAGAGTTGTGTGAGAGAGAGAGAGAGGTGCACACTGTCATAGAGAGATATGATAATTGTGTGTCGGAGAGAAATGAGAGTTGTGTGTAAGAGAGAGAGAGAGATGAGAGTTGTGTGTGTGTGTGTGTGTGTGTGTGTGTGTGTGTGTGTGTGTGTGTGTGTGTGTGTGAGAGAGAGAGAGAGAGAGAGAGAGAGAGAGAGAGTTCAGTTCAGTTCAGTTCAGAGTTTTTATTTGCCACATGGAATAATACAATCATAGTTTCTTCATTAAAAAAAATCATAAATAGTCATTCCATGGACAAAAGGAGCAGGAAGAAGAATACATCTTATAGTTATCTTATCTTATAGAGAGAGAGAGAGAGAGAGAGAGAGAGAGAGAGAGAGAGAGAGAGAGAGAGAGAGAGAGAGAGAGAGAGAGAGAGAGAGAGAGTGAGAGTTGTGTGAGAGAGAAATGAGAGTTGTGTGTGAGAGAGAGATGAGAGTTGTGTGTGAGAGAGATGAGAGTTGTGTGTGAGAGAGAGAGAGAGAGAGAGAGAGAGATGAGAGTTGTGTGAGAGAGAGAGTTGTGTGTGTGTGAGAGAGAGAGAGAGGTGCACACTGTCATAGAGAGATATGAGAGTTGTGAGAGAGAGAAATGAGAGTTGTGTGTGAGAGAGAGATGAGAGTTGTGTGTGAGAGAGAGATGAGAGTTGTGTGTGAGAGAGAGAGAGATGAGAGTTGTGTGTGAGAGAGAGAGAGATGAGAGTTGTGTGTGTGTAAGAGAGAGAGAGATGAGAGTTGTGTGAGAGAGATGAGAGTTGTGTGTGTGTGTAACTGTGGCCATTATATGGTTTCATCATTTATGTTATTTCAGTTTAAGTGTAATATTTGAGAATGTATTTATGTTTCATTTCTTATTTTCTTTATTATTTAATTTGCTACAATTTATAATATATTCATTTTGACGTCTGGTCATATGTGGTGTCCCGTTAGGCTGCTGTTGTGTTGTTACATTTGGGTCTGATTAAGACACCTGCGAGCAAGCGGCAGGGATGTTGGGAGACTGGGACTCATTAAAACACCTGCGAGCAAGCAGCAGGACAGAGACGAGTTGTACAGGCTCTCTAGATTCGAAGAGTGTACGACTATGTGTAGTGTACCACTAAGACTGTTACCAAGAACAGAAGAACAAGACCCCTTTGTTATGTAGCATGCAGCCAACGAGGTAATTAATGTTTGTTTGTATTTTGCTTTTCTGATGTATTGTTTTCATATCGTGTATATTATTGTTTGTGTTGACCTGACGCAACGTATATGTTTCTGTTTAAGTTTTCACAGTGGATTGGAGGACCAAGCCTTGAATAAACCCGTTGAAAGGAAACCACTTGTGTCTGCAGTGCTTGAAGGAGTTACAGTGTGTGTGAGAGAGAGAGAGAGAGAGAGAGAGAGAGAGAGAGAGAGAGAGAGAGAGAGAGAGAGAGAGAGAGAGAGAGAGAGAGAGAGAGAGAGAGAGAGAGAGAGAGAGAGGTGCACACTGTAGTTATTCTACAATGTTAAATGTCTCTTCTGGCGTGCCCCAGGGCAGTGGCGTCGCGTGGGTAAAATAACAGGGGAAGCCAAACAGATTGCAGAATGGGTACAATACAGTACGGCTCAATACACACAATTGTATAAGGGGATGCAGACCAGAGGTCCTATAAGGAGGTCCTTTGTCCCCACAGCCATCAGACTGTACAACAGCGTATTATAGTTACACCTGTTTTTACACCTGTTTTTACACCTGTTTTTACATCTGTTTTTACACCTGTTTTTATACACCTGCTTTTATCTAATCACGCTACTATTTTAATTTTAATTTTAATATTGATGGGTATGATTTAATTGAATTTTATCATGTACTTATTTTAATTCATGATGCAGACATAACGTGTAACTACTGTATGGGAATGGTCAATGTCTGTATACTATGTGAGCTGCGAGATACCCTGAATTTCCCCAAGGGGATTAATAAAGTATCTATCTATCTATCTATCTATCTATCTATCTATCTATCTATCTATCTAGAGAAAGACGTTTGTCTTGTTTACATCAGGGTCCCCCATTTTCAATTCATAGTGACATTTATGACATACAAGACATCATGACATCAAATATACAGTACTGTTACCCCTAGATCCTGACAGAGTATATACATATGATGGGGAGGGGACTGTACATTAGGAGGGGGTGGGTGGGTGGGAGAGAAATATACATACGGCCGGTGTTGTTTTCGAGGAGGGAGTAGGATTCCGCAGAACACCGGGAGAGAATATGACTGTCTATTAGACAAACGTGACAAGACAAACGTATTTCTCTGGTCTGCATCCCCTTAACAATTGTGTGTATTGAGCCGTACTGTATTGTACCCATTCTGCAATCTGTTAAATAAAGTTTTCATTAATTCATTCATTCATTCATTCACGTGTCTGTTGCGCCGCGCGCCCAGCCATCAGAGCGCTCCTACTGTAAAATGCGGAAGCAGTCATTTCAGCCTCAGTTTTACTCGTTTATAAAAATGATTTAAAATGTTTATTAGCAACGCCAAGCTTTCAAACCCCGCCGCATCTGTGTGTGAAACCCTAATGGAACGCTGGGTACATTTGACATTTATATCCGATATATTTTGGACCCACCGCTAGCTTTTAAGCAGTGCTTGATGGTGCACATTAACCTGGCTACTACGGAGGAATAAGTTACTGCGTATTCCAGCCCCTGGCTTGCATTGCAGTCATGAAAGGGTATACAAGCTTGCCTGATAACGTTAGTTAGTCCTTAGTCAGGCTGCTCAGTTCTTACCTGGTCAATAATGTGGTCCTCCTCTTGCCAGATAGATTTGTTAAATCATAATATCCACAGTGGTGTGCTCTGCTGGTCCTCAGTACTGTACTGGGATGTCACGTTAGGTAGTCAGGTGGAAACGTGAACTTCTGAGTGCCCCGCCTCCAGGTGGAAAATATGCTGAACGTCTTCCTCCCAGCTCCGTTTTAAACTTTTAGGGTGTGGCACAGTGGCAGTCAGCTCGAATCTGATTGGCTAGGATCGGATTTGGAGTTTGGACTCACTCTATAATGCTGGAAGCCTGGAGAAAGAGACCTACCCACTGCCTCTCTCCTATACTAGCTGCAGTAGTGAGCACAGTCTGACAGTGTGTTAGAGGGAGTAAGAAGGAGAAGAGGGAGACATTAAAAAAAAAAAAAAAAAAAACACAGATGCACAGATGAAAAAGAATGTAAACTATATTAAAAAAAATTATATTTAATTTTTTTTTTTTTTTTCATATTTCATAATTTGATATGAATTTATAGGGAGGCATGGCTTCCGTTGGCTTCCACAAGGATTCGCCACTGCCCCAGGGCTCTGTTTGGGTCCAATTTTGTTTAGTATTTATGTGGATGCACTTGGCAGAAACGTCCTTGATGTTAAATTCCATTTCTATGCTGACGATACTGTCATTTACTGTTGTGGTTCCACCCTTGCTGAGGCCCTTGGCTACTTACCCTTTAACCTTGTGGAACGTCAGCTTATAGACTTTAAACTTGTTTTAAATGTTTAAATGTAAAACCAAACTAATGCATTTTTCTAATGGCAGGAAGACACCTGCGCCCCCTCCCAGTGTGTTCTCCTTACAAGGAAACACGATAGATTTAGTGCCTTGTTACAAGTACCTGGGTGTTTTGATCGATGATCGGCTTTCTTGTAGACCTCAGATAGAGTAGAACCTGATCAAAAAGTTTAAGCTGAAATTGGGTTTCTTTTATCGCCACAGGACATGCTTTACATTTGCTGCCAGGAAGAAGTTACAGTAGTTGCAACCACCTTTCTTCCTGTATTGGATTATGGCGACCTTCTTTATATGCACGCCCCTGCAAAATGTGTGCAATCTCTGGACTCTGTGTATCACAGTGCCCTGAGGTTCGTCACTCATCACCACTGTACCTTATATGGCAGAGTTGAGTGGCCCTCATTGGCTGCACGTCGTCTCTCACACCGGCACACTTTTATATATAAAGCCATTTTAGGTCTACTCCCCCAATATTTATGTGGTTATATTTTAAGAACCCAGCGTACTTACTCCTTACGTTCCAACGACTGTTATCGGCAGGGGTGCATTGCTCATGGGACGGAGTTGCACGCAGAGCAACCGGCTCTGTGAGCAGAAGCACATGCACACAGGAATGCACTGCACTCGACTGTTGCGCCAACTCGCCAAGTACCCACCTGGGCTACTTTGCATAACAATAGCGCACGTCGTCAGGTGTGTTCGAATACGTTCTCAGATACATTCACACAAAACTTGTCAATGAAATGTGTTACATTCCATTCCTAGAGGCAATTAGGCACTGTCTTTGGTCTGTGCGCACGCGAGGGAACATTTATGCGCATGCGCGGGAGCGCGCATGCACATGCCGTCATTAAAACACAGTGCAACCAGCTTTGAAATCACCTGGTTATCGGCTACATATCCCCAAAGTTTTCACTGAATTCGGCAAGCACTCCTTCATGCACTTTGGACCCGCTGCCTGGAATTCACTACAGAGCACTCTGGACCTGAAGGAGCTCATTTATCTTAGAACATTTAAAAACCTTGTGAGTAACTTGGAATCAGCCTCATATCGTTCTTGCTCCTGCTTTTTATGAAAAGGCCCATTATTTAACTCTATTGCTCTGACCAGATTGTATTTTGTCTATCTGTTGTCTATCTGATTTGGTATTGTTTTATTGTGTAATTTTGCATTGTCTGTTTTAAGAGCAAATTTCATCGTAGCTCCATTTACAACCTTTTTGATTTGTTTGGCATTCACGAACGGTGCCTTCTCGGGGATTCGCTCGTAGCTAAGAGCAGGATTTACGAGCATGGAAGAGCAGTCGTAAGTCGGACAGAACACTGGTGTGCGCCGTGTTCTTAACACTTTGATTGCCCAACCCGAGTTTTCTCGGGTCAAGTCAAGTCAAGAGTTTTAATTGTCACGGCATACAGGTATACAATGAAATGCGGGTGGTCTTGCCCGCAACGATGTGCAATACAGTGGTACAACATATAATAGAATCAAAAAATTAAAAAACAACATTGTGCAGTAAACAGGTAACAGGTAACATGGAGTGACATCTCGGTATCTGTACATAGTTATTTACAGAGCATATGGGACATGCTAGTTAGCTTTGGTAGTGCAGTACACTGTTCCTGTTATTCTAATTTAAAGTGTCCTTTCCTTTGGCCATAAGTGTGCGTGTGTGCGACATGAGTGTGTGCCCGCTCATGTTAAAGTGTTAAGTGGCTGCTCGTGTGTGAGCGTGCACAGCGTGCGTGTCGTGTGTGTGTTCATGTGTGCTTGTGTGTGGATAGTTCAATGTTCTGAGCACTCAATGTTCATTGTTCATGGCTCTGATGGCCTGGGGGAAGAAGCTGAGCCTAAGCCGCTCTGTCCTAGTAGCTGGGGTTCGCAGGCGTCTGCCTGACCTCAGCAGCTGAAACAGGCTGTTATTGGGGTGGTGAGGGTCTTTCATTATCCTGCAGGCTCTGGATTTGCACCTCTTGTTGTATAGAACCTGCAGGGGGGGTAGTGCAATACCCGTGGTACGCTCGGGTTTACCCCCTGCGGGTTGAATGCCCACTCACGAGAATTCTCCTATTTTCTCGTTATTTTCTTTTATTAGCGATCTGAAATCATATTTCTTTTTTTTTAAACTTAAATTTTTATTTTCATTTTTTCAACAACATACATAGACAACATTCATAGACAATACACAGTACATAAATTAAAACAAATAGACAAAAAATGGGTAAAGAAAAAGTGTGACATGGGTCCTTCGGTCCCTTCTACATTTGCATTATTTATTTACATTTTTATTCATTTCCTTGTATCCTTTTCAAACCTCTGTGATGTCGTTACTTCCCCTCCTGTATTCTTCCCATTTTCCCCATTTCCATTCAAACTTTTCTTCTTGCAGCCTCAGCAGATGTGTGATTCTCTCCATTTCCTGTATCCCCTCTACCAACTCTATCCATTGATCCTTTGTCGGCACTTCTACCTTGTACCACAGTTTAGTTAAAGCTTTCTTGGCTGCCACTATCAATATCTTAATCAAATATTTGTCTTCCCCTTGGATTCCTTCCTGTGACAGATTCCCCAAATACAACACTTGGCCTCCCTGGGGTATTTCGTATCCTATTATTTCATTTATTATCCCTCCTATCTCTTCCCAGTAGTGCCTTATCTTCTGACATCCCCAGAATATGTGTGTATGGTTCGCCCCTTCCTGTCCACACTCCCTCCAACATGTTTTCTTTGCTGGTGTGTAATTGCCCTGTATTTCTGGTGTTATAAAGTATCTAATTATATTTTTCCACCCAAACTCCCTCCATATCCTTGATCCTGTGGTTGTTTGTTGTGTCTTACATGTGTCATACCATTCCTCCTCTGTTATCTCTATTTCCAACTCTCTTTCCCACTTTTCTTTCACATACAATGTTGTATTTCCCTTACTGTCCATTATTGCCTGATATAGTGCTGATATCACCCTCCCCTTCCGTCCTTCGTATGACTTTACCATTATCTTAATTACCCCATTCTGTTCTTTGTCTCTATCTTGCTTTATTTCTTTGTTATAGTAGTCCCTAATCTGTAAATATCTAAAGTGGTCCCTATTCTCTAGTCCGTATCTTTCTTTCAATTTTTGTAGAGTCTGCATCTCCCCTCCTTCCGTCATCGTGCACATTGCTGTTATACCCCCCCGTTCCCACCTCTTGAACCCATGATCTTCTATCCCTGGTCTGAATTTGTTGTTGTGTGCTATCCATCTCAGTATCTTAGATTCTTTTTCTAGCTTGTATTTCTTTACTATTGTGTTCCATATGTTTATAGTGAATCTGGTAATTGGATCTAGTAGTTGTTCCTGTCTTCTGAACAGCTCCCTATCTCCTATCAGTGTCTGCACTTTGAATCCCTCTCTTTTGGTTTCTATATCTTCCATTTGGCCTCATAGTTCACATTGCACCAGCATGCTACTGTTCTAAGCTGTGCTGCATAGTAATAGCTTTCTAAACTGGGTACTGCCATACCTCCTTTCTCCTTTGGTAATTGTAGCGTCACATATATGATCCTTGGCCTTTTCCCCCCCCAAATGAATCTTGATATCTGTCTATCCCATTCCCTAAATTGCTTTTGTGGTATTAATATAGGTAGGGATTGAAATAGGTATAGTAACCTTGGTAATATGTTCATCTTAATGATTTCGATCCTTGAACTGAAATCTAGGGGCATCACTGTCCATCTTTCTAGATCTCTCTTGATTTTCTGATTTATCTGTGTATAGTTTGCATCGTATAGCCCCTCCCCCCCTCTTGTGATGTTCACCCCTAGGTACTTGATCCTGTCCATGTCCCATTTGATTTTGTATTTTTCTTTGATCTCTATCGTTGGTGTGTAGTTCAGTGCTAATGTCTGTGTCTTTGTCACATTAAGTCTATACCCTGAGTAATATCCATATTCTGTCAGCAGATCCATCAGTGTCGGGAAGCTTATGTCTGGTTGTCTCATATATACTATCACGTCATCTGCGAATAATCCCAATTTATGTTCCGTCCCCCTTATCTCCACCCCTTTGATGTCTTTGGTCTGTCTAATTAGTTGGGCCAGTGGTTCGATGAATACATCGAAGAGCGTCTGCGAAAGACAACAACCCTGTCTGGTAGCTCTCTCTAGTTTAATCCGGTCCGTCAGACTACCATTCACCTTAATCCTAGCCGTCGGTTCTTGATATAATGCCCTAATTGTTTTCATAGCGTTTTTGTCTAATCCAAATCTCTCTAATACTTTATATAGAAATAACCAGCTTACACTATCGAAGGCTTTTTCTGCATCTAGGCTAACTAATACTGCACTTCCTCCTTCCTTTTGTATCTCCTCTACTATCTGCACTGTCTTCCTTATGTTATCCTGTGTCTGCCTTCCTTTAATGAATCCAGTCTGGTCTTCGTCTATTATATCTGTCATAAATGTCTCAAATCTTTTGGATATTATTGATGTATACATCTTGTAATCTACATTAAGTATGGACACAGGTCTGAAACTACTACACAGTTCTCTATCTTTCCCTTCTTTTGGAATTGTAGTAATTATGGCCTCTTTCCATGAAGGTGGCATTGTGCCTTTTTCCATTGTGTGTCTGAATGCTGCTTCTAACATGGGGCTCAGTTCCTGCCTAAATGTCTTGTAGAATTCCGAGGGGAATCCGTCGCTACCCGGTGACTTACTACTCTTTGCCCTACTGATCGCATTCCCCACTTCTTGTTCTGTGATTCCTGCATTTAATATTCCATTCTGTTCCTTCCCTATTGATGGTAAATCCAATTTTTCTAAAAATGTTTCTATCTCCTCCTCCCCTGCCGCTATCGGTTGTGTGTATAGTTTCCTATAATATTCTTCAAATGCCTTCTCTATTTCCGCTGGTTCTCTCAGTATTTTGTTTGTGTTTGTGTCCCTTATTGTATGTATTGTGTTTATTTTTTGTTGCGTCCTAATTCGTCTAGCTAACAGTCTGGTCGCCCTCGGTCCCCCTTCATAGTATGTCTGTTTCATGTATCTAGCTTTCTTCTCTATTTCTGACAGCAGCTCCCTGTTTATCTGTCCTCTAACTTCCATAACCTCTCTAAGTGTCTCCTGGTTCTTTGAGCTTTGGTGTTCTTTCTCTAATTCTTTCAGCTTCTTTATCAAGTTCTGGTATGTCCCTATTCTAGCCTTCTTGAGTAATGCCGTCTTTGCTATCAATTTTCCCCGTATTACTACCTTTAGTGCATCCCATAAAATGTTTGGATCTACCTCCCCATTATCGTTCTCTTCTCTATATCTAATTATGTCTTCCTTCACCTGGTTAACCAAACCTTTGTTGTTCAATAGTCCTACATTCAGTCTCCAAACTGTATTCCTCCGTCTACTTTTAAGATTTACTGTCAGATATATTGCGCTATGATCTGAAATATCCATCACTCCTATCCTGCATTCTTCCACCCGATATCTGTCCCCTGTTGTCATGAGAAAATAGTCTATCCTTGAATATGTTGTGTGCGGGTGTGAATAGTGCGTATATTCTCTATCTAGCGTGTTCATTGCTCTCCATATGTCTATGATTCCTAATTCTGCCATATGTATATTCATATATTTGCTAATGTTTGTCCTCCATTTCTTTGTGCTAGTCGTGTCTATGTCATAATTCAGTACCACATTGAAATCACCTGTACAGATCAGGACCCCCTCCCCTTCCAACGCTATAATATCAAAGATCGTTTCAAATAGATATTTCTCACTGTCCGGTGGAGCATATACATTTATTAGTGTTACCATTTGACCTTCCATTTTCCCCTTGACCAACACATACCTTCCCTCCTTGTCCCTTATTTCCTTGATCATCTAAAATTTCACTGTGTTCTTAATTAGTATAGCCACTCCTCTTCTAAGGTTCTGTTTAAAAGAACTATAGAACAGGTTTTCATACCCGAATCTCTTCAGCTTTTCATGTTCTTGTGATATAAGATGTGTTTCTTGCAAGAAAATGACCTGCGCCTCTTCCTTTTTAAGTTTCGTCATCACCTTACTCCTCTTTATCGGGTTATTCATACCATTCACATTTAACGACATCATCTTTACACCCTTAACTTGTGTCATATTTCTTTTCCAATTGTTCTCCCGTTCTACCCATGTCACATAAAATAATATTTGTGGTTGTAGCCTCTGCTATCTCCTTCTGACTTACATACATATTTACATAATAAACATCAACATCAACATCAAAATTCACTCTTTGAACTTCCATGGCATTTGAGGGTCCTATTCTTTCCCCTCTTTTCCCCGCTGGTGGGTGGGGAGTAGTGGCTCTCCTAGTGAGAGGGCCCCCCCTAGTGGCTACCTTGAGCGCACTATATATGTCCAGCTCTGTGTGTGGTCTGACCGAGCTCCCAGTCAAAAAGCTCAGTTTTAGTCACTTTCATGTTTCCGTCTAACTGTGTTATGCGACATGTGTTTTCCTGAGTCCCTTTAATGTCCGTCTCCATATATCTCTTGAATGCACATGTCCCCCCCTTTTTTTTTATCACTTTCGGTTTAATTATCCCCCATGTATTTTGTCATACTCTTCCTGCTCAACAAGTCTCTTTCATGTTTTCACTCTCTTGCATTATGTGCGTCATACGTATATCAGTCCAATGTGCTTCGAATCTCTATGCCTTCCTTTCTAAATTTTGGTCTACCTATAAATATCTCATGTACATTACTATCTTCTCACTATATATTTTGTGTGTGTGCATTGTACTCATCCACCCTTTGATCACCGTCTCGTCTCCTCTCCGCCCCCTTTCTCCGTGTCCTTGCGTCCTTCTTCTCAGTTGATCTGCTTTGAATCAATTCAGATCCCCTTCACCTTCCCGTTCTCCTCGTCTCCTCCTCGTCCCCCGCCGACCCTGGTCCATCTCCTCGCCTTCTCCAACCTCTGCAGCAGCGTAGGTCTCTCGTCTCCTCCTCCCGGCACCTTCCATCCTCTCTGGTTCATGTCCCTCGCCGCCTCCCGCACGTCTCCGTACACCTTTGCGCCTTCCTTCCAATGAACCTTCAGCGTGGTCATTGGTGATTGAAATCTGATTCCGCCTTCCTTCAGAGATTTTTTTATCTGAACATAGCTCCGACGCTTTACCGCCACCTCCGTTGCATAATCATGGTCAAAAGTAACTCTCTGTCCCCCCACCTCTATCTTCTTCTGCCAGGCTGTTCTAAGAATGTTCTCTTTCACCTCGAATTCCAAGAAGTTTACTATAACTGCTCTCGGTGGTTTGTCCTCTCGCGGCTTCGGCGCCAGAGTCCTGTGCGCTCTCTGAATCCCTGTCTTGTCGAGGGCTGTCATTTTTAATTCTCTTCGAATCAGGCTGTCCACATATTTGACCATCGAATCTCCTTCCATCCCCTCTTTCAGACCCCATATTCATATGTTGTTTCTCCTCGACCTCCCCTCCAAGTCCATTAGCTTTCCTCTCATCATGTTCTGTTGTTCGAGCGTCTCTTTCAGAATATCATGCATTTCTGTATTCCATTCTTCCGTATCGGCCGTCCTTTCTTCCAACATCTTTATGTCTTTCTCTTGCTCTTGTATTTTTCCGTTCATTGCCTCGAGTCCTTTATCCATTTCCCCTCTGAGTTCGTCCTGTCCCCTCTTCAACTCTTCCCTCAGTCCATCAATGCTGTCTTGGATATTCTGCGTGCTCGCCTGGTTAGCCATCACGCTAGCTTGTATGCTAGTTTGTAACTCTTGTTGGCTAGCCAACGCGCTAGCTTGCACGTTCCTCGTGTTAGCTTGTGTGCTAACTTGTATGCTGTCTTGTATAGCTTGAATAGCCTTTGCATTAGCCTGTACGTTAGCTTGTAGCTCTCGGTTAGCTTTGGCTTGTAGTTCCTGCCCAGCCAGCATGGTCGTTTGTATTCTTGTTAACCAGGCGGGCTCCACGGGGTCTCCTTCCCTGCCTCCCTGCGTCACGCTCGTCTGAGCCATTTCTTCAGTCATTTCCTCGAGGTTAGATTTTTCCTCCGGTGTTTGTACGTCTTCTGGGGTCTTATTTCTCTCACTTTTTCTCGTGCACATCCTTCCTTTTCTCTTATATCTTTGAATTTTCACCTTTTATTCTGTTTTAGACGGTTTTACTTCCCTTTCTCGAGTTATTTGACCGGGAGCTCTTTCAGTGGTCTGCTATCCACCCATCTCAAAACCGGAAGTCTATCCTGAAATCATATTTCATCAACCAAGTCTACGTTGTAAAATCAGCCACTCCAGGCGCTCAGATGTGAAAAAAGCGCCCCCCTATCGTCTCCCAGATGGTAATTCACCCTTTTGGATTGGACTCAGTGAAAATGAATGAGAAAAAAAAAACCTGCACTCCACATTTTACTTCTCACTCACGCAGCCGGGGTCGATCAGCTCCACTCTGGACCCTCAGAGCAGCGGGGATTATGTGTTTTTACAGTATACTCGTGGGATCAATAAAAGGATCGATTTCTTCGAATGGCGATCAGGAATTGGAATAATCCATTTGGATACCATCTGATCTCAGGTAAGGAATCTATGTTACCAGTCTTAGGATAATCAGACCCGTTTTCACGGAGATATAAGCTTTTATGTGATTATGTGATATGGCTGTTTGACTCTAAGAGTGATCAGGAACTGAGAGAATCGATTTTCAGCGCGCGGCACTAGCGTGCACACGTACACATATACTATCGATAATCTAGCGTTTATTTGAAAACGATTCATAGATATGCCGCAAAATGACAACGTTCTAGAATATTACAGTAAAGGGCGATTATCATAGAATGTCTTCTTTTTTCCGTGAAAACGAGTGATTTTCAAAATGCTATCAAACGGAAATGAACCAATAAAAAAACAATCTGCTTCGACAATGTTGACTGGAAATGGGTCATTGATAATGCGACGGGCAGATTAGACACATAGCCATAATTTAAAACATAGATTCGGCGATATTAACGTTAACATTGGAGTGGATGTGGGCATTCAAGCACTAAATGTGCGCCCCCTGCTGGGCATTCAAAGTGTTAAGGGCTTTTTTTTGGGAGGAATCATGGTGATTGCATTCACGTAGATTCTACAGACATCCTCGGAATTAAATAATTATAATAATAAATACTAATCTTTGTCTAATTAAAAATTACGTTTTACATTTACAGTCATGCCTCAAGGAGGCATTGTGATGTCCGAAAATAAATAAAAGCACTACACCAACACTGCAAATGACAGTGAATAAATAAATAAATAAGAACTAAACCCAATCGACACATCTACATTCTGCTCTCAGCACACCCCATTCCTTTCATAGGCTATATATTTGCCATGTTCTCTGTTGTTATTATTTATTGTTGGTTTTATTTGTATTACTTGACATTGCTTATTGAATACATTGTAAGAGCCCGTGAAGAAACGTTCCACTGCTCATCTTGCCCAGACAACAGATGTGCTGTCCAAGTCCGACAGCGATTAACGGAGAGAAGTTCCGGCCTTGACTCTGACTACATTTGCCGTCAGCTAGGACTGGAGGGGGAGGAGCTGGGAGATGACTACCGTTGCCGTCATAGGGGGTGGGGTTTTGGCGATGAGACAGTCACTTTGGCACCCCTCCAGCACTGGCGTGGGAGAGGGAATTGGGTGTTGGGGTGGGGGGGGGGGGACCGCTACCAATCTTATCTTCTCCAGACAGCCCTGCTTTACTTCGGGAGGATTCGTTCCTGGCACGGCACGTACAGCCTTTACTCCCGTCTTGACCTTGATGCTTTCACTTTCTGCAGCAGACGGAGGTGGGGGGGATGCAGCAGGCAGCAGTGACCAATTTGCTGCTCAAATGCTGGTCCAATTTAGTTTAATCATATATCACAACCCTAATTTCCTGTGCGATGTCCAGAATGGCCTTTGACCTCGATTGTTCATCTGAGTGGTAGGCAACGAGTCTCTCCAGAATGGCCTTTGAGCTCGATTGTTCATCAGAGTGGTAGACCGCAATGCTCTCCAGCATGGCCTTTGAGCTCGATTGTTCTTTAGATTGATAGACAGCAAGCTTCTTATAAAGTTCCACCTGGTTGGTTTCGATCCTGGCTATTGCCACAGCCAAAGGATCTACGCCTCTCCGAATTAGGCTAAGGCAGTACCAGATCCATATGCTGATCGCACCCATTCCGATCATCATGAATATTAGTAGATACACATCTTCAACATCCTCAATCTCCAGTGGATAAAAGCACATTGGGTTCCATTTACCGTAAGTATCGATCGTAAAACCCGACTGAAAACTGGAGTGGACAGAGCGGATCAGCCGCATCCTGCTTTCTCGTAGAAAATATGCGATCAATCGCTGCAAATGACCAGCTTATTAGATCCATATTGCGGTTGCAAGTTGAGTTGATTCTGTTGAAAAAGCTGGCGTGGCATGTCTGTATGCAAATTCAGGTGTACGAGAACGCGATTCCAGTTTAAGAATGAGTGACGTACTTCATTCAAGGAGTTCGCAGCTGCGATCATTTTGGCAAAATAAGAGCACCTCTCCACGCGTTGATGACTCCGGGGGGGGGGGGGGGGGCTATCGTAGGTTTTCTCTTACGAACTTCCTACGAGGTTATTTATGAGGAAACTTACGAGAATGTTGCTGCATGAGGTCCATTAACTCCTGCCTTGTCACCATTTTGGCTCCACAGGCCTCATCTCTGCATCAAGCTCCTCCCTCCTCTTGTCACACTGCCCCCACCCCAGCCCCCCCCCGCCCTGTTCCACCTCAGTGCTGGGTCTTCAGAGGTGAGGTCTTTCAGCACTAATCTACATCCATTATTCATGCAGAGAGAGAAGCAGGCGCCTCTCCTATCAGCCTGGAAGCACCAGAGAGTAAAGAGCAGGCAGCAGAACTGGAGGAGACGGGGAGGAGGAGACAGGGAGGAGGAGACAGGGCGGAGGAGACAGGGAGGAGGAGACAGGGAGGAGACGGGGAGGAGACAGGGAGGAGACAGGGAGTAGACAGGGAGGAGACAGGGAGGAGACAGAGAGGAGACAGAGAGGAGACAGGGAGGAGACAGAGAGGAGACAGAGAGGAGGAGACAGGGAGGAGACGGGGAGGAGACAGGGGGGAGACAGAGAGGAGGAGACAGGGAGGAGACAGGGAGGAGTAGACAGGGAGGAGACAGGGAGGAGACGGGGAGGAGACAGGGAGGAGACAGAGAGGAGACAGGGAGGAGGAGACAGAGAGGAGACAGGGAGGAGACGGGGAGGAGACAGAGAGGATACAGGGAGGAGACAGAGAGGAGGAAACAGAGAGGAGACAGAGAGGAGACAGGGAGGAGACAGAGAGGAGACAGAGAGGAGACAGAGAGGAGACAGGGAGGATACAGGGAGGAGACAGAGAGGAGGAAACAGAGAGGAGACAGAGAGGAGACAGGGAGGAGACAGAGAGGAGACAGAGAGGAGACAGAGAGGAGACAGAGATGAGACAGAGAGGAGACAGAGATGAGACAGAGAGGAGACAGGGAGGAGACAGGGAGGAGACAGAGAGGAGACAGAGAGGAGACAGAGAGGAGACAGGGAGGAGACAGGGAGGAGACAGAGAGGAGACAGAGAGGAGACAGGGAGGAGACAGAGAGGAGACAGAGAGGAGACAGAGAGGAGACAGGGAGGAGACAGGGAGGAGACAGAGAGGAGACAGTGAGGAGACAGAGAGGAGACAGGGAGGAGACAGAGAGGAGACAGAGAGGAGACAGGGAGGAGACAGAGAGGAGACAGGGAGGAGACAGAGAGGAGACAGGGAGGAGACAGGGAGGAGACAGAGAGGAGACAGAGAGGAGACAGAGAGGAGACAGAGAGGAGACAGAGAGGAGACAGGGAGGAGACAGGGAGGAGGAGACAGAGAGGAGACAGAGAGGAGACAGAGAGGAGACAGAGAGGAGACAGAGAGGAGACAGAGAGGAGACAGAGAGGAGACAGGGAGGAGACAGGGAGGAGACAGAGAGGAGACAGAGAGGAGACAGAGAGGAGACAGAGAGGAGACAGGGAGGAGACAGGGAGGAGACAGAGAGGAGACATGGAGGAGACAGAGAGGAGACAGAGAGGAGACAGGGAGGAGACAGGGAGGAGACAGGGAGGAGACAGGGAGGAGACAGGGAGGAGACAGGGAGGAGACAGAGAGGAGACAGGGAGGAGACAGGGAGGAGACAGAGAGGAGACAGAGAGGAGACAGAGAGGAGACAGAGAGGAGACAGGGAGGAGACAGAGAGGAGACAGAGAGGAGACAGAGAGGAGACAGAGAGGAGACAGAGAGGAGACAGAGAGGAGGAGACAGGGAGGAGACAGAGAGGAGACAGAGAGGAGGAGACAGGGAGGAGACAGAGAGGAGACAGAGAGGAGACAGAGAGGAGACAGAGAGGAGACAGAGAGGAGACAGAGAGGAGACAGAGAGGAGACAGAGAGGAGACAGGGAGGAGACAGAGAGGAGACAGAGAGGAGACAGAGAGGAGACAGAGAGGAGACAGAGAGGAGACAGAGAGGAGGAGACAGGGAGGAGACAGAGAGGAGACAGAGAGGAGACAGGGAGGAGACAGAGAGGAGGAGACAGAGAGGAGACAGAGAGGAGACAGAGAGGAGACAGAGAGGAGGAGACAGAGAGGAGACAGGGAGGAGACAGAGAGGAGACAGAGAGGAGACAGAGAGGAGACAGAGATGAGACAGAGAGGAGACAGAGATGAGACAGAGAGGAGACAGGGAGGAGACAGGGAGGAGACAGAGAGGAGACAGAGAGGAGACAGAGAGGAGACAGGGAGGAGACAGGGAGGAGACAGAGAGGAGACAGAGAGGAGACAGAGAGGAGACAGGGAGGAGACAGAGAGGAGACAGAGAGGAGACAGTGAGGAGACAGAGAGGAGACAGGGAGGAGACAGAGAGGAGACAGAGAGGAGACAGAGAGGAGACAGAGAGGAGACAGAGAGGAGACAGGGAGGAGACAGGGAGGAGACAGAGAGGAGACAGGGAGGAGACAGAGAGGAGACAGGGAGGAGACAGGGAGGAGACAGAGAGGAGACAGAGAGGAGACAGGGAGGAGACAGAGAGGAGACAGGGAGGAGACAGGGAGGAGACAGGGAGGAGACAGGGAGGAGACAGAGAGGAGACAGAGAGGAGACAGAGAGGAGACAGAGAGGAGACAGAGAGGAGACAGAGAGGAGACAGAGAGGAGACAGAGAGGAGACAGTGAGGAGACAGTGAGGAGACAGAGAGGAGACAGGGAGGAGACAGGGAGGAGACAGAGAGGAGACAGAGAGGAGACAGAGAGGAGACAGAGAGGAGACAGGGAGGAGACAGGGAGGAGACAGAGAGGAGACAGAGAGGAGACAGAGAGGAGACAGAGAGGAGACAGAGAGGAGACAGAGAGGAGACAGTGAGGAGACAGTGAGGAGACAGAGAGGAGACAGGGAGGAGACAGGGAGGAGACAGAGAGGAAACAGAGAGGAGACAGAGAGGAGACAGAGAGGAGACAGGGAGGAGACAGGGAGGAGACAGAGAGGAGACAGTGAGGAGACAGTGAGGAGACAGAGAGGAGACAGAGAGACAGAGAGGAGACAGAGAGGAGACAGGGAGGAGACAGGGAGGAGGAGACAGAGAGGAGGAGACAGGGAGGAGACAGGGAGGAGACAGAGAGGAGACAGAGAGGAGACAGAGAGGAGACAGAGAGGAGACAGAGAGGAGACAGAGAGGAGACAGAGAGGAGACAGAGAGGAGACAGAGAGGAGACAGGGATGAGACAGAGAGGAGACAGAGAGGAGACAGAGAGGAGACAGGGAGGAGACAGAGAGGAGACAGGGAGGAGACAGAGAGGAGACAGATAGGAGACAGGGAGGAGACAGAGAGGAGATAGAGAGGAGGAGACAGGGAGGATACAGAGAGGAGACAGAGAGGAGACAGAGAGGAGACAGATAGGAGACAGAGAGGAGACAGAGAGGAGACAGGGAGGAAACAGAGAGGAGACAGATAGGAGACAGAGAGGAGACAGAGAGGAGACAGAGAGGAGACAGAGAGGAGACAGAGAGGAGGAGACAGGGAGGAGACAGAGAGGAGATAGAGAGGAGACAAAGAGGAGACAGAGAGGAGGAGACAGAGAGGAGGAGACAGGGAGGATGAGACAGAGAGGAGACAGAGAGGAGACAGAGAGGAGACAGAGAGGAGACAGATAGGAGACAGAGAGGAGACAGGGAGGAGACAGGGAGGAGACAGAGAGGAGACAGAGAGGAGACAGAGAGGAGACAGAGAGGAGACAGAGAGGAGACAGAGAGGAGACAGAGAGGAGACAGGGAGGAGACAGGGAGGAGACAGAGAGGAGACAGAGAGGAGACAGGGAGGAGACAGAGAGGAGACAGGGAGGAGGAGACAGGGAGGATGAGACAGAGAGGAGACAGAGAGGAGACAGAGAGGATACAGAGAGGAGACAGAGAGGAGACAGAGAGGAGACAGATAGGAGACAGAGAGGAGACAGGGAGGAGACAGAGAGGAGACAGAGAGGAGACAGAGAGGAGACAGAGAGGAGACAGAGAGGAGACAGAGAGGAGACAGGGAGGAGACAGAGAGGAGACAGGGAGGAGGAAACAGCGAGGAGACAGAGAGGAGACAGAGAGGAGACAGAGAGGAGACAGAGAGGAGACAGAGAGGAGACAGTGAGGAGACAGGGAGGAGACAGAGAGGAGACAGAGAGGAGACAGGGAGGAGACAGGGAGGAGACAGAGAGGAGACAGAGAGGAGACAGAGAGGAGACAGGGAGGAGACAGGGAGGAGACAGAGAGGAGACAGGGAGGAGACAGAGAGGAGACAGAGAGGAGACAGAGAGGAGACAGAGAGGAGACAGAGAGGAGACAGAGAGGAGACAGAGAGGAGACAGGGAGGAGACAGGGAGGAGACAGAGAGGAGACAGAGAGGAGACAGAGAGGAGACAGAGAGGAGACGGAGAGGAGACAGAGAGGAGACAGAGAGGAGACAGAGAGGAGACAGAGAGGAGACAGAGAGGAGACAGAGAGGAGACAGAGAGGAGACGGAGAGGAGACAGAGAGGAGACAGAGAGGAGACGGAGAGGAGACAGAGAGGAGACAGAGAGGAGACAGAGAGGAGACAGAGAGGAGACAGAGAGGAGACAGAGAGGAGACAGAGAGGAGACAGGGAGGAGACAGAGAGGAGACAGAGAGGAGACAGGGAGGAGACAGGGAGGAGACAGAGAGGAGACAGAGAGGAGACAGAGAGGAGACAGGGAGGAGACAGAGAGGAGACAGGGAGGAGACAGAGAGGGAGACAGGGAGGAGACAGAGAGGAGACAGAGAGGAGACAGAGAGGAGACAGAGAGGAGACAGAGAGGAGACAGAGAGGAGACAGGGAGGAGACAGAGAGGAGACAGAGAGGAGACAGAGAGGAGACAGGGAGGAGACAGAGAGGAGACAGAGAGGAGACAGGGAGGAGACAGGGAGGAGACAGAGAGGAGACAGAGAGGAGACAGAGAGGAGACAGGGAGGAGACAGAGAGGAGACAGAGAGGAGACAGGGAGGAGACAGAGAGGAGACAGGGAGGAGACAGAGAGGAGACAGGGAGGAGACAGTGAGGAGACAGAGAGGAGACAGGGAGGAGACAGAGAGGAGACAGGGAGGAGACAGGGAGGAGACAGGGAGGAGACAGGGAGGAGACAGAGAGGAGACAGGGAGGAGACAGAGAGGAGACAGGGAGGAGACAGGGAGGAGACAGAGAGGAGACAGAGAGGAGACAGAGAGGAGACAGAGAGGAGACAGAGAGGAGACAGGGAGGAGACAGAGAGGAGACAGAGAGGAGACAGAGAGGAGACAGAGAGGATACAGGGAGGAGACAGAGAGGAGACAGGGAGGAGACAGAGAGGAGACAGAGAGGAGACAGAGAGGAGACAGAGAGGAGGAGACAGGGAGGAGACAGAGAGGAGACAGAGAGGAGACAGAGAGGAGACAGGGAGGAGACAGAGAGGAGACAGAGAGGAGACAGGGAGGAGACAGAGAGGAGACAGAGAGGAGACAGAGAGGAGACAGAGAGGAGACAGGGAGGAGACAGGGAGGAGACAGAGAGGAGACAGGGAGGAGACAGGGAGGAGACAGGGAGGAGACAGAGAGGAGACAGAGAGGAGACAGGGAGGAGACAGGGAGGAGACAGAGAGGAGACAGAGAGGAGACAGAGAGGAGACAGAGAGGAGACAGAGAGGAGACAGAGAGGAGACAGAGAGGAGACAGGGAGGAGACAGAGAGGAGACAGAGAGGAGACAGAGAGGAGACAGGGAGGAGACAGGGAGGAGACAGAGAGGAGACAGGGAGGAGACAGAGAGGAGACAGGGAGGAGACAGAGAGGAGACAGAGAGGAGACAGAGAGGAGACAGAGAGGAGACAGAGAGGAGACAGGGAGGAGACAGAGAGGAGACAGAGAGGAGACAGGGAGGAGACAGAGAGGAGACAGAGAGGAGACAGAGAGGAGACAGAGAGGAGACAGGGAGGAGACAGAGAGGAGACAGAGAGGAGACAGAGAGGAGACAGAGAGGAGACAGAGAGGAGACAGAGAGGAGACAGGGAGGAGACAGGGAGGAGACAGAGAGGAGACAGGGAGGAGACAGAGAGGAGACAGAGAGGAGACAGAGAGGAGACAGAGAGGAGACAGAGGGGAGACAGGGAGGAGACAGAGAGGAGACAGAGAGGAGACAGGGAGGAGACAGAGAGGAGACAGAGGGGAGACAGGGAGGAGACAGGGAGGAGACAGAGAGGAGGAGACAGAGAGGAGACAGAGAGGAGACAGAGAGGAGACAGGGAGGAGACAGGGAGGAGACAGGGAGGAGACAGAGAGGAGACAGAGAGGAGACAGAGAGGAGACAGAGAGGAGACAGAGAGGAGACAGAGAGGAGACAGAGAGGAGACAGGGAGGAGACAGAGAGGAGACAGAGAGGAGACAGAGAGGAGACAGAGAGGAGACAGAGAGGAGACAGAGAGGAGACAGGGAGGAGACAGAGAGGAGACAGAGAGGAGACAGGGAGGAGACAGGGAGGAGACAGGGAGGAGACAGAGAGGAGACAGAGAGGAGACAGGGAGGAGACAGAGAGGAGGAGACAGAGAGGAGACAGAGAGGAGACAGAGAGGAGACAGAGAGGAGACAGAGAGGAGACAGAGAGGAGACAGAGAGGAGACAGGGAGGAGACAGAGAGGAGACAGAGAGGAGACAGAGAGGAGACAGAGAGGAGACAGAGGGGAGACAGGGAGGAGACAGAGAGGAGACAGAGAGGAGACAGGGAGGAGACAGAGAGGAGACAGAGGGGAGACAGGGAGGAGACAGAGAGGAGACAGAGAGGAGACAGAGAGGAGACAGAGAGGAGACAGAGAGGAGACAGAGAGGAGACAGAGAGGAGACAGGGAGGAGACAGGGAGGAGACAGAGAGGAGACAGAGAGGAGACAGAGAGGAGACAGAGAGGAGACAGGGAGGAGACAGAGAGGAGACAGAGAGGAAACAGGGAGGAGACAGAGAGGAGGAGACAGGGAGGAGACAGAGAGGAGACAGAGAGGAAACAGGGAGGAGACAGAGAGGAGACAGAGAGGAGACAGAGAGGAGACAGAGAGGAGACAGGGAGGAGGAGACAGAGAGGAGACAGGGAGGAGACAGAGAGGAGACAGAGAGGAGACAGAGAGGAGACAGGGAGGAGACAGGGAGGAGACAGGGAGGAGACAGAGAGGAGACAGAGAGGAGGAGACAGGGAGGAGACAGAGAGGAGACAGAGAGGAGACAGAGAGGAGACAGAGAGGAGACAGAGAGGAGGAGACAGGGAGGAGACAGAGAGGAGACAGAGAGGAGACAGAGAGGAGACAGAGAGGAGACAGAGAGGAGACAGGGAGGAGACAGGGAGGAGACAGGGAGGAGACAGAGAGGAGACAGAGAGGAGACAGAGAGGAGACAGAGAGGAGACAGAGAGGAGACAGAGAGGAGACAGGGAGGAGACAGGGAGGAGACAGAGAGGAGACAGAGAGGAGGAGACAGGGAGGAGACAGAGAGGAGACAGAGAGGAGACAGAGAGGAGACAGAGAGGAGACAGAGAGGAGACAGGGAGGAGACAGAGAGGAGACAGAGAGGAGACAGAGAGGAGACAGAGAGGAGACAGAGAGGAGACAGAGAGGAGACAGGGAGGAGACAGGGAGGAGACAGAGAGGAGACAGAGAGGAGACAGAGAGGAGACAGAGAGGAGACAGAGAGGAGACAGAGAGGAGGAGACAGAGAGGAGACAGAGAGGAGACAGAGAGGAGACAGAGAGGAGACAGAGAGGAGACAGGGAGGAGACAGAGATGAGACAGAGAGGAGACAGAGAGGAGACAGAGAGGAGACAGGGAGGAGACAGAGAGGAGACAGAGAGGAGACAGGGAGGAGACAGAGAGGAGACAGAGAGGAGACAGGGAGGAGGAGACAGGGAGGAGACAGAGAGGAGACAGGGAGGAGACAGGGAGGAGACAGAGATGAGACAGAGGAGACAGAGAGGAGACAGGGAGGAGACAGAGAGGAGACAGAGAGGAGACAGAGAGGAGACAGAGAGGAGGAGACAGGGAGGAGACAGAGAGGAGACAGGGAGGAGACAGGGAGGAGACAGGGAGGAGACAGAGAGGAGACAGAGAGGAGACAGGGAGGAGACAGAGAGGAGACAGAGAGGAGACAGAGAGGAGACAGAGAGGAGACAGAGAGGAGACAGGGAGGAGACAGAGAGGAGACAGAGAGGAGACAGAGAGGAGACAGGGAGGAGACAGGGAGGAGACAGAGAGGAGACAGAGAGGAGACAGAGAGGAGACAGAGAGGAGACAGGGAGGAGACAGAGAGGAGACAGAGAGGAGACAGAGAGGAGACAGAGAGGAGGAGACAGAGAGGAGACAGGGAGGAGACAGGGAGGAGACAGGGAGGAGACAGAGAGGAGACAGAGAGGAGACAGAGAGGAGACAGAGAGGAGACAGAGAGGAGACAGAGTGGAGACAGAGAGGAGACAGAGAGGAGACAGGGAGGAGACAGAGAGGAGACAGAGAGGAGACAGGGAGGAGACAGAGAGGAGACAGAGAGGAGACAGAGAGGAGACAGAGAGGAGACAGAGAGGAGACAGGGAGGAGACAGAGAGGAGACAGAGAGGAGACAGGGAGGAGACAGAGAGGAGACAGAGTGGAGACAGAGAGGAGACAGGGAGGAGACAGGGAGGAGACAGGGAGGAGACAGGGAGGAGACAGAGAGGAGACAGAGAGGAGGAGACAGGGAGGAGACAGAGAGGAGGAGACAGGGAGGAGACAGGGAGGAGACAGAGAGGAGACAGAGAGGAGACAGAGAGGAGACAGGGAGGAGACAGAGAGACAGAGAGGAGACAGAGAGGAGACAGGGAGGAGACAGAGAGGAGACAGGGAGGAGACAGGGAGGAGACAGAGAGGAGACAGAGAGGAGGAGACAGGGAGGAGACAGGGAGGAGACAGGGAGGAGACAGAGAGGAGACAGAGAGGAGGAGACAGGGAGGAGACAGGGAGGAGACAGAGAGGAGACAGGGAGGAGACAGAGAGGAGACAGAGAGGAGACAGAGGAGACAGAGAGACAGAGAGGAGACAGGGAGGAGACATGGAGGAGACAGGGAGGAGACAGAGAGGAGACAGGGAGGAGGAGACAGGGAGGAGACAGGGAGGAGACAGAGAGGAGACAGAGAGGAGACAGGGAGGAGACAGAGAGGAGACAGAGAGGAGACAGGGAGGAGACAGAGAGGAGACAGAGAGGAGACAGAGAGGAGACAGAGAGGAGACAGAGAGGAGACAGAGAGGAGACAGAGAGGAGACAGAGAGGAGACAGAGAGGAGACAGAGAGGAGACAGGGAGGAGACAGGGAGGAGACAGAGAGGAGGAGACAGAGAGGAGGAGACAGAGAGGAGACAGAGAGGAGACAGAGAGGAGACAGAGAGGAGACAGAGAGGAGACAGAGAGGAAACAGAGAGGAGACAGAGAGGAGACAGAGAGGAGACAGGGAGGAGACAGAGAGGAGACAGAGAGGAGACAGAGAGGAGACAGGGAGGAGACAGAGAGGAGACAGAGAGGAGACAGAGGAGACAGAGAGGAGACAGGGAGGAGACAGAGAGGAGACAGAGAGGAGACAGGGAGGAGACAGAGAGGAGACAGAGAGGAGACAGAGAGGAGACAGGGAGGAGACAGAGAGGAGACAGAGAGGAGACAGAGAGGAGACAGGGAGGAGACAGAGAGGAGACAGGGAGGAGACAGAGAGGAGACAGAGAGGAGACAGAGAGGAGACAGGGAGGAGACAGAGAGGAGACAGAGAGGAGGAGACAGGGAGGAGACAGAGAGGAGACAGAGAGGAGACAGGGAGGAGACAGGGAGGAGACAGGGAGGAGACAGAGAGGAGACAGAGAGGAGGAGACAGGGAGGAGACAGAGAGGAGACAGAGAGGAGACAGAGAGGAGGAGACAGGGAGGAGACAGAGAGGAGGAGACAGGGAGGAGACAGAGAGGAGGAGACAGGGAGGAGACAGAGAGGAGGAGACAGGGAGGAGACAGTGAGGAGACAGAGAGGAGACAGAGAGGAGACAGAGAGGAGACAGGGAGGAGACAGAGAGGAGACAGAGAGGAGACAGAGAGGAGACAGGGAGGAGACAGGGAGGAGACAGAGAGGAGACAGAGAGGAGGAGACAGGGAGGAGACAGAGAGGAGACAGAGAGGAGACAGAGAGGAGGAGACAGGGAGGAGACAGAGAGGAGACAGAGAGGAGACAGGGAGGAGACAGAGAGGAGACAGAGAGGAGACAGAGAGGAGACAGGGAGGAGACAGGGAGGAGACAGAGAGGAGACAGAGAGGAGGAGACAGGGAGGAGACAGAGAGGAGACAGAGAGGAGACAGAGAGGAGACAGGGAGGAGACAGGGAGGAGACAGAGAGGAGACAGAGAGGAGACAGGGAGGAGACAGAGAGGAGACAGAGAGGAGACAGAGAGGAGACAGAGAGGAGACAGAGAGGAGACAGAGAGGAGACAGAGAGGAGACAGAGAGGAGACAGAGAGGAGACAGAGAGGAGACAGAGAGGAGGAGACAGAGAGGAGACAGAGAGGAGACAGGGAGGAGACAGAGGAGACAGAGAGGAGACAGGGAGGAGACAGAGAGGAGACAGGGAGGAGGAGACAGAGAGGAGACAGAGGAGACAGAGAGGAGACAGGGAGGAGACAGAGAGGAGACAGGGAGGAGGAGACAGAGAGGAGACAGAGAGGAGGAGACAGAGAGGAGACAGAGAGGAGACAGGGAGGAGACAGGGAGGAGACAGAGAGGAGACAGGGAGGAGACAGAGAGGAGACAGAGAGGAGACAGAGAGGAGACAGGGAGGAGACAGAGAGGAGACAGAGAGGAGACAGAGAGGAGGAGACAGAGAGGAGACAGAGAGGAGACAGAGAGGAGACAGAGAGGAGACAGAGAGGAGACAGAGAGGAGACAGGGAGGAGACAGGGAGGAGACAGAGGAGACAGAGAGGAGACAGAGAGGAGACAGGGAGGAGACAGAGAGGAGACAGAGAGACAGGGAGGAGACAGAGGAGACAGGGAGGAGACAGGGAGGAGACAGGGAGGAGACAGAGAGGAGACAGAGAGGAGACAGAGAGGAGACAGGGAGGAGACAGAGAGGAGACAGAGAGGAGACAGAGAGGAGACAGAGAGGAGACAGGGAGGAGACAGAGAGGAGACAGAGAGGAGACAGAGAGGAGACAGGGAGGAGACAGGGAGGAGGAGACAGAGAGGAGACAGAGAGGAGACAGAGAGGAGACAGAGAGGAGACAGAGAGGAGACAGAGAGGAGACAGGGAGGAGACAGGGAGGAGACAGGGAGGAGACAGAGAGGAGACAGGGAGGAGACAGAGAGGAGACAGAGAGGAGGAGACAGAGAGGAGACAGAGAGGAGACAGAGAGGAGACAGGGAGGAGACAGGGAGGAGACAGAGAGGAGACAGAGAGGAGACAGAGAGGAGACAGAGAGACAGAGAGACAGAGAGGAGACAGAGAGGAGACAGAGAGGAGACAGAGAGGAGACAGAGAGGAGACAGAGAGGAGACAGAGAGGAGACAGAGAGGAGACAGAGAGGAGACAGAGAGGAGACAGGGAGGAGACAGGGAGGAGACAGAGAGGAGACAGAGAGGAGACAGAGAGACAGAGAGACAGAGAGGAGACAGAGAGGAGACAGAGAGGAGACAGAGAGGAGACAGAGAGGAGACAGAGAGGAGACAGAGAGGAGACAGAGAGGAGACAGAGAGGAGACAGAGAGGAGACAGGGAGGAGACAGGGAGGAGACGGGGAGGAGACAGAGAGGAGACAGAGAGGAGACAGAGAGGAGACAGAGAGGAGACAGAGAGGAGACAGGGAGGAGACAGGGAGGAGACAGAGAGGAGACAGAGAGGAGACAGGGAGGAGACAGAGAGGAGACAGGGAGGAGACAGAGATGAGACAGAGAGGAGGAGACAGAGAGGAGACAGGGAGGAGACAGGGAGGAGACAGAGAGGAGACAGGGAGGAGACAGAGAGGAGACAGAGAGGAGACAGGGAGGAGACAGAGAGGAGACAGAGAGGAGACAGGGAGGAGACAGGGAGGGAGGAGACAGAGAGGAGACAGAGAGGAGACAGAGAGGAGACAGAGAGGAGACAGGGAGGAGACAGAGAGGAGACAGAGAGGAGACAGAGAGGAGACAGAGAGGAGACAGAGAGGAGACAGGGAGGAGACAGAGAGGAGACAGGGAGGAGACAGAGAGGAGACAGGGAGGAGACAGAGAGGAGACAGAGAGGAGACAGAGAGGAGACAGAGAGGAGACAGGGAGGAGACAGAGAGGAGACAGAGAGGAGGAGACAGAGAGGAGACAGAGAGGAGGAGACAGGGAGGAGACAGAGAGGAGACAGAGAGGAGACAGAGAGGAGACATAGAGGAGACAGAGAGGAGACAGAGAGAAGACAGGGAGGAGACAGAGAGGAGACAGAGAGGAGACAGAGAGAAGACAGGGAGGAGACAGAGAGAAGACAGGGAGGAGACAGAGAGGAGACAGAGAGGAGACAGAGAGGAGACAGAGAGGAGACAGGGAGGAGACAGAGAGGAGGAGACAGAGAGGAGGAGACAGAGAGGAGACAGAGAGGAGACAGAGAGGAGACAGAGAGAAGACAGGGAGGAGACAGAGAGGAGACAGAGAGGAGACAGAGAGGAGACAGAGAGGAGACAGGGAGGAGACAGAGAGGAGGAGACAGAGAGGAGGAGACAGAGAGGAGACAGAGAGGAGACAGAGAGGAGGAGACAGGGAGGAGACAGGGAGGAGACAGGGAGGAGACAGAGAGGAGACAGAGAGGAGGAGACAGAGAGGAGACAGAGAGGAGACAGAGAGGAGACAGAGAGGAGACAGGGAGGAGACAGAGAGGAGACAGAGAGGAGACAGGGAGGAGACAGAGAGGAGACAGAGAGGAGACAGAGAGGAGACAGAGAGGAGACAGAGAGGAGACAGAGAGGAGGAGACAGGGAGGAGACAGGGAGGAGACAGAGAGGAGACAGAGAGGAGACAGAGAGGAGACAGAGAGGAGACAGAGAGGAGACAGAGAGGAGACAGAGAGACAGAGAGGAGACAGGGAGGAGGAGACAGAGAGGAGACAGAGAGGAGACAGAGAGGAGACAGAGAGGAGACAGAGAGGAGACAGAGAGGAGACAGGGAGGAGACAGAGAGGAGACAGGGAGGAGACAGAGAGGAGACAGAGAGGAGACAGGGAGGAGACAGAGAGGAGACAGAGAGGAGACAGAGAGGAGGAGACAGGGAGGAGACAGGGAGGAGACAGAGAGGAGGAGACAGGGAGGAGACAGGGAGGAGACAGAGAGGAGACAGAGAGGAGACAGAGAGGAGACAGAGAGGAGACAGAGAGGAGACAGAGAGGAGACAGAGAGGAGACAGAGAGGAGACAGAGAGGAGACAGAGAGGAGACAGAGAGGAGACAGAGAGGAGACAGAGAGGAGACAGAGAGGAGACAGAGAGGAGACAGAGAGGAGACAGGGAGGAGACAGGGAGGAGACAGGGAGGAGACAGAGAGGAGACAGGGAGGAGACAGGGAGGAGACAGAGAGGAGACAGAGAGGAGACAGAGAGGAGACAGAGAGGAGACAGAGAGGAGACAGAGAGGAGACAGAGAGGAGACAGAGAGGAGACAGAGAGGAGGAGACAGGGAGGAGACAGGGAGGAGACAGAGAGGAGACAGAGAGGAGACAGAGAGGAGACAGAGAAGAGACAGAGAGGAGACAGAGAGGAGACAGAGAGGAGACAGAGAGGAGACAGAGAGGAGACAGAGAGGAGACAGAGAGGAGACAGGGAGGAGACAGAGAGGAGACAGAGAGGAGACAGGGAGGAGACAGAGAGGAGACAGAGAGGAGACAGGGAGGAGACAGAGAGGAGACAGAGAGGAGACAGGGAGGAGACAGAGAGGAGACAGAGAGGAGACAGGGAGGAGACAGGGAGGAGACAGAGAGGAGACAGAGAGGAGGAGACAGGGAGGAGACAGAGAGGAGACAGGGAGGAGACAGAGAGGAGACAGGGAGGAGACAGGGAGGAGACAGAGAGGAGACAGAGAGGAGACAGAGAGGAGACAGGGAGGAGACAGGGAGGAGACAGAGAGGAGACAGGGAGGAGACAGGGAGGAGACAGAGAGGAGACAGGGAGGAGACAGGGAGGAGACAGGGAGGGAGACAGGGAGGAGACAGAGAGGAGACAGAGAGAGGAGACAGGGCTGGGGTGCATGTTATGTGAAGATGAAGACTTTCTTCATCGTCAGTTTATACAAGGTGTGTGTTTACAATGGGGTGTAAAGTACTTGAGTAATTGTACTTCGTTACAATACTTAAGTACTGTTTTGGGGGATTTGTACTTTACATTTACATTTACATTTACATTTAGTCATTTAGCTGACGCTTTTATCCAAAGCGACTTACAAGTTCTGTACGACAAGCCATCAGGAAGGGCACAACTCTATCAGCTGAGTAACAATGTTCATCAAAGTGTTAAGTGCTACAGTGTAGGTTAGTTTATTAGGACAAGTGCATGACAGTACGGTTAGTTAGGGTTAGATTTTTTTTTTTTTTTTTTTTTTAATTCAGATAATGGTTGAAGAAGTGCGTCTTTAGTCGACGGCGAAAGATTGGACGTGATTCGGCTGTCCTAACTGGGGTGGGTAGTTCATTCCACCATTGTGGGGCAAGGACTGAGAATAGGCGACTTCTCTTTGATGACCCTCCCGGAGCTTGGATAGGAGTAGGTCTGAGGCGGCCAGAAGATGCAGAGCGTAGGGGTCTTGAGGGTGTGTAGTTAGAGACCATTGACCGGAGGTAGGCGGGAGCGGTTCCCTTTGCCGCACGGTATGCTAGGTCGAGGGCCTTGAAGCGGATTCGTGCAGCAATGGGGAGCCAGTGCAGGTCCCTAAGAAGTGGGGTGACATGGGCCGACTTCGGTAGGTTTGAGATCAGGCGGGCCGCTGCGTTCTGAATGAGTTGAAGAGGCTTAGTGGCAGTGGCCGGGAGGCCAGCGAGCAGTGCATTGCAGTAGTCGAGGCGGGAGATGACTGTTGATTGGACGAGGAGTTGGGTGGCTTCTTTTGTCAGGAAGGGGCGGATCCTTCTGACGTTGCTCAGGAGGAATCGGCAGGTTCTGGTCGTCGCTGCGATGTGAGCAGAGAAATTCAACTGGTCATCGAGGACAACACCAAGGTTCTTGGCGGTCGGGGACGCAGTCACAGCTGCATTCTCGACTGTGATTGAAAGGTCGGTTAGGGGGGAGGATTTGGCTGGCAGGTGGAGCAATTCTGTTTTGCTTAGGTTCAGTTTGAGGTGGTTGGACGTCATCCAGGCGGAGATGTCGGACAGACAGGCCGAGATCCGCTCAGAGACGTGGATATCTGAGGGAGGGAAGGAGAGGAAGAGTTGAGTATCGTCGGCATAACAATGGTAGGAGAAGCCATGAGACGTGATAATGTTACCCAGTGATTTAGTGTAGAGGGAGAAGAGAAGGGGTCCTAAAACCGAGCCCTGGGGGACACCCGTCCGCAGGGGGCGGGTGGCCGACAGGGTCCCTCTCCATGACACTTGGTAGGAGCGGTCATTGAGGTATGATGACAGCCATGTCAGCGCAGAGCCAGCCACTCCCATTCCTGCGAGGGCCGCAAGGAGGATCTGGTGGTTGACTGTGTCGAAGGCTGCAGATAGATCTAGGAGAATCAGGACAGAGGAGAGGCCTTTCGCTTTTGCTTTACTTTACTCAAGTATTATTAGGTTTGTATACTTTGTACTTTTACTCCATTACATTTCAGAGAAAAAAACATACTTTTTACTCCTTACATTTAAAATGCAGACCTACAAAGTGCAAAGTACAAATCTCACAGGTCCAACCATTTTAATTAGTATATTTTAATTGTTTATCTGGCCGAACTAATGTTAACGTTATTAATCCTGTGACCACAGGGAAACAGCCAATCAAATCCCCATCAATGGAAAATGAACCCGCCCATACCCATGCTGATTGGTCCTTGTGCAACACTAGAAAGCAGGGATCTTTGATTAAACACCTGATATCAGAATAATAGACAGTCAGATCCGCATTATGCTGTGGTTAATATTGTGATATTATTCAGGGTACTCCAGTATTCTGTCTTTAATATTGTGATATTATTCAGGGTACTCCAGTATTCTGTCTTTAATATTGTGATATTATTCAGGGTACTCCAGTATTCTGTCTTTAATATTGTGATATTATTCAGGGTACTCCAGTATTCTGCCTTTAATATTGTGATATTATTCAGGATAATTCAGTATTCTCTCTTTAATATTGTGATATTATTCAGGGTACTCCAGTATTCTGTCTTTAATATTGTGATATTATTCAGGATAATCCAGTATGCTGTGGTTAATATTGTGATATTATTCAGGATACACCATTCTGTTTTTAATATTGTGATATTATAATATTCATGCTGTGATGTGAATGCCGTCCATGTTAGTTTACCTTCAATGGAGAAGTGCATTAAATAATTTTAATGCAAAAAAAAAGTGTCCTCTGTTCTTTCATTTCAGCATGGTCTATCACAGAACACATTCCATTGTGGACAGAGTGTATGCTTGGTTTCATTCCAGCCTCGCCTAAACACCAGCTGATTATTTCACTAATTGGCTCACCTCTTCAACTAACTCACCTGGTGCAATGTATAGTTAAAATGAAAACTTGGCCCACGATGGAATGAGTTTGAGACCCCTGGTGTATCCCTTTCAAAAAAAAATTTACTTTTAATTTTTAGGGTTAGGGTTACTTTTAAAAGTAGGACTTTTTTTTACTTTTACTCAAGTGTGTTTTTAGCCAGATACTTTGACTTTTACTTGAGTCCGATTTTGAGATGGTACCCATACTTTCACTTAAATATAATTTCTGGGTACTTTTTACACTACATTCATCCCTACATCCCTACATTCATCCCTCCCCGCCTAGATCACACACACTTAGCGACAGTGGCTCAGGAGGTAGAGTGGTCGCCTGGCTCCTTCTGGCACCATGTCAAAGCAGGGCGTAAAAACTTTTTGCACACATGTCTGCGTAAATACAGTTTTGATGATCCTGATGACTGCTTCTTTAATGAACCTCCTGAACTGATTGAACACTACTGGCTAATGCTATTGACTTATTCTGAAGTAACGTGTCCTACGACTCAGTAGTATGAGTGACCTGCCTGTTTATCGCAGTGGTCTTGTCATCCTACACTGTTGCCGACATCGTCCCGGTGCAGGTTGTTGATTGGATATTGCAGATATAACAGGATAGCTCGCTGCAACAGATAAAAAGGCTATTTTAATAGTTTTAATAATAATTCGAGATGTTGTGAATTATAATATTCAAACTACAGTTTTCACTTTTGGCAGGGACAATTTGTGTTTTTGTGGCCCATCCCTAGCGTCCCTATATAAAACTACATAGATGTCCAAGTGTCCTTGAGTGAGACACTCTAGAGTTCTCCCGATGTGCAGGTTGGCACCTGCATGGTTTGAATGAATGTGTGAATGTGAGGCATAAGTTTGTATAAAAGCTATATAAATGCAGTCTGTTTACATAGTCCCCTACACACAGAGAGGTCAGGGTTGACTAAAGTGCAGCACACTGACCCTGGAGCAGTTTTGGGGCTCAGTGCCATGCTCAGGGGCACTTAGGCAGAGATAGTGGTCACGGTAGATGTCATATCATCCAGTTACCAGCTCACATCTAGAAAAATAACATACCCTTAAAAATAGAGGGACACCTGTTCACCCCCCCCCCCCCTCCCCTCATAGTCAAGCATAAACTGAATGGTGAACTTTGAGACAAAATAACACTTTTTATTTCCCCTTTTCAGGCTATTTAAGTTGATTAATGATAGAAGGAGCTTTAGCTGCACGTTGGTGTAGTGGTTAACACTGTCGCCTCACAGCAAGAAGGTCCTGGGTTCGATTCCCACCTGGGGACCAGGTTGCGGGTTGCCAAGTACCCAGGTGGCAGATGGGGTATCTCCCGGGTCTTTCTGTGTGGAGTTTGCATGTTCTCCCCGTGCTCGCAAGGGTTTCCCCTCCAGAAAAAGAGATAAACCCAATGGAAAAACATGAAGAACAGATCGCTAACGCTGTTGCATCCCTGACAAAGATGGACAGGAGCACTTGGATTGGTCCCCGGGCGCGGCCCACACCGCAACCCATGCCTGCTCCTGGCTGCCCTTGGGGGGAAGGACGACGGGATGGGTCATCAACGACCCAAAAATAATGCATGTGTGTTCTCATGTGTCTCCCATCTCGCATGTGTGTGTTCGTGTGTGTTCGTAAAGACGTCTTCTTATTCTTCAAGTCCAGTTTCATTTAGACTTCAAATATTCCTTATCTCACAAGAAAAACATCCGCACCACAGGTAAACGTGATGATGTGTTTGTATATCGACCCCTCACAGTCATTTCCCAACCCCCAGGTTAAGAACCACTGCACTAGGCCACCCTGTTACTTTCAGTGTGGTTTAGGGTATAGAATAGATCAGATTAGATTAGATTAGATTCAAATGTATTGTCATTGTACAGTACAATTATAGTACAATGCAAAGGGGTGCAAGGTAACATTACATTACACCAGGCGTCAAGGTGTTTATTTTATTTAGAAATAACAAGCAATAAATAAAGTCAGATGCCAAACAACACATGATAAAAACAACAGATCATACAATAAACTGACACACCATCATTTACATTTAAAAGGATTAAAAATGTGTGACCATTTATGAAAAAAGTATAGTAACATAAGTATCAAAACATCTACAGCAAATAAATATTAAAATAAATATAGTGTTTACAGTAGATCCATTATGGTGCATGTCAAACCTGTAATGCCATAATATTTTAGTAAATGAGTAAACAGTCAATTGTTATTTTTTAGAAGTGGCATTTTGGGGTAATTTTGGATTGTGCTCACTGTCTCCACGTGGTCATGTTCTGGGGAAAATAAGGCTTTTTTTTTTTATAAACCCTTTCAGGTGTAGGCTACCATTTTACATGTGAGATTAGAATTTAGAGGAAACACCACTCATCACAGAAAGCCATGGAGTTCTAGAATATCAAGGGAGTGAAAAATGTCCACCTGGTTGACATCACATCAATTCTCTAGCAGTGGTACCAACCTTCTAGCAGTGGTACCAACCTTCTAGCAGTGGTACCAACCTTCTAGCAGTGGTACCAACCTCCTAGCAGTGGTACCAACCTCCTAGCAGTGGTACTGGTGATGTACCAGTGCTGAACCCTGTATAGACGTAGACAAAGAAAAAGTTCCAGTCTGTCCAATTTGTTTCCTTATGGTCCACTTGCTTGCAATACAACAGACTATATTTTTAGCTAACCGTCAACAGCTGTTCTCTTACAGAATGAGAAACTATTTGCTCTGGGAAGGACAATGTATATTAGCATGGTCACTATGTATAATGTATATTAGCATGGTCACTATGTATAATGTATATTAGCATGGTCACTATGTATAATGTATATTAGCATGGTCACTATGTATAATGTATATTAGCATGGTCACTATGTATAATGTATATTAGCATGGTCACTATGTATAATGTATATTAGCATGGTCACTATGTATAATGTATATTAGCATGGTCACTATGTATAATTGTTAAGTACGAGTCGTAAACCGAGGTCAGATTGATTATCCCATAACTCATTGGTCCGCATCCCAGCTTCAAGCAGCGTCCTGCGAAGTTTGGGACGTCTAGGACTCAATTGTGTCTATAAACTTCAGGGCTTAAACTCAGCCGACCTCGGCTCACACACAGGCACCCCCCCGTCCCCTCCAGTCATACAGTTGATTGATTAGAGTTGCGGGGTATATTTACTTTATTCTATTTTGCTTTAATCTACTCGGTTGGCCGTATTACTGCGAAGTGGTTGACATGCAGAACCAAACGAGTCTACAAAATGTTGTTGTTACTACTGACCGACAAGAGACAGCGAATGCACCGTTCCGACCCCCGTCAGTCATTGACCTTAGGTCGAGTGATTGAAGTTGCGGAATCTTTTATTTTATTTGCACTGGGAAGGACTCTCTTTGTTCAGATGAGGTCCATTTCCCTTATCCGTTACACGTATTACCACTGTATGGCATTACTTGATAATATCAGTTATACAGAACCCACCTTTAGTCCTTAATGCATAATCCTATTTCTCCTTCTACTCCGTCTGGGGAAAACCACACTCATGAGGTTTTTTACATCACAAATCAGAACGCAAAGGGTGAAGTTACAATGCAAAACACATTTCAATGCTTACCCGGCCGTCTGGTCAGAAGAAAGGATACAGAGGATATATTTATAAAGAGGTATTTTTAATTTAGAAAAGGCAAGTTACAAAAAGAGACTGAATTAGAAAATTTCCACTTCAGTTAAAATAAGCATAAAACAGAACATCTCATCAGGCACGGCTTGTGCCCCGTGTCTGGCAGCAGCATCTTCATCTCTCAAAAAAGTCTTGTAAAATCTGCCTGTGATCTGGCCAGTTGGCCTTTATAAAGGGCCCCAGATCTCTTCTGCTTATTGGTCAAAATACAGCGCTGTCACCGTGATGTCATTTCACCAGCCAGTCAGTGCACGGTACGTGGGGACTGGCTCTCCTCCCTTTCTACTCCACTAGGCCGTAACTCGAAAAGTAATTGTAACATTTTTGCTGGAACAGACTCCCATTGTCTCTGCTGTGGAAAGTCCCTTCACTTTTCATCTCATTCAGACCCCACAAAGGGTTAACCGGTCGGAGAGCTCCGGGAAGAGGCCCTGCCTGGCAGGGCCACATTCCCCAGGTTGACTCCCTATTTCGGGCCTGTTCCCACAGACAACAGGCACCTTTTCTTCAGACATTAAAGGCTCATTTCCATTTTTATAAGTAGAGCCATCATTTCATTATCCTCCAGAGTTCAGTTTTTAAAGTCTATAAAAGATTATACTGGTCATATTATACGAATCAGGATGTCAATTTCCAAAAGTGTCACTTGTTGATCTGTGGCACTTCACACCCACTCTGTCATCCTGGGAGGTCATTGTCCATCGTCAATTGAATAATTGAATAATGAAGCATATAATTACATGTGAAAAATAGGTAGATACGGCTATATTGGAACGAATCAGGATGTCAATTTCCAAAAGTGTCACTTGTTCTGTGGCACTTCACACCCACTCTGTCATCCTGGTACCTTGTTACCCTGGTAGCCGGCGGGAAGACTTGCATCTGTTGTTCCCTGGCTGGACGGCTCGACAGGATAGGGGTCACGTTGTTGCTTGGTATCCGGCGGGAAGACTTGCATCTGTTGTTCCCGGCCGATGCACCCAGGCTGTTGTCGTCTTCGTCATCTTGGTCATCTTGGTCATCTTGGTCATCTTGGTCATCTTGGGGTCACCCCCTCTGACCTCTTGGATCTCTCCCATAGTTTGAGGTAGGTTGATTTGTCACTTCTCGGGCGACCCCCACGGGTCCCCGAGAATTGTAGCAGCAGTCCTCTATTGAAGTGTGGTTGGCCTGGTCGTGTGACCCTGTCCGTAGGCCTCGCAGGACATCACAGATACAGTCCACAGAGGACTCATTTCTTTTCTCTCTTTCAGGTCCATTCAGGGCTCTCGTCGCCCTGTAACCTGGGTCCAGGCCGATGTCTCTTTGTCCGGTCTAGGAGGTCTAGGAGGTCTGGGAGGTCTGGGAGGTCTGGGAGGTCTGAGAGGTCTGGGAGGTCTGGGAGGTCTAGATAAGGACCTTGAGGATGCTCTGGAGCTTGACCTATCCCGGTCTTCCTCCATTTCCGATTTCTGACCTGAGTCAGTATATTCCTTCTTGCCATTCACTGTGTCGTCCGCTGACTCCGGGGGACAGCCCCCCCCCCCCGTCTAAGAGTGTGGCACTGGTTCAGGTTTTGTCCCTTTACCAGCGCACCTTTACCAGCGCACATTGTTCACAGACCTTTCGGACTGTTGTTTCCGTCCACTTCCTTCTTGCACAGGGGGTCTACCCTGTGTTGTGCTTGTCTCGGTCCAGACTGGGTAGTTAGTTACTGTTTATGTCTGGTATTAGCTCCGGCTAGTTAGCCAGCTTGTAGATTCAGGCTATGTAGCCTCTTATAGACTCAGCTCCTGCTGATAACACCAGCCTGTATTATTACGCCGGTTCCACTTCCGTCACAGTAGCAGGACTTATGCAGGACTTATTCTGATTTTAAGTAAACATTAGGTTATTTCTAGTTCAGGTGACCTGGTACCTATTTTTCTACTTAGGTTTCGACTGTAAGTAAACATTACGTAACTTTTTAGTCATGAGTGATCTTTCACTGCAATCACAAAAATATACTTTAAGTGTGATTCTTTCTTTGAGTAGAACCTTCTACGTTTTTGACTGTAAGAAAACATTACGTAACTTTTTAGTCATGAGTGATCTTTCACTGCAATCACAAAAATATACTTTAAGTGTGATTCTTTCTTTGAGTAGAACCTTCTACGTTTTTGACTGTAAGAAAACATTACGTAACTTTTTAGTCATGAGTGATCTTTCACTGCAATCACAAAAATATACTTTAAGTGTGATTCTTTCTTTGAGTAGAACCTTCTACGTTTTTGACTGTAAGAAAACATTACGTAACTTTTTAGTCATGAGTGATCTTTCACTGCAATCACAAAAATATACTTTAAGTGTGATTCTTTTTTTGAGTAGAACCTTCTACGTTTTTGACTGTAAGAAAACATTACGTAACTTTTTAGTCATGAGTGATCTTTCACTGCAATCACAAAAATATACTTTAAGTGTGATTCTTTCTTTGAGTAGAACCTTCTACGTTTTTGACTGTAAGAAAACATTACATAACTTTTTAGTCATGAGTGATCTTTCACTGCAATCACAAAAATATACTTTAAGTGTGATTCTTTCTTTGAGTAGAACCTTCTACGTTTTTGACTGTAAGAAAACATTACGTAACTTTTTAGTCATGAGTGATCTTTCACTGCAATCACAAAAATATACTTTAAGTGTGATTCTTTCTTTGAGTAGAACCTTCTACGTTTTTGACTGTAAGAAAACATTACGTAACTTTTTAGTCATGAGTGATCTTTCACTGCAATCACAAAAATATACTTTAAGTGTGATTCTTTCTTTGAGTAGAACCTTCTACGTTTTTGACTGTAAGAAAACATTACGTAACTTTTTAGTCATGAGTGATCTTTCACTGCAATCACAAAAATATACTTTAAGTGTGATTCTTTCTTTGAGTAGAACCTTCTACGTTTTTGACTGTAAGAAAACATTACGTAACTTTTTAGTCATGAGTGATCTTTCACTGCAATCACAAAAATATACTTTAAGTGTGATTCTTTCTTTGAGTAGAACCTTCTACGTTTTTGACTGTAAGAAAACATTACGTAACTTTTTAGTCATGAGTGATCTTTCACTGCAATCACAAAAATATACTTTAAGTGTGATTCTTTCTTTGAGTAGAACCTTCTACGTTTGGTTTTTTCAAATCTGTATTAAATCAAATCTTAATTCTACTCCAGAGGCACCTGACAGCAGTCATTTCGGTTCATATTCTTTCGGCTTTTGATACCTATTTAAATAGTATAAAGCCCAACTTACTTGAACTTATGTTCTTAGCCCCGGAACCTCCAATCCGTTTTGACAGACCTATAAACCAGTGACTTGGCCGCCCAAGCACCACAGCGTCCTGTATGCTGAGGCTTCCAAGTCCCCACAAATCTGATAGGCCCTTCGGATACAGAGACCCTGATGCTCGCTCTGTCCCCCCGCGTCAAGGTGCTAAGCTTGATGAGAGTTTGCAGAGTCTCAATTTTTTACCCATAGGCGCTGGTGAGTGTACATCTCATGCAGCTGATATGGCTGGTAGGGTGCTAACCCACCAAATGGTTGCTGTCAGGAAATCCCTTCCGAATGAAATAGATTACAAATTCACTTTACTTTACTCTGGGTTTAGAGCAAGGACGGACATCTTTACATATTATACTTAGAATATATACAAAATGCATGTAGTATTCTATGTCATGTTTCTTCCTAAATGACAATAACACTTTATATTATTCCTCTTGACAGATGAGCTGTATGTCAAGTGCAGTTTGCACTTGCTTGAGTCACTTGTGTCAGGGCCCCAGAGGGTAAGGATACTATTGATTCTCCTTCCGGGCTTTGAATTCCTCCCTTGTTGTCCTCACCTCTGCTTGCTGTTCTGGGGTTAGTGCGGCCCACTCGTCTGCAGGTAGGTATTGGTACTTCTTTTTCCCTGTTCTGTCCTTGGTTGTTTTCGGGGGGAACTCCTGGGAGGCCCCCCTTTTGTCAGATAGCATTTTAACTTGGTCATACAGCATACATTCGATACGTAACTGGTCTTGTGACCATGCTGCGCATCGGGCTGCCAGTGGGTTACCCCCTGGGACTCCTCTGAATAGCTTTTCAAGCAGTAAGCATGATCCTTGCATAGGTGTTCCATTCATGACTGATCCTGCTGCATCATTGAGAGACATGCTCCCGCCTCGCACCTGTGGGATTAGTTTCTCCACCATCTTATATCCTGGATCTTGACCGGGGGTCCTTACTCCTCTTTCCATCAGTTGGTCCATTGAGGCCCTTTCGGGGATCTCTAGTCCTTTGAGATGTCTCAACATGCGAGCTAGCGTCTCGTGTGCTTGTATCTCCTGAGCGAGCATCTGCTGCGCCAGCTTCTCATGAGCTAGCATCTGCTGCGCCAGTTTCTTCTGAGCTACCCGTGCCAACTTCTCCTGAGCTAGCTTCTCTTGTGCTAGCTCCTCCTGAGCTAGCTTCTCTTGTGCTAGCTCCTCTTGTGCTAGCTCCTCCTGAGCTAGCTTCTGGCGTGCCAGCTCCTCCTGAGCTAGCATCTCCTGGGCTAGCTCCTCCTGAGCTAGCATCTCCTGGGCTAGCTCCTCCTGAGCTAGCGTTGGTTGTGCCAGCTCCTCCTGAGCTACCCGTGCCAGCTTCTCCTGGGCTAACATCTCCTGGGCTAGCTTCTCTTGTGCTAGCTCCTCCTGAGCTAGCTTCTCTTGTGCTAGCTCCTCCTGAGCTAGCTTCTCTTGTGCTAGCTCCTCCTGAGCTAGCTTCTCTTGAGCTATTACTCAATATGTTGAGTAATCAGAACTGTGTTCAGTTTCAGAGGTATTTAGCTCCCCATCCTGTTCAGGCTCAGACTCAGTTTCACCTGAAGGTGTCATCTGTGGCCTCGGGTTCTGATCCTTCATCTGAATGTCGCCATCCTCCTCTTCTGGGCCATAGAAAATGGAACAGTGCTCATAATTGATGTTTTTGGCCTTTAGGTACTCGTCTAGAGAGTTGAACGCCTATATGTCAGTGGAGGGAGATGCTCGTTTTGAGGTGGAGCCTTGCGCCTCATAAAGAGGAAAAATGACTACATCGTCTTCTTGGTTCTTTCCATTTCCAATATCCTGTGGCAGAACAGGGTCTCCATTTGTGGGTTCAAATGTCAGGTCCGACATGACCACACACATAACCATCCAGTCGTCATCCCTCTCCTTATTTTGTGGTGATTCCTCCACCGTCAGTTCCCTGTGGTCTAGATCTATGGATTGTTCACGTTGAGAATCTTCATGATTCAACCCTTGCTCTTTAATTGACGCTTCCGTCTTGACCGCTTTCTCACACTGCATAAACAGTGTCTCAGGAGGCAGAGCGGTCGTCTGGCAATCGGAGGGTTCCTGGTTCGATTCCAGCTTGTCCCAGGTAGTGTGTCGAAATGTCCCTGAGCAAGACACATAACCTTTAACTGCTCCAGTTTTGCAGGTTGGCCCCCTGCATGGCTGCCTCCACTGTCTGTGGTGTTTAAGCTCTGCCTTCGTCTTGAAGGTCTTCCCACACTGGCCACAGCAGTAAGGTTTCTCTCCTGTGTGTACCACGTGGTGTCGTTTAAGGTGACGCTTCGTCTTGAAGCTCTTTCCACACTGGTCACAGCAGTAAGGTTTCTCTCCTGTGTGTACCATGTGGTGACTTTTAAGATCCCCCTTCGTCCTGAAGGTCTTTCCACACTGGGCACAACAGTAAGGTTTCTCTCCTGTGTGTACCAAGTGGTGACTTCTAAGCTCTCCCTTTGTCTTGAAGGTCTTCTTACACTGGGCACAACAGTAAGGTTTCTCTCCTGTGTGTACCACGTGGTGACGTTTAAGGTGAGCCTTCGTCTTGAAGCTCCTTCCACACTGGTCACAGCAGTAAGGTTTCTCTTCTGTGTGTACCACGTGGTGTCGTTCAAGATCTGCCTTTCTCTTGAAGCTAATGTCACACTGGTCACAGCAGTAAGGTCTCTCTCCTGTGTGTACCATGTGGTGACTTTTAAGATTCCCCTTCGTTTTGAAGGTCTTTTCACACTGGTCACAGCAGTAAGGTTTCTCTCCTGTGTGTACCATGTGGTGACGTTTAAGGTGAGCCTTCCTCTTGAAGCTCCTTCCACACTGGTCACAGCAGTAAGGTTTCTCTCCTGTGCCAATTACTGCCTGCTGTACAGCCGGCAGCTCTGGGTATTGTGATTTGCTTGGATCTGTGAATTCCTCACTTCCCGCAAACGTTTCAGGGGACTCTGGGTGTTCCTCCCGTTCTCCTAGGTAGTCCAGACCCAGGTCGGGTATGGACACTCCCAATCCCTCATCCGAGGGTGATTCCTCCTCTATGATGTGGGAATGATTGTGAGACATCGTGTTAGCACTGGTTTGTTAGCCGATGGTGAGCTAGTTAGCTTCCGTCTGGCTAGGGCCAGCTCATGGGTGTTAGCACTGGCTTGTTAGCCGATGTCGTGCTAGTTAGCTTGTAGTCCTGTGAACGGCCGTTTTGGCTTCTCCTCACATACAGTAGCTTTGGGTAGTTGGCTCTCCAGTTCGCCTTTCTGTGAACGGTCGTTTTGACTTCGCTTCACATACAGTCTCTCCTCCTTGCATACAGTATCTTTGGGCTAGGGAGCCATCCAGTTCGCCTTTCTGTGAACGGTCGTTTTGACTTCGCTTCACATACAGTCTCTCCTCCTTACAAACAGTATCTTTGGGCTAGGGAGCCATCCAGTTCGCCTTTCTGTGAACGGTCGTTTTGACTTCGCTTTACATACAGTCTCTCCTCCTTACAAACAGTATCTTTGGGCTAGGGAGCCATCCAGTTCGCCTTTCTGTGAACGGTCGTTTTGACTTCGCTTCACATACAGTCTCTCCTCCTTACAAACAGTATCTTTGGGCTAGGGAGCCATCCAGTTCGCCTTTCTGTGAACGGTCGTTTTGACTTCGCTTCACATACAGTCTCTCCTCCTTACAAACAGTATCTTTGGGCTAGGGAGCCATCCCGTTCGCCTTTCTGTGAACGGTCGTTTTGACTTCGCTTCACATACAGTCTCTCCTCCTTACAAACAGTATCTTTGGGCTAGGGAGTCATCCAGTTCGCCTTTCTGTGAACGGTCGTTTTGACTTCGCTTCACATACAGTCTCTCCTCCTTACAAACAGTATCTTTGGGCTAGGGAGCCATCCAGTTCGCCTTTCTGTGAACGGTCGTTTTGACTTCGCTTCACATACAGTCTCTCCTCCTTACAAACAGTATCTTTGGGCTAGGGAGCCATCCAGTTCGCCTTTCTGTGAACGGTCGTTTTGACTTCGCTTCACATACAGTCTCTCCTCCTTACAAACAGTATCTTTGGGCTAGGGAGCCATCCAGTTCGCCTTTCTGTGAACGGTCGTTTTGACTTCGCTTCACATACAGTCTCTCCTCCTTACAAACAGTATCTTTGGGCTAGGGAGCCATCCAGTTCGCCTTTCTGTGAACGGTCGTTTTGACTTCGCTTCACATACAGTCTCTCCTCCTTACAAACAGTATCTTTGGGCTAGGGAGCCATCCAGTTCGCCTTTCTGTGAACGGTCGTTTTGACTTCGCTTCACATACAGTCTCTCCTCCTTACAAACAGTATCTTTGGGCTAGGGAGCCATCCAGTTCGCCTTTCTGTGAACGGTCGTTTTGACTTCGCTTCACATACAGTCTCTCCTCCTTACAAACAGTATCTTTGGGCTAGGGAGCCATCCAGTTCGCCTTTCTGTGAACGGTCGTTTTGACTTCGCTTCACATACAGTCTCTCCTCCTTACAAACAGTATCTTTGGGCTAGGGAGCCATCCAGTTTGCCTTTCTGTGAACGGTCGTTTTGACTTCGCTTCACATACAGTCTCTCCTCCTTACAAACAGTATCTTTGGGCTAGGGAGCCATCCAGTTCACCTTTCTGTGAACGGTCGTTTTGACTTCGCTTCACATACAGTCTCTCCTCCTTACAAACAGTATCTTTGGGCTAGGGAGCCATCCAGTTCGCCTTTCTGTGAACGGTCGTTTTGACTTCGCTTCACATACCGTCTCCCCTCCTTGCATACAGTATCTTTGGGTAGTTGGCTCTCGTCTGGCTAGGGCCAGCTCATGGGTGTTAGCACTGGCTTGTTAGCCGATGGTGAGCTAGTTAGCTTCCGTCTGGCTAGGGCCAGCTCATGGGTGTTAGTACTGGTTTGTTAGCCGATGGTGAGCTAGTTAGCTTCCGTCTGGCTAGGGCCAGCTCATGGGTGTTAGTACTGGCTTGTTAGCCGATGGTGAGCTAGTTAGCTTCCGTCTGGCTAGGGCCAGCTCATGGGTGTTGGCACTGGCTTGTTGGCTGATGGCGAGCTAGTTAGCTTCCGTCTGGCTAGGGCCAGTTCACTTCCCGTCCGTCTGGTCAGTGAACATTCAGTGAACTTGCGGCTAGTTGGCTCTCGTCTTGGGTAGGGCCAGTTCACTTCCTGTGGGCAAAGCACGAAATTATGCTGCACTTGTAACTCCCCCCAGAGCTCTATAAACATTATATTACCCTTTAGTTGTGAGTAAATGTTGCTTTAATCACAAAGATAGAGCTTTCTATTCATTTGTGATATCCCCAAGTAGAGCCTTCCACTCAAGTCGCCAGTAGAGCTTTCTACTTACATTTTTGCCAAATCTGTAATTTAATTTTACTCCAGAGGCTTTTGACAGTAGTCCTGTCTTCTTCGGCCGTTTAGCACCTATTTTGGTTAGTATAAATGCACATCGCCAGGGACGCCATGTTAAGTACGAGTCGTAAACCGAGGTCAGATTGATTATCCCATAACTCATTGGTCCGCATCCCAGCTTCAAGCAGCGTCCTGCGAAGTTTGGGACGTCTAGGACTCAATTGTGTCTATAAACTTCAGGGCTTAAACTCAGCCGACCTCGGCTCACACACAGGCACCCCCCCGTCCCCTCCAGTCATACAGTTGATTGATTAGAGTTGCAGGGTATATTTACTTTATTCTATTTTGCTTTAATCTACTCGGTTGGCCGTATTACTGCGAAGTGGTTGACATGCAGAACCAAACGAGTCTACAAAATGTTGTTGTTACTACTGACCGACAAGAGACAGCGAATGCACCGTTCCGACCCCCGTCAGTCATCGACCTTAGGTCGAGTGATTGAAGTTGCGGAATCTTTTATTTTATTTGCACTGGGAAGGACTCTCTTTGTTCAGATGAGGTCCATTTCCCTTATCCGTTACACGTATTACCACTGTATGGCATTACTTGATAATATCAGTTATACAGAACCCACCTTTAGTCCTTAATGCATAATCCTATTTCTCCTTCTACTCCGTCTGGGGAAAGCCACACTCATGAGGTTTTTTACATCACAAATCAGAACGCAAAGGGTGAAGTTACAATGCAAAACACATTTCAATGCTTACCCGGCCGTCTGGTCAGAAGAAAGGATACAGAGGATATATTTATAAAGAGGTATTTTTAATTTAGAAAAGGCAAGTTACAAAAAGAGACTGAATTAGAAAATTTCCACTTCAGTTAAAATAAGCATAAAACAGAACATCTCATCAGGCACGGCTTGTGCCCCGTGTCTGGCAGCAGCATCTTCATCTCTCAAAAAAGTCTTGTAAAATCTGCCTGTGATCTGGCCAGTTGGCCTTTATAAAGGGCCCCAGATCTCTTCTGCTTATTGGTCAAAATACAGCGCTGTCACCGTGATGTCATTTCACCAGCCAGTCAGTGCACGGTACGTGGGGACTGGCTCTCCTCCCTTTCTACTCCACTATTTTACTCTCTCCTATGAGTAAAAGCTCCTAGCGCCACCCTGGAGTATTTCACCCTCTCTATTCTTCCAGGTTGTCCTGATTGCTGATTGACGCCTGCTGTGTGTTTGACTCTCTTTATTATGGCCTTGTGTTTATTCTCTCATTTGTCAGTTCTTCATCTAACGTTACCGTGAGTAGCTGTCTACAGAGAGTCATGTCGCTCCAGGCCTGGAGGATGCGGCTGCCGTGTTTTTGATTATTGTTTAATTATTATATAGTTTGTTTTTCTTTTGTATAATACCAGTATTGCTCTTGATGTTTAAAAAATAAAAGGAAACACTGTTTTTGGTGAGAAGAGAAACTACCGTCTCCGCACCTTTCTTCTGTACTGCATTTGGGTTTAACACACCTACCTGAGTCGTAACATAAAGGGATCTCTGCGTGTGTGTCTGTGACACGCACATCTCAAGAACTGTTCATCTGATCGACTTCACACAGTGGGTGTACTAACGCTGAGTACCCAGGGGAGTGACACATGTGGTGCCATTTGGCCAATCGGAGACACTGTAGCAGCATCATACCTTTAAATAGCCATAATGCTCCTGTCCGGCTTTCACATATCTCGAGAACGGCCCATACAATCGGCTTGGACAGTGTGTTGTCAAAGTAATTGCAGTGTTGAATGTGAAGTTGATTGTATGCACGGTTCTCGACAACGCTGCACGCAGCACTTCCGGGATCCAACCGATCGGCCCGTTATGCACAGGTATGCATTATGCACAGGTATGCGTTATGCACAGGTATGCGTTATGCACAGGTATGCGTTATGCACAGGTATGCGTTATGCACAGGTATGCATTATGCACAGGTATGCGTTATGCACAATATGCGCTATGCATAGGTATGCATTCCGAGCGGCCACGCTCTCTGACCACTAGTAAATTCAATAAAAAAAAGTTGATGCTCAATTGCACTCACTGTCATTATAAAAGTGTTCAACTGAAACCCTGAACTCTGAGCTCTATAAAAATCTGTGAGATTGAGGCACTCTAGCGCAGCACAATAACACAATATTATCAATGGGATCATGTCATTCAACACCATGAATCATGGTACACAATTCTGTTGTCTAAGATAAGAAAATATTAACTATTATACATTCTCACGTAATGTAATCTGAAATATATGAAATATTCTTGAGTTTTGGTTTGATATCACACGTTCCGCTATCGGGCAGTTTCATAAGATCAGCTGGATTGTTTAACATGTGCTTTTTGCAAACATATGTACACATATTGTGTTATACTGTGACATTAACCCTGTATATGTTTTGGAATGTTTTATTTAATATCTTGGACAAAAATGTCCTGATCACGTACAGTGCACTACTGCACTTCCTTAAAAGAACACGCCAACATATATACCAATATGGGAAATGTGCTTACCATCTTCTCCCCCCAGACAAGAAGTTAGATACCAATTTCCTCTCTGTGCGTTCAGTAGAAAGCTATCCGGCTGCAAGGGAGCCTAGCTTAGCACAAATGAATGGAAGCAAATACGGACCAGTAGCCTAGCTTAAAACTCTGGGAGAGGTGTTTTTGGCCAGCAGCTAGGCTTGTTGTCCGTATCAGCTTCCATTCATTTATGCTAAGCTAGGCTAGCTTGTAGCCGGAAAGCGTTCTAGGACATACAGAGAGGAAATTGGCATCTATCTTCTCGTCTGACTCTGGAGAAGACAGTAAACACATTTCTCATAATGTTAACGTGCCTCTTATGAGCATGAATACAACCGACCCTCAGGCTCACAACTGACGTAGGCTACAGGGTGTCCTGGTGGCTGTATAGGCTATGAGGCACACAAACCATGCACTGGAAATGTTGTGGGTTTAAATCCAGCTTACAACTTTAGTTTCATGTCATCTCGTCTTATTACACCCCCACTCCACTAGGTCATCTAATGAAGCACAAAGGCCATGAAAAAAAGAATCCTTAAAAAATAAAAATAATAATAACAACAGCCTTGGTTCATGCGAGGGGCAGGTTTGAAGACTTCCTAAAATGTCTTGATCATATAAAATGTACTCAAGAAATGATACGATCAAAATCATAAATGTTTCACCTTTAAGCTTAAAAAACAAACAAAAGGGAGACACCTTTCTTTCACACAAAGGTAGGTTTGAGATCCTCCTTGAAGACCACCGGCCGGGAGGAGCGGTAGAGGCTGGGAGCAGCCGGGTAGTAGCCTCCTCCTCCTCCTCCTCCTCCTCCTCCTCCGTCTCCTCCTCCTCCTCCTCCTCCTCCTCCTCCTCCTCCTCCTCCTCCTCCTCCTCCTCCTCCGTACTCGCTGTCCGAGGAGTCCGAGGAGGAGTCCGAGGACAGGTAGGAGGCGCGCTGCGCACAGGAGTCGCAGTAGGGCCGGTGGTAGTAGCAGTAGTCCGTGGAGCTGCTGGAGTCTGAGTCCCAGAAACCACACGAATCTCTAGGGTGTCTGCGGCCGCTGCCCCCCTCGGCCCCTGGCTCTGTCTCTGCAGGACCCGCGTGCCCCGAATAAGGAGTGGCTGAACATCTGTGAGGCCTCGAACCACACCGCCGGCATCTCGTCGTCGATCCCCGCCTCTCCACCTCCTCCTCCTCTTCCTCCTCCTCTTCCTCCTCCTCTATGTCACTGTTGCCAGGGTGGAGAGGAGCCTCGGGCTGAGGCGGTGATGTTTTAGAGGAGTGTTTGGCTCCAGGGTCGTCCCCCCTCTTGCCCCGGCCGGGGGGTTCTGAGCCTGGGTAGAAGCAGGGCGGAACGCCACCTCTCTGAGGGTGGAAGGGGGGCCTGCGTTTCCTCATGGCATAGGGGGAGATGCTGGGGTAGCGGAAGACCATGGGGGGTTTGGGGGAGCGTGGCGAGCGCGGGGTGAGAGGAGAAAGAGGAGAAAGGGGAGAAAGAGGGGAGCGTTCAACGCTCAGCTCCTGCAGGATCTCCTGCAGCTGCTCGCTGCTAACGAACCCCGCCTGCCTGACACTCGCCACCGGTGGTGACAGTAAGTCGCCGTGACGACCCGAGGATCCCGTCTGCGCGGCGCTCAAGCCCCCCGCGAAGCGAGGCGATGTCAGATGGTTTGACGGAGAAACGGGCGCTGGCTCCCGCGCCGCCCTGGGCCCCAGCCTGGGTAAGACCCGCGGGGACACGGGTTCCCCGGCTCCTCTGGACTCCCCCGGCTGCCTCTCCACGCGGCCGGGACGGGAGGCCCCCCCACCCCGAGTCACACCGTCACCGGGAGGAGGAGAGGACGGAGGGAGAGGGGGGGGTGCAGAGACGGGAGCGAGGGGAGGATCGGGAGCAGTGGCGCTGGGCGAGGGGGGGAGAGGACAGGAGGACAGAAGGGGGACACCGTCTTCCTGCGGTGGGGGGGAGGCGGGGCGCTCAGACGGCAGCACCGTGGATTGGGTGGAGGAGGAGTTGAGGTTGGTGGTGGAGGAGTCCGTCTCACGGGACCGGCTGGCCGACACGAGGTGCAGGAGTTTGTCCTTGGCGTTGGTCACCTGCTCCTGGAGGCTGTCGATCACGGCGTTCTTCTGGAAAAGGACAAAACACGAGCTTGAGTATCGGAGGGCTAGAAGGAGAAGGAGAGGCCTTTGGGATTTTTTATTTGAAAAGTCTGTACCCTAATGGGATGAATTAGGAGTTCAATGTGAATGCATTTTTATCATCTTTATAGTTTTTGCTTTTATGTTTTGTATAGATGTTTTAACTGGCTGATGCATCAGGAATGTAACCGGGCTATTTTCCCTGTGGAGGTCATTTTACATGGGGATTTAAGCTCCATTGTTCTTTCTTTATCATGTGACCCTGATGAAGGCATGTTGCCAAAACGCCTTGGTTTTAATTGTATGAATAAGGAGCGCTATTTTTAGAACATCCATCGGCCTCCAAAGAGTTGCTGAATTGTTCTCCCTTGATAGTTATTTCCAGCTCATGCACCTTGTTGAAGGACGAAGTTGAGAGTGCGACAGATGTTTTGTTTCTCTTGTACCAGGCAGGAGCTAGAGAAATAGTGTTTAATGGGAAATCTACACTGACGCAAAACGTGCACGTTATTCCTTTAACCTTGGACAGGTAGGTCATGATTTATGAACACGTCTCTCTCCAAGCTAGGAAATGTTTTTTTTAAATACATCCACAAAGCTTTTAGAAATGTGTGGAATAAAAGTATTGCCCCCCCCCCCCCCCCCCCCCCCCAAATATAGATTCATTTAACATTTAACAAGCTTGCGGGTCCAAAATGTATGTTATTGTTTGCATGTTGCGTGTATGTATCCCCTCCCTACTTCCCATTTCCCCACGTGGAATGCACCTGATTGGATAAATGATGCTGGTGCTCTAATGCGACATGTAGTGGCTGAATGTTATTCATAGCACCTTTAAATGTTATAGGAATAACATATAGCTGCTGTCAAAGGTTAGCAACTGTGTTTATGGCCCTAAAACCAATGAAACCATTCAAAACAATCTGGTACTTAAAAATGGATTATGTCTTTAATATTGTGATATTATTCAGGGTACTCCAGTATTCTGTCTTTAATATTGTGATATTATTCAGGGTACTCCAGTATTCTGTCTTTAATATTGTGATATTATTCAGGGTACTCCAGTATTCTGCCTTTAATATTGTGATATTATTCAGGATAATTCAGTATTCTCTCTTTAATATTGTGATATTATTCAGGGTACTCCAGTATTCTGTCTTTAATATTGTGATATTATTCAGGATAATCCAGTATGCTGTGGTTAATATTGTGATATTATTCAGGATACACCATTCTGTTTTTAATATTGTGATATTATAATATTCATGCTGTGATGTGAATGCCGTCCATGTTAGTTTACCTTCAATGGAGAAGTGCATTAAATAATTTTAATGCAAAAAAAGTGTCCTCTGTTCTTTCATTTCAGCATGGTCTATCACAGAACACATTCCATTGTGGACAGAGTGTATGCTTGGTTTCATTCCAGCCTCGCCTAAACACCAGCTGATTATTTCACTAATTGGCTCACCTCTTCAACTAACTCACCTGGTGCAATGTATAGTTAAAATGAAAACTTGGCCCACGATGGAATGAGTTTGAGACCCCTGGTGTATCCCTTTCAAAAAAAAATTTACTTTTAATTTTTAGGGTTAGGGTTACTTTTAAAAGTAGGACTTTTTTTTACTTTTACTCAAGTGTGTTTTTAGCCAGATACTTTGACTTTTACTTGAGTCCGATTTTGAGATGGTACCCATACTTTCACTTAAATATAATTTCTGGGTACTTTTTACACTACATTCATCCCTACATCCCTACATTCATCCCTCCCCGCCTAGATCACACACACTTAGCGACAGTGGCTCAGGAGGTAGAGTGGTCGCCTGGCTCCTTCTGGCACCATGTCAAAGCAGGGCGTAAAAACTTTTTGCACACATGTCTGCGTAAATACAGTTTTGATGATCCTGATGACTGCTTCTTTAATGAACCTCCTGAACTGATTGAACACTACTGGCTAATGCTATTGACTTATTCTGAAGTAACGTGTCCTACGACTCAGTAGTATGAGTGACCTGCCTGTTTATCGCAGTGGTCTTGTCATCCTACACTGTTGCCGACATCGTCCCGGTGCAGGTTGTTGATTGGATATTGCAGATATAACAGGATAGCTCGCTGCAACAGATAAAAAGGCTATTTTAATAGTTTTAATAATAATTCGAGATGTTGTGAATTATAATATTCAAACTACAGTTTTCACTTTTGGCAGGGACAATTTGTGTTTTTGTGGCCCATCCCTAGCGTCCCTATATAAAACTACATAGATGTCCAAGTGTCCTTGAGTGAGACACTCTAGAGTTCTCCCGATGTGCAGGTTGGCACCTGCATGGTTTGAATGAATGTGTGAATGTGAGGCATAAGTTTGTATAAAAGCTATATAAATGCAGTCTGTTTACATAGTCCCCTACACACAGAGAGGTCAGGGTTGACTAAAGTGCAGCACACTGACCCTGGAGCAGTTTTGGGGCTCAGTGCCATGCTCAGGGGCACTTAGGCAGAGATAGTGGTCATGGTAGATGTCATATCATCCAGTTACCAGCTCACATTTTGCGGACCTCCCAAACTTTCAAACTTTTTAGATGAAGGAATGGGTACAATAGGAGACACGCCTCCAGTTTTTCAAAAGTTTTTGACACGCCTCAGCTTCTGAGCTGAAGGCGTGTTTTTGCGGACCTCCCAAACTTTCAAACTTTAGACTGTTTTCTTTATACGTTTTTCTTTTTCTTTCTTTCTACCACAAGACGCGGCCACTGATGGGTCCATGGGACTTGGATAAGTCCTGTGGACCCAACTCTGGCCACTGACCACATGAGCGAACGGGTACATACGCACACAATACACGGCCACTGATGGATCCGTGGGACTTGGTAAAGCACTATGGACCCAACTATGACCACTGATAAAAACGTAACTACTGTACACTAGCATTATAAGACCTAAACATTGCTACCTACCATACAAGTGCATTGGTTTAGTGCACTTCCGGTTGCCACTGAGCGGAAATGTTTGTGCGGACCTGTTCTCCCAAACTGGTAAGCAAATGACTGTTTTTACGTTATTTTCATTTTTACGTTACTATTATTATTATTATTATTATTTTTTTTTTTAACATTGATCTTAACTGATCACTATGACTTTATTGCTTTTATCGTTATATATGCCTATAATTGTGTACAGCACTTTGAGCTACATGACATGTATGAAAGGTGCTTTATAAATACTTACTTACTTACTTACTTACATCTAGAAAAATAACATACCCTTAAAAATAGAGGGACACCTGTTCACCCCCCCCCCCCCCCCTCCCCTCATAGTCAAGCATAAACTGAATGGTGAACTTTGAGACAAAATAACACTTTTTATTTCCCCTTTTCAGGCTATTTAAGTTGATTAATGATAGAAGGAGCTTTAGCTGCACGTTGGTGTAGTGGTTAACACTGTCGCCTCACAGCAAGAAGGTCCTGGGTTCGATTCCCACCTGGGGACCAGGTTGCGGGTTGCCAAGTACCCAGGTGGCAGATGGGGTATCTCCCGGGTCTTTCTGTGTGGAGTTTGCATGTTCTCCCCGTGCTCGCAAGGGTTTCCCCTCCAGAAAAAGAGATAAACCCAATGGAAAAACATGAAGAACAGATCGCTAACGCTGTTGCATCCCTGACAAAGATGGACAGGAGCACTTGGATTGGTCCCCGGGCGCGGCCCACACCGCAACCCATGCCTGCTCCTGGCTGCCCTTGGGGGGAAGGACGACGGGATGGGTCATCAACGACCCAAAAATAATGCATGTGTGTTCTCATGTGTCTCCCATCTCGCATGTGTGTGTTCGTAAAGACGTCTTCTTATTCTTCAAGTCCAGTTTCATTTAGACTTCAAATATTCCTTATCTCACAAGAAAAACATCCGCACCACAGGTAAACGTGATGATGTGTTTGTATATCGACCCCTCACAGTCATTTCCCAACCCCCAGGTTAAGAACCACTGCACTAGGCCACCCTGTTACTTTCAGTGTGGTTTAGGGTATAGAATAGATCAGATTAGATTAGATTAGATTCAAATGTATTGTCATTGTACAGTACAATTATAGTACAATGCAAAGGGGTGCAAGGTAACATTACATTACACCAGGCGTCAAGGTGTTTATTTTATTTAGAAATAACAAGCAATAAATAAAGTCAGATGCCAAACAACACATGATAAAAACAACAGATCATACAATAAACTGACACACCATCATTTACATTTAAAAGGATTAAAAATGTGTGACCATTTATGAAAAAAGTATAGTAACATAAGTATCAAAACATCTACAGCAAATAAATATTAAAATAAATATAGTGTTTACAGTAGATCCATTATGGTGCATGTCAAACCTGTAATGCCATAATATTTTAGTAAATGAGTAAACAGTCAATTGTTATTTTTTAGAAGTGGCATTTTGGGGTAATTTTGGATTGTGCTCACTGTCTCCACGTGGTCGTGTTCTGGGGAAAATAAGGCTTTTTTTTTTTATAAACCCTTCAGGTGTAGGCTACCATTTTACATGTGAGATTAGAATTTAGAGGAAACACCACTCATCACAGAAAGCCATGGAGTTCTAGAATATCAAGGGAGTGAAAAATGTCCACCTGGTTGACATCACATCAATTCTCTAGCAGTGGTACCAACCTTCTAGCAGTGGTACCAACCTTCTAGCAGTGGTACCAACCTTCTAGCAGTGGTACCAACCTCCTAGCAGTGGTACTGGTGATGTACCAGTGCTGAACCCTGTATAGACGTAGAAAAAGAAAAAGTTCCAGTCTGTCCAATTTGTTTCCTTATGGTCCACTTGCATGCAATACAACAGACTATATTTTTAGCTAACCGTCAACAGCTGTTCTCTTACAGAATGAGAAACTATTTGCTCTGGGAAGGACAATGTATATTAGCATGGTCACTATGTATAATGTATATTAGCATGGTCACTATGTATAATGTATATTAGCATGGTCACTATGTATAATGTATATTAGCATGGTCACTATGTATAATGTATATTAGCATGGTCACTATGTATAATGTATATTAGCATGGTCACTATGTATAATGTATATTAGCATGGTCACTATGTATAATGTATATTAGCATGGTCACTATGTATAATGTATATTAGCATGGTCACTATGTATAATGTATATTAGCATGGTCACTATGTATAATGTATATTAGCATGGTCACTATGTATAATGTATATTAGCATGGTCACTATGTATAATGTATATTAGCATGGTCACTATGTATAATGTATATTAGCATGGTCACTATGTATAATGTATATTAGCATGGTCACTATGTAGAATGTATATTAGCATGGTCACTTCACTATGTAAAATGTATATTAGCATGGTCACTATGTAGAATTAATTTGCATCCTCAATGTTTCAAAACAGTTTCCCATCTGTTTCACTCTGTAGGCCTGTGTACATCTAGTCCAACTATAAAGGTGTAACGTTTGGGTATTTTACTCTCTCCTATGAGTAAAAGCTCCTAGCGCCACCCTGGAGTATTTCACCCTCTCTATTCTTCCAGGTTGTCCTGATTGCTGATTGACGCCTGCTGTGTGTTTGACTCTCTTTATTATGGCCTTGTGTTTATTCTCTCATTTGTCAGTTCTTCATCTAACGTTACCGTGAGTAGCTGTCTACAGAGAGTCATGTCGCTCCAGGCCTGGAGGATGCGGCTGCCGTGTTTTTGATTATTGTTTAATTATTATATAGTTTGTTTTTCTTTTGTATAATACCAGTATTGCTCTTGATGTTTCAAAAATAAAAGGTGAGAAGAGAAACTACCGTCTCCGCACCTTTCTTCTGTACTGCATTTGGGTTTAACACACCTACCTGAGTCGTAACATAAAGGGATCTCTGCGTGTGTGTCTGTGACACGCACATCTCAAGAACTGTTCATCTGATCGACTTCACACAGTGGGTGTACTAACGCTGAGTACCCAGGGGAGTGACACATGTGGTGCCATTTGGCCAATCGGAGACACTGTAGCAGCATCATACCTTTAAATAGCCATAATGCTCCTGTCCGGCCTTCACATATCTCGAGAACGGCCCATACAATCGGCTTGGACAGTGTGTTGTCAAAGTAATTGCAGTGTTGAATGTGAAGTTGATTGTATGCACGGTTCTCGACAACGCTGCACGCAGCACTTCCGGGATCCAACCGATCGGCCCGTTATGCACAGGTATGCATTATGCACAGGTATGCGTTATGCACAGGTATGCGTTATGCACAGGTATGCGTTATGCACAGGTATGCATTATGCACAGGTATGCGTTATGCACAGGTATGCGTTATGCACAGGTATGCGTTATGCACAGGTATGCGTTATGCACAGGTATGCGTTATGCACAATATGCGCTATGCATAGGTATGCATTCCGAGCGGCCACGCTCTCTGACCACTAGTAAATTCAATAAAAAAAAGTTGATGCTCAATTGCACTCACTGTCATTATAAAAGTGTTCAACTGAAACCCTGAACTCTGAGCTCTATAAAAATCTGTGAGATTGAGGCACTCTAGCGCAGCACAATAACACAATATTATCAATGGGATCATGTCATTCAACACCATGAATCATGGTACACAATTCTGTTGTCTAAGATAAGAAAATATTAACTATTATACATTCTCACGTAATGTAATCTGAAATATATGAAATATTCTTGAGTTTTGGTTTGATATCACACGTTCCGCTATCGGGCAGTTTCATAAGATCAGCTGGATTGTTTAACATGTGCTTTTTGCAAACATATGTACACATATTGTGTTATACTGTGACATTAACCCTGTATATGTTTTGGAATGTTTTATTTAATATCTTGGACAAAAATGTCCTGATCACGTACAGTGCACTACTGCACTTCCTTAAAAGAACACGCCAACATATATACCAATATGGGAAATGTGCTTACCATCTTCTCCCCCCAGACAAGAAGTTAGATACCAATTTCCTCTCTGTGCGTTCAGTAGAAAGCTATCCGGCTGCAAGGGAGCCTAGCTTAGCACAAATGAATGGAAGCAAATACGGACCAGTAGCCTAGCTTAAAACTCTGGGAGAGGTGTTTTTGGCCAACAGCTAGGCTTGTTGTCCGTATCAGCTTCCATTCATTTATGCTAAGCTAGGCTAGCTTGTAGCCGGAAAGCGTTCTAGGACATACAGAGAGGAAATTGGCATCTATCTTCTCGTCTGACTCTGGAGAAGACAGTAAACACATTTCTCATAATGTTAACGTGCCTCTTATGAGCATGAATACAACCGACCCTCAGGCTCACAACTGACGTAGGCTACAGGGTGTCCTGGTGGCTGTATAGGCTATGAGGCACACAAACCATGCACTGGAAATGTTGTGGGTTTAAATCCAGCTTACAACTTTAGTTTCATGTCATCTCGTCTTATTACACCCCCACTCCACTAGGTCATCTAATGAAGCACAAAGGCCATGAAAAAAAGAATCCTTAAAAAATAAAAATAATAATAACAACAGCCTTGGTTCATGCGAGGGGCAGGTTTGAAGACTTCCTAAAATGTCTTGATCATATAAAATGTACTCAAGAAATGATACAATCAAAATCATAAATGTTTCACCTTTAAGCTTAAAAAACAAACAAAAGGGAGACACCTTTCTTTCACACAAAGGTAGGTTTGAGATCCTCCTTGAAGACCACCGGCCGGGAGGAGCGGTAGAGGCTGGGAGCAGCCGGGTAGTAGCCTCCTCCTCCTCCTCCTCCTCCTCCTCCTCCTCCTCCTTCTCCTCCTCCTCCTCCTCCTCCTCCTCCTCCTCCTCCTCCTCCTCCTCCTCCGTACTCGCTGTCCGAGGAGTCCGAGGAGGAGTCCGAGGACAGGTAGGAGGCGCGATGCGCACAGGAGTCGCAGTAGGGCCGGTGGTAGTAGCAGTAGTCCGTGGAGCTGCTGGAGTCTGAGTCCCAGAAACCACACGAATCTCTGGGGTGTCTGCGGCCGCTGCCCCCCTCGGCCCCTGGCTCTGTCTCTGCAGGACCCGCGTGCCCCGAATAAGGAGTGGCTGAACATCTGTGAGGCCTCGAACCACACCTCCGGCATCTCGTCGTCGATCCCCGCCTCTCCACCTCCTCCTCCTCTTCCTCCTCCTCTTCCTCCTCCTCTATGTCACTGTTGCCAGGGTGGAGAGGAGCCTCGGGCTGAGGCGGTGATGTTTTAGAGGAGTGTTTGGCTCCAGGGTCGTCCCCCCTCTTGCCCCGGCCGGGGGGTTCTGAGCCTGGGTAGAAGCAGGGCGGAACGCCACCTCTCTGAGGGTGGAAGGGGGGCCTGCGTTTCCTCATGGCATAGGGGGAGATGCTGGGGTAGCGGAAGACCATGGGGGGTTTGGGGGAGCGTGGCGAGCGCGGGGTGAGAGGAGAAAGAGGAGAAAGGGGAGAAAGAGGGGAGCGTTCAACGCTCAGCTCCTGCAGGATCTCCTGCAGCTGCTCGCTGCTAACGAACCCCGCCTGCCTGACACTCGCCACCGGTGGTGACAGTAAGTCGCCGTGACGACCCGAGGATCCCGTCTGCGCGGCGCTCAAGCCCCCCGCGAAGCGAGGCGATGTCAGATGGTTTGACGGAGAAACGGGCGCTGGCTCCCGCGCCGCCCTGGGCCCCAGCCTGGGTAAGACCCGCGGGGACACGGGTTCCCCGGCTCCTCTGGACTCCCCCGGCTGCCTCTCCACGCGGCCGGGACGGGAGGCCCCCCCACCCCGAGTCACACCGTCACCGGGAGGAGGAGAGGACGGAGGGAGAGGGGGGGGTGCAGAGACGGGAGCGAGGGGAGGATCGGGAGCAGTGGCGCTGGGCGAGGGGGGGAGAGGACAGGAGGACAGAAGGGGGACACCGTCTTCCTGCGGTGGGGGGGAGGCGGGGCGCTCAGACGGCAGCACCGTGGATTGGGTGGAGGAGGAGTTGAGGTTGGTGGTGGAGGAGTCCGTCTCACGGGACCGGCTGGCCGACACGAGGTGCAGGAGTTTGTCCTTGGCGTTGGTCACCTGCTCCTGGAGGCTGTCGATCACGGCGTTCTTCTGGAAAAGGACAAAACACGAGCTTGAGTATCGGAGGGCTAGAAGGAGAAGGAGAGGCCTTTGGGATTTTTTATTTGAAAAGTCTGTACCCTAATGGGATGAATTAGGAGTTCAATGTGAATGCATTTTTATCATCTTTATAGTTTTTGCTTTTATGTTTTGTATAGATGTTTTAACTGGCTGATGCATCAGGAATGTAACCGGGCTATTTTCCCTGTGGAGGTCATTTTACATGGGGATTTAAGCTCCATTGTTCTTTCTTTATCATGTGACCCTGATGAAGGCATGTTGCCAAAACGCCTTGGTTTTAATTGTATGAATAAGGAGCGCTATTTTTAGAACATCCATCGGCCTCCAAAGAGTTGCTGAATTGTTCTCCCTTGATAGTTATTTCCAGCTCATGCACCTTGTTGAAGGACGAAGTTGAGAGTGCGACAGATGTTTTGTTTCTCTTGTACCAGGCAGGAGCTAGAGAAATAGTGTTTAATGGGAAATCTACACTGACGCAAAACGTGCACGTTATTCCTTTAACCTTGGACAGGTAGGTCATGATTTATGAACACGTCTCTCTCCAAGCTAGGAAATGTTTTTTTTAAATACATCCACAAAGCTTTTAGAAATGTGTGGAATAAAAGTATTGCCCCCCCCCCCCCCCCCCCCCAAATATAGATTCATTTAACATTTAACAATCTTGCGGGTCCAAAATGTATGTTATTGTTTGCATGTTGCGTGTATGTATCCCCTCCCTACTTCCCATTTCCCCACGTGGAATGCACCTGATTGGATAAATGATGCTGGTGCTCTAATGCGACATGTAGTGGCTGAATGTTATTCATAGCACCTTTAAATGTTATAGGAATAACATATAGCTGCTGTCAAAGGTTAGCAACTGTGTTTATGGCCCTAAAACCAATGAAACCATTCAAAACAATCTGGTACTTAAAAAATGGATGTCAATTAAAAATACACTTTTGGTTAAAGGAGCACTTCACCCAAATATTTTAATTTGTATATTATTTGTATATTTGTATATCAATGACTGTGATGCCTTGGATTCATAAAGATATTTTTTTCTTCTTGCATGTCTCCATGGTGAACGTAGAATCCAAGACTTGGTAGAAATACTTGATGAATTGAAGTTAATGGTGATTTGGTTTAACAACAGCACAACTATATCAAAGTACATCAGTGTATAAACTCTCACAACCTGTGCCGTATAATCCAAGTCTCATTTAACCATTTAACCGTTGTGTGCTCAGTACTTCACAAACACATGCATTGTCACTAAAACCTTGCTAACAAAAACAATTCCAGTTCAGTGCTGCCTTCAAATGGAACTTGTGAGTTTGTGGTCTCGACTTCAAGTGGGCTGAAGTCGTGAGGACACCGTTGCTATGCAACTGGGCAATGCATCTTGAGGCCATCGAGGCTAAGGATTTCCCACGTACAACGTTGTGAAGACCACAACGCAGGGTCGTTCATATGGACTCTTCTCGTGAACACAGAGTTCCATTTGAAGGCAGCATTGAACCAGAAATGTTTTCATTAGGAAGGTTTGAGTGAAAATGCATGTGAAGTACTGAGCATACGACTGTATATATGAGACTTAGATTATACTGCAGACATTGTGAGAGTTTTGATATAGTTTTGCTGTTGTTGAACCAAATCTCTATTACCTTCAATTCATCAAGTATTTCTACCGTGTTTTGGATCCTATGTTCACCATGGAGTAGTTGATATACAAAGATGATCATTTTTGGGTGAAGTGCTCCTTTAAAGGGGACATATTATAGGAAAATGGGTTTTAGAAGGATTTTTAAATGTAATATAACTGGATAATGTAATAAATATGTGGAACAGATAATGAACCAACTTTGTCCGGATAATGTAATAACTTATTACATTATCTGGTATTGTTACTAAATTATACATCCAAAAAGATTTACCCACCGGATATAAGATATAAGATATATATTATTACATTATCCGGAAAAGGATAATGTAAAGTCCTTCTAAAGGAAAAACCTTTTGGCTTTTGAAACGTGATATTTCCCAGGCGGAAGCCGTGTGGTAAAGCCCTGCCGAGCGCTCACCTCGCTGAGCAGCCTCTTCATGGAGTTGTTTTCCCCCAGCAGGTAGTAGATCTCGTCCTCGCTGTAGACAGAGTGGAGGCTCCTGCTGGGGCTGCTGAAGTACTTGGCCATCTGACTGGGGTTGTTGTGATCCTCCTCAAACTCACGCCACCTGGTCAGCTGCGGGCGGGGACAGTAGCAGGTCAGAGACCTTCCAAAGGGACACTAAACAAGTCATTCTCATTTCCTGTAATGTGTCACATGAGCTATACAAGGCACGGCATTGGTGGGCTTATTGCTCCCACCCCCCCACACACGCCGTAGGAGACTAGAGCAACACAGGATCAAAAGACATTGATTGATTGAAAACTTTATTAACAGATTGCAGAATGGGTACAATACAGTACTGCTCAATTCTAACAACTGCTAAGAGGATGAAGACCAGAAAAAGAACTTTTGTCTTGTTTACATAAGGGTCCTCCGTTTTCAATTCATCAACATGCACCATAGGTTTCCTGCCATTGCCCTTGACCAAGATACTGACATTACAGCTAGAGTTGGTCCCTTGACCAAGGTACTGACATTACAGCTGGAGTTGGTCCCTTGACCAAGGTACTGGCATTACAGCTGGAGTTAGTCTCTTGACCAAGGTACTGGCATTACAACTGGAGTTGGTCCTTTGACCAAGGTACTGACATTACAGCTGGAGTTGGTCCCTTGACCAAGGTACTGGCATTACAACTGGAGTTGGTCCCTTGACCAAGGTACTGGCATTACAGCTGGAGTTGGTCCCTTGACCAAGGTGTTGAAGGCAGAGGTTCTGTGTAGGATTGTTAGTAACTGTCTAACTGCATATATAACTGTTTACACTAGTAACTGTCTAACTGCATATATAACTGTTTCCACTAGAGGGCGCTCTAGGCGGAGACACTCAGGAACACCACCAGGTGGCGAGTATAAATAGAGATGTCTCCTCCCACTTCTTTCTCTTTCCCCCAGCCTCTCAGTGAGAGGAGACCTGTAGTGTTACTGCTCTGCCATGTGAATAATAAACCACGCCAGTTAAGGCTCAAGATAGAAACCATGCCTCTTGACCATATTATTGTTGCCCTATAGCCGAATTCTGTTAACAGGTTATGGGCCCAGATAACGCCGGGGTGAAATAATAAGGGTAGCAAGCTTAGCTAAAGTATAGGCTAGGTTAGCGCCGGGAGCACCGCGTGGCTAGACGCTAGGCCAACAAGAGCTAAAGCTCCGCCTACCACCAACGAAGAGGATGGAAAACAAGGGAAGGGGCAAATGGCCCTCATTCAATGGAAAAGCAGAGGACTACGAGCTCTGGGAAGAGCACATGCTATGCTGCATGCACGGTGCAGGACTGAAGGAGACGATCCTGGCAGCCCCCACGGGAGAACTGACGGCGGAAGAGCAAGCCCTGGACGACCAGCGTAACGCAGATGCGTACTGTGAGTTAGCGCCGCTGCTCGACGACACCAGCCTGGGGCTGATATTCCGCGACACTAAAGACAGAGGCAGAGAAAGCCTGGAGGTGTTGAGAGAGCATTACATCGGGCGAGGAAGACACTGAGTCGTGGCCCTCTACATAGCACTAAGGGCCCTGAGGAAGGGGCCCACAGAGACTGTGACCAAATACGTCAACAGAGCGGAGCAAATCACGACACCATTGAGGAGTGCCGGAGAAGCACCAAGCGATGGGCTAATGATGGCGATGATGATGAGAGGACTACCGGAGCTGTACAAAACGGACATGACGCTGGGACAGTTCAAGGCTAAGTTAAGGAACTTCGAGGCCTCATAAGATACCCACCCAGCCGCCGTGGAGGCGGGAGAGAGAGTGCTAAAGGCCCAAGCGACGCCTAAGGGAGAGGACCAGGACCACGACGGAACTGGCGTGTTGGCGATGCGGAGAGAAAGGCCATCGGAGAAGCGACTGCACAAAGACTGTCTGGTGTAGCTTCTGCAAATCCACGGGTCACACAGACAGAGCGTGCATGAAGAAACATGACCAGAGCGCACGATACGCGCATGGGCAAGATGACGGCCATGGACGAGACGGCGGCCATGGACGAGACGGAGGCCACGGACAAAATGGCGCCTACGGACAAAATGGCGACTACGGACAAGAAGACAGCTGTGGACAGGATGACGACAGCGGACACGATGGCGGCGACGTGAGACGTGAGACGGATCGAGACGACGCCCGGAGAATAACGGGACAAGAAGACTGCACTTTCGGGGTGTGGACGGTGTGCACCGCCGGACCGGCCCACCTGCAGCGAACCCAGAGAAGGGGACTGATCGTGGACACAGGTGCGTCGTCCCATGTCATCAACGACAGGAGTCGGTTCAAGAACTTTGACGACACTTTCCACCCGGGGAGGCACAGCATGGAGCTGGCAGACGGGAGACGCACCTACGGATTGGCACAAGAGAGAGGAGACGCACAGGTATGCCTCACGGACAGTAAGGGGCGCTGGCGTACGTAACGTTAAAGAACGCTCTCTACGTACCATCGTTCCCACAAGGACTATTCTCTGTAATAGCTGCTACTGCAAGCGGTGCCAAGGTATTCTTCGATAAAGGTAAACATTTTCTTGTAGAACCTGACGGTACACGGTTTGACATAAAGATGTACCAGAGAATATATTATCTGCAAACGGAGTGTAATGACAACGACAAGCGTAATGATAACGACAAGTGTAATGATAATAATGATATGTGTAGCGTGACGGCCACAAGCTTATGGGTCATTGTAATTACGAGGATTTACTGAAATTGCAAGTAGTGTCAGAAGGCATGCACATTGAAGGAGAAAAGCGTAGACCTGACAAAAATTGTGCAGTGTGCAAAACGGGTGTGGTATATTATCTAAAATAAAACATGATTTTCCCCTATTCTACACTGTTTGCTGTAAGTGGTAAAAAGGAAGCCTTCAGTTGTATTTTTATATCTCCCCAAAAACATATTGCAAAAGGTTAAAAGCATGCTAAATATTCAATAGATTATCTTAGGAAAAGTAACTAATCATTACAAATGGATATGCTAAATAACATCAACTAGAATAATAATGTATTAATGGATAACTAAGGTTGACAAAGAGACTGAATGGAGCAAACACTGCAGTAAAGTAAACAGGACACTCACTTTAGATGATAAAGTAAACTTAGAGTAGATGCTAAAAACAGATTGTGAACCACTCTAAATTAGGTTCTGTCAGCCTGACCTCGATAGAGTGTGATGGATAAGTTAGGTTGCCATGGAAACATACTGGGAAGAGCAGGGGTACAGAGACTGGGGGGGTTTATGACCAGCCTCAAATGATAATCTAAGAAACAGACGCACTGCTAAAGCCACATGTAGATTTTCCCTCCATTTTTGGGAGACAAAGAGAAAATGTGAATATTGGATCAAACGCTGGCATACCCACTAAAAAACATTAATAAAATAGGAGAACCACATCATTGTTAAATAAATAAGATTCTAGTTAATTTAGAACTAATATTTAAGACTATTACTAGCGGGGAAACCAAGTTAAGCAAAATAGTGTGTTTAGAACTTAAAACAGACTGCAAAAGTAGTTTAGCCTACACCTAGAAAAAGAACAAATAAAGTAAGCAATAGATTGGAATATTCAAATACTTCTTATATTAAATTAAGGACTCAATTAGGATAAAATATGTTTAAAACGTACTAGGAACATTGTGTAAAGACTGACATAGGATGTTTAGATAAACTAGAGAGTAATATCTAGGTTTCAAGATACCAAAAAAATAGACAAACCCATATTTAAAGCATCCTGTCAAACTTATATGACTTAAATTCCAACGGACGAAACCCTCCTCAGTGACATTCAGATCAACCCCTAGTTGGTGTTATCTTGAAACCAGAGACCCAAAATGGCCGCCAACTAGAATTCTATTGGCCAAGAGCAAACCAAGCCTTCTAGCCCCTGCGTCATCCGAGAGGTGGGGCTTAGGTTTTTTAAACAGCGAACCCGCCGAGATAAGGGACCAGAGATGAACGGACCACGGGAAACGAGAGAAACCATACCCCTGCAACCTGAGACGAATCCAGAAAGAGCATCCAGACTCCAGCAGAGAACTGCAGATTAGCTAGAAATAATTCGAGTATCTGTTGATAATCTTTTTGATTAGTTTGGATCATCCTGAAGTCGACTTTGTCCTAGGAGCGGCTTTAGAATCCAACATTAGTATAATAGGCGTTGTTTTGTAATAAACGCTATATTCTGATTTGAGCTTTTTGTCCGTCTGAAGATTATTCAACCGCCGTCTTTTTACCGGGTCCACACCAAGAGTAATTACTTAGAAACAACGCAGAGTACTCTCCTAGAATTATAGTATACCTCACGGGCCTCAGAACTCCTGTAACCATACAGGGAAGTTTACTCAACCGAGATACAGAAATCCCACAGACAGAGTAAGGGTACCACTTGCATTAGTTGACACGGACCTAGCCGGCCCAGTAAGCAACGAGTCCATAGGAGGCTTTGGATATGTACAGTCTTTTACAGAGGTGTGCACAGGGGCAGTGTTTGTTTACTTTCTCAAAGCAAAGAGTGACACACCCCAGGCCACGGAGAAAGTCCTGGCAGACGTAGCCCCTTATGGTAACGTAGGATGCTTGAGGTCCGACAACGAAACCGAGTTCACAAACAGAGAGTTCCAATCACTGTTGAGAAGGTATAAGATAAGACACGAGACGTCATGTCCATATCCCCCACACCAGAACGGGGTGGCAGAGAGGGAATGGTATAACTTTTTCGAAATGGCTAGGAGTAAGCTAGCAGATAGTAACTTACCTAAGAGCCTATGGCATTATGCGGTGCAAGAAGCCGCTTACACCAGAAACAGGTGCTTTAATAAGCACTCGGGCACCATCCCGTATACAGCACTGACAGGAAAGAAGTGTAATCTAGCCAGAATGCACCGATTTGGATCAGTGTGTTATGCGTACCTGCAGGACAGGGGAAAGCCCAAGTCCAGAGGTGTAAAAGGATTTTTCGTAGGACACGACAAGGGAAGCCCCGCTGTTACGTACCCCCGTGGGGAGATGCAACACTAGGCCACAGACAGGATAGGTGAGGGTGCAGTGACACAAAACACATGAGACAATTTGCAAAATAATAATATTTATTTCACAAGTAAGGATCAACAACACAGAGAGCAAAGAGGACCTACCAGTGAGCACCAAATCAAATATTAAAAGGAAACAAAAACCCACCCCCCCCTTTACAGGCGCGGACACCCCAAAGTACAGGTGGTGGTGCGCACTCTAAAGCTGGTGTCTTTAACAGTAGGTCGCCTACGTGATGCAAAATGTAGACCCAGGGTATCTTCCTGCCCTCAATGTCCCTGTGTGTGAAACAAAAGGTTAATACAAAACAAAGCAATCACCATAGGCTGGGTGACACAAGGAATAAACAAATACACAAACAGATTATGGTTTAACAGAAATGTACAACAAAGAACACACCAAAACACAATGGAGTGAACCAGAGCTTTCGCCAGCTCTCAAACACAAAACATGAGCAAATAGAGCATTACCTAGCTCACACACCAAACATGAGCAAATAGAGCATTAACTAGCTCACACACCAAACATGAGAGCAAATAGAGCATTACCTAGCTCAAATATACATACCCACACTTACAGTGGCAAATGGCAAAACAGAGCCAACAGTATATATACCCCACATACAGGGTTTGGTCCACGCAGGCACACACAGAATTATCACCAAACACAGAGAGACACCCACCACCACACTGAGCCAAAAGAACTAACCAACACTGCACACAATTGGGGTATATGAAGGGATGTGGAGGTTAATTAGTCTGATGAGCCTCAGCTGCTGCTGCTGCTTCTGCTGCTGTAACTGGGAGACACCTGAGAATGGGATATGTTACACAGGAGGGAGACAAAAACAGAACAACCAAAACATGCCTATATACACACACGCACAACAGATAACATACATAACCCCCATATATATACACATAAGGACACCGTCCGTAACACCCGCTTTCCTAGTTTATCATCCCGGTAACGGGAGAGTGCAGTAACACATGCTAGTCAAGTTTGTCACGAAGGCAACATGTGAGAGCGAGGCACAGACAGAGGAGCCAGAGCTGGACTCCAGAGTAAGGTGTGTAGAAACAGAGACACACCAACCCAGTGTACTTAGTACGGTCGTGCAGGCAGACAGTCAGCAACCCCCAGAGGGTGATGACGAGGAGCACCCGAGGGTGACGTCAAGTGCCCCAAGCAGTGGGAGGTATCCCTCAAGGGAACACAAACCCCCAAAATATCTGACAGACTATGCCCGGAAAGGGAGTGACGAGGAGGACAGTGCACCTACCCCGTTGATTACTACTACAGGGTAGTCAGTGGGGTAACCCTGACCTTTAAAGAGGTCACATTGTCCCCCGAAGAGGGCAGACAGACAGTGGGAGGGAAATGGGTGTATTCAACCAAGTTACCAGAGGGCAGACAGACAGTGGGAGGGGAATGGGTGTATTCAATCCAGGAGGGTATTGAAGGCCACGACAAATACAAAGTATGGTTCGTAGAAAATTGTTTAAATACTGAAGGAGGGTGGCTACACTGCTTAAAGGCAGGAGGATGATACTCTAGGTTTAAATACGGGAGGAGTAGAATCAAGGTTAAATACCTGATTAGAGTCCATGTCTAAATACTGAAATGGATCCTATGTTTAATACATTTTTAAATACAAAAATGGATCCCATGTTTAAATACAAAGGCGGATGACTTACCATGTTCTCAATGATGTAACTATGTGGGAAAGACCCTGGAGCGTTTAGACATGTAGGAATGTTGACCATGTGGTCAAAGACTAGACTATCAGGAGGATGCTCAAAAACTGACAAATGTAAAAGATGTACGAAGAAGCTGTGGGTAGCCTCATTTATTCAACAATGTGTACCCGCCCTGACCAATGGTTTGTAGAGAGTAGATTGTCACAGCATTTGGCTGACCCCATAGAGGAGCATTTGGATTACAGCCAAACATGTTTTTTTTGTTATCTTAAAGGTACAGGATATTGTGTGAGTTTGAATACAGACAGCTCACTGGTTTCGTGGGAAAACAAAGAGGCAGCCCACAATGGTACTATCAACTAGTGAAGCCAAATATACGGCTCTAGCTATGACCATACTGTCAGGATCCGCTCTCCCAGCCTGGTTCGATTCCGCCCCTGTTTGCCCAGGCTGGCCACACGATCCCTCCACCTCAGAAGACCTGCCCTGCAGCTCCCCCTAGTGGACTCATTACGTTACTCCCTCTGTTAATCGGTATTCATATGTTTAATCTCCTGATGTCCTTAGTGTTTACCTCAATGTTCAATGTGTTAGATGTATTTCTGTCTGTGTGGTCCACTCTGTTTCCCGGTCTGGTTTAGTGTTGTATTTGTATGTTTCATTGTTGTTCCTTACAATATATTGTTGTCATTGTTTGTCTGTCCAGGTGTGTCTTGTTAGTAATTAGTCTCCCTATATATTCTGTCTGTTCCTGTCACTCCCCTGTCGGTCCGTTAATCTATCTTATCACATCCGTTGTTATCAATATCAACGTGTGGTTGTGTTTCGACGCAGCACTCTTCCGTGCTGTGCTCTCCACGTTAGGTATTGTTTTGTCTGCCAGCTTATGCTGTGGTACTTATTATTTTGTTGTTGTAGTTGAAGCCAAGTAAAGCCTTTTTCCAACTACACCCCGTTGTCCACACCAACAACGAATCCTTACAGAACGGACCGACCAGAATTGGACCCAGCAAACAGGACGAGGGAGACCTGGCACAACCTCTCCACCGGCCTCACTGCCAGCACGACCGCCGCGGCCAGCGCCGCCTCCTCCGCGGACATGGAGCTCCAGGGAGCATTCTCCAGGGACCAGGCGTCGCCATGCCCGCTGAAGGGTCGTGCCCTCCGAGGAGCCCCCAGGACGAGGCGCGGCTCTCAACGCCGCAGCCCCAGGAGGAGATGGGGCTCCCGTCTCGACAGGTCCCCTTCGCCGCCCTGGTGGGAGGACTATTATGCGGAGGCAACCCAGGGGGCGCGTCCTTGGGAGGACTACGCCGAACCAACCACCGAACCAACTCGGGAGGAGGGTCCCTGTGTGGCCTACCACGCCGAGACCCAGGAGGAGCGTCCTGGTCCTGCCGCCTCCCCCGGGTCTGCTTCCACGCTGGGTCGACCTCGGCGGCGACACGCTGCAGGGCGGTCGACTCTTCCGCCGGCTGAGTCGGGGTCTGTGGTCCCAGCCCCGGATCCTGGGCTGTTGCCGCCATCCCCCCGCTACGGTCCCCTCTCCGGGGCCTCTGTTCCTGCCTCCGGCCCCCCTCACCGGGCCCCTGTCCCCGTCTCCAGCCCCCCCCCTTGCCCCAGCCTGATCCTGTTCCCCGTTTCTCCGAGGCTCTCCCCGTGTTCTCCCACAACTTCCCTGGGTCCCGGCCTCCCGCCTTCCCTGTGGCTGCTTCCGTTACGTCTGGAAGCCGTCCTTCGAGGGGGGGGTCCTGTCAGGATCCGCTCTCCCAGCCTGGTTCGATTCCTCCCCTGTTTGCCCAGGCTGGCCACATGATCTCTCCACCTCAGAAGACCTGCCCTGCAGCTCCCCCTAGTGGACTCATTACGTTACTCCCTCTGTTAATCGGTATTCATATGTTTAATCTCCTGATGTCCTTAGTGTTTACCTCAATGTTCAATGTGTTAAATGTATTCCTGTCTGTGTGGTCCACTCTGTTTCCCGGTCTGGTTTAGTGTTGTATTTGTATGTTTCATTGTTGTTCCTTACTATATATTGTTGTCATTGTTTGTCTGTCCAGGTGTGTCTTGTTAGTAGTTAGTCTCCCTATATATTCTGTCTGTTCCTGTCACTCCCCTGTCGGTCCGTTAATCTATCTTATCACATCCGTTGTTATCAATATCAACGTGTGGTTGTGTTTCGACGCAGCACTCTTCCGTGCTGTGCTCTCCACGTTAGGTATTGTTTTGTCTGCCAGCTTATGCTGTGGTACTTTTGTTATTTTGTTGTTGTAGTTGAAGCCAAGTAAAGCCTTTTTCCAACTACACCCCGTTGTGTCCTGCCTGTCTCTCTTCCTCGTTCCTGTTTTTGCGATTGGGTCCACACCAACAACGAATCTTTATACATACATGAGTGTATTTATCCAGAACAACTGTTAGAAGTGATAGAGATAAGATTACGAGTATATTGTTTAATATGTAATAGGTAATTGGAATGTATTCTCTATACCAGATAAGGTGGTTTTTGAAGATGAGGGGCATTTTGTCAACATCATTTAAAAATGATGGACACTGTTTATATATGAGGGCTGTTGTTTATGAGGGCAACCAGGGAACCATTGTGATTGCTAGGAACCCAGTGTGTCAACATAGATGTAAACATGCCAATATAGAAAATATCATCTCATCAGATCTGTCATCAGAGAAGAAAGAATGACACCGGTTTACTGTCCAACGGATGACAGAGTAGCAGACACTATGAGGAAACCTGTTCCAAATTAAAGGGATTTGCAAGGGTCATGTTTAATGTGAAAGTATTGACTGTCATACCCTGTTGATGTTTTTGCATTATATTATTTCCTTTGTAAAATGTTTTTCCAAGAAGGTATCCAGTATGCTAAACCCTAAGTGGGAGTGTTGAAGGCAGAGGTTCTGTGTAGGATTGTTAGTAACTGTCTAACTGCATATATAACTGTTTCCACTAGAGACACTCAGGAACACCACCAGGTGGTGAGTATAAATAGAGATGTCTCCTCCCACTTCTTTCTCTTTCCCCCAGCCTCTCAGTGAGAGGAGACCTGTAGTGTTACTGCTCTGCCATGTGAATAATAAACCACGCCAGTTAAGGCTCAAGATAGAAACCATGCCTCTTGACCACATTATTGTCGCCCTATAGCCGAATTCCGTTAACACAAGGTACTGACATTACAGCTGGAGTTGGTCCCTTGACCAAGGTACTGGCATTACAGCTGGAGTTGGTCCCTTGACCAAGGTACTGGCATTACAGCTGGAGTTGGTCCCTTGACCAAGGTACTGGCATTACAGCTGGAGTTGGTCCCTTGACCAAGGTACTGACATTAAAGCTGGAGTTAGTCCCTTGACCAAGGTACTGACATTACAGCTGGAGTTGGTCCCTTGACCAAGGTACTGGCATTACAACTGGAGTTGGTCCCTTGACCAAGGTACTAGCATTACAGCTGGAGTTGGTCCCTTGACCAAGGTACTGGCATTACAGTTGGAGTTGGTCCCTTGACCAAGGTACTGGCATTACAGCTGGAGTTGGTCCCTTGACCAAGGTACTGGCATTACAGCTGGAGTTGGTCCCTTGACCAAGGTACTGGCATTACAACTGGAGTTGGTCCCTTGACCAAGGTACTGGCATTACAGCTGGAGTTGGTCCCTTGACCAAGGTACTGGCATTACAACTGGAGTTGGTCCCTTGACCAAGGTACTGGCATTACAACTGGAGTTGGTCCCTTGACCAAGGTACTGGCATTACAACTGGAGTTGGTCCCTTGACCAAGGTACTGACATTACAACTGGAGTTGGTCCCTTGACCAAGGTACTGACATTACAACTGGAGTTAGTCCCTTGACCAAGGTACTGGCATTACAGCTGGAGTTGGTCCCTTGACCAAGGTACTGACATTACAACTGGAGTTGGTCCCTTGACCAAGGTACTGACATTACAACTGGAGTTGGTCCCTTGACCAAGGTACTGGCTTTACAGCTGGAGTTGGTCCCTTGACCAAGGTACTGGCATTACAACTGGAGTTGGTCCCTTGACCAAGGTACTGGCATTACAGTTGGAGTTGGTCCCTTGACCAAGGTACTGGCATTACAGCTGGAGTTGGTCCCTTGACCAAGGTACTGACATTACAGCTGGAGTTGGTCCCTTGACCAAGGTACTGACATTACAACTGGAGTTGGTCCGTTGACCACAGTACTGGCATTACAGCTGGAGTTGGTCCCTTGACCAAGGTACTGACATTACAACTGGAGTTGGTCCCTTGACCAAGGTACTGACATTACAGCTGGAGTTGGTCCCTTGACCAAGGTAATGACATTACAACTGGAGTTGGTCCCTTGACCAAGGTACTGACATTACAACTGGAGTTGGTCCCTTGACCAAGGTAATGACATTACAGCTGGAGTTGGTCCCTTGACCAAGGTAATGACATTACAACTGGAGTTGGTCCCTGGGCGCCACACTGTGTGGCTGAACCACTGCTCCTAAATAGTTAGGATGGGTCAAAATGCGAACACATTTGCGAATGCATAAACTATATCTTAAATTATGGCTATGTGTCTAATACACCCGTCGCTTATCAATGACTTGCTTGCAGTCAACATGTATGAAACAGATTTTCATCAGTACATTTCCGTTTTATACCGTTTTGAATACGAGTATAGTTTTGAAGATTTCTAGTGATTCCAGAAAAATCCGCGAAAATGGCTCTTTACTGGAATACACAAAACACGTTGTAATTTTTCTGCCTATTTATGAATCGTTTTCAAATAAACGCTAGATTATCGATAGTATATGTGTACTTATGCACGCTAGAGAAGCGGGCTGAAAAATCTATTATCTATGCCGTTCCTGGCGCTAACGTTACGCACACACTGTACACACACAGGAGACATGTTGTGAACGCTGTGAAAAAAACCTCTGATTAACCCAATACTGGTAAAATAACGTCCTTACCTCAGATCAGATGTTCTGCAAAAAGATGAATCCAATTCCTGATCGCCATTCCAAATATCGATCGCATTTATTGATCCAACGGTATACCTCGAAACACATAATCGACGCTTCTTCCAGTTCCCTCAGTGGATGCAATAGTCTCAGGTTACATGCCTCAGAAGTAAAATGTGGAGCCCAGAGTTTTTTTTCTGATGCATTCCCATCGACTCCATTCCAATGGGTGCAATACCATCCGGGAGACGATAGGGGGCGGTATTTGCCCTTTTCGAGCTCAGAGCCAGTCCCAATGATAACGTGAGGCTGGATGGATGAAAAATTAATGGATATCGCTAATAGAATAAATAACGATTAAATAACGAGATTTCTCGTCATTGGCACTCAACGCATGGCGGCCAACAACGAGATTTCTCGTCGTTGGCACCCAATGTGTTAATGATTTTTACAATATGTTTGCTAATGAAGTGAAATATTTATTATAATCAACTATCCAGTTAGTATTTATAGTGTAAGCTACTTCAAATTATTGAACGTTGAGAGAGAGAGAGAGAGAGAGAGAGAGAGAGAGAGAGAGAGAGAGAGAGAGAGAGAGAGAGAGAGAGAGAGAGAGAGAGAGAGAGAGAGAGAGAGAGAGAGAGAGAGAGAGAGAGGAGGACGGAGAGGGAGAGAGAGACAGGACTGATTTCACCTGTGCCTATTACGCGCACGTAGTGCCCGAGCTGAAGTGCAGGGGGTGTGTGAGGCAGGTATGGAGGGTTCAGCTGAAGTGCAGGGGGTGTGTGAAGCCGTAACAGGTGTTTGGATGTGTACAGGTGTTAGGGTGGAGGTGTACAGGTGTTAGGGTGGAGGTGTACAGGTGTTAGGGTGGATGTGTACAGGTGTTAGGGTGGAGGTGTACAGGTGTTAGGGTGGATGTGTACAGGTGTTAGGGTGGAGGTGTACAGGTGTTAGGGTGGAGGTGTACAGGTGTTAGGGTGGATGTGTACAGGTGTTAGGGTGGAGGTGTACAGGTGTTAGGGTGGAGGTGTACAGGTGTTAGGGTGGAGGTGTACAGGTGTTAGGGTGGATGTGTACAGGTGTTAGGGTGGAGGTGTACAGGTGTTAGGGTGGAGGTGTACAGGTGTTAGGGTGGATGTGTACAGGTGTTAGGGTGGATGTGTACAGGTGTTAGGGTGGATGTGTACAGGTGTTAGGGTGGATGTGTACAGGTGTTAGGGTGGAGGTGTACAGGTGTTAGGGTGGAGGTGTACAGGTGTTAGGGTGGAGGTGTACAGGTGTTAGGGTGGAGGTGTACAGGTGTTAGGGTGGATGTGTACAGGTGTTAGGGTGGAGGTGTACAGGTGTTAGGGTGGAGGTGTACAGGTGTTAGGGTGGAGGTGTACAGGTGTTAGGGTGGATGTGTACAGGTGTTAGGGTGGAGGTGTACAGGTGTTAGGGTGGATGTGTACAGGTGTTAGGGTGGAGGTGTACAGGTGTTAGGGTGGAGGTGTACAGGTGTTAGGGTGGAGGTGTACAGGTGTTAGGGTGGATGTGTACAGGTGTTAGGGTGGAGGTGTACAGGTGTTAGGGTGGAGGTGTACAGGTGTTAGGGTGGAGGTGTACAGGTGTTAGGGTGGAGGTGTACAGGTGTTAGGGTGGATGTGTACAGGTGTTAGGGTGGAGGTGTACAGGTGTTAGGGTGGAGGTGTACAGGTGTTAGGGTGGAGGTGTACAGGTGTTAGGGTGCATGTGTACAGGTGTTAGGGTGGAGGTGTACAGGTGTTAGGGTGGAGGTGTACAGGTGTTAGGGTGGAGGTGTACAGGTGTTAGGGTGGATGTGTACAGGTGTTAGGGTGGATGTGTACAGGTGTTAGGGTGGATGTGTACAGGTGTTAGGGTGGATGTGTACAGGTGTTAGGGTGGATGTGTACAGGTGTTAGGGTGGAGGTGTACAGGTGTTAGGGTGGATGTGTACAGGTGTTAGGGTGGAGGTGTACAGGTGTTAGGGTGGAGGTGTACAGGTGTTAGGTGATTATGCCAAAACCACATGTCCTGGGAACCGATCGCCAAGTGTACGTGTGTGTGTGTGTGTGTGTGTGTGTGTGTGTGTGTGTGTGTGTGTGTGTGTGTGTGTGTGTGTGTGTGTGTGTGTGTGTGTGTGTGTGTGTGTGTGTGTGTGTGTGTGTGTGTGTGTGTGTGCATCGGAGCATATTGCTCTCTATTGAAACGCTTTCTCCTCCTCCACTGCATGCATTCCTCGGTCATGACATCAGCCGGCGGCCTCTCAGCCTCGTTAAGCCGTTGGCAGCCGGCGGGCTGCGTGTTGGACTCATAGACGACATGCAGTATGTGTGTGAGTCACGCTGCCCACACACGCACACACACACACACACACACACACACACACACACACACACACACACACACACACACACACACACACACACACACATACACACACAGGAGACCAGCACCGAGGAGGGGGAGTCAGTGGGCGTCGTCTGAAGAGAGACAGGGACATTCATATACATCTGCCTGTCTACAGTTTCTGCCCCATTGACTGACACTGAGAGTCTGTGTGTTCTGTTGGAATGCAAGCTGTCAAAACGTCCTGACACACACACACGCACGCACACACACGCACGCACACACACACAGCTGACTGTGTTGTTTTCAGATTGCGAGCTGTCAGTAGTGAGTCGGCACTTGGTTGCAAACAGCAGCGTCTCTGTTTCCTGCACACAGGTTACGGTGGGGCGTCAGAAACATCACGTCCCTCAGGGTTCACCTGGGGCTGCAGAGAAAGGGCTGTGCTGCACTGGAAACATATATATCTGGTTCTCTGCCTGTCAGTCTGTCTGCTTTTCTGTCTGTCTCTCAGTTAGTAAGTCAGCTTGCTTGCCTGCATCTATCTATCTATCTATCTATCTATCTATCTATCTATCTATCTATCTATCTATCTATCTATCTATCTATCTATCTATCTATCTATCTATCTATCTATCTATCTATCTATCTATCTATCCATCCATCCATCCATCCATCCATCCATCCATCCATCCATCCATCCATCCATCCATCCGTCCGTCCATCCATCCTCTGTTTCTCACCTGAGGTATAAAGAGGAGGCAGTTGGAGGCCAGTGTGCAGATGAAGATGGCTCCAGCCAGGGTGCCGTAGAGGAGGTTGGGCCAGCTCTGCAGGAAGACGGCCACAGGGCCGGCCACCATGGTGGACAGAGTGACCAGGCCGACCACCGTCATGATGGTGGGAGACTGGTTGACCGGAGGGTGGCTGACGTTAGAGGTCAGACCGGCCAGGTAGGTCCCATACAGCAGGAGACTCCCCTGAGAGAGAGGCATGGAGAGAGGGGCGATGAGAGGGATGGAGAGAGGGATGGAGAGAGGGATGGAGAGAGGGATGGAGAGAGGCATGGAGAGAGGGACGATGAGAGGGATGGAGAGAGGGATGGAGAGAGGGATGGAGAGAGGGATGGAGAGAGGCATGGAGAGAGGGACGATGAGAGGGATGGAGAGAGGGATGGAGAGAGGGATGGAGAGAGGGATGGAGAGATGATGAAGGTTGAAGAAAGACGCATCTTAAGGGGCACAGAAAAACAATGCTGGATTATTTTGCACATAATTTCATGCATATTCTAACACTGCTAACTGTTCTGCACACTTTCATTTAGTTTGACAGTTATCAAGAATTCATGAGTTTGAATAATGTCCTCCTCCAGTGACGTCACCGCAGGTCACCGAATCCTTAACTCTTTCACTGCCACACGACAGAAGGTTAACCCTTTACTATCACACAACCGACGGCGATGCTAATGATCCGCGGAGCTAATGATGCTAATAATGGAGCATCGCCGTCGGTTGTGTGATAGTAAAGGGCTAACCTTCTGTATTGTCACAGTGAAAGGGTTACAGTTTTTCTCAATTGCTTTGGTGCATTTCTCTGATCAGAATTAAAGTTCTCATGACTGTTAGTTCAACCTCCACAACATTTTGTCATTTGTGCACATCATAGTAGCAGTTTCTCATTCCTCCGAACAAATTGCAAATGCTTTTGGACATGCATCAATTGCTTTCATACAATTCTCTGCTGTTTTATAACATTATCATTTGCTTATGTCATGTCAGTCAAAATTAACTATACTTATGACTGCTGAATAGTCATTCCCTATAAAACTAATAGTCCTCATTTCATTGATTGAGTCATTACATACAAAAATGTTGAACTAGTTGTCAAAATCTATCAATCACGGCCTCACAATGGCTGAGGCTGGTCAAAGGGTGCAGCCAAATGTTGAGAGAACCACTGTAAATTAAATTACTGTATTCAAACATTTCGTCGGGAGAGCAGGTGTGTATACTGGACAGTAATTCAGCACTAAACAATCTGCACTGCACTACTGCCATTGTGTCATACATGAAGCTTGCAGTGGGACAAGAACTTGTCACTTTTTACATTTTACATTTAGACAGCTTTACTGCAGCACAGATTTACTGTATTGTAGTGTAGAGTAGTGTTACAGTAAATATTTGCCATATTTACAGTATGGTACTGTACTGCATTATTTTACAAGTGGGAAGCACTGTTATTGTACACTACAGTAATATGGGTTACTGTAAAGCAGTATATCTCATGTTTGCTGTACATTACTGTAATTTTACTCTGCACCACATAGGACAACCTCGCAGAGGTGGAAGAGGGCCCCTTTTTACTGCAATGGTGATTGCCATAAGGTTGACAGAGATACAAAGCGCTGTTATAGAGGATGACAATATCTTTGGGAATATTGAATCCGTTTCAATCGCTACAATTGACAGAGTGCTCAGTGGAAATTAAATGTGCATGAAACAATTGTAGTACAATTGACAAATGAGTAGCCATTTGACTGGAACAGAGTGAAGGAGATCCGCCACCAGTATGCACAAGTAAAACATTTATGTGTTCTATGCATACTCTAATGTTCAGTGCTGTAAACTGGTTACTTTGTGTAGTGCCATGCAGTACACTTACATGACAGTTCATACTGTACAATATGTTGTCCAAAATGCATTATGTTACACAGGAAAAGTTTATAGTTTTTATCTCTCTCTTCTGGGATAAAGCGTGTACCAGGGAACCACTGCACACATTATACGTTGATGAGGCGGGTTTCAATCTGGCAAAAGGTAGACCGCGTGGAAGAAATCCCATTGGACAGAGAGCAACCATTGATGTCCCAGACCAACAAGGAGGGAATATTACAATGTGTACAGTGTGTACAGTAATGTGTAACTGTAGATTTCAAATGGCTGTGCAAATAGTGTATAGTGCTGTCTTGAGCATTTTCAAGTAGTGTCACCAATATCTGACTTTTTTGCATTGGAAAACACTTACAGAGTGATCTGTCATAATGAAAACATGACAAAGCCATTTGACTATCTTGTTCATAAACAATGGTGTCAGGACTTTTCATTTTGATGACAGTGACACTTTCATTGACATGGATACTTGCTTTTGAGGAATGAACTATCCATTTTGAGCAAGTGACACGCTTCTGCAGGTTATCAACTAGGTTTTGCAGTTTGTACAAATTGTTTTGAGAAATGCACTAACAGTTATGAGAACTTTAATTCTGATCAGAGAAATGCACCAAAGCAATTGAGAAAAACTGTAACTGGCTGTCGTGTGGCAGTGAAAGGGTTAAAGGAAGGTGCTAGGCTGCATTGCTTGTGGAAACAAATGCAACAAAATTCAGTTATTCTGGAGGGCAATATGTGCAGCAATAGGCCAGCAGGTGTCAGCAAAACCATTTTTATGTCTGCTTGGAAATGTCCCTGACTCATGAGGAAGGGGTTTAAAGGGGAACTCCAACATTTTGGGAAATTAGCTTATTTAACATCTTCCCTGGAGTTAGACAAGAAGATACATACCTTTTTTGTCTCTGTGCATGCATTTTAGCTTTGGGAATAGACGCTCCGTTAGCATAGCTTAGCTTCATCACTGGAAGTGAGGCAGGACAGTAGCCTTACAGTGCCTTACAGTGTATTGCAAGGTCTGACATTGACCAAACTTGATATGCATGACCTTGGTGGGCTCTAGGTCAACTCCTGAAAAGGGGGTCAATGTCAGACTTTGCAATCAAAAGTTAGGGGGCTAATAACCCTTGCCATAATTTCAGTGCGCCCCCTAACTTTTGATTGCAAGGTCTGACATTGACCCCCTTTTCAGGAGTTGACCTAGAGCCCACCAAGGTCATGCATATCAAGTTTGGTCAATGTCAGACCTTGCAATACACTGTAAGGCACTGTAAGGCTACTGTCCTGCCTCACTTCCAGTGATGAAGCTAAGCTATGCTAACGGAGCATCTATTCCCAAAGCCAAAATGCACGCACAGAGACAAAAAAGGTATGTATCTTCTTGTCTAACTCCAGGGAAGATGTTAAATAAGCTAATTTCCCAAAATGTTGGAGTTCCCCTTTAACACTGGCGATGAGGAAACCATCATGGTGGGTCAGAGATGACCTTCCTTCTGCCTCCACCTGGAAATCTATGATCTCTGGAAGAAACAACACACTATATCGATCGAAGAACTAGTCTTTTTCTGCAGAAATGGCAGAAATCATTGGAATCTCCAATGTTAAAGGAGCACTTGATCAAAAATGCTGAATTATAGTAGCCTACACATAATCGCACACACATCCAAACAGTTTTATGTACATTAATTTAGTTATTGAGAGTACATGAGTTTGAATATGGTCACCAGTGATGTCATCGGGGACATGCAATTCTTGTGTTGTGTTTATGACAGCACCATAAAATAATGTAGATGAAAGAATAGCAATACCTTGTCTTACAGGGAACTGCTACCTTATCATTTCATTTAGCTGTAATTAACACAAGGATTCAATGTCCCAGATGACATCACTGGTGGCCATGTTATAACTCATTTACTCTCAAACTAAATGAATGTGTGCAAATGTTTCTAGGGTGTGTGCGAGATTATGTGCAAAATAAATCAGCATTGTTTTTTGGTGAAGTGCCCCTTTAAATATAATTAAGTGGATAACAACTCAATAGTATGCAACTGCAGAGCCGCAGAGCCAACGGCGCTCTCAGGTCCGGCGGTCTGGGGGCGTCTATGCCTTCTACAACGCTGTTCGGTTTCCTCTGATTGGCCACTAAGCCCACGTGACCCTACGCTAGCACGCCCCCCTTATCGCCGCCAGTTCGCGAGACAAGTTCGCGCGACAAGCCCCTTCAATGACATCCGCAAGGGTGGTGGCAGCGTAACAGCGTTCACCCTGATGTAAAGTAGCGATTTTTTTATTGGTTTATCATAACAAACCAATTACATAATCCAACATATGTGTAAAGAAACAACATAGCTGCGTATTGCTGACTCTCATATTTGCTAATGCAACAGCATTTACCCTGATGTAAACAAAACAAGTCCAATTTTTTATTGGTTTGTCATGACAAACCAATTACATAATCCAACATATGTGTAAAGAAACAACATAAGCTGCGTATTGCTGGCTCTCATATTTGGGAATGCAACAGCGTTCACCCTGATGTAAACAAAACAAGTCATTGATAAGCTACGGCCATATTAGACACATAGCCATAATTTAAGATATAGTTTATGCATTCGCAAATATGGGAGCTCTGTCATTGAAGGGGCTTGTCGCGCGAACTGGCGGCGATAAGGGGGGCGTGCTAGCGTAGGGTCACGTGGGCTTAGTGGCCAATCAGAGGAACCCGGAAACCGAACAGCGTTGTAGAAGGCATAGACGCGGTCTGGGGACCGCTCAGCAGCGCCACCCACCCAATGGCTGAATTGGAGTAATGCACTGTGCGGGCACAGCTGTGAGATCCGCGCAAGGCCAGATATCTTGAATGAATGCGTTTATTTAAACTTTAATTAACAGATTGCAGAATGGGTACAGTACAGTACAGCTCAATACACACAATTGTTAAGGGGATGCAGACCAGAGAAATACTTCCAGCTTGTTTACATCAGGGTCCCCATTTTCAATTAATCATAAATGTACAGTTCCCTCCCCCTTGTATATATTTACTGTTAGGATCTCCGTTTAACAGTACTGTATATTTGCATATCTTGTATGTCACAAATGTAACAGTACTGCATATATGTATGTCATAAATGTCATGATTAGTTTAGATTAGATGATTCGATTAGATTTTTATATCTGTATATTGAGTATGTCATAAATGTCATTATGAATTGAAAATGGGGGACCCTGATGTAAACAAGACGAAAGTCTTTCTCTGGTCTGCATCCCCTTAACAATTGTGTGTATTGAGCTGTACTCTACTGTACCCATTCTGCAATCTGTTAATTAAAGTTTAAATAAACGCATTCATTCAAGATATCTGGCCTCGCGCGGATCTCACAGCTGTGCCCGCACAGTGCAATACTCCAATTCAGCCATTGGGTGGGTGGCGCTGCTGAGCGGTCCCCAGACCGCCGGACCTGAGAGCACCGCTGGCTCTGCGGCTCTGCAGTTGCATGCTTCTCTAACAACTGGGGACAGACCTTAATTTATGCAGCAAAATGTAACACCTGCAGCATGTAACCCGCCTTTTTATGCAGGGGAAGAAGCACAGGGATGAAGCAAAGAGAGGAAGCAAAGAGAGGAAGCACAGAGAGGAAGCAGAGAGAGGAAGCACAGAGAGGAAGCAGAGAGAGGAAGCGCAGAGAGGAAGCAAAGAGAGGAAGCACAGAGAGGAAGCAGAGAGAGGAAGCACAGAGAGGAAGCAAAGAGAGGAAGCAGAGAGGAAGCAGAGAGAGGAAGCAGAGAGGAAGCACAGAGAGGAAGCAGAGAGAGGAAGCACAGAGAGGAAGCAGAGAGAGGAAGCACAGAGAGGAAGCACAGAGAGGAAGTACAGAGAGAAAGCAGAGAGAGGAAGCACAGAGAGGAAGCAGAGAGGAAGCACAGAGCGGAAGCACAGAGAGAAAGCACAGAGAGGAAGCACAGAGAGGAAGCAGAGAGGAAGCAGAGAGAGGAAGCACAGAGAGGAAGCAGAGAGAGGAAGCAGAGAGGAAGCACAGAGAGGAAGCAGAGAGGAAGCACAGAGAGGAAGCACAGAGAGGAAGCACAGAGAGGAAGCACAGAGAGGAAGCAGAGAGAGGAAGCAGAGAGAGGAAGCACAGAGAGGAAGCAGAGAGGAAGCACAGAGAGGAAGCACAGAGAGGAAGCAGAGAGGAAGCAGAGAGAGGAAGCACAGAGAGGAAGCACAGAGAGGAAGCAGAGAGGAAGCAGAGAGGAAGCAGAGAGAGGAAGCAGAGAGGAAGCAGAGAGAGGAAGCACAGAGAGGAAGCACAGAGAGGAAGCAGAGAGGAAGCACAGAGAGGAAGCACAGAGAGGAAGCAGAGAGAGGAAGCACAGAGAGGAAGCAGAGAGGAAGCAGAGAGAGGAAGCACAGAGGAAGCACAGAGAGGAAGCACAGAGAGGAAGCAGAGATGAAGCACAGAGAGGAAGCACAGAGAGGAAGCAGAGAGAGGAAGCAGAGAGGAAGCACAGAGAGGAAGCAGAGAGGAAGCACAGAGAGGAAGCACAGAGAGGAAGCACAGAGAGGAAGCAGAGAGAGGAAGCAGAGAGAGGAAGCACAGAGAGGAAGCAGAGAGGAAGCACAGAGAGGAAGCACAGAGAGGAAGCACAGAGAGGAAGCAGAGAGAGGAAGCAGAGAGGAAGCAGAGAGAGGAAGCACAGAGGAAGCACAGAGAGGAAGCACAGAGAGGAAGCAGAGAGGAAGCACAGAGAGGAAGCACAGAGAGGAAGCAGAGAGGAAGCACAGAGAGGAAGCACAGAGGAAGCACAGAGAGGAGGCAGAGAGAGGAAGCACAGAGAGGAAGCAGAGGAAGCACAGAGAGGAAGCACAGAGAGGAAGCACAGAGAGGAAGCAGAGAGAGGAAGCACAGAGAGGAAGCAGAGAGAGGAAGCAGAGAGGAAGCAGAGAGAGGAAGCACAGAGAGGAAGCACAGAGAGGAAGCAGAGAGGAAGCACAGAGAGGAAGCAGAGAGGAAGCACAGAGAGGAAGCAGAGAGAGGAAGCACAGAGAGGAAGCAGAGAGAGGAAGCACAGAGAGGAAGCAGAGAGGAAGCACAGAGAGGAAGCAGAGAGAGGAAGCACAGAGAGGAAGCAGAGAGAGGAAGCACAGAGAGGAAGCACAGAGAGGAAGCACAGAGAGGAAGCACCTCCAACATGAGGAAGCTCCAACCCTCCACCGCACAAGAAAGGTACTATTTGGAACCAATACCAGAACTGAATTCGATTACAACCAGATTTGTTAAGAACCGGATTCGATAAGCAAAACCACAAGCATTAAAGTCCAAACTGTGAGGATTGGTCCATTACCACACGCTTCCAGGTACCAATTACGCACTGTGAGGATTGGTCCATTACCGCACGCTTCCAGGTACCAATTACCTCCACACACCTGAAGGGAGTTTCGAATCAGCTTGAAGGGAGCCCTTATATACTCGGGGTTTCTGAACGTTCATTGTCGGGTCGTTTTGCTTACCTCCGCCTGCAGCTTGTTCCTTCCGTTGTTGTTCTCCATCTGTTTCTCCAGTACGCCTTGGAATTCGCCGCTGTTGCTCTTCTCTGCTCCCGTGGACCCGCGCCCCGTATCTCACTGGACCCGCGCCCCGTATCTCACTTTGCCCCTTGGTGAGTTTGGAAGTATATTTTTGATGCTCTGTTTTTCCTCGTTTTTCCTGGACTCAAGACCTTTCTGTTTTTTGTGTGTTTCGTTAACACTGAAGATGTATCGCCTTTTGTTATTTCTGGATTCAGCTTTATTACTGGACTGCCTCGTAATCCCTGCGTTCGGTTATTGACATTCCTCTGTTTCTCTGTTTCCTCTCCGAGTGGATAGACAGTAAGCTGCAGAGCCAGAGGCCGCAGCGCCGCAGAGCCAACTCTGCTCAAGGACATTCCCCCTGAATGCTTTATGTTGTTTTTTCGCTCTTTCTGTTTGTAAATAAATACGCCCTTAGTTTTTGGCTAACTCTGAACTACCTGTCTGTGTCGTGCTGTTGGGGTTGTTTACAAACCATAACACACAATCTTTCAAACTAAACAAAAAAAGAATAATAATAAACAAATAAAAATGAATTGATGTTACAAGGTTTTCACACGCAGTAGCAGTGACTCACCTTCAGCACGGCGATCAGCAGAACCCACAGGTCTGAATACAGAGAGGAGCAGGAATCCAGCGGAGACAACGAGTAGGAGACCTCTTCCCCCATCACCTAAACCCACACAGAACATATATACACATGAAATAAAACAATTACATTAAATTAAATTCAGTCAAATACAATGTAATAAAATGAAACAAAATACAAAATTAAATAGATACATATTTATAAATAAATAAAATAGAAAAGGTTGTACACAGCACCAAGTGTATTAACCTGTTCCACCCATCATGGTCGGTACCGACCCCTAAATGACATTATGATCATAGATCCATATTTTTCAGAGTGATGCAAAACATTTGCGATATTAAAATCAAACGTTTTCAAGTATTAACATCACTAACATGTCACAAAAGCATGTAGAATGTATATTATAATCAATACGTTAGTTTAGCAATAGGTTAAAAGTGTTAAAAGATAGTTTTAAGTTTTCGATTTTCGATCGTCCATTCCAAGCTTGAAACGAAAATGGAAATTTCGAACCATGGGAATTGTAGTCTTTTTGCGGCCATTTCGTAGAGGACATGCATAGCTGTTGACCAGCGTTGGAATTTTTCCGAACTACACTTCCTGGCAAGTTCTATGGGGGTTCAAAGTTCAGAGTTGAATTATGAATTAAGATAAGATAAGATAAGTTAAGATATTCCTTTATTGATTATGTCAATAACTGTTATTATTCGCGATAATAAGCCACAAAATGTAAAGTTTTTGACAAATATTGAAACGCAGTTAGTTTCTCCTCCCTATTGTTAGCATGTAGGAACAATTATATCTGAAATTAGTTTAAAAACCGTTGCACTGTGGGGAAAATAAAAAAGTACACTAGATTACAGTAGATATCATTATCTGTTCTTATGCACGCCTGGTGATACTAAATCCAAATTGAACTCGGGCATTTGAAAGATACTATATGTATATATATATAAATGTGCGAATTGGCTATAATAAGGTAATGTATAAGCATCTATTCTATATTCTATAATAATATTTCAAATTGCATTTGTCCGGATGGGAGAATTCAGTACTGTATCTACAGAACCTTCGGTTTTATCATCTTCCCTTTATTAATTTCCTTAGATTTGTTGTACACATGATTTCAAGAGGGTACTGAACGAGGTCAGTGGCAGTTCTTTAAGTTTGGTCATTATTATCATGGTGTTATTCACTGTCAAAGATGCAAAGAAAAATCATAATTCATATTTTCCTTTGTTTCATCACAATTTAAGCAAGCCTAGTAATAGACACAATATTTCTGACACTGTGAATACATTCCCTGAGGTCCATAGATGTACCTAGATACCAAGAATATGCAAATAGCCCTTGTAGAAGTGGAGCAATATTCCATTTACCTAGGTATATATTTTATGCGGATTTTCACATCGTGTGGAATAAAACAATTACATTAAATTAAATTCAGTCAAATACAATGTAATAAAATGAAACAAAATACAAAATTAAATAGATACATATTTATAAATAAATAAAATAGAAAAGGTTGTACACAGCACCAAGTGTATTAACCTGTTCCACCCATCAGGGACGGTACCGACCCCTAAATGACATTATGATCATAGATCCATATTTTTCAGAGTGATGCAAATTTTTTTCGATATTAAAATCAAACGTTTTCAAGTATTAACATCACTAACATGTCACAAAAGCATGTAGAATGTATATTATAATCAATACGTTAGTTTAGCAATAGGTTAAAAGTTTTAAAAGATAGTTTTAAGTTTTCGATTTTCGATCGTCCATTCCAAGCTTGAAACGAAAATGGAAATTTTGAACCATGGGAATTGTAGTCTTTTTGCGGCCATTTCGTAGAGGACATGCATAGCTGTTGACCAGCGTTGGAATTTTTCCGAACTACACTTCCTGGCAAGTTCTATGGGGGTTCAAAGTTCAGAGTTGAATTATGAATTAAGATAAGATAAGAGAAGTTAAGATATTCCTTTATTGATTATGTCAATAACTGTTATTATTCGCGATAATAAGCCACAAAATGTAAAGTTTTTGACAAATATTGAAACGCAGTTAGTTTCTCCTCCCTATTGTTAGCATGTAGGAACAATTAGATCTGAAATTAGTTTCAAAACGGTTGCACTGTGGGGAAAATAAAAAAGTACACTAGATTACAGTAGATATCATTATCTGTTCTTATGCACGCCTGGTGATACTAAATCCAAATTGAACTCGGGCATTTGAAAGATACTATATGTATATATATAAAAATGTGCGAATTGGCTATAATAAGGTAATGTATAAGCATCTATTCTATATTCTATAATAATATTTCAAATTGCATTTGTCCGGATGGGAGAATTCAGTACTGTATCTACAGAACCTTCGGTTTTATCATCTTCCCTTTATTAATTTCCTTAGATTTTTTGTACACATGATCTCAAGAGGGTACTGAACGAGGTCAGTGGCAGTTCTTTAAGTTTGGTCATTATTATCATGGTGTTATTCACTGTCAAAGATGCAAAGAAAAATCATAATTCATATTCTCCTTTGTTTCATCACAATTTAAGCAAGCCTAGTAATAGACACAATATTTCTGACACTGTGAATACATTCCCTGAGGTCCATAGATGTACCTAGATACCAAGAATATGCAAATAGCCCTTGTAGAAGCAGAGCAATATTCCATTTACCTAGGTATATATTTTATGCGGATTTTCACATCGTGTGGAATAAAACAATTACATTAAATAAAATTCAGTCAAATACAATGTAATAAAATGAAACAAAATACAAAATTAAATAGATACATATTTATAAATAAATAAAATAGAAAAGGTTGTACACAGCACCAAGTGTATTAACCTGTTCCACCCATCAGGGTCGGTACCGACCCCTAAATGACATTATGATCATAGATCCATATTTTTCAGAGTGATGCAAAAAATTTGCGATATTAAAATCAAACGTTTTCAAGTATTAACATCACTAACATGTCACAAAAGCATGTAGAATGTATATTATAATCAATACGTTAGTTTAGCAATAGGTTAAAAGTGTTAAAAGATAGTTTTAAGTTTTCGATTTTCGATCGTCCATTCCAAGCTTGAAACGAAAATGGAAATTTTGAACCATGGGAATTGTAGTCTTTTTGCGGCCATTTCGTAGAGGACATGCATAGCTGTTGACCAGCGTTGGAATTTTTCCGAACTACACTTCCTGGCAAGTTCTATGGGGGTTCAAAGTTCAGAGTTGAATTATGAATTAAGATAAGATAAGTTAAGATATACCTTTATTGATTATGTCAATAACTGTTATTATTCGCAATAATAAGCCACAAAATGTAAAGTTTTTGACAAATATTGAAACGCAGTTAGTTTCTCCTCCCTATTGTTAGCATGTAGGAACAATTAGATCTGAAATTAGTTTCAAAACGGTTGCACTGTGGGGAAAGAAAAAAAGTACACTAGATTACAGTAGATATCATTATCTGTTCTTATGCACGCCTGGTGATACTAAATCCAAATTGAACTCGGGCATTTGAAAGATACTATATGTATATATATATATATAAATGTGCGAATTGGCTATAATAAGGTAATGTATAAGCATCTATTCTATATTCTATAATAATATTTCAAATTGCATTTGTCCGGATGGGAGAATTCAGTACTGTATCTACAGAACCTTCGGTTTTATCATCTTCCCTTTATTAATTTCCTTAGATTTTTTGTGCACATGATCTCAAGAGGGTACTGAACGAGGTCAGTGGCAGTTCTTTAAGTTTGGTCATTATTATCATGGTGTTATTCACTGTCAAAGATGCAAAGAAAAATCATAATTCATATTCTCCTTTGTTTCATCACAATTTAAGCAAGCCTAGTAATAGACACAATATTTCTGACAATGTGAATACATTCCCTGAGGTCCATAGATGTACCTAGATACCAAGAATATGCAAATAGCCCTTGTAGAAGTGGAGCAATATTCCATTTACCTAGGTATATATTTTATGCGGATTTTCACATTGTGTGGAATAAAACAATTACATTAAATAAAATTCAGTCAAATACAATGTAATAAAATGAAACTAAATACAAAATTAAATAGATACATATTTATAAATAAATAAAATAGAAAAGGTTGTACACAGCACCAAGTGTATTAACCTGTTCCACCCATCATGGTCGGTACCGACCCCTAAATGACATTATGATCATAGATCCATATTTTTCAGAGTGATGCAAAAAATGTGCGATATTAAAATCAAACGTTTTCAAGTATTAACATCACTAACATGTCACAAAAGCATGTAGAATGTATATTATAATCAATACGTTAGTTTAGCAATAGGTTAAAAGTGTTAAAAGATAGTTTTAAGTTTTCGATTTTCGATCGTCCATTCCAAGCTTGAAACGAAAATGGAAATTTTGAACCATGGGAATTGTAGTCTTTTTGCGGCCATTTCGTAGAGGACATGCATAGCTGTTGACCAGCGTTGGAATTTTTCCGAACTACACTTCCTGGCAAGTTCTATGGGGGTGCAAAGTTCAGAGTTGAATTATGAATTAAGATAAGATAAGATATTCCTTTATTGATTATGTCAATAACTGTTATTATTCGCGATAATAAGCCACAAAATGTAAAGTTTTTGACAAATATTGAAACGCAGTTAGTTTCTCCTCCCTATTGTTAGCATGTAGGAACAATTATATCTGAAATTAGTTTAAAAACGGTTGCACTGTGGGGAAAATAAAAAAGTACACTAGATTACAGTAGATATCATTATCTGTTCTTATGCACGCCTGGTGATACTAAATCCAAATTGAACTCGGGCATTTGAAAGATACTATATGTATATATATATAAATGTGCGAATTGGCTATAATAAGGTAATGTATAAGCATCTATTCTATATTCTATAATAATATTTCAAATTGCATTTGTCCGGATGGGAGAATTCAGTACTGTATCTACAGAACCTTCGGTTTTATCATCTTCCCTTTATTAATTTCCTTCGATTTTTTGTACACATGATCTCAAGAGGGTACTGAACGAGGTCAGTGGCAGTTCTTTAAGTTTGGTCATTATTATCATGGTGTTATTCACTGTCAAAGATGCAAAGAAAAATCATAATTCATATTCTCCTTTGTTTCATCACAATTTAAGCAAGCCTAGTAATAGACACAATATTTCTGACACTGTGAATACATTCCCTGAGGTCCATAGATGTACCTAGATACCAAGAATATGCAAATAGCCCTTGTAGAAGTGGAGCAATATTCCATTTACCTAGGTATATATTTTATGCGGATTTTCACATTGTGTGGAATTAAACAATTACATTAAATTAAATTCAGTCAAATACAATGTAATAAAATGAAACAAAATACAAAATTAAATAGATACATATTTATAAATAAATAAAATAGAAAAGATTGTACACAGCACCAAGTGTATTAACACTATATCAATAATATCATTCTATATAATCTCCTGGTTTGGGAATAGCACCGCACAAAACCGAAGCAGACTACAGAGAATGACACGTTCAGCCGAACGCACAATTGGAGGGGGGCTTCCCACCCTCCAGAACATTTACAACAAGTGGTGCAGGGGTAAGGCTAAGAGAATCATCAAGGACTCCAGCCACCCAAACAACTGCCTCTTTGAACTGCTGCGGTCAGGCAAGCGATACCGGAGTCTCAAGGCAAGCACAGAAAGACTCAGAAGAAGCTTCTATCCCCAGCCCATCAGGCTGCTCAACGAACAATAACACTATGCAACAACCATCAAATGCACACACATCCACACGCACACACTCACTTTAAACAAACAACACACTGCAGCACCCACTCTCCACACTTTATATTTATTGGTAAAGGATTTGCACTACAACAACCCATGTAAATTGTACCTAAATTGTACCTCATCCCATTTCTGCTTTGCACTATATAGTATTGTATATTAGTACATTGCATAGTATATTGTATGGTAACTCAGTTACTTCTATTCTGCATCGAACATTGTACATATATATATACTGAACACTGTGACTTCTATTTTTACTTCTATTTTACATGCTATACTATTTTATTCCATACTTATCTTGTCTAGCACAGTCTCTGGAGCGTAACAGTAAGAAGCATTTTGTATAAAAGTATTCTGTACTTCTGTATGACAACTATTAAAGAAACTTGAGAAACTTGAAACTTGAATCTAGATATCGTAAATCAATCCCTTGGGGGCGACGGCTATTCTAGAGTGTCAATGTTTTTAACAAAATCAAAAGTTCCCTGCAGATATCGAAGGACTTACAATGTCGACCAATCAATCACGACCCTTTGACTATAGTATTCTTATAGAACTACTCTCAACCTTCACCACAGATCACTACAAAGAATGATAGGACAAAAGTCTAATCAAAATATTTGCAGATGATCACAAATGTGTCCTTTGATTCACCCTCCCCTCATCCCACCCTATAAACAAACAGATACATTTTTTAAAGACATACCCCTTCAGATATCGACTATACATGGTGATTGGTTGCATCTGTCTGTCTGTCTGTGTGTGTGTGCAGCATGTCTCACCAACTAAAAGGCGGAGGTGGATGAAATGCTGCACATAGGCGAACAGCACGTCAGGGACCTGGATTCTGGAATATTTAGCAAATCGGTCAATGGTATTTTATTTGAATCAACCTTCTGTAGTGTGGTAGTGAAAGTTTTTTTTTTTTTTTATCAATTTTTTTTTATTATTATTCACATGAAACAGGACAACACATTAAACACAATCACAATACATAGAACTTCACAAGAAAATAACAAAAACAATAATAATACAGAATAACAATTTATACAGACAAAGAGAAAAGAAAACAGAGTTCAACCTTCTAAATTCTAAATCCAAGGGGTACTATCTAATAAATGGTCTTTCCCAGTGTTCAGCCCCGATTCCCGGCTGTGTGACCTTATATTAATAAAACGTACATGTCCAATTCACCACAAGGACCACTTTTTGAGAACACGACCCGAAAACAGAGCAATGAACCTTCATGAAAAAACAAAAACCTGTAGAGGTGTTCCATAGACTCACAGAGACCGTGTAAAAGTGACCAAACAGTGAAGAAATAGTTAAATATCTGCCCCCCCATTAAATCCCCAGCTAAACTCAAGAGGACAAGACAAAAGACAAGACAGACAAAACATTTCCTCCTCCCCCTCCCAAGAGACCCCCGGACTCACCCGAACACGCACCTCAACCCCGCTCAGCCGCACACGGCGGTCCTGACCTTTTCGGCTGCTGCAAACCACAGGTCAATACCTGCCTGACCCACCCCAATCACCCGCGCCGTGGATACCTCAAGATAAATCACATCCAATAGTGTTAGGGACCAGTTAATCACTGTAAGCTTCTCAGGCTCCTTCCATCTCATTGCTATTAGCTTCTTCGCTGCTGTGACACCCGCTAGGACAACCCTTTTTAGTTGAACGGACGCAGGTAGTGTCGTTATATCGTTCAGGAGTAGCGTAACAGCTGTGAATGGGATAGTTAAGCCACACAGTTCTGAAAGTTTGTCCGTTATTGACCTCCAGAAGCGGGCCACTGGTGGGCAATCCCAATACATATGCATATAAGTGCCAGTGGCCTTTTGAGAGCACAAAGTGCACCGAGAGTCGGTTATCAGGCCCATAGCAAATAGCTTCCTAGGTGTAAGATAGGTCCTATGAATATAATTAAAATTAATTTGCTGGTGATTGGGGTTGCGGGAAGATAATGTCACATTTGCCCAAACATCATCCCAGTCAAACTCGGGGTCCAACTCCGGGATATCCACACGCCAGATTGTATCCAATGATACATTTTTATACGTGGATTGAATTAAGAGCGTATAAAAGTCTGAGACAAACCCTCTGGATGTCGTCCTGTCCACTATGAGCCTGAGGAAGGGGTGTGGGTGCAAAGCTTGAGCCCACGGCACGCCATGCGCCCTCAGTGCTGACCTTAGTTGAAGGTAAAGAAAGAAGGACTCGCCGGGAAGATCATAAAATTCTCTTAAGTCCTGAAACGCACGGAGGCCGTTCTTATCATAAATATCCTCCAGAGTATGCACTCCCCTCCTTTGCCATTGAGGAATATTAACCGGCTTGTGCCCAACAAGTAATTGCTGGTTATTAAAAATTGGAGAGTCCAGGTGCCATGGGCATTTAACCCCACACGACCTCTGTACATTACGCCACGTTTGGATCACGTGAGTTATGATCGGTCCATACCTCAGCCGGCATTTCGAAATAGAGACAGTGGAGTACACTACATCCTGCAATCTTAGCGGTGAGACCGCCGCCGCTTCTAAGGAGCGCCACGATACAGCCTCTACAGGGTCTAGCCAGCACATCAGAGGTCTCAGTGAAAAGGACCAGAAATAAAGCTTAAAATCAGGGATTGCGAGGCCCCCATCTTGTTTCCTACGTTGAGTAGTAGCCCTTTTGATTCTCGGGCGTTTGTTATTCCAGATAAACTTAGATACCATCGATTGTACCTTGCGCCAGTGGTCTATTGGGGGGGGACAGGGGGAGCATTGAGCTAACAAAATGTATCCTAGGCAGGACGTTCATTTTGATTATGGAAGCCCGGGCTTGTAAGGAGTTAGGAAGGGACGACCACCTGTCTAGATCCTGGCGTATTTTATCATAAGTACCCGTGAAGTTGTACTTAGTAGTTTGATTCAGCGTGGGGAATATCTCTATGCCCAAGTATTTAAAATATTCTACTATGGGGATATCAGCTGGTAGTCGTACCGCCTTGGCCAGCTCATTAAAAGGTAGGCAGGCTGATTTGTTCCAGTTAATCTTAAAGCCTGACATTTTACCAAAGTCGTCGATTATTCTCAATAATTTTGTGGCCGACCGGGAGGGGTCGTCCATAAAAATCAGCAGGTCATCCGCATAGAGAGCAATTTTGTGTGGAGTATTATTGACTATTATGGGGACGATCTCCTCCGATTGCCTAATAAATTGGGCCAATGGTTCGAGGGAAAGCGCGAACAGTCCTGGGCTCAGAGGACAACCCTGTCTAGAAGATCTGGAGACTGGAAAGAGTGTGGAACAGTTTTTGCCTGTCAGTATCATCGCAGACGGTGAGGCATACAGGACTTTAATCATATGAATAAAACTCTTTCCAAGACCCATGACCTCAAGTACCTTCCACAGGTATGACCACTCAAGTCTGTCAAACGCCTTCATGGCATCCAAAGACAGAACTGTGGACGGAGCTGTATTGTCTTTACTGTTATCGATTACATGCAACAGCCTCCTAAGATTATCTGCAGCCAGGCGCCCCGGGATAAAACCAGTTTGATCGCAGTGTACCAATACCGTCATAAATCTCTGCAGGCGGCGGGCCAGCACCTTGGCAAACACTTTTAAATCGGCCCCGAGAAGACTCAAGGGCCTATAGCTACCACAATCATTGGGATCTTTGTCCTTCTTGAGAAGTAAGGAAATCAACGCCATGTTGACATCTCTTGAGAACTCCCCTTGTTCGATAGCATAATTGATCATATCGAGCATCAATGGACCCAGTTGGTCCCAGAAAGCTAAATAGACCTCAGGTGGAATACCATCCCAGCCTGGTGCCTTGCCCCTCTGCATTTCAGCAATCGTCTCCCTCAATTCCATAAGAGTGATCGGTTTCCCCAGTTCCTTGGCCTCTTCCTCAGAAATGTGGGGTATCTCAAGCCCGCCAATGAACGATTCAAATTTAGAGTCGTCGAGATTAACCTCTGAGCTATATAACTGTGAGTAAAACTCTTTAAAAGTGTCGTTGATATTTTTCGAATCAGTAGTGACTGTACCCTGTCTCGTCTTGATCGAGGGGATATCCGAGAAATGATCATTCGAGCGTATTTTCATTGCCAATAGATGGCTAGGCCTGGAGCCGTGAAAGTAGTAATTTTGTCTTGTCCTATGTATCAAGAACTCAGACTGTTGTTTAAGTATGGAGTTTATTTCTTTCTTGACTATCTTACGTTGTGTGTTTAGTCGTTCACTATAGTTAGTTTGCAAGGATGCGTATAGGTCCGCATATAATGTTTCCAGTCCTTCTAGTTTTTTTGACCGGGATTTTCGCAAATTGGAGGCGAAAAGTGTGACATGACCCCTGATAAATCCTTTCAATGCGTTCCACAGGACCCTAGGGTCTTCGACCGTGCCAACGTTGATCTGCAAGAATTCAGCTAGTTTACTCCTGAACTCAGAACAGAAATCATCGTTCTTTAACAAGGTTGAGTTAAAACGCCATCTGGGAGCTCTCGTGGAGAGCCTGCCAAAGGTTGCCGTAAGGAAAATCCCCTTGTGGTCCGAGAGAGCCAGGGGAACCAATGAGACGTCGAAACTATCAAACATATTAGGGGACGCGAATGCATAGTCTATTCGAGAGAAGGTTTTGTGTCTGGCTGACAGGTGAGAGTAATCCTTGAGGGTGGGATTGGATATGCGCCATAGGTCTGTGAGCCCAGTGTCCTTAGAGGACCGTTGTTGGTCGCTTGTTTCAGAGGACCCGGACCTATCCATCTCCGCATCCCAGCACGCATTAAAATCGCCACCCACAATGAGAGCGTATCCAGTAAGTTCCAACAAATTCTTCGTGATTGTATTATAGAACGCTGAATCAAATGTGTTAGGGGCATACAATGCTATTATTGCCATCTTCCTATGAGAGAACTCAACTTTTGCTATAGTAATCCTTCCCTCCGTGTCCGACCACAAGTCCAGGACTTTGATATCAAGGTTACGTCTTGTAACTATGACGACTCCTTTCGTCTTATCCTCGGCTGAGGATGAGGAGATAACATGATATTGTCAATTTGCCAGCCTTGACACATCACCTACCAATAAATGCGTCTCACTAAGGAGAGCAATGTCAATATTTCTTCTATTCAATAACCAAAGGACACTGGCACGCTTGTGAGGGGCGTTAAGACCTCCAGCGTTCCAAATTAAAATATTCAATTTAGCCATGGTCGAATTTGTCTAAATGCGTAGAGAACATACCAGTGCAGCTAGGCTGAGGCTCGAGGTGCTGATCCAGGCGGGCCCAGACGGTCAATCTCAGGAGTTCAGAGGAGGAACAATCACACACATATAAGACAACAGTACATAAAACACAGAACAATACCACCCCAGTTACAACCCACCCTCCTTCTACTCTAAACCCTAACCCACCCGTCCTATTATTAACCCTCCTATACCCACTCTCCAATCCCCTCCCTATGCCCCATCCACTGAGGATGGTCATCTTCCTCTCATTACCCACTGGAGTCATGGATCCAATAAGACGCTCTCCACTCCGACCCCCCTCTAGATAAACCCCTGATTAAACCCCCACTAGTCCAATAAACACAAATAAAAATAAAAATGTATCTCAATAAAGATATCGGTCGAAAACCACCGTGAGCCTTGGCTCTAACACGAGACAACTATAATGGAAAAAATAGCCATTATTATATAATAACTCAACATCAACCCTGTGTTCATCTACTACCGAGTCTGCGTATCAATGGCGCAACGTTATAGCATAAATGGATAAAGGAAAATTCAAAACAAAATCAAATTAAAGCATAGTCTAAGGCAGGATCGGATCTCAGTTAAATTGCGCATACAGATGTCATTAAAACAGCGACAATAAGAAGAAAAGGAAAGAGGGTTATGGCTAAAGTGCAAGCAAAGCTAAACCTGACCCAACCTGTTATCATATATTTTGTATGTATATTCGGTCGAGAACCACCATGAGCCTTGGCCCTAACATGAGACAACTATAATGGAAAAAATAGCCATTATTATATAATAACTCAACATCAACCCTGTAACCATCTACCTCAGAGTCTGCGTATCAATGTCGCAACATCATAGCATAAATGGATAAAGGAAAATTCAAAACAAAATTAAATTAAAGCGTTGTGGTAACGGGAGATGGTGTGTGTGTGTGGTGCACTGGTGGAGCGGATCAAATAAACCGTCAAACGTTAAGTCGCAGTCCGGTGCGTTATTTGAAGACATAATAACCAGCAGATAGTCTAAGGCAGAATCGGATCACATTTAAATCGCGCATACAGATGACATAAAAACAGCGACAATAAGAAGAAAAGGAAAAGAGGGTTATGGCCAGAGTGCAAGCAAAGCTATACCCGACCAAACCTGTTATCATATATTGTATATGTATATTTAACCGACCTTCTACTATTGGAGCCCAAAGCTCAAAACATCCTGGATATAAAAATAAAAGCATACAAGAAGTTAGTTAAGGACCCGATCACCATTGAATTGTGCAAACCAATGTCACTTTGAACAGCAACAGCAACCAAAATACGTAAACATTAACGGGTCTCGAATGTCACGGCGCAGACGATAGACGCAGCCCGCTAGCCAGCCCGAGGCCAGCGCGTAAGCTAGTGATGAATCCGGCTAGCACGCTAGAATCTGTCATGTACATTGTTCAGTTAGCTCGTTAGCCTCCATAGAGCTCGGATGGGCAGCTGGTAGTTAGCCTGTCTGGGCCTGATAACAAGCAATTGCGAGTAGTCCGCCCTAACAATGTATTTAGGTCCACAACGCCAAGCCACTCACCCGACAAAGCTATCAAGCCACCGTCTCGACCAACCCCCCGAGATATTCCTCCGCTTTGGCCAACGACCAAAATGAGCGACAGACAATCTTGCGGGGGCGAATAGCGTAGGCCTCAAGCCCAGTTTCCATAGCTTGGCCATGACCAGTTTGTATTCGCCCCTCTGTGCCTGAACCTCCGGTGTGAAGTCCTCGAAAATGGCCACTTTGTGATTGTCGAGACCCAGATCCCCCCTTCTGGCCCGGGCCGACCGCATGATGAGTTCTCTCTGTTGTAGCCTGTTTAGCTTGACAATGATGGGCCTCGGCTCCTTGCCCACACCAGGACTGGTCTTGCCCGCTCTGTAGGCCGACTCACACAAGGGCGGATCGGGAAGGACATCCTTCCCCAGTATCCTCTGCAGCAGCTCCGGCATGTTCTCCGAGAGACGTCCTCCCTCACTGCCCTCCGGTACACCAACAATCCTGATGTTGTATCGTCTCTCCCTGGACTGCAGTTCCACAATTACCGACTGTAGTTTGCCGACGTCAGCCTGCGTAGCCAGCAGGGAGCTCTCTAGACCCGCCACCCTTTCGCCTTGTTGAGAGGCCTCAACCGTTAGCGAAGCTAGTTCGTTAGCGTTAGCTGCGGCGGCAGCGTGTAGCGACTCCATCTTTTCTTTCAACGGACCTACCGCCAGCCTGATTTCCTCCGACATTGCCCGATGGAAGGAATCAAAAAGTTCCGCCTGCGCTTTCATCTGAGCATCAGCGAAGCGTACCTCAAAGTCTGCATGGAGTTTGGTCACGACCGAGAGAATTTCACTTATCTCAGGCGAAAGCGAGGACGGGCCCGGTGCCATTTTGTCGGCTGAAGCGTTGTTGGCTCTGGTTCCCGGCTTCGACATCACGAAAAGTCGAAAAAAGGTCGATGAAGGTAGTAGATGCTCGACCATTCAACAAAAAGATCAATAAGAAATAAAAATAAAATAAAGACTAGTGGGGTGACAGTGTTTTCCGCACGATAATAGGGAGCTCCCGTGAAACACGTCTCACCCCATGAACGCCTGGCTCCGCCCCCTGGTAGTGAAAGGTTTAAAACTATAGCAATTGGGAAACAGGGTGGAAACCTGACCTGAGCATGACGTAAGAGTAAAGATTGGCCACCATGTGAATATGGTCAATGATTTGTTTGGCTGTGGTGAATCCTCATAATACAGAGACGGTGATTCACTTCGTCTCTGAAGGTAACTTTTTGGGATTTGTGATTCCTTCAGTTCGTGTCACAAGTAAGTGTTAAATATGTGCATAATGAGGACGCTTAGTTATTGTCTGTGATTTATATGGTTAAGGCTTATACTAATGTTATAAATAATTCTACCAGCTGTTTAGGAAGCAATGTACCAGTATGTTTATAGTGATAATCTAGCCAATTGGGTATAATCTATGTTGTTGATTATAGTATTTAGTATCTGTTTAGCACAGTTTATCCCTGTAACTAGTATAGGTAAAGCACTGCTTATCCCCATTGGTAGTTCCACTCGTGAGGTTTATGTTACTTGTAGCAACAGTATATTGTATAGTATATAACAGACTGATTAATAAGTGTTGTGTATGTTGTCTAACTACACAACTACATAATACAATAATCGCGGAGATGTTGATAGCTTGAACCCATGGCTTTAATGACGTTGTACCCCAACCCGGCAGTACATAATATGACCTGTGCGTAACGTAAGCACGCAGGACAAGAGGGGCGTATGTAGCCTAACGTTAAGTAGTCCCTCTACTACTCCATACATTACAATAAGTATTAGTAATGCTGATGTCTTTGTTTTCTCCCCATTTAGAACCACACACACACTCCCACACACTGTGTTAATTAAGCATTACATCAGGAGCAGGAGTGGTTTGTGAACAATAAACCATGCCTAGGGGTGGTCGTTAGACCCCCCTAAGCATGGTTTATTGTTTACAAATCATGACTGCAAGTGGTGTAATGCTTTTATACAACTGCCACATTCATCCAACCTTATTGCTATACAATAAACACACATTAATCGAAGATTTATTGAAAAAACCATCCGCCAGAAAAAGTAGTTCCCACAACAACAAAAAAGAGAAATTGCCTCCATGTGGACGCAGCTCGGAAATGCATCCAACCAACTAACACATCCAACTGCCTTTCAACTAAGACATCCAACCAACTAACACATCCAACTGTCTTTCAACTAAGACATCCAACCAACTAACACATCCAACTGTATTTCAACTAAGGCATCCAACCAACTAACACATCCAACTGCCTTTCAACTAAGACATCCAACCAACTAACACATCCAACTGCCTTTCAACTAAGACATCCAACCAACTAACACATCCAACTTTTCTTTAGTTTTTAACACTTTGATCGCCATGGGTTAAATTCATAATTTACCATCCCTAGCCAGCTCTATTTGTCTATGGAGAAGTTCCCCTTCTTTGCAGGGCTATAACTTTTTAAATTCTATTGCTAAATTGCCATTATTATGGCCCATTCAATGTCCTATATGTATTGTTCAGGGTGTAGCAACGTTAAACTTTTTCATTCACATATTCATACTAAAATATGGTCTAAAGTATAAGTATGTTTTTATCGTTTTCTGCAGCTTTCTCCAGAACTTGATTTATAGCTCCAAATGCATTATATTGATGATGAAATACAGTTTGATAGCAATCGGCGCGAGATAAAAAATTTCAACTGGACGTGGTTCTAGAAGTTACTACTTATCATCTGATGTTGACCGGATGGGCGGGGGATCGTTTATAATTCCGTGGGCAGCGTTAGATGATTCATCCAGAGTGGGTCATATGTTCATCATAGCAGTTTATATGGAACACATTAGAATATAACGCTGAATCTTACCATGGCTTCCTCGCGCCGCTGGCAGATGAGTGTGGAACAGAATTTGTTCTATTATGGGATGGAGAAATGCCCGATCCATTTCCAGGTTGTATAATAGTATATACGTCCAAATCATGTTGTTTTTTCGAGTTATTTGCACCGATCGATGTTCACTGTGTCAAGACGGAGTCTCTCTAACGATAGCGAGTGCCCGGACCACATATGGATGAGCACTTCCGGTTCAAAGGGTAATTTCCGGTTGGCGATCTGCCGATCGGCCACCAGATGGCGCTCTTGAACCGCTAGAGTTGAGTGGAGCTTTGCAGTGTGTCTCAGGGCTCCGGAGGGGAAATATGATTTCGATCACAGATTTTTGAAATATTGACATCAAAGACGAGTTACGGCGTCTTCGGCAGAATGAGCATGGCTAGGGATGACGTCTTAACTCGTCATCAGCGATCATAGTGTTAATTATGAAGTTAGTGGTTGTTATTGGAATGATTGATTGATTGATTGAAAATTGTATTACCAGATGCAGAATGGGTACAATACAGTACGGCTCAATACACACAATTGTTAAGGGGATGCAGACCTACTTTCTATAGAACTTCATTCTTAGATGCTTCTATAGAAAGTAGGTAAAACAAAGTAAAACGTTTTCTTTGCCCTATAGGAAAAAAAAGTTTTCTTCGCCCTATTTTTTTATTTATTTTTTTAAACCTACTGTAGAGGGCCTAAACTTAACCAGTTGGAAACCAAGCGTACAGTAATAAAATTAGCAATCAATCAACTCAATAGGCCATGCTCACTTAGAACAGCGCAGCACTCAGCTGCTTCTACAGTCTGACTCTCCCCCGCGTTGCAGACAGGAGTGTGTGTGTGTGTGTGTGTGTGTGTGTGTGTGTGTGTGTGTGTGTGTGTGTGTGTGTGTGTGTGTGTGTGTGTGTGTGTGTGTGTGTGTGTGTGTGTGTGTGTGTGTTTGTGTGGGGGTGGGTGGGTACGCCAGCGTCGGACAGTGTGAGAGTGAGCGCTGCAGGAAGGAAGAAGACATTTTTGGCAAATAATCAATCAATCAATCCGCGATTTTTCTTTTGTTCTAAAATTACTCATGACCCATCAATTACATCATCCAACATTGTTTAAAGGACTAAGACATTCGCCGAGACAGAATCGCTTTATATTTAGTCATTATGACGCTATCAACATATCCATTTGTTAAAGATTAAATGGCCCGCCATCTTGTTTTCTCCGAAGAATCCGCACGGCGGAGACGCGGAGTGATGTGATTCGGTTGTGGGCGGGTCCTGGGACCAGGAGCGTGGAATGGTCCCTATACATACGTGTAAATGGACTGTTTCAGCCAATCAGAATAGAGAAATTTGCATGCCGTTGTATAATGGGAAATAGAATTAGCAATTGCCTGTGCACCTGTCTGATGATTGATAATAAAACTCCTCAAAGAACGTTCCTGCCTCCCGTGTCCTGACTAGACACCCTGTGCCGTTGACTAACTTTCCTAACCACCAAGAGCTTCACTACAATACTGTTGTTGTGAGATCAGTGGGCGAGAGGTACTGTGGGATAAAAATCAATTTATTTATGTCCCTATATACATTTATTCACGTCTTCCTATTATCAGGTCTCAGCCTGTATTTATTTGAGCATGTCTGTGGCCAAACTGAGGTGTCAAAATCTTGTTTGTTACCGGAAGGGTCACTACAGCTGTTGCTAAAAAGCCACACAGCCCCACAGGCCAAGAACTGATGAGGTGACGTTTTTGGCTGACCACTGACCAGGGAGCATTGTCAGGATCTACAATAATGTATAATATCTATGAATCAACCATTTGTCTATTGTAAAACCATATAGACAAATATCTACAAATGTGTGTACCAGTTAAATGTGTTATTATATTATATGGTATTAAAACAAGCCTATGTGTCACCATGACCCCAGCTGTCTGAAACCACCAGGAGACAGACGTAATTCTAGATCCTTGCCATTTCAACTGTTTACCTTATATAGACTGTAACTGCAGTGGTGATGTCATAATAGAACCGGTTATAACAGGCTAGAATGCTCTGGGTCATTGTGATGTCATAAGGGATCGCCCTGGCGGGCGGTCCTTTGGCCTGTGATGTCATAATAGATCGACACTAGTGTATAAATACTGAGACCCTATAAGGTTCGTCCCTTCACTTCGTCACCATCTTCAGACAAGCCACATCGACACCTTCCTCCATAACAGTCCTCTCATATTGCATGCAGTCAATAAGGTACGTTTGGGGCTGTACTGCGCTTGTAGTTAAGTTCATTGGGTTAACAACCACCCTTGTAACGACAGATAAATTGTATGTATGTTGTTATGGTTTGATCCGTGATTGATTGTATTTCATGTATGTTTTCACAGTTTTACGGTTCGGAATCAAATCAAATCAAATCAAATTTATTTATAGGGCCCGACAACACACGTTAATGTCCCCATGGGCCGTACAGGTCTTCTTTAAACAAGTCAAGAAGACAACATAACAATAAGTCAAGAACAGAACAAGAACACCATAGGGTCCAAACATTTTTTAGATGAATGCAAATAAATGAAAGAATGCAAGCACTCCCAGACATACCCCACACGAAGGTAAGGAAAAACTCACTAAAACCTAACAATAGGGAAAAAAAGCTCCACAGGCAATGAGGAGGAGAGAAACCTTAGAAGGGCCGTTCAAGGGGGGATCTCCCTTCTTAGATGTCGGTGATAGTAGTGTTGCAGACGGACAGTTGGTAAGCATGCACTCATGTGTGTGGTGAAACACAGATGAGTGCATGCAATAGCAACTGTACATTTTGAAAAATTAAAGATAGAGCTAATAGCGATAGCAACTGAACATTTTGAAAGATTAAAGATAGAGTTGATAGCGGATCTATTTGAGGCACAGGGGCGGCGCAAGAGGGTCACGTCCTCCCCGTGAATAAAGATGTTCTCTTAGAACGGAAATAAAGCCAATCAGTAAACATCAAAGACGAGTTGCTTCATCATTGCAAGAGGGACAGTTACAGTAAAACTTATGCACCACGATGACCGTGCAATTCTCGACCATCGAACAGCCACAACCTTCCGGAACCTTCTAGAACCTCGAACATCCACAACCTTCCGGAACCTTCTAGAACATCCACAACCTTCCGGAACATTCTAGAACAGCGAACATCCTGGCATTACAGCAAGATGTCTGATAGTGGCAGCCAGTCCAATACGGTGGTGGAGGCGGAGAACCCATCCGGGGCAGAGGGCCGACCACGCAGGCGGACGGCCGCGGCTCAAGAACTGCAGGATGCGCGAAGGACAAAGATTGAACGGAAGTTCTCTAAGTGCCATGAGGCATGGAAGGCGGCGATGCGGAAGGCCGATGCGGAGCTGAAAGTCACGGGCGCATGTGCCCCAGCGAGCACACTCAACGCCGTGCACCATGTAATTGCAGTTGGCTGCGCCAACAAGAAGCTGGTGGCGGCCTTTGAGGAGTGGAAGCGCGTGGAAGTGACGGAAAACTCCATACGGCGCACCATCGACTGCTGCAGCCAGCAGACAGCGGACATCTCAAGGCAGCTGTTCGCGGCAACAGAGCCCGTACAGGGCGAGCTGGGAGACACAGACATGCTCGAGAGCGTGTCGGTAACCTCAGGAAAGACAGGCACCAGCTCGCGCCACAGGAACGCCGCAGGGAAGCGGTTCGAGGCACCAGACTTGCTCGAGAGCGGTTCGGTAACCTCAGGAAAGACAGGCACCAGCTCGCGCCACAGGAACGCCGCAGGGAAGCGGTTCGAGGCACCAGACATGCTCGAGAGCGGGTCGGTAGCCTCAGGAAAGACAGGCACCAGCTCGCGCCAGAGGCACTCCGCCGCCGCTGCGGTGCGGTCTCTACAAGATTTCGTAGAGGGCCTGCGAGATCAAGAGGAGCACAGTGAAGCAATGCGGAAACTGTTAGCCGAAGATACACAGGCAAGGGCACAAGTGGCGGCCGACAACGCCGGAAGAAAGGTGCAGCAGGCAGCGGAAAGCGCGGAACGACAAGGCAGGCTAGAAGCTAAACGCAGAGAAGGAGTACGAATGGCAGCCATGCGGAAGCTAAGTGCGGCTCAAGCAGCTCAAGCAGCCAGCAAAGGCGACGACCCAGCTGTATGCGGATGGGAGCGGCCCCCCGGGAGGTTCATAGGCGTTACGGTAAAGGAGGAAGGCCCATCTCCAGCACCGCCGGTGGCAGCCCCAAGACAGCGAAGCTCGATGCTTGGCCCAAGACAGACACCTCAACAGCAAGCTGCAGCACCAGCAGAGCCAGAAGGGGACCGGGCGCCAGCGTCGCCAGCACCGCTGCATGCAGCCCCAAGCCAGCCACCGCCACAGCCAGCGGTAGCACCAGCAGAAGGGGAACAGGCGCCAGCGCAGGCAGACAGCACAGCAGCTCTCATCCAAGGGCTCACCGAAGCCATCAATGCCAGTCGTGTGCCTATACCCGTACCCGTAGTGTTCAATGGCGACCCACTAACCTACCACGCCTGGAGGGCGTCCTTTCTGACGCTGGTGGGCAGGAAGAGCATAGCACCCGCAGAGAAGTTATCCTATCTACGCGAGTACGTTAAGGGACACGCCAAAACGGCCATAGAAAGCTACTGCGTGCAAGGCACCGAGGCCGCCTATCAGGCAGCATGGCAACTCTTAGCTGAGAGATATGGAACTCCATTCCTGCTGGCCAATGCATTCAGAGCGAAGCTTGATGCGTGGCCCAAGATAAGCGCCAACGGGAGTGTTGAACTTCAAGAACTCTCCGACTTTTTGCGCAGCTGTGAGGCTGCCATGCCGCAGATTCAGGAGCTGAACATCCTTAATGATTGCCGCGAGAACCAAAAAATACTCGCTAAACTCCCAGAAGGGGTGACGGCAAGATGGAATACGAAAGTCGTAGACATAGAAGACGCAAAGCACAGGTTCCCGAGCTTCAGCGAGTTTGTCCAGTTCCTCACACGTGAAGCCAAAATCGCGTGCAACCCAGTAACCTCGTTTCATGCCCTGAACCCACGGGACGGGATGAGGGAACAGGGCGCAAGACGCAGGGACCCCGGCGCACGAGTCTTAACAGCTAGCGCCCACGAGACAGACGGCGCCACACGCTGCATCCTTTGTGCCGCGAGCGGCCATAGCCTACAGGAGTGTGGCAAGTTTAGGCAGAAGAACAAGGTCGACCGGAACACGTTTGCTCGCGAAAGGCAGTTGTGCTTCGAGTGTCTGGAGCCCGGCCATACCGCCAGGGGCTGTAGAGATAGACGACCCACCATGGAGGAAAGGGCGGACGCAAGGAACCGGGCTACGTACAGAACCAGAGGTACAAATACGCCGCCACACCAGGCAACGTCATTTAGAGTCATCCAGCAGGATGGGGGCACGCATACCTCCACAATAGTGCCAGTGTGGGTCTCAGCTACAGCGGAGCCCAGCCGGGAAGTCCTGGTGTATGCAATCCTCGATAATCAAAGTGACACCACCTTCATCCTCGAGAAGACAGCAAGGACTCTTAACATCAAGGGCGAAACAGTGCAGTTACAGCTCTCGACACTGGCTTCCAGAAACACAGTCGTGTCCTGTTGGAAACTAGCTGGCCTACAAGTAAGAGGATTCCAGTCAACCAAGCTAATTCCTCTGCCAGTGACTTATTCAAGAGACTTTATCCCGGCAAACAGAGGCCATATTCCCACCCCAGGGACAGCGAAGGCATGGGGCCATCTGGCACATCTAGCAGAGAATATCGCGCCAAAACAACGCTGTGAGGTCGGCCTGCTAATTGGCTACAACTGCCCTCAAGCCCTCAAGCCACTAAGCACGGTGGGAGGGGAGGACCACCAGCCGTTTGCAGTGCAAACAGATTTAGGCTGGAGTGTGGTGGGATATGGAACCCCGGGGCTCCACTATGGAGATACCATCGGACTCAGTCACCACGTCCTGGTAAAGCAAGTGAGGCCAGGGTTACCGGCCTCGGCAGGGCTCACCAGGGAAGTGCACTATGTCAATAGGACCCAGATCAAAGAAGTCGTGCTACCGACAGACGTACTAAAGAGACTGGAGGCCGACTTCTCGGAAAGAGCGGCAGAGGCCAACCCTATATCGCAAGAGGATCTACGGTTCATGTCGGAACTGAAGACGGGCATCAAGCTAAAGAGCAACGGTCATTATGAAATGCCGCTGCCATTTAAGAAGGAAAGGCCTAAGTTACCGGATAATAAGATCTGTGCCATCCATCGGCTCAACAGCCTAGAGCGGAAGCTGCGGAAAGATGCGCAGTACTACCAGGACTACAAGACCTTCATGGAGGCGACCATAACCCGCGGGGACGCAGAGCGGGTCCCCAAGGAAGACATCGGCAAGACGCCAGTGTGGTACATCCCACATCATGGGGTGTATCATCCACAAAAGCCTGGGAAGATACGGGTGGTCTTCGATTGCTCCGCCAAGTATCAAGGCGTATCCTTGAATGACCATCTGCTGACAGGCCCAGAGTTGACCAACGCCTTGGTGGGAGTGCTGTGTTGCTTTCGACGAGGGCCCGTGGCAATCATGTGCGACATAGAACGCATGTTCCATCAGTTCCATGTCAAGGCAGAAGACCAAGATTACCTCCGATTCCTTTGGTGGGATGACGGAAACCTAGACGACCGACCGTCCATCTATCGGATGAGGGTCCATCTGTTTGGGGCAGCTTCGTCACCGGGCTGTGCAAACTACGGACTCAAGCACATCGCGGCCGCAGGACGAGGAACCTTCAGGGACGACACTATAAGGTTTATCCAAAGGAATTTCTACGTTGATGATGGACTGGCTAGCGTAGCATCTGTCGACCAAGCCATCCAGCTGGTGAAAGAAGCAAGAGAGCTTTGCAGCACAGGCAACCTCCGGCTGCATAAGTTCATCTCTAACAGCAAGGCAGTCCTAGCCACAATCCCAGGGGAAGAGTGTGCCGAAGTTCCCAGCGACAAGGATATGGCACTAGGGGAGCTGCACCTGGAGAGAGTACTCGGGGTGCAGTGGTGCGTGGCGGCGGACGAGTTCCAGTTCCGAGTGACCGTCAAAGAGAATCCGAGTACCCGACGCGGAGTCCTGTCCACGGTCGCTTCGGTATACGATCTGCTGGGATTTGTGGCGCCCTTCATCCTGGGAGGAAAGCAGATCCTACAACAGATGTGCCGGGACAAGCTCAGTTGGGACGACGCGCTACCCGATGACCTACGACCACGGTGGGAGTGCTGGCTCCGAGACCTCCACAAGCTGGCAGGGGCGAAGATTCCAAGATGCTACGTGCCATTAAGCTTCAAGGTTCAGCACTACGAACTGCACCACTTCGCCGATGCCAGTATGGACGGCTATGGAGTGTGCTCGTACCTTCGAGCAGTGAGTAAGTCAAACGAAGCCCACTGTACCTTAGTAGTGGGAAAATCAAGAGTCGCTCCCACTAAGGTCACAACCATACCCAGGCTCGAGTTGGCAGCAGCGGTGTTAGCCGTCCGCATCAGTGATATGCTCAAGAAGGAACTGGAAGTCGAGTGCCTACGAGAAGTATTTTGGACGGATTCCAGGGTTGTACTGGGGTACATCAATAACGAAGCCAGAAGGTTTCACGTGTTCGTAGCAAATCGCGTAGAACGAATCAAGCAAAGCACCGATGCTACACAATGGAGGTACGTGGCGTCGGAAGACAATCCAGCCGACCATGCTTCAAGGGGGCTCGCAGCAGAGCCACTGATAGCCTCTAACTGGGTCTCCGGCCCAGACTTTCTTTGGCAGGACGGGCTACCAAGCGGAGAAGGCAAGGTGGGAGAGATTGCAAGTGACGACCCGGAAGTTAGGAAGGCCCAAGTGCTCACCACAGGGGTGAAAGAAGTCTGGCCGCTGCTAGAGCGCGTACACAAGTTCTCAGACTGGTCCAGACTGGTGAAAGCTATCGCCAGACTCCAGCGCCACGTAAAGGAAAGGAAAGGGCTCCAGCCAAAGTCCTGTGAAGCCACCAGCCTAGAGGAAAGAAGAGAAGCGGAGCTAACCATAATCAAGATGGTGCAAGGAGCAACCTTTGCGCAAGACATACTGGCACTCCAGAGCCAACAGGAGAACCCATTCAAGGGCAGAGCCACTACGCTGCACCGGTTAGGGCCATTCCTGGACGACCACGGCGTCCTCAGAGTTGGCGGACGCCTAACGCACGCCGCCCTAGATCCACAGGTGAAGCATCCAGCTGTCCTTCCAAAGGACAGTTATGTGTCGGGCTTACTCGTCAAGCACTATCACGAGAGAGTGCACCATCAAGGACGAGGGATGACCATGAATGCACTCCGATCCAATGGTATATGGATACTCGGCGGCAGCAAAGCAGCATCATCCCATATCTACAAGTGCATTACGTGCAGGAAGTTCAGACGATGCACGGAACAGCAGAGAATGGCAGATCTCCCGGAGGAACGCATGGAAACTGCGCCGCCATTCACCTACTGCGGGATGGACTGTTTTGGACCATTCCACGTAAAGGAAGGCAGGAAAGAGCTAAAGCATTACGGATTGTTACTTACATGCATGTGTTCCCGAGCCGTCCACATCGAAATGCTCGATGACTTGACCACGGATGCCTTCATTAATGCGCTGCGCGCTTTCATCGCCATTCGGGGAAACGTACGCCAGATAAGAAGCGATCAAGGCACAAACTTCGTTGGCGCACGAGGAGAGTTCGCTAGAGCACTGAAAGAAATGGATCCGGAAGAGTGCAAGGAACTTGGATGCGAGTTCATCCTGAACACCCCTGCGGCAAGTCATATGGGGGGTGCCTGGGAAAGACAAATCCGCACCATCCGAAGCGTCTTGACGGCCATTCTAGCGCAGTCAGCCACACAACTTGACTGCGCCTCTCTACGTACGTTCCTATATGAAGTCATGGCGGTGGTAAACAGCCGACCTCTGACCGTCGAGTGCCTCAATGATCCATCCAGCCCAGAGCCTCTGACACCAAACCACATCCTGACCATGAAGTCCACAATCCTCGCTCCGCCGCCCGGAAGGTTCGTCAAGGAAGATCTGTACCTCCGCAAACGATGGCGGCGAGTGCAACTCTTAGCCAACCACTTCTGGACCAGATGGAAAAAGGAGTACCTCATGACACTCCAACCGAGACAGAAGTGGACCAAGGATCGGAGGAACGCAAGGGTCGACGACATCGTACTCCTACAGCATGAGTCCACACCACGTAACCAGTGGAGGATGGCTAAGGTTATCGAAGTGTGTCCAGGGATAGACGGGAGAGTGCGACACCTTAAGTTGCTTATCAGCGACCCCAAGCTAGATAAGAAAGGCAAGCGCATCTCCGCACCAGTCGTCCTGGAGAGGCCCATCCATAAGACGGTGACGCTGGTGGAAGCAGAATGACGCCTCTTGGGCCCTCTAGCTGTCTCTATATCATTCTATCTTTCTATCTTTTTCGCTTTTCCTCAGGCCGAGGTGATTCTTCCGGTGGAGGCCAAGGACCATAGTATTGTGTTGTTATTTGTAGTTATTGCGTTACGTTTAGGCATTAGGTGGGCAGTTATCGTACGAATCATATACACTGCTTATATATGCTTGGTGGGAGTGTAACTGCAGTGGTGATGTCATAATAGAACCGGTTATAACAGGCTAGAATGCTCTGGGTCATTGTGATGTCATAAGGGATCGCCCTGGCGGGCGGTCCTTTGGCCTGTGATGTCATAATAGATCGACACTAGTGTATAAATACTGAGACCCTATAAGGTTCGTCCCTTCACTTCGTCACCATCTTCAGACAAGCCACATCGACACCTTCCTCCATAACAGTCCTCTCATATTGCATGCAGTCAATAAGGTACGTTTGGGGCTGTACTGCGCTTGTAGTTAAGTTCATTGGGTTAACAACCACCCTTGTAACGACCGATAAATTGTATGTATGTTGTTATGGTTTGATCCGTGATTGATTGTATTTCATGTATGTTTTCACAGTTTTACGGTTCGGAATAAAGATGTTCTCTTAGAACGGAAATAAAGCCAATCAGTAAACATCAAAGACGAGTTGCTTCATCATTGCAAGAGGGACAGTTACATAGACATTGTTTAAAGCCACCTCATTCGCTCAGAACACCAACCAGCTGACTATAAAATTACAATGTGATGGGGGCCGTGGGGACAGACTTCTGCTCTGCCCTCACCAAGCTAAGTAGAACTGTCCACTCTCAGCTGTTTGTGTAAATACTCTGTAATATTGAATATTCACTCTGTAATAAATATTTGATTGCTAACACCCTCTCCTCATCTTTCAAGGTCAATAAAAGAATATACCTTATCAGTACAAAGAGGAGAACAAAAGCGGAGAAGAGAGGGAAGGAACCAGAGACAAAGGTAATATCTAGAGGCTGTAAAGGCAGGGAGAGGAAGAGAGAGCCAGGAGAAAGAAGATGGGGAGTGGGGGGATCAGAGGACGTAACAGGAGGACGAGAGGTATGATGGGACTCCTCCTGATGCTCAGTCTCCTCATCTTGGGACTCGTCTGGTACATCTTCAATGACTTACATCCAACAACAACAACAACAAGGCTGCAAGGACAACGTCATCGACAAAGTTGTGGAGCGCTACTCTCACAGCTGGCAGAGGCAGTTCAGATCTCTGTTGAGCAACAGGTGCCATGGCCTCACCAAGGCCATCGTCACTCAGGCCAACACTCCCCTGGGTACCAAGGTTGTGTACGATGGCGAGAAGAGAAAGCCTCTACAGGTCACCTCAGAGATCTTCAGCACCTTTGCAAAGGAACATCCCTTTCTAAATAAAACCTGGGACACATGTGCTGTGGTCGGGAATGGAGGAATCCTGGCCAATAGCAGCTGTGGTGAAAAGATAGACTCTGCCCAATTTGTCATCAGGTGCAACCTGCCTCCCTTGGAGAACGGCTACGAGAGAGATGTGGGCAACAAGACTGACCTTGTGACAGCCAACCCCAGCATCCTCCTGGAGAAGTTTGCGGGTCTGATGGAGCGACGTGGAAAGCTCTCCTTCGTGGAGAGCCTGCGTAGCTACGGCGACTCCCTGATACTCCTGCCCGCCTTCTCCTACAGCCAAAACACGCCTGTGTCCCTGCGGGCCCTGTACACCATCCAGGACTTTCACAGTCCCTCCCGGCCGGTCTTCCTCAATCCCGAGTACCTCCAGAACCTGGCCCGCTTCTGGCGCGCGCAGGGCCTGAGCACAGTGCGGCTCAGCTCGGGCCTCATGATGGCCAGCCTGGCTCTGGAGCTCTGTGCCAACGTGCACCTGTATGGCTTCTGGCCCTTCAACCAGCACCCGCTCGGACACCGGCCGCTCACGGAACACTACTATGATGACAGGCAGAGCAAGAACGTGCACGCCATGCCCGCCGAGTTTGACCACCTGCTGAGGTTGCACGGTCAGGGCGTTCTCAGGATACACCTGGGAGAGTGTCTGCCGTCCAGCAGGTAGGGGCCCTGCACCCGGAGAGAATCCACCCAGCTAGAACTGACACCGCTGAGGGAACAGTGCCTCCTCTCTCCAGCCTCCTCCCCTTAACAGTCTTAAGATCTCAAGCCCTCGCACCGTCGCACGGCCCCGGCCGAAACTGGACGTACATGTCTGTGACACAGATTTGTTGTTTTTGAGCAGCAAGGGGAGGCATGGTTTACGTTTGTGGGGAATGCCTCGCTGATCACGGTGGAGGAGTGTCAAAGGTCACAGACAGCGTGACCAAAGAATGATGACCTCTCGGACGCCAAAGGGGCATCACCAGCAGACCTCTCGTCCTACAGATATTCCTGTGGAACCACACCCCTTTCCCCCCCTCCTAGATTCTGGTCCGGATACCAGAATAATCAACGACAAGACGGCGAGCCAAGACGGAGAAGACCTTTCAACCCTGTGATGCCATATTCTAGAAATCCTGAATAATGGGGGAGATTTTTAAAAGACTGTAAATTTTTTTTTAAATCTAAGTATGTATTTTAAGCTTGTTAACAGAACGAGTGTGCCTCTGACCTAAGCGCGGAATGCACTGAAAGTCAGTGATTTATAAAGGATGTATTTTTGTTTCTCCCTCCTACTAGGGGTCAACTTACAATTTTAAAATGTTAAAAGATATATCAAGCGTCTGGCTAAAGGAGCTATTGACCTATAACTTGTGGGTAATAATTATGACCCTATACTACATTTTATGGAATGTACACTAAAAGTGAAGAGAAACCTTCATTTTCCTCCTCATCTTCTCTCCCCCTGAGTGAGGCCTCTGTGCGACCTTGCCTTCTGTAAGAAAAATGCACCCTACTGATTAAGCCTTCTGCCTCCTAAACTGCAGCTTGCTGATTGGTCGTTATGATCCTATCTACCTAGAAGACGAGTTATGTTCTGTCTCACTGTACAAACCATGCGCCCTCGGGTGGCGCCCAAGAATCCTAAAATGCACCCTACTGATTGGAGAAGAAGAGGGTTAACCCTTCACAAACCCAGAGGACTCACTGTAACACACTGCACTGTGTTTAGAAACAGAGCGTGACGGAGAAGGTGTATTAAGATGTTTTTAACGTCTGTTTGATGTGTAAATGCTTAAAAGGAATTGCTAGTACAGGAGACTGTGACTTTATAAACCAGGGCTATTCAACTGGCGGCCCGCGGGCGGATGATTCTGACCGGCCCGCCAAAGATTACATGATAATAAATTATTATTTTTTTTTCCCATGTCAACGTTAACACGCACAATTGAGCCAAAAGCCACTCAATTAATGACAGATTTCATTGATAAATTGAGGGAAAACTTTGCAAGTTGATTTGATGAATTTGACATGTCCAGATAATTGATGCATTTTGTGAGCAACCCATTTGCCAATGTAGCTGCTATTTCCACAAAAGGACAAGAGTTCCTTGCATCACTTCACATTGATGAAGGTCTCCTGCAACTTGAAATAATTGACATGCAAGCATCATCTGCTCTGAAGCAGGCACTTGAGAATGAATCCACCACAACATTTTGGATAAAGTGTATTCATGTCAAGACATTCCCCAAAATAAAAATGCTGGCAATATCTGTGCTAACAATGTTTGGCTCAACATACACCTGTGAATCCAGTTTCTCTCACATGAATGCCATTAAAACAAGCAACCATGCCTCCTTGACAAATGAGCATTTGCATCACTGTTTGCGGGTAGCCCTCACTTCCTATGAACCCTCTTTCTCTGCCATTGCCCAGTCAAAGAAGTGCAATCGCTCTCATTAGATGTGTGTATGTAGGCTAGGCCTGTCTGCCCCCCACCCCCCTGATGTTTGAGAGTTAAGAGTCGACAATAAGTGCTAATAAGATGCTGTGATTTGCTGTTGTTGCACAGACATGAAGCACTTTTTCATAAGCTCAGCTGCACTATAAATGTGTTTTTTTGTTCAAGTGTTGATGTTAGAATGTTCATATGCACATCATGCACTTGTTTGTTTTTTATTTAATTTTTATATTGAAATGTTGAAGAGGAGATGTTGCAGTTGTTGCACATAAATGAAGCACTTTTTTTGAAAAGTATACTACTTTTGCAATGTAGTTAAAGGGGATCTTATAAATTGCCTTTTTCAGTGTTTAGCATTGTTTCCTAGCTATGTGGACTTATATTAATATGATCTATGTCTCTAATTCTCATATTGGCGCATTCTTCCAATTCTCCTCTCACAATATTCACCCTCACTGAACTGAGTCATCTGAAAATGTGCTGATTTGTGATGTCAGAGAGACACTGCTGCATGATAATCAGCTGAGTTTCCACACAGTTCCCACAGTGGTTGGAGCCCAGGCTCAAAACGTGTTTTTTAGTACTTGATTAGAAATACAAAACAATGAATTAAAAAAAAATATTACAGAGGTGTTCCATAAACCCACAGGAATTGTGTAAAAGTGCCCAAATAGTGAAAGAAATAGTAAAATAGTTCCCCTTTAAATAAAAGTTGTGAAAATGTGGTTGCGTGTTGTGTCAAGTGTACATATATTCATAGCACGGGGAGGCGCCGTGGCAGTCCGGCCCCTGGCCCCTTGGGTTTCTGACAATGTGGCCCCCTGAACAATTTAGTTGAATAGCCCTGTTATAAACTATGACTCTCTTATACCTATTTAACTTTGTAAACCACTGTGTTTAGTGAAGGATTTATAGTATGAAAGTACTTCTACTTCTTTTTAAACTTTGAAAACCACTATGAACCACTGTGTTTAGTAAAGTACTTATAGTATGAATACTTCTACTAAAAGGGTGGCCATGTAATTCCAGCCATGCACGCTGATTGGTACTGTACTATAAGGAGGTGTGTTGATTGTTTTTATGACGATTTCAGTACTATAAAAACACCCTGCAGGCGAGTAGAGCGCTCTCTATTCTTGATCGCCTTTTTGCTTTAAGATCCTGAGACTATATTTGTAGACTTATTGGAATAAGTGTGCATTTCTTTTGTATGACTTTACCTTTTTCACAAAACTCTGTAAAACTCTTGTATTTCTAATTAAAACTTCACTTAAAAAATAACTCTGATATGTTAGATGTTGTTGATTGATGTTTGTTTTTCAAACTTTTTAAATATAAAAAAAATATCGCAATGTCTCAGAGCATTACCTGTATAAATAAAGGACAAATAAATAAATAAAATAAAAATATGCAAACGGTCCCTTGGTTCACACCCTGCGGGTCGGAGTGTTAAATCACTTCTAATGAAAAGACTGTGGATGGTATAGTTAGGATATTCTTTCAGAGCACAGTGAAGTGAAGGGAAGTGAGGTCATGTTAGAAGAGGTTTAACGTAAAACCACACCATTTCCTGAGTTTAGATATAGTCTTCAGGCACTGAAGGACGAGAAGGAGCGTTTACCTATAAGGACCTTGTGGACATTTCAACTTACAGCTGCACTATGTGGTTTTGGGGTAGAAATGTGAACCTCTGAAAAGTCAAAGTAGTGGATCTTAAAACATTTATGCATGAATTCATTTCCATCGTTGTCCATTGAAATAATCCCCACCCACTCGTGCTTGGAACCTGTTGCTAATACCCTTACTATGCTTCCTAACATCCTTACTATGCTTATATCACCCCTTCCTATGCTTCCTAACATCTAATAAACTTTCATTTATCATTTATCATTTATCTACAGTATTTTGTGAAAAGTCACTGCAAAATAAAATGTCCTTTGGTAGCAATAAAAGGATGGTAGCAGGAGATCTTGGAAGGACCAGAGGTTAAAACGCTGGTTACCTTGACAACAGCTCCGATGGATCGTGAGCAGTGAATGGGGTCAGTGAGGTTCCAGACCATCAGAACCAGCATGTCCACCAGAACCAACGCACCCACCAGACCCATCAACTGGATGTCCCTGATGATCTGAAACAGAGTCACATATATATCACAGTATATAATAACACAGAGAAGAACACAGTCACATATCACACTATATAACACAGAGAACACAGTATATAACACAGAGAACACAGTCACATATCACAGTATATAACACAGAGATATATCACAGTATATAACACAGAGAACACAGAGATGTATCACAGTATATAACACAGAGATATATCACAGTATATAACACAGAGATGTATCACAGTATATAACAGAGATATATCACAGTATATAACACAGCGATATATCACAGTATATAACAGAGATATATCACAGTATATAACACAGAGATATATCACAGTATATAACACAGAGAACACAGAGATGTATCACAGTATATAACACAGAGATATATCACAGTATATAACACAGAGATATATCACAGTTTATACAACGGCATGCAAATTTCTCGATTCTGATTGGCCATTTACACGTCTTTATTGGCAACAATCCACGGTCCTGGGCTCAGGACCCGCCCACAACCGAATCACATATCACTCCCCGGCTCACTCCGGGAGAAAACAAGATCGCGGACAACAAATGGATATGTTAATAGCACCATGACGACTAAATATGAAGCGATTCTGTCAAGGGGAATGTGTTAGTCCTTTAAACAATGTTGGATGATGTAATTGATGGGTCTTGAGTCAATCTAGAACAAAAGAAAAATCGCGGATTGATTGATTGATTAATTGATTGATTTAAATTTCTACTTCCTTCCCACTGACTGCAGCGTTCACTCTCACACTGTCCGACGCTGGCGTACCCACAAACACACACACACACATACACACACACACACACACACACACACACACACACACACACGCACACACACACACACGCACACACTCCTGTCTGCAACAGCGGGGGAGTCAGACTGAGAGAGAAGCAGCGCTGTTTTAAGTGAGCATGGTCTATTGAATTGATTGATTGGTTGATTGCTAATTTTATTACTGTACCCCTGGTTTCCAACTGGTTAAGTTTAGGCTAAAAGAAATAAATAAAAAAATAGGGCGAAGAAAACGTTTTTTTCCTATAGGGCAAAGAAAACGTTTTAATTTGTTTTACCTACTTTATATAGAAGCATCTAAGAATTAAGTTCTATGGAAAGTAGGTCTGCATTCCCTTAACAATTGTGTGTATTGAGCCTTACTGTATTGTACCCATTCTGCATCTGGTAATAAAATTTTCAATCAATCATTCCAATAATACACAGTTGGATGTGTTAGTTGGTTGGATGCACTTCAAGCTGCTTCCACATGAGGCAACTTCTCTCAATCATTCCAATAATACACAGTTGGATGTGTTAGTTTGGTTGGATGCACTTCAAGCTGCTTCCACATGGAGGCAACTTGTCTTTTTTGTAGTTGTGGGAACTACTTTTTCTGGCGGATGGTTTTTTCAATAAATCTTCGATTAATGTGTGTTTATTGTATAGAAATAAGGTTGGATGAATCTGGCAGTTGTATAAAAGCTTTACACCACTTGTAGTCGTGATTTGTGACCAATAAACCATGCCTAGGGGGGTCTAACGACCCTCGGCTGCGCCTCGGGCCTAACGACCACCCCTAGGCATGGTTTATTGGTCACAAACCACTCCTGCGCGTGATGTAATGCTTAAATATAACACAGAGATATATCACAGTATATAACACAGAGAACACAGAGATATATCACAGTATATATCACAGAGATATATCACAGTATATAACACAGAGATGTATCACAGTATATAACACAGAGATATATCACAGTATATAACACAGAGATATATCACAGTATATAACACAGAGAACACAGAGATATATTACAGTATATAACACAGAGATATATCACAGTATATAACACAGAGAACACAGAGATATATCACAGTATATAACACAGAGATATATCACAGTATATAACACAGAGATATATCACAGTATATAACACAGAGAACACAGAGATATATCACAGTATATAACACAGAGAACACAGAGATGTATCACAGTATATAACACAGAGATATATCACAGTATATAACACAGAGATGTATCACAGTATATAACACAGAGATGTATCACAGTATATAACACAGATATATATCACAGTATATAACACAGAGATATATCACAGTATATAACACAGAGATATATCACAGTATATAACACAGAGATGTATCACAGTATATAACACATTGATATATCACAGTATATAACACAGAGATATATCACAGTATATAACACAGAGATATATCACAGTATATAACACAGATATATCACAGTATATAACACAGAGATATATCACAGTATATAACACAGATATATCACAGTATATAACACAGAGATATATCACAGTATATAACACAGAGATGTATCACAGTATATAACACAGAGATATATCACAGTATATAACACAGAGATATATCACAGTATATAACACAGAGAGCACAGAGATATATCACAGTATATAACACAGAGATATATCACAGTATATAACACAGATAACACAGAGATATATCACAGTATATAACACAGAGAGCACAGAGATATATCACAGTATATAACACAGAGATATATCACAGTATATAACACAGAGATGTATCACAGTATATAACACAGAGATATATCACAGTATATAACACAGAGATATATCACAGTATATAACACAGTATATAACACAGAGAACACAGAGATGTATCACAGTATATATCACAGTATATAACACAGAGAACACAGAGATATATCACAGTATATAACACAGTACAGAGAACACAGAGATATATCACAGTATATAACACAGAGAACACAGAGATATATCACAGTATATAACACAGAGATATATCACAGTATATAACACAGAGAACACAGAGATGTATCACAGTATATAACACAGAGATATATCACAGTATATAACACAGAGAGCACAGAGATATATCACAGTATATAACACAGATATATCACAGTATATAACACAGAGATATATCACAGTATATAACACAGAGAACAGAGAGATGTATCACAATATATAACACAGAGATATATCACAGTATATAACACAGAGATATATCACAGTATATATCACAGTATATAACACAGAGATGTATCACAGTATATAACACAGAGATGTATCACAGTATATAACACAGAGATATATCACAGTATATAACACAGAGAACACAGAGATATATCACAGTATATAACACAGAGATGTATCACAGTATATATCACAGTATATAACACAGATATGTATCACAGTATATATCACAGTATATAACACAGAGATGTATCACAGTATATATCACAGAGATATATCACAGTATATAACACAGAGATGTATCACAGTATATAACACAGAGATGTATCACAGTATATAACACAGAGATATATCACAGTATATATCACAGAGATATATCACAGTATATAACACAGAGATATATCACAGTATATAACACAGCGATGTATCACAGTATATAACACAGTATATAACACAGAGATGTATCACAGTATATATCACAGTATATAACACAGAGATATATCACAGTATATAACACAGAGAACACAGAGATATATCACAGTATATAACACAGAGATGTATCACAGTATATATCACAGTATATAACACAGAGATGTATCACAGTATATATCACAGTATATAACACAGAGATGTATCACAGAGATATATCACAGTATATAACACAGAGATGTATCACAGTATATATCACAGTATATAACACAGAGATATATCACAGTATATAACACAGAGATATATCACAGTATATAACACAGAGATGTATCACAGTATATAACACAGAGATGTATCACATTATATATCACAGAGATATATCACAGTATAACACAGAGATATATCACAGTATATAACACAGAGATGTATCACAGTATATATCACAGTATATAACACAGAGATGTATCACAGTATATAACAAAGAGATATACCACAGTATATAACACAGAGAACACAGAGATATATCACAGTATATAACACAGAGATATATCACAGTATATAACACAGAGATATATCACAGTATATAACACAGAGATGTATCACAGTATATAACACAGAGATATATCACAGTATATAACACAGAGAACACAGATATATATCACAGTATATAACACAGAGATATATCACAGTATATAACACAGAGAACACAGAAATATATCACAGTATATAACACAGAGATATATCACAGTATATAACACAGAAAACACATATATATATATCACAGTATATAACACAGAGATGTATCACAGTATATAACACAGAGATGTATCACAGTATATAACACAGAGAACACAGAGATATATCACAGTATATAACACAGAGAACACAGAGATATATCACAGTATATAACACAGAGATGTATCACAGTATATAACACAGAGATATATCACAGTATATAACACAGAGAACACAGAGATATATCACAGTATATAACACAGAGATGTATCACAGTATATAATACAGAGATATATCACAGTATATAACACAGAGATATATCACAGTATATAACACAGAGATATATCACAGTATATAACACAGAGATATAACACAGTATATAACACAGAGATGTATCACAGTATATAACACAGATATGTATCACAGTATATAACACAGAGATATATCACAGTATATAACACAGAGATGTATCACAGTATATAACACAGAGATGTATCACAGTATATAACACAGAGATATATCACAGTATATAACACAGAGATATATCACAGTATATAACACAGAGAACACAGAGATATATCACAGTATATAACACAGAGATATATCACAGTATATAACACAGAGAACACAGAGATATATCACAGTATATAACACAGAGATAGATATATCACAGTATATAACACAGATATATCACAGTATATAACACAGAGAACACAGAGATATATCACAGTATATAACACAGAGATATATCACAGTATATAACACAGAGAACACAGAGATGTATCACAGTATATAACACAGAGATATATCACAGTATATAACACAGAGATATATCACAGTATATAACACAGAGATATATCACAGTATATAACACAGAGATATATCACAGTATATAACACAGAGATATATCACAGTATATAACACAGAGATATATCACAGTATATAACACAGAGAGCACAGAGATATATCACAGTATATAACACAGAGATATATCACAGTATATAACACAGAGATGTATCACAGTATATAACACAGAGATATATCACAGTATATAACACAGAGATATATCACAGTATATAACACAGAGAACACAGAGATGTATCACAGTATATAACACAGAGAACACAGAGATATATCACAGTATATAACACAGAGAACACAGAGATGTATCACAGTATATAACACAGAGATATATCACAGTATATAACACAGAGATATATCACAGTATATAACACAGAGAACACAGAGATATATCACAGTATATATCACAGAGATATATCACAGTATATAACACAGAGATGTATCACAGTATATAACACAGAGATATATCACAGTATATAACACAGAGATATATCACAGTATATAACACAGAGAACACAGAGATATATTACAGTATATAACACAGAGATATATCACAGTATATAACACAGAGAACACAGAGATATATCACAGTATATAACACAGAGATATATCACAGTATATAACGCAGAGATATATCACAGTATATAACACAGAGATATATCACAGTATATAACACAGAGAACACAGAGATATATCACAGTATATAACACAGAGAACACAGAGATGTATCACAGTATATAACACAGAGATATATCACAGTATATAACACAGAGATATATCACAGTATATAACACAGAGATATATCACAGTATATAACACAGAGAACACAGATATATATCACAGTATATAACACAGAGATATATCACAGTATATAACACAGAGTTATATCACAGTATATAACACAGAGATATATCACAGTATATAACACAGATATATATCACAGTATATAACACAGAGATATATCACAGTATATAACACACAGATATATCACAGTATATAACACAGAGAACACAGAGATATATCACAGTATATAACACAGAGAACACAGAGATATATCACAGTATATAACACAGAGATATATCACAGTATATAACACAGAGATATATCACAGTATATAACACAGAGATATATCACAGTATATAACACAGATATATATCACAGTATATAAAACAGAGATGTATCACAGTTTATAACACAGAGATGTATCACAGTATATAACACAGATATATCACAGTATATAACACAGAGATATATCACAGTATATAACACAGAGATATATCACAGTATATAACACAGAGATATATCACAGTATATAACACAGAGATGTATCACAGTATATAACACAGAGATATATCACAGTATATAACAGAGATGTATCACCGTATATAACACAGAGATATATCACAGTATATAACACAGAGATATATCACAGTATATATCACAGTATATAACACAGAGATATATCACAGTATATAACACAGAGATATACCACAGTATATAACACAGAGAACACAGAGATATATCACAGTATATAACACAGAGATATATCACAGTATATAACACAGAGAACACAGAGATATATCACAGTATATATCACAGTATATAACACAGAGATATATCACAGTATATAACACAGAGAACACAGAGATGTATCACAGTATATAACACAGAGATATATCACAGTATATATCACAGAGAACACAGAGATATATCACAGTATATAACACAGAGATATATCACAGTATATAACACAGTATAGAACACAGAGATATATCACAGTATATAACACAGAGATGTATCACAGTATATAACACAGAGATATATCACAGTATATAACACAGAGATATATCACAGTATATAACACAGAGATATAGCACAGTATATAACACAGAGATGTATCACAGTATATAACACAGAGATGTATCACAGTATATATCACAGAGAACACAGAGATATATCACAGTATATAACACAGAGATATATCACAGTATATAACACAGAGATATATCACAGTATATAACACAGAGAACACAGAGATGTATCACAGTATATAACACAGAGATATATCACAGTATATATCACAGAGAACACAGAGATATATCACAGTATATAACACAGAGATATATCACAGTATATAACACAGTATAGAACACAGAGATATATCACAGTATATAACACAGAGATATATCACAGTATATAACACAGAGATATAGCACAGTATGTAACACAGAGATGTATCACAGTATATAACACAGAGATGTATCACAGTTTATAACACAGAGATATATCACAGTATATAACACAGAGATGTATCACAGTATATAACACAGAGAACACAGAGATGTATCACAGTATATAACACAGAGATATATCACAGTATATAACACAGAGATGTATCACAGTATATAACACAGAAATGTATCACAGTATATAACACAGAGATATATCACAGTATATAACACAGAGATGTATCACAGTATATAACACAAAGAACACAGAGATGTATCACAGTATATAACACAGAGATATATCACAGTATATAACACAGAGATATATCACAGTATATAACACAGAGAACACAGAGATATATCACAGTATATAACACAGAGATATATCACAGTATATAACACAGAGATATATCACAGTATATAACACAGAGAACACAGAGATATATCACAGTATATAACACAGAGATATATCACAGTATATAACACAGAGATATATCACAGTATATAACACAGAGAACACAGAGATATATCACAGTATATAACACACAGATATATCACAGTATATAACACAGAGAACACATAGATATATCACAGTATATAACACAGAGAACACAGAGATATATCACAGTATATAACACAGAGATATATCACAGTATATAACACAGAGATATATCACAGTATATAACACAGAGATATATCACAGTATATAACACAGGTATATATCACAGTATATAACACAGAGAACACAGAGATATATCACAGTATATAACACAGAGATATATCACAGTATATAACACAGAGATATATCACAGTATATAACACAGAGAACACAGAGATATATCACAGTATATAACACACAGATATATCACAGTATATAACACAGAGAACACAGAGATATATCACAGTATATAACACAGAGAACACAGAGATATATCACAGTATATAACACAGAGATATATCACAGTATATAACACAGAGATATATCACAGTATATAACACAGAGATATATCACAGTATATAACACAGGTATATATCACAGTATATAACACAGAGATATATCACAGTATATAACACAGAGATATATCACAGTATATAACACAGAGATATATCACAGTATATAACACAGATATGTATCACAGTATATAACACAGAGAGCACAGAGATATATCACAGTATATAACACAGAGATATATCACAGTATATATCACAGTATATCACAGTATATAACACAGAGATATATCACAGTATATAACACAGAGATATATCACAGTATATAACACAGAGATATATCACAGTATATAACACAGAGATATATCACAGTATATAACACAGAGAGCACAGAGATATATCACAGTATATAACACAGAGATATATCACAGTATATAACACAGAGATGTATCACAGTATATAACACAGAGATATATCACAGTATATAACACAGAGAACACAGAGATGTATCACAGTATATAACACAGAGAACACAGAGATATATCACAGTATATAACACAGAGATATATCACAGTATATAATACAGAGAACACAGAGATATATCACAGTATATAACACAGAGAACACAGAGATATATCACAGTATATAACACAGAGATATATCACAGTATATAACAAAGAGATGTATCACAGTATATAACACAGATATATCACAGTATATAACACAGAGATGTATCACAGTATATAACACAGAGATATATCACAGTATATAACACAGAGAACACAGAGATATATCACAGTATATAACACAGAGATGTATCACAGTATATAACACAGAGATATATCACAGTATATAACACAGAGCACACAGAGATGTATCACAGTATATAACACAGAGAACACATAGATATATCACAGTATATAACACAGAGATGTATCACAGTATATAACACATAGATATATCACAGTATATATCACAGTATATAACACAAATATATCACAGTATATAACACAGAGATGTATCACAGTATATAACACAGAGATATATCACAGTATATAACACAGAGAACACAGAGTTATATCACAGTATATAACACAGAGATATATCACAGTATATAACACAGAGAACACATAGATATATCACAGTATATAACACAGAGATGTATCACAGTATATAACACATAGATATATCACAGTATATATCACAGTATATAACACAAATATATCACAGTATATAACACAGAGATGTATCACAGTATATAACACAGAGATATATCACAGTATATAACACAGAGAACACAGAGATATATCACAGTATATAACACAGAGATATATCACAGTATATAACACAGAGATGTATCACAGTATATAACACAGAGATATATCACAGTATATAACACAGAGATATATCACAGTATATAACACAGAGATATAGCACAGTATATAACACAGAGATGTATCACAGTATATAACACAGAGATGTATCACAGTATATAACACAGAGATATATCACAGTATATAACACAGAGAACACAGAGATATATCACAGTATATAACACAGAGATATATCACAGTATATAACACAGAGATATATCACAGTATATAACACAGAGAACACAGAGATATATCACAGTATATAACACAGAGAACACAGAGATATATCACAGTATATAACACAGAGATATATCACAGTATATAACACAGAGAACACAGAGATATATCACAGTATATAACACAGAGAACACAGAGATATATCACAGTATATAACACAGAGATATATCACAGTATATAACACAGAGAACACAGAGATATATCACAGTATATAACACAGAGATATATCACAGTATATAACACAGAGATATATCACAGTATATAACACAGAGATATATCACAGTATATAACACAGAGATGTATCACAGTATATAACACAGAGATATATCACAGTATATAACACAGAGATGTATCACAGTATATAACACAGAGAACACAGAGATGTATCACAGTATATAACACAGAGATATATCACAGTATATAACACAGAGATATATCACAGTATATAACACAGAGAACACAGAGATATATCACAGTATATAACACAGAGATATATCACAGTATATAACACAGAGATATATCACAGTATATAACACAGAGAACACAGAGATATATCACAGTAAATAACACAGATATATATCACAGTATATAACACAGAGATATATCACAGTATATAACACAGAGATATATCACAGTATATAACACAGAGATATATCACAGTATATAACACAGAGATATATCACAGTATATAACACAGAGAACACAGAGATATATCACAGTATATAACACAGAGAACACAGAGATATATCACAGTATATAACACAGAGATATATCACAGTATATAACACAGAGAACACAGAGATATATCACAGTATATAACACAGAGAACACAGAGATATATCACAGTATATAACACAGAGATATATCACAGTATATAACACAGAGAACACAGAGATATATCACAGTATATAACACAGAGATATATCACAGTATATAACACAGAGATATATCACAGTATATAACACAGAGATGTATCACAGTATATAACACAGAGATATATCACAGTATATAACACAGAGATGTATCACAGTATATAACACAGAGATATATCACAGTATATAACACAGAGATATATCACAGTATATAACACAGAGAACACAGAGATATATCACAGTATATAACACAGAGATATATCACAGTATATAACACAGAGATATATCACAGTATATAACACAGAGAACACAGAGATATATCACAGTAAATAACACAGATATATATCACAGTATATAACACAGAGATATATCACAGTATATAACACAGAGAACACAGAGATATATCACAGTATATAACACAGAGATATATCACAGTATATAACACAGAGATATATCACAGTATATAACACAGAGATATATCACAGTATATAACACAGATATATATCACAGTATATAACACAGAGATATATCACAGTATATAACACAGAGATATATCACAGTATATAACACAGAGATATATCACAGTATATAACTGTTGAGTACCGGTCGTAAACCGAGGTCAGATTGATTATCCCATAACTCATTGGTCCGAATCCCAGCTTCAAGCAGCGTCCTGCGAAGTTTGGGACGTCTAGGACTCAATTGTGTCTATAAACTTCAGGGCTTAAACTCAGCCGACCTCGGCTCACACACAGACACCCCCCCGTCCCCTCCAGTCATACAGTTGATGGATTGGAGTTGCGGGGTGTATTTACTTTATTCTATTTTAATCTATTCGGTTGGCCGTAGAGTTTACTTTTATTTATTTTGCTTTAATCTACTAGGTTGGCCGTATTACCACTATATGGCTTTACTTGATAATCCCATTATAGCTAGGGATAAAGCCACTTATTCTATTTCATTCTATTCATAATCCTATGTCTCCTTTTACTCCATAGGTATAAAGCCACACTTCTAAAGTTTTACATCATTAATCAAAACGCAATACGGGACCGCGTGGTTGACATATTTCTCTTTAGGCCTCCATATGGATAAAGCCTTAATGCATAATCATAAGTCTCCTTTTACTCTACTTGATAAAGCCTATAGTTATAGTTATATCCCCATTATAGCTAGGGATAAAGCCACTTACACATATTGTTTTACATCATTAATAAAAAATGCATGGGGTGAAGTTACAAATGCAGAACACATTTCAATGCTTACCCGGCCGTCTGGTCAGAAGAAAGGCTACAAAGGATATATTTATAGAGAGGTTTAATTAGAAAAAGCAAGTTACAAAAAGAGACTGAATTAGAAAAAGTGTCCATTTCAGTTAAAATATGCACAGAACAAAACATCTCATCTCTGCACGGCTTGTGCCCCATGTCTGGCAGCAGGATCTCCATTCAGTTTAAAATAAGCACAGAACAAAACATCTCATCTCTGCACGGTTTGTGCCTCTTGGCTAACAGCATTCTTCTTTCAGTTTTAAAATAAGCACAGAACAAAACATCTCATCTCTGCACGGTTTGTGCCTCTTGGCTAACAGCATTCTTCTTTCAGTTTTAAAATAAGCACAGAACAAAACATCTCATCTCTGCACGGTTTGTGCCTCTTCCTATCTCTCCATGTCAGTGTAAAAATCTCTCCCTTTCTCTCGCCCGTTGGCCCTTATAAAGCCCCCAGATCTCTTCTGCTTATTGGTCCAAATACAGCGCTGTCACCGTGATGTCATTTCACCAGCCAGTCAATGCACGGCTCGTGGGGACTGGCTCTCCTCCCTTTTTACTCCACTAGGCTGTAACTTGAAAGTAACTGTAACGTTTTTCGCTGGAACAGACTCCCTTTGTTCTCTGGCCCCATCTCACTCAGACCCCACAAAGGGTTAACCAGTTTAATGCGTCTGCCGGCCGGAGAGCTCCGGAAACTCCCTACTGCAGGCCCCTCTCTTCTCCACTCCTTTCTGACTGGGCATTACCAGCCCAGGCCTAGATACTTGTTCAAAGCGTATATGCATATATATACGTATACACATATATATGTATATATATATATATATATATGAATACATATCACATCTAGACACCTACAGTAACATATGCCTAGATTTAAAACAGATATATACAATAAACCTATTAAATCATACAAGGGACAGAGAGAACAGGATGTCATTTATACAAAGTGTCACTTAGTTGGCTGTGACACTTTACACCCCCTCTGTCATCCTGGTCGGTCATTTTCCATTGTCTTAATAGCGTCTGTACTGGGGGACGAGATGGCGATTGTGGGGTCACGTGGCTGTGACTCTCCACACCCCCTCTGCCATCTTGGTACCTTGTTACCCTGGTAGCCGGCGGGAAGACTTGCATCTGTTGTTCCCTGGCTGGACGGCTCGACAGGATAGGGGTCACGTTGTTGCTTGGTATCCGGCGGGAAGACTTGCATCTGTTGTTCCCGGCCGATGCACCCAGGTTGTTGTCGTCTTCGTCATCTTGGTCATCGGGGTCACCTTGGTCATCTTGGGGTCACCCCCTCTGACCTCTTGGATCTCTCCCATAGTTTGGGGCAGGTTGATTTGTCACTTCTCGGGCGACCCCCACGGGTCCCCGAGAATTGTAGCAGCAGTCCTCTATTGAAGTGTGGTTGGCCTGGTCTTGTGACCCTGTCCGTAGGCCTCGCAGGACATCACAGATACAGTCCACAGAGGACTCATTTCTTTTCTCTCTTTCAGGTCCATTCAGGGCTCTCGTCGCCCTGTAACCCGGGTCCAGGCCGATGTCTCTCTGTCCGGTCTGGGAGGTCTAGGAGGTCTGGGAGGTCTGGGAGGTCTGGGAGGTCTGGGAGGTCTGGGAGGTCTAGATGAGGACCTTGAGGATGCTCTGGAGCTTGACCTATCCCGGTCTTCCTCCATTTCCGATTTCTGACCTGAGTCAGTATATTCCTTCTTGCCATTCGCTGCGTCGTCCGCTGACTCCGGGGGACCCCCCCCCCTTGTCTAAGAATGCGGCACTGGTTCAGGTTTTGTCCCTTTACCAGCGCACCTTTACCAGCGCACATTGTTCACAGGCCTTTCGGACTGTTATCGCTCTTTGTTTGGCTTTATGTATGAGAATGTTGTTAGTTCTCAGGTATACCAACATCCTCCTACTTCCGGCATGTCCAAGGTTATCATATACCTGTCTGATCATGTGAGTAGCCTCGTCCTGTTAGCAATGACTAGTTAGCCTGCTATTCGCTCCTATTCGCAATGGCTATTTCAGCCTGCTCGCAATGGCTATTTCAGCCTGCTATTCGCAATGGCTATTTCAGCCTGCTATTCGCAATGGCTATTTCAGCCTGCTATTCGCAATGGCTATTTCAGCCTGCTATTCGCAATGGCTATTTCAGCCTGCTATTCGCAATGGCTATTTCAGCCTGCTATTCACAAAGTAGAGTTTTTTCTACTTAAGTTCTGACTTTAAGTAAGCATTTAGTTACTTCAAGTTCAAGTGACTTTAGGGCTCCCTAGCCCTATTAGTCGCGAGTAAACGCCACTTCAAGTGGTTTCTTATGAACCCTCTCTTGTTCCTGATAGATTTTTTACCTCTTAGGCTGTCTGCTGCGCTTTGCAGACCTCTACGTCACTCATTGTTCCAGATCTCGAGCACTTAGGAGGAGTCTTGGTTGGAGAGGATTGCTTGCTGATAAGATCACACTTGAGTAAGGTTTTAACTCAAATCTGTAATAAATTTTACTCCAGAGGCCCCTGACCGCAGTTATTTCAGTTCATATTCTTTCGGCTTTTGATACCTATTCAATTAGCATAAAGCCCAACTCACGAATGTTCTAAGCCCCAGAACCTCCAATCCGTTTTGACAGACCTATAAACCAGTGACTCGGCCGCCCAAGCACCACAGCGTCCTGTATGCTGAAGCTTCCGAGTCCCCACAAATCTGATAGGCCCGTCGGATATAGAGACCCTGATGCTCGCTCTGTCCCCCCGCGTCAAGGTGCTAAGCTTGATGAGAGTTTGCAGAGTCTCAATTTGTATCCATAGGCGCTGGTGAGTGTACATCTCACGCAGCTGATATGGTTGGTACAGGTGCTAACCTACCAGATGGTAGCTGTCAGGAAATCCCCTTTGCATGAAATAGATTACAAATTCTTTCGTCCTCTCTACTCTGGTTTAGAGAAAAGACGGACATCTTTACAGTATTTGTGTTGAGAAAGCATTTTGACTTGGTCATACAGCATGCATTCCGTCCGTAACTGGTCTCGGGACCATGCTGCGCATTTGGCTGCAAGACGGTTACCACCTGGTACACCGATGAATAGCTTTTCAAGCAGTAAGCCTGATCTTCGCCTAGGCGTTCCACGTATGACTGATTCTGCTGCAACAGTGAGAGACAAGCTCCCGTCTCGCACCTGTGGGATTAGTTTCTCCACCATATTTTCCCCTGGATCTTGACCGGGGATTCTTACTTCCATTTCCATCATTTGGGCCATTGAAGCCCCTTCGGGGACCTCCAGTCCTTTGAGGTGTCTCAAAATGCGAGCGGCCTCCGGGTCATCATAGAGAGGTGACCCATGGAAAATCTGAGCACACTTATGGATATAAGCAGCCTGGGTCTCCCCTCGAAGCATTTCTGGGGCCAGTTTTTTGAGCACTTGGGTTTTGCTTAACAATTCTTGTGCTTTGTTGCTTTCTCCATATTGGGTGCTGTCACGCAGACTCCTGCCTGTATGTGAACTCTTTCCTCTCGGTCGGTAAATGTCTCCGGGAGATTGGGCTAGTATGGAGTGAGGGCTCACTTCCGGTCGGTGTTCCTCTGTGCTGTGTCTCAGGGCTCGGATTGGGCTTATGGACGGGGCCTCGTTCAACCAGTTTCTTTCTCTCCTGGCTATTTCAGCCATGGCCCTGTCTAGCTTGTACACCTGTTCACGTAGTATGTCATAGTCTGCATGTAAGTGTGCATGCTTGTATGGGTCTGTTACCCCAGGGTGAGACAACACTTTTTCAGCCACGGGTGACCGGGCTAAGGCCTGAGCCGTTCCCCATCTCACGGGATATGCTGGCATAATATCCCCTGTTTTCTTTCCTTCCAAGTCTCCTTCACTCTCTTCGGAGACGTCCTCCAATCCTGAGCTCCAGGTCAAGCCCGAGGGTGACTGAAAGGTGGTGCCTTTCAGAGTAGGCCCCTTGCCTATAGGTCTCAGTTTGACCGGTTTCGCTCTCTTGTTTCGAGGTCTAGGAGGTTTGCCCCTCGGGTACCGAACTCTCTCCCTAGATCTTGATCGAGATGAAGACTTGGAGGATGCTCTGGAGCTTGACCTATCCCGGTCTCCCTCCATTCCTGAGTCCTGATTTAGATCAGTATACTCCTGTTCGCTACTTGCTGGGTCGTCCCCTGAGTCCGGGGGACGGCCTAGAAGTCTATGGATACTCCTGGCCTGAGATCGCGCAGGTTCCGCCTTTTCAGGTTCGAACGGTACTGTCGGTCTCCTGGGTGTGGATGATCTCCCTCTCTCCGCTGCTCGGGAGGAGTTCTGGGAGTTGGACCTTTCTTTCCTGGGTACGGGTCCCGATCCCTTAGGGTTCGGAGGGGGAGTGAGAGGTACCAATGCAGGCTCATCGTCCTCGTCTTCCTCACCCTCCCCGGCTCTATCCACGGCCAGGGTTATTGACTCATGGTCCCTAGGTTCCATCATTAGACGGATCTCCGTGTGCCCTGCACTCCTTAGGCTTGAGATCGCGCTGATTATGGCTTTCCCCAACCATATGCCTCTTTGGCCATATCCTCGAGACCTGCCCCACATCAGGTTTATGGCTAGTCGGTAGGGCATGTCCTTAGTACCATGGCCAGCATAGATTTCCCTTTTCTGCAGTAGTTCCTTTATACGGGACACCAGTCTGTCCCAGTTTATGTGTGAGGACTCTATCTCCTTGTATTGGTCTTGACTTAGTGTCACATGGACAATTTTCTCCGCGTGAAACACCTCATAATCACACTCTGTGATTACTGCCTTGCCTGGTTTCAGGGGCTTTTTGGTCCTTTTTTCCATTACCTGTTTCCTCAGGTTCCGGTAGTAAGAGCCTCCTGCCGTTACCATGCTTGTTTCCCATCTACCATAGTTCGTCAATGACGGACCAGTGAAGGTGAGGATTGACCATGGTGTCTCAGAGTTATCGGTCCAGACTGGGTAGTTAGTGACTGTTATGTTTGGTGATTGTCTGTGAGACCTTGTAGATGTCACTCTCACCCCTGAGTGTTCACCACGGGGAGATATATAGGTTGCTCTCGCTTGCCTCACTTCCTCGTGACCACGTGGTCCTGGGCTCATGCACTGCAGGGAGTGATCTCGCTCCTGCAGCTCCTTCAGCTCCTCCTCAAACTCCTCCTTCTCCAGACGAGACTGCAGCAGCTCCTGTTTGGTGCTTCGCAGTTCGTCTCTGGTGGTGTGGAACTGCTCCATCCAGTGGGCACTCTCGTCCCTGCAGTCCTCTAGCTGCTGCTGCAGGGAGCTCACCGAGGTGTTCACACGCTGCCGCTCTGCCTCGATACCTGCCTGAGACTGGGACACCTGCTCCATGCTGCTCCTCAGCCTCTCCATGTCGGTGCTGTACTGCTCCCTGAGGGTCTCGGATCTCCCGGTCGTGCGTGGCCACCTCGTCCTTCAGCGCCCCCTTCAGGGCCGTGAGCTCTCGCTCCCGCTGCCTCAGCGTCTCCTGGAGCTGGAGGTTGTCATCCAGTTAGCATTCAGTTCACTCCTGGCTTGTCAGCCCATGTTCCAGTGAACGCGCCGTTTTAGCTAGCGTCACGTAGCCTCGGGCTAGGTAGCCATCCAGGGAACATTCAGTGAACGGTCGTCTTGGCTGCGTGTCACGTAGCTTTGGGCTAGGTAGCCATCCAGCTCGCCTCTCTGTGAACGGCCGTTTTGGCTGCGCTTCACATACAATCTCCCCTCCTTACAAACAGTATCTTTGGGCTAGGGGAGCCATCCAGTTCGCCTTTCTGTGAACGGTCGTTTTGACTTCGCTTCACATACACACTCCGCTCCTTACAAACAGTGTCTCCGGACTAGGGAGCCCTCGCCTTTCTGTGAACGGCCGTTTTGGCTCGCTTCACATCCACACTCCGCTCCTTACAAACAGTGTCTCCGGACTAGGGAGCCCTCGCCTTTCTGTGAACGGCCGTTTTGGCTTCGCTTCACATCCACACTCCGCTCCTTACAAACAGTGTCTCCGGACTAGGGAGCCCTCGCCTTTCTGTGAACGGCCGTTTTGGCTTCGCTTCACATCCACACTCCGCTCCTTACAAACAGTGTCTTTGGGCTAGGGGAGCCATCCAGTTCGCCTTTCTGTGAACGGTCGTTTTGACTTCGCTTCACATACACACTCCGCTCCTTACAAACAGTGTCTCCGGACTAGGGAGCCCTCGCCTTTCTGTGAACGGCCGTTTTGGCTCGCTTCACATCCACACTCCGCTCCTTACAAACAGTGTCTCCGGACTAGGGAGCCCTCGCCTTGGGTAGGGCCAGTTCGCTTCCTGTGGGCAAAGCACGAAATTATGTTGCACTTGTAACTCCCCCCAGAGCTCTATAAACATTATGTTACCCTTTAGTTGTGAGTAAACGTTGCTTTAATCACCAAGATAGAGCTTTCTATTCATTTGTGATATCCCCGAGTACAGCCTTCCACTCGAGTCGCCAGTAGAGCTTTCTACTTTAATTTTTGCCAAATCTGTAATTTAATTTTACTCCAGAGTCTTTTGACAGTAGTCTTGTCTTCTTCGGCCGTTTAGCACCTATTTTGGTTAGTATAAATGCCCATCGCCAGGGACGCCATGTTGAGTACCGGTCGTAAACCGAGGTCAGATTGATTATCCCATAACTCATTGGTCCGAATCCCAGCTTCAAGCAGCGTCCTGCGAAGTTTGGGACGTCTAGGACTCAATTGTGTCTATAAACTTCAGGGCTTAAACTCAGCCGACCTCGGCTCACACACAGACACCCCCCCGTCCCCTCCAGTCATACAGTTGATGGATTGGAGTTGCGGGGTGTATTTACTTTATTCTATTTTAATCTATTCGGTTGGCCGTAGAGTTTACTTTTATTTATTTTGCTTTAATCTACTAGGTTGGCCGTATTACCACTATATGGCTTTACTTGATAATCCCATTATAGCTAGGGATAAAGCCACTTATTCTATTTCATTCTATTCATAATCCTATGTCTCCTTTTACTCCATAGGTATAAAGCCACACTTCTAAAGTTTTACATCATTAATCAAAACGCAATACGGGACCGCGTGGTTGACATATTTCTCTTTAGGCCTCCATATGGATAAAGCCTTAATGCATAATCATAAGTCTCCTTTTACTCTACTTGATAAAGCCTATAGTTATAGTTATATCCCCATTATAGCTAGGGATAAAGCCACTTACACATATTGTTTTACATCATTAATAAAAAATGCATGGGGTGAAGTTACAAATGCAGAACACATTTCAATGCTTACCCGGCCGTCTGGTCAGAAGAAAGGCTACAAAGGATATATTTATAGAGAGGTTTAATTAGAAAAAGCAAGTTACAAAAAGAGACTGAATTAGAAAAAGTGTCCATTTCAGTTAAAATATGCACAGAACAAAACATCTCATCTCTGCACGGCTTGTGCCCCATGTCTGGCAGCAGGATCTCCATTCAGTTTAAAATAAGCACAGAACAAAACATCTCATCTCTGCACGGTTTGTGCCTCTTGGCTAACAGCATTCTTCTTTCAGTTTTAAAATAAGCACAGAACAAAACATCTCATCTCTGCACGGTTTGTGCCTCTTGGCTAACAGCATTCTTCTTTCAGTTTTAAAATAAGCACAGAACAAAACATCTCATCTCTGCACGGTTTGTGCCTCTTCCTATCTCTCCATGTCAGTGTAAAAATCTCTCCCTTTCTCTCGCCCGTTGGCCCTTATAAAGCCCCCAGATCTCTTCTGCTTATTGGTCCAAATACAGCGCTGTCACCGTGATGTCATTTCACCAGCCAGTCAATGCACGGCTCGTGGGGACTGGCTCTCCTCCCTTTTTACTCCACTAGGCTGTAACTTGAAAGTAACTGTAACGTTTTTCGCTGGAACAGACTCCCTTTGTTCTCTGGCCCCATCTCACTCAGACCCCACAAAGGGTTAACCAGTTTAATGCGTCTGCCGGCCGGAGAGCTCCGGAAACTCCCTACTGCAGGCCCCTCTCTTCTCCACTCCTTTCTGACTGGGCATTACCAGCCCAGGCCTAGATACTTGTTCAAAGCGTATATGCATATATATACGTATACACATATATATGTATATATATATATATATATATGAATACATATCACATCTAGACACCTACAGTAACATATGCCTAGATTTAAAACAGATATATACAATAAACCTATTAAATCATACAAGGGACAGAGAGAACAGGATGTCATTTATACAAAGTGTCACTTAGTTGGCTGTGACACTTTACAATAACACAGAGATATATCACAGTATATAACACAGATATGTATCACAGTATATAACACAGAGAGCACAGAGATATATCACAGTATATAACACAGAGATATATCACAGTATATATCACAGTATATCACAGTATATAACACAGAGATATATCACAGTATATAACACAGAGATATATCACAGTATATAACACAGAGATGTATCACAGTATATAACACAGAGATATATCACAGTATATAACACAGAGATATATCACAGTATATAACACAGAGATATAGCACAGTATATAACACAGAGATGTATCACAGTATATAACACAGAGATGTATCACAGTATATAACACAGAGATATATCACAGTATATAACACAGAGATGTATCACAGTATATAACACAGAGAACACAGAGATATATCACAGTATATAACACAGAGATATATCACAGTATATAACACAGAGATATATCACAGTATATAACACAGAGAACACAGAGATATATCACAGTATATAACACAGAGATATATCACAGTATATAACACAGAGATATATCACAGTATATAACACAGAGAACACAGAGATATATCACAGTATATAACACAGAGAACACAGAGATATATCACAGTATATAACACAGAGATATATCACAGTATATAACACAGAGAACACAGAGATATATCACAGTATATAACACAGAGAACACAGAGATATATCACAGTATATAACACAGAGATATATCACAGTATATAACACAGAGAACACAGAGATATATCACAGTATATAACACAGAGATATATCACAGTATATAACACAGAGATATATCACAGTATATAACACAGAGATATATCACAGTATATAACACAGAGATGTATCACAGTATATAACACAGAGATATATCACAGTATATAACACAGAGATGTATCACAGTATATAACACAGAGAACACAGAGATGTATCACAGTATATAACACAGAGATATATCACAGTATATAACACAGAGATATATCACAGTATATAACACAGAGAACACAGAGATATATCACAGTATATAACACAGAGATATATCACAGTATATAACACAGAGATATATCACAGTATATAACACAGAGAACACAGAGATATATCACAGTAAATAACACAGATATATATCACAGTATATAACACAGAGATATATCACAGTATATAACACAGAGATATATCACAGTATATAACACAGAGATATATCACAGTATATAACACAGAGATATATCACAGTATATAACACAGAGAACACAGAGATATATCACAGTATATAACACAGAGAACACAGAGATATATCACAGTATATAACACAGAGATATATCACAGTATATAACACAGAGAACACAGAGATATATCACAGTATATAACACAGAGAACACAGAGATATATCACAGTATATAACACAGAGATATATCACAGTATATAACACAGAGAACACAGAGATATATCACAGTATATAACACAGAGATATATCACAGTATATAACACAGAGATATATCACAGTATATAACACAGAGATGTATCACAGTATATAACACAGAGATATATCACAGTATATAACACAGAGATGTATCACAGTATATAACACAGAGATATATCACAGTATATAACACAGAGATATATCACAGTATATAACACAGAGAACACAGAGATATATCACAGTATATAACACAGAGATATATCACAGTATATAACACAGAGATATATCACAGTATATAACACAGAGAACACAGAGATATATCACAGTAAATAACACAGATATATATCACAGTATATAACACAGAGATATATCACAGTATATAACACAGAGAACACAGAGATATATCACAGTATATAACACAGAGATATATCACAGTATATAACACAGAGATATATCACAGTATATAACACAGAGATATATCACAGTATATAACACAGATATATATCACAGTATATAACACAGAGATATATCACAGTATATAACACAGAGATATATCACAGTATATAACACAGAGATATATCACAGTATATAACACAGAGATATATCACAGTATATAACACAGATATGTATCACAGTATATAACACAGAGAGCACAGAGATATATCACAGTATATAACACAGAGATATATCACAGTATATATCACAGTATATCACAGTATATAACACAGAGATATATCACAGTATATAACACAGAGATATATCACAGTATATAACACAGAGAGCACAGAGATATATCACAGTATATAACACAGAGATATATCACAGTATATAACACAGAGATGTATCACAGTATATAACACAGAGAACACAGAGATGTATCACAGTATATAACACAGAGAACACAGAGATATATCACAGTATATAACACAGAGATATATCACAGTATATAATACAGAGAACACAGAGATATATCACAGTATATAACACAGAGAACACAGAGATATATCACAGTATATAACACAGAGATATATCACAGTATATAACACAGAGATGCATCACAGTATATAACACAGATATATCACAGTATATAACACAGAGATGTATCACAGTATATAACACAGATATATCACAGTATATAACACAGATATATATCACAGTATATAACACAGAGATGTATCACAGTATATAACACAGAGATATATCACAGTATATAACACAGAGATATATCACAGTATATAACACAGAGATGTATCACAGTATATAACACAGAGATATATCACAGTATATAACACAGAGATATATCACAGTATATAACACAGAGATATAGCACAGTATATAACACAGAGATGTATCACAGTATATAACACAGAGATGTATCACAGTATATAACACAGAGATATATCACAGTATATAACACAGAGATGTATCACAGTATATAACACAGAGAACACAGAGATATATCACAGTATATAACACAGAGATATATCACAGTATATAACACAGAGATATATCACAGTATATAACACAGAGAACACAGAGATATATCACAGTATATAACACAGATATATATCACAGTATATAACACAGAGATATATCACAGTATATAACACAGAGAACACAGAGATATATCACAGTATATAACACAGATATATATCACAGTATATAACACAGAGATATATCACAGTATATAACACAGAGAACACAGAGATATATCACAGTATATAACACAGAGAACACAGAGATATATCACAGTATATAACACAGAGATATATCACAGTATATAACACAGAGAACACAGAGATATATCACAGTATATAACACAGAGAACACAGAGATATATCACAGTATATAACACAGAGATATATCACAGTATATAACACAGAGAACACAGAGATATATCACAGTATATAACACAGAGATATATCACAGTATATAACACAGAGATATATCACAGTATATAACACAGAGATATATCACAGTATATAACACAGAGATGTATCACAGTATATAACACAGAGATATATCACAGTATATAACACAGAGATGTATCACAGTATATAACACAGAGAACACAGAGATGTATCACAGTATATAACACAGAGATATATCACAGTATATAACACAGAGATATATCACAGTATATAACACAGAGAACACAGAGATATATCACAGTATATAACACAGAGATATATCACAGTATATAACACAGAGATATATCACAGTATATAACACAGAGAACACAGAGATATATCACAGTAAATAACACAGATATATATCACAGTATATAACACAGAGATATATCACAGTATATAACACAGAGATATATCACAGTATATAACACAGAGATATATCACAGTATATAACACAGAGATATATCACAGTATATAACACAGAGAACACAGAGATATATCACAGTATATAACACAGAGAACACAGAGATATATCACAGTATATAACACAGAGATATATCACAGTATATAACACAGAGAACACAGAGATATATCACAGTATATAACACAGAGAACACAGAGATATATCACAGTATATAACACAGAGATATATCACAGTATATAACACAGAGAACACAGAGATATATCACAGTATATAACACAGAGATATATCACAGTATATAACACAGAGATATATCACAGTATATAACACAGAGATATATCACAGTATATAACACAGAGATGTATCACAGTATATAACACAGAGATATATCACAGTATATAACACAGAGATATATCACAGTATATAACACAGAGATATATCACAGTATATAACACAGAGAACACAGAGATATATCACAGTATATAACACAGAGATATATCACAGTATATAACACAGAGATATATCACAGTATATAACACAGAGAACACAGAGATATATCACAGTATATAACACAGAGAACACAGAGATATATCACAGTATATAACACAGAGATATATCACAGTATATAACACAGAGAACACAGAGATATATCAAAGTATATAACACAGAGATATATCACAGTATATAACACAGAGATATATCACAGTATATAACACAGAGATATATCACAGTATATAACACAGAGATGTATCACAGTATATAACACAGAGATATATCACAGTATATAACACAGAGATATATCACAGTATATAACACAGAGATATATCACAGTATATAACACAGAGAACACAGAGATATATCACAGTATATAACACAGAGATATATCACAGTATATAACACAGAGATATATCACAGTATATAACACAGAGAACACAGAGATATATCACAGTAAATAACACAGATATATATCACAGTATATAACACAGAGATATATCACAGTATATAACACAGAGAACACAGAGATATATCACAGTAAATAACACAGATATATATCACAGTATATAACACAGAGATATATCACAGTATATAACACAGAGATATATCACAGTATATAACACAGAGATATATCACAGTATATAACACAGAGAACACAGAGATATATCACAGTATATAACACAGAGATATATCACAGTATATAACACAGAGATATATCACAGTATATAACACAGAGAACACAGAGATATATCACAGTATATAACACAGAGAACACAGAGATATATCACAGTATATAACACAGAGATATATCACAGTATATAACACAGAGAACACAGAGATATATCAAAGTATATAACACAGAGATATATCACAGTATATAACACAGAGATATATCACAGTATATAACACAGAGATATATCACAGTATATAACACAGAGATGTATCACAGTATATAACACAGAGATATATCACAGTATATAACACAGAGATATATCACAGTATATAACACAGAGATATATCACAGTATATAACACAGAGAACACAGAGATATATCACAGTATATAACACAGAGATATATCACAGTATATAACACAGAGATATATCACAGTATATAACACAGAGAACACAGAGATATATCACAGTAAATAACACAGATATATATCACAGTATATAACACAGAGATATATCACAGTATATAACACAGAGATATATCACAGTATATAACACAGAGATATATCACAGTATATAACACAGATATATATCACAGTATATAACACAGAGATATATCACAGTATATAACACAGAGATATATCACAGTATATAACACAGAGATATATCACAGTATATAACACAGAGATATATCACAGTATATAACACAGATATGTATCACAGTATATAACACAGAGAGCACAGAGATATATCACAGTATATAACACAGAGATATATCACAGTATATATCACAGTATATCACAGTATATAACACAGAGATATATCACAGTATATAACACAGAGATATATCACAGTATATAACACAGAGAGCACAGAGATATATCACAGTATATAACACAGAGATATATCACAGTATATAACACAGAGATGTATCACAGTATATAACACAGAGAACACAGAGATGTATCACAGTATATAACACAGAGAACACAGAGATATATCACAGTATATAACACAGAGATATATCACAGTATATAATACAGAGAACACAGAGATATATCACAGTATATAACACAGAGAACACAGAGATATATCACAGTATATAACACAGAGATATATCACAGTATATAACACAGAGATGTATCACAGTATATAACACAGATATATCACAGTATATAACACAGAGATGTATCACAGTATATAACACAGATATATCACAGTATATAACACAGAGATATATCACAGTATATAACACAGAGATGTATCACAGTATATAACACAGAGATATATCACAGTATATAACACAGAGATATATCACAGTATATAACACAGAGATATATCACAGTATATAACACAGAGATATATCACAGTATATAACACAGAGCACACAGAGATGTATCACAGTATATAACACAGAGAACACAGAGATATATCACAGTATATAACACAGAGAACACAGAGATATATCACAGTATATAACACAGAGATGTATCACAGTATATAACACAGAGATGTATCACAGTATATAACACATAGATGTATCACAGTATATATCACAGAGATGTATCACAGTATATAACACATAGATATATCACAGTATATATCACAGTATATAACACAAATATATCACAGTATATAACACAGAGATGTATCACAGTATATAACACAGATATATCACAGTATATAACACAGAGATGTATCACAGTATATAACACAGAGATGTATCACAGTATATAACACAGATATATCACAGTATATAACACAGAGATGTATCACAGTATATAACACAGATATATCACAGTATATAACACAGAGATATATCACAGTATATAACACAGAGATGTATCACAGTATATAACACAGAGATATATCACAGTATATAACACAGAGATATATCACAGTATATAACACAGAGATATATCACAGTATATAACACAGAGATATATCACAGTATATAACACAGAGCACACAGAGATGTATCACAGTATATAACACAGAGAACACAGAGATATATCACAGTATATAACACAGAGAACACAGAGATATATCACAGTATATAACACAGAGATGTATCACAGTATATAACACAGAGATGTATCACAGTATATAACACATAGATGTATCACAGTATATATCACAGAGATGTATCACAGTATATAACACATAGATATATCACAGTATATATCACAGTATATAACACAAATATATCACAGTATATAACAGAGATGTATCACAGTATATAACACAGAGATATATCACAGTATATAACACAGAGATATATCACAGTATATAACAGAGATATATCACAGTATATAACACAGAGATGTATCACAGTATATAACACAGAGATATATCACAGTATATAACACAGAGAGCACAGAGATATATCACAGTATATAACACAGAGATATATCACAGTATATAACACAGAGATGTATCACAGTATATAACACAGAGATATATCACAGTATATAACACAGAGAACACAGAGATATATCACAGTATATAACACAGAGATATATCACAGTATATAACACAACCCACATATACTACACAGGGTAAAAGAAGAGTCAGTATATTTGGTTATGTAACCTCATGGAGAAGAGTCTGCCTACCACTCTCTTGTCAGGAACGCGCTGGGTGAACACCCTGTACAGCCTCCACGTCTTCCCCAGGATAGGACCAAACACCAGGGTGCTGCCGATGCAAAGAGCCCACGTCCTGGCCTGGGACAGATCACAGCAAGACCAACGATCTGGAGGTTTACATTCTGACTGTTGCTCTCTGAGCCATGACACTATCTGTCCCCCAGATACATATTCCATATGTACAGAGCATGACAGGGTGGGGTATTATCCCACAGTACAGTACAGGGTATGGTGGGGTGTTTACCTGTAGTAGTACAGGGTATAGTGGGGCATTTATCTGTAGTAGGGCTGTCCCAGACTAAGGATTTGGATGGTCGACTATGATTGGCCACAATTTGCCGTTAGTCGACTATTGGTCGACAAAAAAAAGTATAATATTTTTTATATATTTTTTTTATATATATTTTTTTACATTTTTTATCATTCCATTTGGGCTGTGGGGGGTGCTTAATGTCTGAAGGAGTCGACTGAAGGCTTCTTGTCCTCTGCAAAAGCATGCAATTGGTCCACTGATGGATACATCTTGATATTTGTCTAGTCTAGTGTGTTCATTAGATGGGTGAAATCCTCTTTCAGTGCCTCTGTGCCCGTTTTCGTAGGCAGTTAGCCTCTGGTATGCGTGCCATTAGCGTTAGCCACGCTTCTAGGCCTCTTTTCTTTTGGAAAGAATGATACAAAAACTAAACAAAAAAAATTATTATAAATATTTACAAAAAAGTTTATTCGACTAAGAGGTTGGCTAGTCGACTACGGCTCCTTTCAACCGATTAGTCGACTAATCCACTAATAGGGGTCAGCCCTAATCTGTAGTAATACAGGGTATGGTGGGGTGTTTACCTGTAGTAATACAGGGTATGGTGGGTATTTACCTGTAGTAATACAGGGTATGGTGGGTATTTACCTGTAGTAATACAGGGTATGGTGGCTATCTACCTGTAGTAATACAGGGTATGGTGGGTATTTACCTGTAGTAATACAGGGTATGGTGGGGTATCTACCTGTAGTAATACAGGGTATGGTGGGTATCTACCTGTAGTAATACAGGGTATGGTGGGTATCTACCTGTAGTAATACAGGGTATGGTGGGTATTTACCTGTAGTAATACAGGGTATAGTGGGTATCTACCTGTAGTAATACAGGGTATGGTGGGTATCTACCTGTAGTAATACAGGGTATGGTGGGTATTTACCTGTAATACAGGGTATGGTGGGTATCTACCTGTAGTAATACAGGGTATGGTGGGTATTGACCTGTAATACAGGGTATGGTGGGTATCTACCTGTAATACAGGGTATGGTGGGTATTTACCTGTAATACAGGGTATGGTGGGTATTGACCTGTAATACAGGGTATGGTGGGTATTGACCTGTAATACAGGGTATGGTGGGTATTTACCTGTAATACAGGGTATGGTGGGTATTTACCTGTAGTAATACAGGGTATGGTGGGTATTTACCTGTACAGGCATGCTACCATGTCCTCCCTCCTCACTCCCCCCCCCCCCCCACCTCCTCCTCCCTCATCTTTTTCTGCCGAAGACTTTGCGATCTTCTTTGAGGAAAAAGTGGAGAACATCCGCAGCTCCTTCTCCCAACCCCCACCCATTCCAAACGCTGAATCGAGAACCTCATCCTTCACTCTGTCATCTTTCTCTCCCATTACAGAAGCCGAGACCCTGACACTGGTAACGTCGAACCGTCCGACTACATGCCAGCTGGACCAGCTACCCTCCCCACTCCTCCAGACCATAGCACCGGACATCCTCCCATTCCTAACTGCAACCATCAACTCCTCACTCAACTCGGGGGTGGTCCCCACCTCCCTAAAACAAGCCAGAGTCACGCCCCTCATAAAAAAACCAACCCTGAACCCCACCGCCATAGCCAACTATCGCCCTGTCTCTCTTCTCTCCTTCCTTTCTAAAACACTTGAACGTGCTGTATCCAACCAACTTACTGCTTATCTCTTACAGAATGACCTCCTAGACCCCAATCAGTCTGGCTTCCGGACTGGCCACTCCACAGAAACGGCCCTCATTGCGGTCACAGAGGCACTTCACTTAGCAAAAGCGAAAGGCCTCTCCTCTGTCCTGATTCTCCTAGATCTATCTGCAGCCTTCGACACAGTCAACCATCAGATCCTCCTCGCGGCCCTCGCAGGAATGGGAGTGGCTGGATCTGCGCTGACATGGCTGACATCATACCTCAATGACCGCTCCTACCAAGTGTCATGGAGAGGGACTCTGTCGGCCACCCGCCCCCTCCGGACGGGTGTCCCCCAGGGCTCGGTCCTAGGACCCCTTCTCTTCTCCCTCTACACTAAATCACTGGGTAACATTATCACGTCTCATGGCTTCTCATATCATTGTTATGCCGATGATACTCAACTCTTCCTCTCCTTCCCTCCCTCAGATATCCACGTCTCTGGGCGGATCTCGGCCTGTCTGTCCGACATCTCCGCCTGGATGACGACCAACCACCTCAAACTGAACCTAAGCAAAACAGAATTGCTCCACCTGCCGGCCAAATCCTCCCCCCTTACCGACCTCTCCATCACAGTCGAGAATGCAGCTGTGACCGCGTCGCCGACCGCCAAGAACCTTGGTGTTGTCCTCGACGACCAGTTGAACTTCTCTGCTCACATCGCAGCGACAACCAGAACCTGCAGATTCCTCCTGAGCAACGTCAGAAGGATACGCCCCTTCCTGACAAAAGAAGCCACCCAACTCCTCGTCCAATCAACAGTCATCTCCCGCCTCGACTACTGCAACGCACTGCTAGCTGGCCTCCCGGCCACTGCCACCAAGCCTCTTCAACTCATTCAAAATGCAGCGGCCCGCCTGATCACAAACCTACCGAAGTCGGCCCATGTCACCCCACTTCTTAGGGACCTGCACTGGCTCCCCATTGCTGCACGTATCCGCTTCAAGGCCCTCGACCTAGCATACCGTGCGGCAAAGGGAACCGCTCCCGCCTACCTCCGGTCAATGGTCTCTAACTACACACCCTCAAGACCCCTACGCTCTGCATCTTCTGGCCGCCTCAGATCTACTCCTATCCAAGCTCCCGGAGGGTCATCAAAGAGAAGCCGCCTATTCTCAGTCCTTGCCCCACAATGGTGGAATGAACTACCCATCCCAGTTAGGACAGCCGAATCCCGTCCAATCTTTCGCCGTCGACTAAAGACTCACTTCTTCAACCATTATCTGAAATGATAAAAAAAAAAAAAAAAAAAAAAATCTAACCCTGACTAACCTTAATGTCATGCACTTGTCCTAATAAACTAACCTACACTGTAACACGCAACACTTTGATGAACATTGTTACTCAGCTGATAGAGTTATACCCTTCTTGCTGTCTTGTCGCACAGAACTTGTAAGTCGCTTTGGATAAAAGCGTCAGCTAAATGACTAAATGTAAATGTAAATGTACAGGGTATGGTGGGTATTTACCTGTAGTAATACAGGGTATGGTGGGTATTTACCTGTAGTAATACAGGGTATGGTGGGTATTTACCTGTAGTAATACAGGGTATGGTGGGTATTTACGTGTAGTAATACAGGGTATGGTGGGTATCTACCTGTAGTAATACAGGGTATAGTGGGGTATCTACCTGTAGTAATACAGGGTATAGTGGGGTATCTACCTGTAGTAATACAGGGTATGGTGGGTATTTACCTGTAGTAATACAGGGTATGGTGGGTATCTACCTGTAGTAATACAGGGTATAGTGGGTATTTACCTGTAGTAATACAGGGTATAGTGGGGTATCTACCTGTAGTAATACAGGGTATAGTGGGTATTTACCTGTAGTAATACAGGGTATGGTGGGTATCTACCTGTAGTAATACAGGGTATAGTGGGTATTTACCTGTAGTAATACAGGGTATAGTGGGTATTTACCTGTAGTAATACAGGGTATAGTGGGGTATTTACCTGTAGTAATACAGGGTATAGTGGGTATTTACCTGTAGTAATACAGGGTATGGTGGGTATTTACCTGTAGTAATACAGGGTATAGTGGGTATTTACCTGTAGTAATACAGGGTATAGTGGGTATTTACCTGTAGTAATACAGGGTATAGTGGGGTATTTACCTGTAGTAATACAGGGTATAGTGGGTATCTACCTGTAGTAATACAGGGTATAGTGGGTATTTACCTGTAGTAATACAGGGTATGGTGGGTATTTACCTGTAGTAATACAGGGTATAGTGGGTATCTACCTGTAGTAATACAGGGTATGGTGGGGTATTTACCTGTAGTAATACAGGGTATAGTGGGTATTTACCTGTAGTAATACAGGGTATAGTGGGGTATTTACCTGTAGTAATACAGGGTATAGTGGGGTATTTACCTGTAGTAATACAGGGTATAGTGGGGTATTTACCTGTAGTAATACAGGGTATAGTGGGTATTTACCTGTAGTAATACAGGGTATAGTGGGGTATTTACCTGTAGTAATACAGGGTATAGTGGGTATTTACCTGTAGTAATACAGGGTATAGTGGGTATCTACCTGTAGTAATACAGGGTATAGTGGGTATTTACCTGTAGTAATACAGGGTATAGTGGGTATTTACCTGTAGTAATACAGGGTATAGTGGGTATCTACCTGTAGTAATACAGGGTATAGTGGGTATCTACCTGTAGTAATACAGGGTATAGTGGGTATTTAACTGTAGTAATACAGGGTATGGTGGGTATCTACCTGTAGTAATACAGGGTATGGTGGGTATTTACCTGTAGTAATACAGGGTATAGTGGGGTATCTACCTGTAGTAATACAGGGTATGGTGGGTATTTACCTGTAGTAATACAGGGTATGGTGGGTATTTACCTGTAGTAATACAGGGTATAGTGGGGTATTTACCTGTAGTAATACAGGGTATGGTGGGTATCTACCTGTAGTAATACAGGGTATGGTGGGTATTTACCTGTAGTAATACAGGGTATAGTGGGGTATTTACCTGTAGTAATACAGGGTATAGTGGGGTATCTACCTGTAGTAATACAGGGTATAGTGGGTATTTACCTGTAGTAATACAGGGTATAGTGGGGTATTTACCTGTAGTAATACAGGGTATAGTGGGTATTTACCTGTAGTAATACAGGGTATAGTGGGTATTTACCTGTAGTAATACAGGGTATAGTGGGTATTTACCTGTAGTAATACAGGGTATAGTGGGGTATTTACCTGTAGTAATACAGGGTATAGTGGGGTATTTACCTGTAGTAATACAGGGTATAGTGGGTATTTACCTGTAGTAATACAGGGTATAGTGGGGTATTTACCTGTAGTAATACAGGGTATAGTGGGTAGTTACCTGTAGTAATACAGGGTATGGTGGGTATTTACCTGTAATACAGGGTATAGTGGGTATCTACCTGTAGTAATACAGGGTATGGTGGGTATCTACCTGTAGTAATACAGGGTATAGTGGGTATCTACCTGTAGTAATACAGGGTATAGTGGGTATTTACCTGTAATACAGGGTATAGTGGGTATCTACCTGTAGTAATACAGGGTATGGTGGGTATCTACCTGTAGTAATACAGGGTATAGTGTGGTATTTACCTGTAGTAATACAGGGTATAGTGGGTATTTACCTGTAGTAATACAGGGTATAGTGGGTATCTACCTGTAGTAATACAGGGTATGGTGGGTATCTACCTGTAGTAATACAGGGTATAGTGGGGTATTTACCTGTAGTAATACAGGGTATAGTGGGTAGTTACCTGTAGTAATACAGGGTATAGTGGGTATCTACCTGTAGTAATACAGGGTATAGTGGGTAGTTACCTGTAGTAATACAGGGTATAGTGGGTATCTACCTGTAGTAATACAGGGTATGGTGGGTATTTACCTGTAGTAATACAGGGTATAGTGGGTATCTACCTGTAGTAATACAGGGTATGGTGGGTATTTACCTGTAGTAATACAGGGTATAGTGGGTATTTACCTGTAGTAATACAGGGTATAGTGGGTAGTTACCTGTAGTAATACAGGGTATAGTGGGTATCTACCTGTAGTAATACAGGGTATAGTGGGTAGTTACCTGTAGTAATACAGGGTATAGTGGGTATCTACCTGTAGTAATACAGGGTATGGTGGGTATTTACCTGTAGTAATACAGGGTATGGTGGGTATTTACCTGTAATACAGGGTATAGTGGGTATCTACCTGTAGTAATACAGGGTATAGTGGGTATCTACCTGTAGTAATACAGGGTATAGTGGGTATCTACCTGTAGTAATACAGGGTATGGTGGGTATCTACCTGTAGTAATACAGGGTATAGTGGGTATCTACCTGTAGTAATACAGGGTATAGTGGGTATCTACCTGTAGTAATACAGGGTATAGTGGGTATTTACCTGTAGTAATACAGGGTATGGTGGGTATCTACCTGTAGTAATACAGGGTATAGTGGGTATTTACCTGTAGTAATACAGGGTATAGTGGGGTAGTTACCTGTAGTAATACAGGGTATAGTGGGTATTTACCTGTAGTAATACAGGGTATAGTGGCTATCTACCTGTAGTAATACAGGGTATGGTGGGTATCTACCTGTAGTAATACAGGGTATAGTGGGGTAGTTACCTGTAGTAATACAGGGTATAGTGGGTATCTACCTGTAGTAATACAGGGTATGGTGGGTATCTACCTGTAGTAATACAGGGTATGGTGGGTATTTACCTGTAGTAATACAGGGTATGGTGGGTATTTACCTGTAGTAATACAGGGTATAGTGGGGTATTTACCTGTAGTAATACAGGGTATGGTGGGTATTTACCTGTAGTAATACAGGGTATAGTGGGTATTTACCTGTAGTAATACAGGGTATAGTGGGGTAGTTACCTGTAGTAATACAGGGTATAGTGGGTATTTACCTGTAGTAATACAGGGTATAGTGGCTATCTACCTGTAGTAATACAGGGTATGGTGGGTATTTACCTGTAGTAATACAGGGTATAGTGGGGTATTTACCTGTAGTAATACAGGGTATGGTGGGTATTTACCTGTAGTAATACAGGGTATAGTGGGTATTTACCTGTAGTAATACAGGGTATAGTGGGGTAGTTACCTGTAGTAATACAGGGTATAGTGGGGTATCTACCTGTAGTAATACAGGGTATAGTGGGTATCTACCTGTAGTAATACAGGGTATAGTGGGGTAGTTACCTGTAGTAATACAGGGTATAGTGGGTATCTACCTGTAGTAATACAGGGTATGGTGGGTATCTACCTGTAGTAATACAGGGTATGGTGGGTATTTACCTGTAGTAATACAGGGTATGGTGGGTATTTACCTGTAGTAATACAGGGTATAGTGGGGTATTTACCTGTAGTAATACAGGGTATGGTGGGTATTTACCTGTAGTAATACAGGGTATAGTGGGGTATTTACCTGTAGTAATACAGGGTATGGTGGGTATCTACCTGTAGTAATACAGGGTATGGTGGGTATTTACCTGTAGTAATACAGGGTATGGTGGGTATTTACCTGTAGTAATACAGGGTATAGTGGGTATTTACCTGTAGTAATACAGGGTATAGTGGGTATTTACCTGTAGTAATACAGGGTATAGTGGGGTAGTTACCTGTAGTAATACAGGGTATAGTGGGTATTTACCTGTAGTAATACAGGGTATAGTGGCTATCTACCTGTAGTAATACAGGGTATAGTGGGTATTTACCTGTAGTAATACAGGGTATGGTGGGTATTTACCTGTAGTAATACAGGGTATGGTGGGTATCTACCTGTAGTAATACAGGGTATGGTGGGTATCTACCTGTAGTAATACAGGGTATGGTGGCTATCTACCTGTAGTAATACAGGGTATAGTGGGTATTTACCTGTAGTAATACAGGGTATAGTGGGGTATTTACCTGTAGTAATACAGGGTATGGTGGGTATCTACCTGTAGTAATACAGGGTATAGTGGGTATCTACCTGTAGTAATACAGGGTATGGTGGGTATCTACCTGTAGTAATACAGGGTATAGTGGCTATCTACCTGTAGTAATACAGGGTATGGTGGGTATCTACCTGTAGTAATACAGGGTATGGTGGGTATCTACCTGTAGTAATACAGGGTATGGTGGGTATTTACCTGTAGTAATACAGGGTATGGTGGGTATTTACCTGTAGTAATACAGGGTATGGTGGGGTATCTACCTGTAGTAATACAGGGTATGGTGGGTATCTACCTGTAGTAATACAGGGTATGGTGGGTATTTACCTGTAGTAATACAGGGTATGGTGGGTATCTACCTGTAGTAATACAGGGTATGGTGGGTATCTACCTGTAGTAATACAGGGTATGGTGGGTATTTACCTGTAGTAATACAGGGTATGGTGGGTATTTACCTGTAGTAATACAGGGTATAGTGTGGTATTTACCTGTAGTAATACAGGGTATAGTGTGGTATTTACCTGTAGTAATACAGGGTATAGTGTGGTATTTACCTGTAGTAATACAGGGTATAGTGGGTATCTACCTGTAGTAATACAGGGTATGGTGGGTATTTACCTGTAGTAATACAGGGTATGGTGGGGTATCTACCTGTAGTAATACAGGGTATGGTGGGTATTTACCTGTAGTAATACAGGGTATAGTGGGTATTTACCTGTAGTAATACAGGGTATAGTGGGGTATTTACCTGTAGTAATACAGGGTATAGTGGGTATTTACCTGTAGTAATACAGGGTATAGTGGGGTATTTACCTGTAGTAATACAGGGTATAGGGGGTATCTACCTGTAGTAATACAGGGTATGGTGGGTATCTACCTGTAGTAATACAGGGTATGGTGGGTATCTACCTGTAGTAATACAGGGTATGGTGGGTATCTACCTGTAGTAATACAGGGTATAGTGGGTATCTACCTGTAGTAATACAGGGTATAGTGGGTATTTACCTGTAGTAATACAGGGTATAGTGGGTATCTATCTGTAGTAATACAGGGTATGGTGGGTATTTACCTGTAGTAATACAGGGTATGGTGGGTATCTACCTGTAGTAATACAGGGTATGGTGGGGTATCTACCTGTAGTAATACAGGGTATAGTGGGTATTTACCTGTAGTAATACAGGGTATGGTGGGTATCTACCTGTAGTAATACAGGGTATAGTGGGTATTTACCTGTAGTAATACAGGGTATGGTGGGTATCTACCTGTAGTAATACAGGGTATAGTGGGTATTTACCTGTAGTAATACAGGGTATGGTGGGTATTTACCTGTAGTAATACAGGGTATAGTGGGTATCTACCTGTAGTAATACAGGGTATAGTGGGTATCTACCTGTAGTAATACAGGGTATGGTGGGTATTTACCTGTAGTAATACAGGGTATGGTGGGGTATCTACCTGTAGTAATACAGGGTATGGTGGGTATCTACCTGTAATACAGGGTATGGTGGGTATTTACCTGTAGTAATACAGGGTATGGTGGGGTATCTACCTGTAGTAATACAGGGTATGGTGGGTATCTACCTGTAGTAATACAGGGTATGGTGGGTATTTACCTGTAGTAATACAGGGTATGGTGGGTATCTACCTGTAGTAATACAGGGTATAGTGGCTATCTACCTGTAGTAATACAGGGTATGGTGGGTATTTACCTGTAGTAATACAGGGTATGGTGGGTATCTACCTGTAGTAATACAGGGTATGGTGGGTATTTACCTGTAATACAGGGTATGGTGGGTATCTACCTGTAGTAATACAGGGTATGGTGGGTATTTACCTGTAATACAGGGTATGGTGGGTATTTACCTGTAGTAATACAGGGTATGGTGGGTATTTACCTGTAGTAATACAGGGTATGGTGGGTATTTACCTGTACAGGCATGCTACCATGTCCTCCCTCCTCACTCCCCCCCCCCCCCACCTCCTCCTCCCTCATCTTTTTCTGCCGAAGACTTTGCGATCTTCTTTGAGGAAAAAGTGGAGAACATCCGCAGCTCCTTCTCCCAACCCCCACCCATTCCAAACGCTGAATCGAGAACCTCATCCTTCACTCTGTCATCTTTCTCTCCCATTACAGAAGCCGAGACCCTGACACTGGTAACGTCGAACCGTCCGACTACATGCCAGCTGGACCAGCTACCCTCCCCACTCCTCCAGACCATAGCACCGGACATCCTCCCATTCCTAACTGCAACCATCAACTCCTCACTCAACTCGGGGGTGGTCCCCACCTCCCTAAAACAAGCCAGAGTCACGCCCCTCATAAAAAAACCAACCCTGAACCCCACCGCCATAGCCAACTATCGCCCTGTCTCTCTTCTCTCCTTCCTTTCTAAAACACTTGAACGTGCTGTATCCAACCAACTTACTGCTTATCTCTTACAGAATGACCTCCTAGACCCCAATCAGTCTGGCTTCCGGACTGGCCACTCCACAGAAACGGCCCTCATTGCGGTCACAGAGGCACTTCACTTAGCAAAAGCGAAAGGCCTCTCCTCTGTCCTGATTCTCCTAGATCTATCTGCAGCCTTCGACACAGTCAACCATCAGATCCTCCTCACGGCCCTCGCAGGAATGGGAGTGGCTGGATCTGCGCTGACATGGCTGACATCATACCTCAATGACCGCTCCTACCAAGTGTCATGGAGAGGGACTCTGTCGGCCACCCGCCCCCTCCGGACGGGTGTCCCCCAGGGCTCGGTCCTAGGACCCCTTCTCTTCTCCCTCTACACTAAATCACTGGGTAACATTATCACGTCTCATGGCTTCTCATATCATTGTTATGCCGATGATACTCAACTCTTCCTCTCCTTCCCTCCCTCAGATATCCACGTCTCTGGGCGGATCTCGGCCTGTCTGTCCGACATCTCCGCCTGGATGACGACCAACCACCTCAAACTGAACCTAAGCAAAACAGAATTGCTCCACCTGCCGGCCAAATCCTCCCCCCTTACCGACCTCTCCATCACAGTCGAGAATGCAGCTGTGACCGCGTCGCCGACCGCCAAGAACCTTGGTGTTGTCCTCGACGACCAGTTGAACTTCTCTGCTCACATCGCAGCGACAACCAGAACCTGCAGATTCCTCCTGAGCAACGTCAGAAGGATACGCCCCTTCCTGACAAAAGAAGCCACCCAACTCCTCGTCCAATCAACAGTCATCTCCCGCCTCGACTACTGCAACGCACTGCTAGCTGGCCTCCCGGCCACTGCCACCAAGCCTCTTCAACTCATTCAAAATGCAGCGGCCCGCCTGATCACAAACCTACCGAAGTCGGCCCATGTCACCCCACTTCTTAGGGACCTGCACTGGCTCCCCATTGCTGCACGTATCCGCTTCAAGGCCCTCGACCTAGCATACCGTGCGGCAAAGGGAACCGCTCCCGCCTACCTCCGGTCAATGGTCTCTAACTACACACCCTCAAGACCCCTACGCTCTGCATCTTCTGGCCGCCTCAGATCTACTCCTATCCAAGCTCCCGGAGGGTCATCAAAGAGAAGCCGCCTATTCTCAGTCCTTGCCCCACAATGGTGGAATGAACTACCCATCCCAGTTAGGACAGCCGAATCCCGTCCAATCTTTCGCCGTCGACTAAAGACTCACTTCTTCAACCATTATCTGAAATGATAAAAAAAAAAAAAAAAAAAAAAAAATCTAACCCCGACTAACCTTAATGTCATGCACTTGTCCTAATAAACTAACCTACACTGTAACACGCAACACTTTGATGAACATTGTTACTCAGCTGATAGAGTTATACCCTTCTTGCTGTCTTGTCGCACAGAACTTGTAAGTCGCTTTGGATAAAAGCGTCAGCTAAATGACTAAATGTAAATGTAAATGTACAGGGTATGGTGGGTATTTACCTGTAGTAATACAGGGTATGGGGTGGGTATCTACCTGTAGTAATACAGGGTATGGTGGGTATTTACGTGTAGTAATACAGGGTATGGTGGGTATCTACCTGTAGTAATACAGGGTATGGTGGGTATCTACCTGTAGTAATACAGGGTATGGTGGGTATTTACCTGTAGTAATACAGGGTATGGTGGGTATTTACGTGTAGTAATACAGGGTATGGTGGGTATCTACCTGTAGTAATACAGGGTATAGTGGGTATTTACCTGTAGTAATACAGGGTATAGTGGGTATTTACCTGTAGTAATACAGGGTATGGTGGGTATCTACCTGTAGTAATACAGGGTATGGTGGGTATTTACCTGTAGTAATACAGGGTATGGTGGGTATTTACGTGTAGTAATACAGGGTATGGTGGGTATCTACCTGTAGTAATACAGGGTATGGTGGGTATTTACCTGTAGTAATACAGGGTATAGTGGGTATCTACCTGTAGTAATACAGGGTATGGTGGGTATTTACCTGTAGTAATACAGGGTATAGTGGGGTATTTACCTGTAGTAATACAGGGTATAGTGGGTATCTACCTGTAGTAATACAGGGTATGGTGGGTATTTACCTGTAGTAATACAGGGTATGGTGGGTATTTACCTGTGGTAATACAGGGTATGGTGGGTATTTACCTGTAGTAATACAGGGTATGGTGGGTATTTACCTGTAGTAATACAGGGTATGGTGGGTATTTACCTGTAGTAATACAGGGTATGGTGGGTATCTACCTGTAGTAATACAGGGTATGGTGGGTATTTACCTGTAGTAATACAGGGTATAGTGGGTATCTACCTGTAGTAATACAGGGTATGGTGGGTATTTACCTGTAGTAATACAGGGTATGGTGGGTATTTACCTGTAATACAGGGTATGGTGGGTATTTACCTGTAGTAATACAGGGTATGGTGGGTATTTACCTGTAGTAATACAGGGTATGGTGGGTATCTACCTGTAGTAATACAGGGTATGGTGGGTATTTACCTGTAGTAATACAGGGTATGGTGGGTATTTACCTGTAGTAATACAGGGTATGGTGGGTATTTACCTGTAGTAATACAGGGTATGGTGGGTATTTACCTGTAGTAATACAGGGTATGGTGGGTATCTACCTGTAGTAATACAGGGTATGGTGGGTATTTACCTGTAGTAATACAGGGTATGGTGGGTATTTACCTGTAGTAATACAGGGTATGGTGGGTATTTACCTGTAGTAATACAGGGTATAGTGGGTATTTACCTGTAGTAATACAGGGTATAGTGGGTATCTACCTGTAGTAATACAGGGTATAGTGGGTATTTACCTGTAGTAATACAGGGTATAGTGGGTATTTACCTGTAGTAATACAGGGTATAGTGGGTATTTACCTGTAGTAATACAGGGTATAGTGGGTATTTACCTGTAGTAATACAGGGTATGGTGGGTATTTACCTGTAGTAATACAGGGTATGGTGGGTATTTACCTGTAGTAATACAGGGTATAGTGGCTATCTACCTGTAGTAATACAGGGTATGGTGGGTATTTACCTGTAGTAATACATGGGTATGGTGGGTATCTACCTGTAGTAATACAGGGTATAGTGGCTATCTACCTGTAGTAATACAGGGTATGGTGGGTATTTACCTGTAGTAATACATGGGTATGGTGGGTATCTACCTGTAGTAATACAGGGTATGGTGGGTATCTACCTGTAGTAATACAGGGTATAGTGGGTATCTACCTGTAGTAATACAGGGTATGGTGGGTATTTACCTGTAGTAATACAGGGTATGGTGGGGTATTTACCTGTAGTACTGCCCTGGAAGCGCCGTCTGGTATGTGTGATGGTTCTTCAATAGCAAACAGGAAGGCGCTAGTGTAGGTGAGGACACTCCCACAGAGGGTCAGTATGTTCAGGTTGGGACTGGACATCTTTACTATCCTGAGGAAGACACACACATGCACACGCACACACACACACACACACACACACACACACACACACACACACACACACATACACAATACAAAGTTAGCTCATAGGTGTTATGCCATATGAATGAGACCCAGTCCACAGTAAAACAGTGCCGTTCTACAAGAAACAACATAGCTGAAAGCTGTATCGTCTGAGAGAATCAAGCATCCTTTTGTTGTTTATAAATTTGTTTATTGAATTTTTCAATTAACATTTCAGCAAAAATTTGCCCCAGCTCATTTGCCCTCCCGACCCAAGACCCCCCCCCCCTTATCCCAGGACACCCACGTCCCTCACATCCCAAAACATGAAAAGAGAAAACAACATTGAGCATGACTTTTTTTTTTTACAAACAATACTACAAACACCCAATACTATAGTACAAATACACAATACTATAGTACAAACACCCAATACTATAGTACAAATACACAATACTATAGTACAAACACCCAATACTATAGTACAAACACACAATACTATAGTACAAACACACAATACTATAGTACAAACACACAATACTATAGTACAAAACACACAATACTATAGTACAAACACACAATACTATAGTACAAACACACAATACTATAGTACAAACACACAATACTATAGTACAAAACACACAATACTATAGTACAAACACACAATAATATAATACAAACACCCAATAATATAATACAAACACACAATACTATAGTACAAACACACAATAATATAATACAAACACATAATACTATAGTACAAACACACGATAATATAATACAAACACCCAATACTATAGTACAAACACCCAATACTATAGTACAAACACACAATACTATAGTACAAACACACGATAATATAATACAAACACCCAATACTATAGTACAAACACCCAATACTATAGTACAAACACACAATACTATAGTACAAACACCCAATACTATAGTACAAACACACAATAATATAATACAAACACACAATACTATAGTACTACAAACACACAATAATATAATACAAACACACAATACTATAGTACAAACACACAATAATATAATACAAACACACAATACTATAGTACTACAAACACACAATAATATAATACAAACACCCAATACTATAGTACAAACACACAATAATATAATACAAACACACAATACTATAGTACAAAACACCCAATACTATAGTACAAACACACGATAATATAATACAAACACCCAATACTATAGTACAAACACCCAATACTATAGTACAAACACACAATAATATAATACAAACACACAATACTATAGTACTACAAACACACAATAATATAATACAAACACACAATACTATAGTACAAACACACAATAATATAATACAAACACACAATACTATAGTACAAACACAAAATAATATAATACAAACACCCAATACTATAGTATAAACACAATACTATAGTACAAACACACAATACTATAGTACAAACACACAATACTATAATATAAACACACAATACTATAATACAAACAAACAATACTATAGTACAAACTAACAATAAAAAAAGTCTTTCACGATGTGGGATGGTAAAGTATAAGAGTTCCTCTGACTGAGTCTGAGAGCTGACGTCTTCCTCAAATCACCATTTTGAACTTATCCCCCTTTCAATTCCATGATGCAACACAATGTTTATATTATGAGGTCAAAGTGAAAGAGGGTTATTGCACAGTGTGTGTGTGTGTCTGAAAACCACACACACATGCAACAGAAGACAGATAGGTTACAGACTAACAGTGACCAGCTTGGACTCAAGATCAACACCGGAAAAAACCAAGACTAGCATTCAGGATACTCAGACCAATCTGGTTGTCCAAGCAACTCTCCAACAACACCAAGCTACAGATGTTCAATACCAATGTGAAAACTGTCCTGCTCTACGGCTCTGAGACGTGGAAGACTACTGAGGGCCTCACAAGCAAGATCCAGGTGTTTGTCAACAAATGCCTGCGCTACATCCTCAAGCTGTGGTGGCCCATCAAAACCACAAATGAAGAGCTGTGGAGGATAACCAACCAGGACAGCATAGCTACCACCATCAAAAGGAGAAAGTGGAACTGGATAGGTGGACCCTTAGGAAGGACTCAAATAACATCACTAGACAGGCCTTGGACTACAACCCACAGGGGAAGAGGAAAGCCGGTAGGCCGAGAAACACATGGAGACGTTCCACACCCCAAGACCTAAACAACATCGGAGTGAGCTGGCAAGAAGCAAAGGCCCAGAAGAGAGTGAGATGGAGAGCTCGGGTGGACGCCCTATGCCCCCCAACGGGGTAAAGAGGATTAAGTCAGTAAGTCAAGTGTGTGTGTGTGTGTGTGTGTGTGTGTGTGTGTGTGTGTGTGTGTGTGTGTGTGTGTGTGTGTGTGTGTGTGTGTGTGTTTGTGTGTGTGTGCATGTGTGTGTGTGTGTGTGTGTGTGTTTGTGTGTGTGTGTGTGTGTGTGTGTGTGTGTGTGTTTGTGTGTGTGTGCATGTGTGTGTGTGTGTGTGTGTGTGTGTGTGTGTGTGTGTGTGTGTGTGTGTGTGTGTTTGTGTGTGTGTGCATGTGTGTGTGTGTGTGTGTATAGGGATTAAAATATAAAATGCCAACTATTCAGGGGATGGGATCGTTGTTTTTCCACTGTTTTGGAGTGAAGGTTTGAATACCTGTTGTTCTTGAAGCGCAAGGTGAAGACCAGGAAGCAGAACGCCAGGAGGATCCCAGAGGACAGCAGAGTCCAGACCACCGCACACAGGACCGGAGACAGAGCCTGCCGGGTCAGCTGCACCCCCATCTATATATACACACACACACACACACACACACACACACACACACACACACACACACACACACGTGACCATGTGTGAAATAGTGTAGAAATGTCATACAAAAATATCAAGCACACACACACACAGAAACACACTTAAAGGGTCACTTTAAAGGGCAACACTGATTTATTTTGCACATAATCTCACACACATTATACAAAAAAACTCTTGACAGTTTTGCACACATTCATTTAGTTTGACAGTTATTGTGAGTAAATGAGTTTGAATGTGGCCACCAGTGATGTCATCGTTGTGTTGTTACAGCTCAATAAATAAAAAAGCAATTCCTATTGACGTATTTTCCTCCTACATCACAAGGATTCAGTGTCTTCCAATGACATCACTGGAGGACATATACATAAATACTCTCAATAACTAAAACTGAATGTGTGCAAAACTGTTCAGAGCCCTGGGATATATTTGAGATGATGTATTTGAGTTTATGTGCAAAATAAATTGCCATTCTTTTTCTAAGAAGTGCCCCTTTAAATAACTATATGTTTAAAAAAAGAAAAGTATAATAATAATAATATATATATATATTAGAAATGCACCTGCGTGCACACACACACACACACACACACACACACACACACACACACACACAGCATACATGTCATTGCACACGTGTAAAACATGACAGATATTGTTTGATGTGAAAAGTAATATAAATAGTAATAGTAAATAGTAAATTGTATGTTATTTATGACTGAATGAGATTGCATTATGTTTTTATTTAGTTTGATTCCAAATATATCCTCATTTGTGTGATATTGATGATATTAATACACAGAAGCAAAATAAACAGACATCATTAAACAAATGTATTTTTATTGAGGTAAACACAGGAACAAAACACCAGAAACATATTGTTCATTACTTATCCTAACCCTAACCTTATCATAAACCTAACCATATCCTAACCATAACCTTATCCTAACCTTATCATAAACCTAACCATATCCTAACCATAACCTTATCCTAACCTTATCCTAACCCTAACCTTATCCTAACCCTAACCTTATCATAAACATAACCTTATCCTAACCATAACCTTATCCTAACCTTATCCTAACCCTAACCTTATCCTAACCTTATCATAAACCTAACCATATCCTAACCATAACCTTATCCTAACCTTATCATAAACCTAACCATATCCTAACCATAACCTTATCCTAACCTTATCCTAACCCTAACCTTATCCTAACCCTAACCTTATCATAAACATAACCTTATCCTAACCATAACCTTATCCTAACCTTATCCTAACCCTAACCTTATCCTAACCCTAACCTTATCATAAACCTAACCTTATCCTAACCATAACCTTATCCTAACCTTATCCTAACCCTAACCTTATCCTAACCCTAACCTTATCCTAACCTTATCATAAACCTAACCTTATCCTAACCATAACCTTATCCTAACAATAACCTTGGCGACTAACCTGAGAAAAAGCTGTCCTCAATTAACTGGTTTGCAGTTTGACCCCAATCTTAAGGTTAAATGTAGTGCAACCCTCATGCGAGGCTAGTAACAGGTGTTATAACAAGAGGAGCTGAATTGACCCTGCTGTGATTGCGTCTGGGGTTAAAGTAGGGTAGGGGAAGACCGTTTCACCAAAGGAGCATCCTGTGAACGTGTAGATGTGACAGCGAGATTCCACATTGTAAAAAGACACCTGGCCTCTCTCCACGTCTACATACACCCCGACTCTCTGGGGCTTTTCTGGGAGGGGCAGGGGGATGGGGGGGCACGCCAGGGCCCAGTACTCCCTTCCGTTCCTCAGACCCAGGGTCCAGTAGCCTCCGTTTGGGTTCAACATATTCCCCCCTTTCCTGTTGACGGACTCGCGGCCCACACCGATGTCCCACTCCGTCTTGCCCTTCACCAGGACCCCATAGTAAAACCTGCCAGAGGAGAAGCCTTCCTTTCCCAGCACGCTGAGGCCCGGGTAGAACCTCTCCGGGTCGCCGGGGCTGCTCAGAGCCACGTCGCCCTGGACCTGCCTCCTGTCCTCAGACAGCTCCAGTTTGGGGTGCGCCGTGTCCGGGTCCAGGGTCACATCCACCGCATACTGCTGTGCCCTCCGGAGCTCCGTCTCACACAGCCTCCTCACCTCCGTCTCCAGGGTCTCCTTCAGGGCAGACCCGGCTCTCCTGACTGCCCTCCTCACGTCCCCCACGTAGACTGTGCTCTTTACGCCGGTCTCGGACCAGTCTTTGGTGACCGGAGGGGTGGAGAGGGACTGGATGCTGTTGAGGAAGTGGAGGTGGTCCTCCGTGTGACAGAGAGTCTCTAGTTCGGCGCTCCTCCTCTTCAGTTCCACCGTCTCCTCCTCCAGCTCCTTGACGAGCTCCTCGGTTCTCCTCTCCACCTCCCTCTGTCTCTCCTCGATAAGCTCCGCCACCTCCGTCAGGCCTCTCTGGACGCAGTGCAGCAGTGCGGTGAAGACCTGGAGGCTGTTCTCCATCTCCCTATCAGCATTCCCCCTGCTCAGCTGCACAGCGTGTTTGATCTCGACGACCTTCCGCAGCCGGACCTCCATCATCCGTCGGACCTCGGCCTCCGTCGCCCCCATCTCGGCTCTCCTCTCCCCGCTCTCGTCCTCCAGAGGCACGGTGTGGTGGGACCTGTGGTTCTTCTTAGCGCAGAGCAGACACGCGTACGTCTGGTCGGTTTTACAGAACACCTCCAGCAGCCGCTCGTGGTTCCTGCACACCCGGTCTCGCATGTTCATCACCGGGTCCATCAGGCGGTGTTTCTTGAAGGTGGGGAGGATCTGGTGAGGCTCCAGGTGGGTGTGGCAGTAGGAGGCCAGACATTCCAGACAGGACCTCGCGGCCCAGACCTCCTTCCCACGTGCACACGTCACACCACACGTCTCCGAGCCGGACCGGGGGCTGAACAACCCCGGGTTCGTCCTCTACGTCGGATGTCCTCTCCTCCGCCCACCTCCGGTACTGATCGACCATCTCCGATATGAAGGTGTTCACCTTGAGCTCGGGTTTCCTGAAGAATTTCTGCTTGCACATGGGACACTGGGACACACTGGTACTCCGCCAGTACGCCTGTATGCAGTCCTGGCAGAAGTTGTGACCGCAGGGGGTGGAGACAGGGTGGGTGAACACATCCAGACAGATGGGACAGAGGAACTGGTCCTCAAACATCAGACCTCCAAGGGAAGCCATATCTAGGAAAACATCCAAAAACAAAATATATAAAATATATTATAATCTTAAAAAAGCACAATAATCGTGAAAACCGTGAAACTCAGTGGCGGCTCGCCACCGGGGGCGCTAGGGCGCAGACCCACCTGTTAATTGAGAGAAGAAGAAAAAAAAACGTTTTAGTTTTTTGTTTTATAGCCCTATAAATAATATAAACATGTTTAAAATGAATAACATTTACTCATTTTAAGTATGTTTGTGTTTCCAATGCACAATATAACTTAATTTTACAAAGATTAATAATAGTTTTCCTGAACAGGAAGTGACGATTCTGTCTGATATAGACCTTTTCATTACGTAGCCGCAGGCATTTCTCCTCGCCGTATTTCTCTCTGGGCTAGGCGCAATTGCGCCTGGAGTGCGCGTGCCCGCCGTGCACTGGTTCATCGCTGTATCCGTCGCAGCCACGCGCTTTGCGTTGAATATGATGTATTATGATGGAACTCGGGCGCTGGTTTGAAACGACCTAGCAAGCAGCCGAGCGTCTAAAAGCTCTCTGATTGGCCGACGCGGTACTTTCCGTAACCGCAGTTTGCAACATGAGTTTATGCTGTTGTTGTGTTGTGTGATGCAGATATTTGTCTTGGAGCGTGATGGCAAGTTCTTTCAACGGTTAGGCTTAGGCACTCTTTCAAAGTTGGTTAAGGTTAGAGTTTGTCTTAGAGCATGGCGATAGAACACCAGGTAGTTTGCAGGCTGTTCGAGGCGGAAATGGACAAAGACACAGCTCTTCACTCACAGTACTTGTTGGCTAACAACAAGCTATATATGGATGCAGTGTGGAGGGACATGCATGGACAATGGATGGACATCAACACAGGCTGGATGGACAATGCCATGGAGTGGATATACTTTATCAACAAGCCAACAACAAGGTAGATTAGCGATCTTAACTCTAGTTTAATACATGATACGTTGTCTACTGATGCCGCATAATATCAACAGCTGATTCGTTGTAACGTTACAGCTTTCAGCTAACGTTAGCTACTGCTAGCTGTTAGCTCCGTTAGCTTAGCTGGCCACTTTTATAATTACTGCATGGAAACGGAGTAACGTTAACGTTTAAACGTTATGTCAAGGTCATACAATACTACAGTCGACATAAGGTTAACGTTACCCCGTTTCCATGAAGTGTTTAAATAGCAGCAATCTTGTTGAAAATGTAACGTTACTAAAATGCTCTCTCTCTCTCTCTCTCTCTCTCTCTCTCTCTCTCTCTCTCTCTCTCTTTCTTTTGGATTGAAAATACGTGGATTATGGCTTGTTCAATATCGTCTATGTTTGAATGAATGAATGAATGAAAACTTTATTAACAGATTGCAGAATGGGTACAATACAGTACGGCTCAATACACACAATTGTTAGGGGGATGCAGACCAGAGAAAGACGTTTGTCTTGTTTACATCAGGGTCCCAGATTTTCGATTCATATCGATAGTTTAATAGCTAGCCTTGGCTCGTTTAACAATATGCAAAATATGTGTACAGCCCTGTACTCATACTGAAGTTATTCTTGGTATATACTACACATACTAGGTCTGATTGTGTAACGAATCGATTCCACGTCGCGCTGTGTGTGAGAGAGAGAAGGAGAGAGAGGGAGAGATCTGCGTGTGTTTGGAGACGGAGCGAGTTTTGTTTCTAACTTTTCTATTTATATATTGTGTTTCAAGTTGTGAATTAGACTATACTTTATTTGACTGGTTGTGTGTTGTTGTAGTAACAGCTGAGCGACTCGTTCATAAGAGCCGATTCATTGCCGTGAGCGTGAGTCGAATCGCTCACGTCTTGCCATGAGTCGGTTGCGTGGTACTGTACATGTTTGCAAAATGTTTTGGTATAGCACCCCTAGTGGAGAGAGAACCAGCAGCCGCTACTGGTGAAACTGTGATTATTTTCTCGCACAATAATTGTACCAAGATCAAAGTCTCATATGGTGATGTCACACGCTGCATCGCCCACCACCACCACAAGTACATCCTCAACCTGTGGGAATCCCTTTCTATTTACAGTGTCACAAGCTCACAGGAGGTTGACAGACAAAATGGGCAAACTGGCAGTGTCCTTGTTTCCTAGAAGCATAAGGTGGATAATAGTTGACACTTTTTTTTAATACAAATAAAATAGCTGTTATTTATTAAACAAATAAAAAAAAGTAACTTAACCCTCTTACTTACTGTCTTTTTACTATTATGTACCATACTATTATGCTACTATTCTTATACTACTACTACTACTACTACTACTACTACTTATACTTCATGGTGTTTTTGTTTTGTTCTTGATTTATTGTGATGTTTCTTCTTGTCAGAGATGTACCCATCCTGCTGACATGTTGTTCACAATCTGTAAGTCACTTTGGATAAAAGCGTCAGCTAAATTAAATTGTAAATGTATTCCATATACTGTACACACATAGAACACATGTGATTTGTTGGGGGGATTCACCGCCACAGCATTCTGTGTGAACTCACCCAATAATTAATTGTTGTGACTTGGACTCACTTCTTGTCATATAGTATCAAATTCACATGAAAACCTCCGTTGATGAGCCAGGTGCGTTTAAAATGACCCCTCGGCATGTTTGTGATTAACGGGAGTGCTCATGTGATTGGTGCTGCTGTGTTTGCCATCCCGACACAGAATCGTGTGAATCTCGTGGGAAAAGTGAGAGATATTTGACTAAATATATATATTTAGTGAAATGTATGGAATATCAGCCATTCTAGGGCTAACAATTCCCCATCACCTTGGAAACAACTCAGGCTGTACACAGAGCAGTGTAAACATCATCATCAACCTTTATTTATACTCGGAAAGACAATTGAGGTCACCCTCATTTTCATTGTCGTCGAGACTTTACAGACATTTCAATGCACACATTTCTACAATATAACAATAATAAATATTAATAACTATCTATATAGTATAAAAAGAACATAGGCATAAAATCAGCCCACAGATTGAAAGAATAAAAAAAACAATAAAAGACAATAAAAGTAGTGCAGTGTAAACAAAGATAGACAACCCTGTACAGCATGACAAAAAGGAAAGACTCTCTCTACTCACCTTTGCTAATGCTGGGTGTTGGAGAGGTACAGTATCGTCTGCTTGTCGTTGCGTTGTGCTCCTTTACCCCAGAGTAAGCTCTACTACGGTCTGCGTAGTGTTGTCACGTTGTGCTCCTTGAGTAAGCTCTACTACGGTCTGTGTAGTGTCGTTGTGTTGTGCTCCTTTACCCCTGGGTGAGTTCTCTACTACGGTGTAGTTTCTATTTAGAAAGTGACATTACAGACAGCGTCTCACATTGCTGTCTGCCTGACCCTCTCTTAAAGGAACAGTGTCTGCCTGGTCCTCTCTTAAAGGCACAGTGTCTGCCTGGCCCTCTCTTAAAGGGATGGTATCTGCCTGGCCCTCTCTTAAAGGCACAGTGTCTGCCTGGCCCTCTCTTAAAGGCACAGTGTCTGCCTGACCCTCTCTTAAAGGAACAGTGTCTGCCTGGCCCTCTCTTAAAGGAACAGTGTCTGCCTGGTCCTCTCTTAAAGGCACAGTGTCTGCCTGGCCCTCTCTTAAAGGGATGGTATCTGCCTGGCCCTCTCTTAAAGGCACAGTGTCTGCCTGGCCCCTCTCTTAAAGGCACAGTGTCTGCCTGACCCCTCTCTTAAAGGCACAGTGTCTGCCTGAACCTCTCTTAAAGGCACAGTGTCTGCCTGGCCCTCTCTTAAAGGCACAGTGTCTGCCTGGCCCTCTCTTAAAGGCACAGTGTCTGCCTGAACCTCTCTTAAAGGCACAGTGTCTGCCTGGCCCTCTCTTAAAGGCACAGTGTCTGCCTGACCCCTCTCTTAAAGGCACAGTGTCTGCCTGGCCCTCTCTTAAAGGCACAGTGTCTGCCTGAACCTCTCTTAAAGGCACAGTGTCTGTCTGACCCTCTCTTAAAGGGACGGTGTCTGCCTGGCCCTCTCTTAAAGGCACAGTGTCTGCCTGACCCTCTCTTAAAGGCACAGTGTCTGCCTGACCCCTCTCTTAAAGGCACAGTGTCTGCCTGAACCTCTCTTAAAGGCACAGTGTCTGTCTGACCCTCTCTTAAAGGCACAGTGTCTGCCTGACCCTCTCTTAAAGGCACAGTGTCTGCCTGGCCCTCTCTTAAAGGGACGGTGTCTGCCTGGCCCTCTCTTAAAGGCACAGTGTCTGCCTGACCCTCTCTTAAAGGCACAGTGTCTGCCTGGCCCTCTCTTAAAGGCACAGTGTCTGTCTGACGCTCTCTTAAAGGCACAGTGTCTGCCTGACCCTCTCTTAAAGGCACAGTGTCTGCCTGGCCCTCTCTTAAAGGGACGGTGTCTGCCTGGCGAACATGAAGGCAATTTTCAACCAATCAGAACTTGAATGTGCCAATACACTTCCTGCAAAGAAAATGTCAACAAGGCGGGCGCCGCCATCTTTGCCTATTTACCCAATGCAGCACTTCTTTTTCAGCAAAGTGTAATAAAAGTGCAATAAACAAAACGGATACATTCACTGTGTGTTCTGCCTCTCATTTGTTGATGAAACAAAACTAACATCAACACAAGTGACCACCAAGAGCGGATAGTTTAGTCTAAAAAAAGATCGGTGACGTTGTTAGCTACATTGTTAGCTGCATGCTAACGTGAATGGAATATGCCATTATAACAGTATAGCATTGTGGCTAGAAGCTAACATTAGCTCACGCTAGTTAGCCAGCACCAAACTGATGATATCGGGAGCTATCAGTAGCTAGATAACATTAGAGACAACGCTGTGTGTATTTTTTTTTTTTTTTATTGATCTTTTTCCCCCTCCATTTTCCTCAGATTTTCTCCCATCCCAATGTTAGTCGTATGCCAATTCCCAGTCCCTTCCTGGTCGCTGCGCACTTACCCCCCACAGTCAGATCATCTGGGAGAGTGGAGGCTACCACGTGCTTCCTCCGACACACGTCCAGCCAATCAACCGCTTCTTTTCACCTGGCAGCGCGGATTCTCATCGAGAGGGCGTAGCGTGTGGGAGGACCACACTATCCCCCTCAAGTCCTATCCGCGCTTAGCAGGCGCCCCGACCGAACTGTAGGAGTCGCTGTTTACAACGACCCGGACCCACCCCGCCAGCTTCTCCCACCCTCTGATACAGCCAATTGTATTAGTGCAGACGGCCAGCCAAGCTGGTGACAACCCCGGAGCTGTGAGCTGGATTCGAACAGGCGAATCCAGCTCACAGCTCCGGGGTTGGTGACGAACGCAATCTCCGCTCGGCCACCTAACCGCCCTTCAACGCTGTGTGTATTAAACAAAGGTGAATAGATGACTGGGCCATTTTGTTTAATGCTTGTTAAGATTGAAAGAGGAGCTCTGAGCTAACAGGGTCTGATAGCTAACGTTAGCCAGCTGCTCAAGCAATCGGTAATGCTAGCAGAATGAATGGATGTAAACTTTATTTAACATATTGCATAATGGGTACAATACAATACGGCTCAATACAAACAATTGTTAAGGGAATGCAGACTGTTGTAGCTTGGACTGGGGTCCTTATAACAATAACTTGACAACACATGGTAGCTGCAGCTATTTGGGACAGCTCTGTCGTCACCGGAAGGGCACGCAGATGGTATCTACTGCGCATGGGCGTTTTCGCAACAACGGCTCCGTGCAGATTACACGACATGTTGTCGCGAGTTTTGGCGCTACTCCAAAACGGAAAACACAATTTAGCGTTTTCAGTAGGGCCACAACGTATCCGCCAAAAACGGCATTTCTATGTAAAAGGGACAGCACACGTATTCAAAAACGTATAAAAACGAGCACAAAAACACTGTGTGTAACAAGCACCTTAAAGGCACGGTATCTGCCTGGCCCTCTCTTAAAGGCACAGTGTCTGCCTGACCCTCTCTTAAAGGGACAGTGTCTGCCTGACCTTCTCTTAAAGGGATGATGTCTGCCTGGCCCTCTCTTAAAGGGACAGTGTCTGCCTGACCCTCTCTTAAAGGCACAGTGTCTGCCTGACCTTCTCTTAAAGGCACAGTGTCTGCCTGGCCCTCTCTTAAAGGGACAGTGTCTGCCTGACCTTCTCTTAAAGGGATGGTGTCTGCCCGGCCTTCTCTTAAAGGGACGGTGTGTGTTCTATAGATAGTTTCGACAACCCAACCCACCTGCTTGGCTCTTTTGTCTCTGACAGAAAGAGAAGCTCTCACACACTGTCTTATGCTTGTAAATATAGCTGTTTTAATGGAAGACAGACAACAAAAGCCTCTCCAAGTGGGAGTACTGATCTAGAGTCAGCTCTGGTCTGTTAGTTTGAATAATGTCATGAAGACAAGTGTTACTGATCACTGATCTAGAGTCAGCTTCAGTCTGTTAGTTTGAATAATGTCATGAAGACAGTGTTACTGATCACTGATCTAGAGTCAGCTTCAGTCTGTTAGTTTGAATAATGTCATGCAGACAAGTGTTCCTGATCACTGATCTAGAGTCAGCTTCAGTCTGTTAGTTTGAATAATGTCATGAAGACAGTGTTACTGATCACTGATCTAGAGTCAGCTTCAGTCTGTTAGTTTGAATAATGTCATGTAGACAGTGTTACTGATCACTGATCTAGAGTCAGCTCCATTCTGTTAGTTTGAATAATGTCATGAAGACAGTGTTACTGATCACTGATCTAGAGTCAGCTCCGGTCTGTTAGTTTGAATAATGTCATGAAGACAGTGTTACTGATCACTGATCTAGAGTCAGCTTCAGTCTGTTAGTTTGAATAATGTCATGAAGACAGTGTTACTGATCACTGATCTAGAGTCAGCTTCAGTCTGTTAGTTTGAATAGGGTGATAACCACAAGTGTTCCTGGTCACTGACCCCAGATCAGCACTCATACAGTACTCTGGATAATGATGACTGTGTTCTGATAAAAAACAGTCCTGTTCACCAGCTCCTCTTCTCTCTCTGTATTTTTCTCTTTCTGTATTTTACTTTGGCCTTTCCCCCTCTGTAAGCCTCTTTAAGCCTATTTTATTAGAGTGTGCAGGAGATTATTTCTATTTAACCTAAACGAGATTATTTAAAAGGTATTCAATGTAGTTTTTAACCACTAGTTGATGTAATTGGCACTATAGAGCACAGTTGGAGAAAAGAGGCGTGTCAACATGCCCTTGTGCTTCATATTGATTGGTCTATACAGTATGCTCTCCCTCAAAATCTAACAAGCCAACTGCCTGTCAATCAAAAGGAGGTTGAACACATTACAACTTTGCCAAAACTGAACAAAAGTTAAACTAAACATGTAAGCATTGTGAGAGGTTCTGAGGTGAGTGAGTGAGTGAGTGAGTGAGTGAGTGAGTGAGTGAGTGAGTGAGTGAGTGAGTGAGTGAGTGAGTGAGTGAGTGAGTGAGTGAGTGAGTGAGTGCATGAGTGAGTGAGTGTGTGAGTGAGTGAGTGAGTGAGTGAGTGAGTGAGTGAGTGAGTGAGTGAGTGAGTGAGTGAGTGAATGCATGAGTGAGTGTGTGAGTGAGTGAGTGAGTGAGTGAGTGAGTGAGTGAGTGAGTGAGTGAGTGAGTGAGTGAGTGAGTGAGTGAGTGAGTGAGTGAGTGAGTGAATGCATGAGTGAATGCATGAGTGAGTGTGTGAGTAAGTGAGTGAGTGTGTGAGTGAGTGTGTTATGTACCAGGAGCTGATCACTCCTGTGTCACTGTGCAGGCAGGCCTGATTACTCCTGTGTCACGGGGCATGCAGGTGAGGGCTGCCAATTAGCCAATTAGTGCTGATTGGTTACCTGCTGGGAGCTTTAAAGCCAGCCCTAGTAACACACATGCAGAGTCGGTGCTTAGAGGGAGAGCTGTCACATTCTTCCAGTCCGTGTCCGTTGGGTTTACATTAGTACATTAGTTTACATTTACATTAATAGTTCCTTGCTATAGTAGCATTTTGAGTTAGAGCACGGGGTTTTGGTGTCGGTTTTGCACATAGGTTGCGTCTCTTGAGCCAGGGTCGTAACAGTTGGGGGCTCGTCCGGGATATTTACCCCTAGAAATTTGTTTGGTGGTTTTCTTTGTGTGACACGGGGTGTCATGGTATTATGGTTTGGGTGGTGTTCGTTACATATGGTGTAACGTGGGGGCTTGAGCCATTTCATCAAACAGGTGAGTATGCCGTATTTGTTTGTAATTTGATGTGACTACTTATGCTGTTAAAATATATAGTTTAGTGGGCACCACATGTAGATAGGGACATTATTTTCTGGTTGTTGGTTAGCTTCCTGTGCACCACGTACTCCTGGGGCAGTCAGGGAAGGGATTAGCACCATCTGCTTGTCTGGTACCGTATCATGTACTGGACGGGTGGATGGTCAAGTATGATCTTTGACTGGTAGCAGGTGTGGTTGAAGATGGTTAGGTCTACAGGGCATTAGTTTAAGGGTAGGTAGATTAGGGCGGCCAGAAAACACAGGTAGTGTGGTAGGGCTTGATTTAGTGTTTCTTAGGGTAGACATGTGGTGGGACGGTTTTGACTGCAGTTTAGATGTAGAAGCATATGTAGTCATATCAGGTTAGAAGGCGCACCTGTTTGAATTTGTTTGTTGGATTTATTTTGTTTGTTTTGAGTGTTTGGTGAGCATACCTGGTAGCACCTAACACCTGGTAGCACCTAGGTCATGCAGGTATGACACGTCTATTTAGGGTGGGTGTTTTTTTTTTTTTTTTTTTTTGCGACCTAGAAAGGTGCGCTCCGTAGAGCTCACATTTCCACCGCGTTCCCTTCTGGTTGTTATTATTGGCATTTAGCATTCTTCAGTAGTTCTTCATGGTTCTTCGTGGTTCTTCGTGGTTCTTCAGTGGTTCGTCAGGGGGTCTTCAGTGGGTCTTTGGTGGTTCTTCGTGGTTCGTTAGTGGTTCTTCGTGACTGTGAGGTAGAGTGTGTAGCTTGTGGTGGCTGGTACAGTGACGATGGCTTCCATCAAGGACTTTGTTGATCGCCCGTCTCATGACATGTTGGAGACGTTTTCCAAAGAACAACTTCTAGAACTTGCTGTACACTACAGGGTAGAGCTTACTGCAGGTGATAAACGTTTGAAGCCGACTGCCTTGAGTGCTTTAAGGGTGTTACTCATTAGAGAGCAGGTGCTTGAGGAGAGGGTGGAGGAGCCTCCTTCGTCTGGCGCGTCTCCGCTATTACCTGGTATAGAGGGTGAGTGGAGGATTAGGGAGTTGGAGTTTAAGGAAAGGCAGCTAGAGCGAGAGCGTGAGGAGAGGAGAGAGGAGCGTGAGCTTAAGGAGAGAGAGAGTAAAGAGGAGCGTGAGCTTAAGGAGAGAGAGAGGAAAGAGGAGCGTGAGCATGAGCGTGAGTTTAAGGAGAAACAACTGTTGCTGGAGCACGAGCATGCACAGAAGGAGCTTGAATATAAGTATGCTGCCTTGCAGGCGGGTGCTCTGCATCCAGAGTCACGTTCCGGTTTTGATGTAGGCAGGAATATTAGGATGGTGCCTCCATTTTTTGAGAAAGACGTGGAAAGATATTTTCCCCTTTTTGAACGGGTGGCAACCACATTGAAGTGGCCTGATACCGCCTGGACACTGCTGCTGCAATGTGTTTTAGTTGGTAGGGCACAAGAAGCCTACACTGCTCTGTCCCTTGAACAAAGCGCTGATTATGAGCTGGTTAAAGCTTCCATTTTGAGGGCTTATGAGTTGGTCCCAGAGGCCTATCGTCAGCGTTTTAGAGGCTATCGCAGGTCAGAGGGGCAGTCTTATGTTGAATTTGGAAGGGAGAAGGGGAACCTGTTTGACAGGTGGTGCACTTCTCAGAAGGCAGAGTCAAGAGAGCAGCTTAGGCAGTTGATTCTCTTAGAGGAGTTTAAAAGATGTGTTCCTGATACCGTTTCAACACATCTAAATGAGCATAAGGTATCGAAGATAGGTGACGCCGCTGTCTTCGCTGATGAGTTTGTGTTGACACACAAGTCCGTGTTTTTGGAGGACTACCGTGTTGAGTCCGGGGATAGGCGTCCTGTTCAGGGGGGCCGTTTCCCAAAACCTGTGTCTGCTGGTCAGTTAACTTCACCTCCTAGGCGGGGTGGTTCTGCTGGTGCATTCCCAGAAGGGATTATCTGTTTCTACTGTAAAGAACCTGGTCATATCGTTGCTGGGTGCCCGGTGCTTGAGCAGAAAAATTTCAGAACCGTGACTCTGGTAGAAACCATATGCAGAACGCCTATGCCAACGTTAGATGGTGATGGCGGAAGTATCAAAAGTGTGGACAAAGAGCTCGAGGGTTCCTCAAGGTTTATGATGGATGGGTTTGTTTCCCTGACTAATGCACTAGAGTCCAAACAGGCTATAACAATTTGGAGAGATACCGGTGCTTTTCAGTCCCTCATTCTGGAGGGGGTTTTGCCGTTTTCAGAAAACTCTTCTTTGCATTCCGGTGTCGTTGTTCGGGGCTTTGGGGGTGGATTTGTGGATGCACCTTTGCATGAGGTCACGCTCAATTCTCCCTTAGTATCAGGCAATGTTGTTGTGGGGGTATGTTCTCACATTCCCATAAAGGGGATCTCCTTCATTCTAGGGAATGATTTGGCTGGTGACAAAGTGTTGGCTACTCCGGTTGTAACTCCCATTCCTGTGGTTTCTGAGGTCCCTAATGAGCTGGCACAGAAACATCCAGGAGTGTTCCCTGTGTGTGCTGTGGCACGGGAAATGTCAAAGGACAAAAGTGATGTTGTTGATACTTCGACTTGGGACATTACACTTAGTGACACATTCTTTGTTGAATTAAAATGTGTACCTGTTGAGAATTTTGGAAAGCACACTGTGGATGTACCTCTGCATAATGATTCTCTTGATTGTGGCTTTGTGTTAGGCCCGGTGGTGAAACCAGAGTTGACATGCGTGCCGGAGAAGCATGTGACAGGAGATGATATGGCAGCGCAGTGTCTCAAGGTCTTCCCAGCCTGTACGGTGGCTGAGGCCACGAACGAATTGGAGGATGAGTGTGGGAAGGATGCTATGAGAGGTGCTGTTGTTTCATGTGACACCGTTCTAGTTAGAGAGGCTACTAAGCCTGACTTAGGCTGCCAGCCTTCCCACAGTAGCTCTATTGTCCCTAATGTTTCACTTGTGGGCAGGGATGGTCCCAGTATGTCAGTTGATGATTCTGACATTGATCCACATGTCCACACTGATTCTCTGCCATGCACTAGGTGTGATGGTCAACCTAGTTACCTGTGTCCTGTGGAGCAGGAGCCGCCTTCGCGACCTGGTCTGTTGAGTGGCAGCCATTTTGATTTTGATCAGGACAATGTTATTTTGGGTGACGCCATTTTAGATGGTGTTCCAGACGTTTTTGTGACTGTCGTACTGCCATGTTCCCGGTACGCTGGGGCTGTACCTGAGGCGGTACATCCTACTCTGGATGTTCACGGTTTGCAGTATCCTGAACTGCCAGTGCCAGGTGGGATGGATATGGGCGCGGTGGTGGTATCAGTGATCTATGGTTTTTGTTGTGCTGTGTTCTGTTCTGTTGAGCGCAGTTCTCAGGTTGATTTTGGTTTGCAGTCTATTTTTGACAGATCAGTATCGGTGGAGGGGCCTGTTGAAAGGGAGCATACAACACAGTTGGTGGTCGTGTTCGACAGGGGCCGACCCGCTATCGCTGTTGTGGTAGTGGCCCTGACAACTAATGGGTCACAGTTGTTTTTTTTGTTTTTGTTTATGGGTTGTTGTGTGGTGGTTGCCTCTGGGGCAATCAGTTTGGTGGGGGAGGTGTTATGTACCAGGAGCTGATCACTCCTGTGTCACTGTGCAGGCAGGCCTGATTACTCCTGTGTCACGGGGCATGCAGGTGAGGGCTGCCAATTAGCCAATTAGTGCTGATTGGTTACCTGCTGGGAGCTTTAAAGCCAGCCCTAGTAACACACATGCAGAGTCGGTGCTTAGAGGGAGAGCTGTCACATTCTTCCAGTCCGTGTCCGTTGGGTTTACATTAGTACATTAGTTTACATTTACATTAATAGTTCCTTGCTATAGTAGCATTTTGTGTTAGAGCACGAGGTTTTGGTGTCGGTTTTGCACATAGGTTGCGTGCCTTGAGCCAGGGTCGTAACAGAGTGAGTGAGTGAGTGAGTGAGTGAGTGACTGCGTGAGTGAATGCATGAGTGAGTGTGTGAGTGAGTGAGTGAGTGTGTGAGTGAGTGAGTGAGTGAGTGAGTGAGTGAGTGAGTGAGTGAGTGAGTGAGTGAGTGAGTGAGTGAGTGAGTGAGTGAGTGAGTGAGTGAATGCATGAGTGAATGCATGAGTGAGTGTGTGAGTGAGTGAGTGAGTGTGTGAGTGAGTGAGTGAGTGAGTGAGTGAGTGAGTGAGTGAGTGACTGCGTGAGTGAGTGAGTGAGTGAGTGAGTGAGTGAGTGAGTGAGTGAGTGAGTGAGTGAGTGAGTGAGTGAGTGAGTGAGTGAGTGGGTGAGTGAGTGAGTGAGTGAGTGAGTGAGTGAGTGAGTGAGTGAGTGTGAGTGAGTGAGTGAGTGAGTGAGTGAGTGAGTGAGTGAGTGAGTGAATGCATGAGTGAGTGAGTGAGTGAGTGAGTGAGTGAGTGAGTGAGTGAGTGAGTGAGTGAGTGAGTGAGTGAGTGAGTGAGTGAGTGAGTGAGTGAGTGAGTGAGTGAGTGAGTGAGTGAGTGAGTGAGTGAGTGAGTGAGTGAGTGAGTGAGTGAGTGAGTGTGTGTGTGTGTGTGTGTGTGTGTGTGTGTGTGTGTGTGTTTACCGTGCTGAGAGTACATATCGTGTGCAGTATATCCAGCCCCCGCTGCCTGTCGACCTCTGGGTGAATGAGGCAGAGAGGAGGGTCACACTGAGAACTACAGTTCAGCTCCGCCTGCATGGTTAGACCCAGGCTGCCCCGTGCACACACATCCTGGAGAACACACACAACACATCCTGAAGAAGACACACAACACATCCTGATGTGATTATCTGTTGCCACAAACATGTGACGATCTGCCCAGAGTTACACACACATTATAGTATAATGATCTGTAGAAAATATCAATAATTTTTTTTTATTTTGTACCAAAAGGGTTCGTGGTTGTAGGTTTGTTCCCAGTAGTCACCAATACACCTGAAATACAGCGCGTCACAGGTACCAACCTGCCCCCGTGAGCGTAGAACTACCGTATCGTATCGGTAGACCTTTTCAGAAGAATTTAGTTGCTATGGGAACAGTTTTGGACCCTGTTTATTACCTTGTCAAGGTATTGATATTAGCGAACACTGGGAAATAAACTTGGGCCCATTTAGGATATTTATGTTCAAGTTTGAAAATGATTCATAACACTGTTTATAACTGTGACTGTGATCTGTTAAATGGACTGCATTAATATAGACTTTCTTTAGTAGTCTTCCAACAGTTCAAAGTGCTTATGCCTCACATACAACTCTGTATGATACCATGTAAAGGAATGTTGTATATATCGTATATGTATCACATATTTATATTTACTGTATATATATTTATCCACATCTCTGTATATATCAGTGGCGGCTCTGCCACTAGGGGCGCACGGGCGCCGACCCACCTGCTGTTAAATCAGAGAAGAAGAAAATAAAACTTTTTAGTTTTTTGTTTTATAGCCCTATAAATAATATAAACATGTTTAAAATGAATAATATTTACTCATTTTAAGTATGTTTGTATTTCCAATGCACAATATAACGTTATTATCTCAAATAAAAAACACTCGTTTTCCTGAGCAGGAAGTGACATCACGTTTTTTTTTTTTTTTTGTATTTCTCGGCCCGGGCTAGACGCGATAGCGCTCTGAGTGCGTGTCATAGTTTGATCGCTGTATCCGTCACAGCCAATCAGTGCATAACGCGCTGTGCGTTGAAATATGACTATTATGTTGGAATCCGGGCGCGATTTGAAGCGGTCTAGCCAGTAGCGTCAAGAATTTCTGTAGCCGCATTTCGCGGAGACGCTCTCTGATTGGCCGACGCCAGTATTTTTTTTTCCGTAGCAGAATTTCACAGAGACGATCTCTGATTGGCCGAATCCAATTTCTAATGTTCCAATTCTAGGTTATTCCTAGGTTGGTCCGTTGGTGGAGATAGTTGTGTTGTTGTGAGAATGATGCAGGCAGCTGTTTGTCTTAGAGCGTGCCGTGACTGCAAGTTCTTTAGACTGTTAAGCTTAGGCACTCTTTCAAAGTTGGTTAAGGTTAGAGTTTGTCTTAGAGCATGGCGATAGAACGCCAGGTAGTTTGCAGTCTGTTCGAGCGGAAATGGACAAAGGAATGTACTTGTGTTGTGCTAACAAGCTAACACTTGGCTAACAAGCTATATGGCGGATGCAGTCTGGAGACAGTGGACAGTGGTCTGGAATACATCAACAGTGGATTATACACATTTATCAAGCTCTCCTGCCCTGGACGTTTCAACTAAACAGTGAGTCTCTCTCTCTCTCTCTCTCTCTCTCTCGCTCTCTCTCTCGCTATACACAGCTGTCTCCGCGAAATGCGGCTACGGAAAAAAGTATTGACTGTGCTTGCTGAGACGATAATTAATAGGCTAGCGATTCAAAACGCGCTGCTGTGTTGTGAACTATAACATTAATTTAGCTGCTGCTGATGCATAATGAATGAATGGTGAGTTGTTTAAAATGACAACATACATGTGTTAATTATTTGATTTGATTGATCCGAGAGACAGAGAGAGATTGCTCCAGAGCATCTCAGAGCATTACATTTTCAACTCGACCTATTAACGTGAACTGCGACCCACAAGGCGGCAGCGGCAGCGGCCGCCACTGGTATATATACTGTCTGGTTACCAGATGGCCGCTCTGATACACCGCTGCTCCAGTTGGTCGCAATATGTCAGCGTGGTTATTTCTGTTCATTTTAAATGTAAATCATACTATAAACACGTTAAATAAACAGAAAAAAAGGCTATACTACCAATCCAGAATTGAAGAAACAAAACACGATGGTAAAAAACTCTGGAGTACTCTGAATCAAATCATGTAGAGACAAAATGGGTAAAATGCCATCATTTATTGAATCGGGGGATGGTTTCATCACTAAGCGGCCCTTGGATATTGCAAATTATTTCAATAACTATTTCACAAATAAAGTAAATACTATAAGAGACAACATGCCACCTGTAAATGGTAACTTATCAGATTCAATTAAAAAAGTCAGATCATGAAGGACAAAGAATGTGAATTTGAATTTTTGGTCACAAATCTTTCAGAAATTGAAAAGCCATTGTCTGAATTAAAATGTGACAAACCCTCTGGTCACGACAATCTGGACAGTAGACTTTTGAAGCTATCAGCTGGAAGTATTGCTGGTCCGATATGTCATATATTCAATTTGAGTCTTAAGGAAGGAATTTATCCGCAAATATGGAAGGTAGCTAAGGTCACTCCTCTACCAAAAAATAGAAAATAATCATTCACTGGACCAAATAGTAGGCCAATCAGTATTTTACCTGTTTTAGGTATACTTATGGAAAGAATTGCATTCAAACTAATTCAAAATTACTTCTCCCTTAATAACATAAATTCTGACTTTCAACATGCTTATACACCTGGCTATTCAACATGCACAGCACTTACACAATTGGCTGATGATTGGCTAAGAAATATTGACTGTAAATTATTAGTTGGTACAGTACTGTTAGATTTTAGCGCAGCTTTTTATCTCACTGATCATGAACTGCTGCTTACAAAACTAGCTGATTATGGTTTCAAACACTCAGCTACTAACTGGATGAAAAGTTATTTATTCATGAGACAACAATGTGTCCTGTTTAATGGAACTTTATCAAGCGTTAAAAAGCTACAATGTGGCATTCCTCAAGGAAGTTGCCTTGGACCATTATTATATTCAATATTTGTAAATGATATGCCACATAGTTTAAAAAATGCAAGCAGTTCCATTTATGCAGATGACACTACAATATATGCTTCGGCAAGCAATGCCAAAGACCTCAGCAGTCTTCTTCAAAGCGAGTTAATGCAGATTTCACGGTAAATAAGCTGAAACTAAATGCATCCAAAACAAAATGTCTAATTATTTGTTCAAAGCATGCTCAGAGAGAGAATCACAGATTAAATATTTCTTTGCAGGGTGCAGATATTGAACAAGTTAAGGAGGCCAGATTGCTTGGAGTTATAATAGATGAAACACTCTCTTGGTCAACTCACATTAACAATATTGTAACAAAAATTTGCAGAAGTATTTCAATTATTAGACGGAATGCCTATTTTCTTTACTGACACAGCTACCAAGCAAGTCATACAATCACTAGTTTTGTCACATCTGGACTACTGTCCAGCAATCTGGTCAAATGCATCCAAACAAGACTTAAATAAAATACAGCTTACTCAAAATAGAGCTGCAAGACTTGCATTGCATAGCTCAATTAGAAACAGTGTTGAAAAAATGCACAATGAACTGTCATGGATGAGAGTCAATGAGAGACTAGTGTGTAGTCTTATTTTGTTTATGAGAAATATTTATACTTTACATAAACCTGTGTGCCTCTTTTTGCAGCTGGTGCTTATTAGTGATGGTCATGGCTATGGCACTAGACAAGCCTTGAAGGGTCGGTTCGCCCTGCCGAGACCCAGAACTGAAGCCTTAAAGAAAACTGTACTGTACAGGGCAATGTCCTACTGGAATAGACTTCCACAATATTTGGTTTCAATTACCAGTAAGGTGGGATTCAAGAGGAGAATAAGAGAGTACATTAGAACATTTGGCATACACATTTGTTTGTATGTCTGATTTTGATTGGTTTAATGTTCTATAATTGTTTGTATATTTGATTGGTGTTTTATTGATATTTGTTTTTGTTTTTAGGTTGTTTTATTGATTATTCTTGTTTAATTTTATATGTTTGGATCCAGACCCCAGGAAGAATAGTCGCTGCTGAGGCAGTGACTAATGGGGATCTGAAATAAAGAAATAAAGAAAAGAAGTACTCAGAGCACAGATTCACCTCATACAGTTCCTATTAAATAGGATTAATACGGGGTGCCCCGGTGGCGCACCACATATATATATATGCTTGTAGCGTAATCGCAACGTCCTGGGTTGGAATCCGGCCCAGGACATGTTAGGGCTGGGCGATAAAATGATAACGATAATTATCGCGATATATCGATATCGATTGATAATAAAAGAAATATCAATACTTTTTTTTTTTTGCAACAGGGCAGTTTTAAAACCAGAGACAGTGAACAGACTTGTCTTTCTTGCCTGCAACTTAAAGTAATGGCTTTGCTTGTTCAAATGACAATACTGACCAAATTGAGATTTATTTTTCTCTTGTCCATTTATTTTGTTTGCTTTCTAATTTAAAATACAGTTTGAAACCGTCTGTACACAGTAGGCTATGTGTGCTAGCAGAGCTAGTCTCCAGTCGTGAGTCACGGTGCACATGTGCGGTGGTTTGTCCACCAAAAAAGTGCCAAAAGATAGAAAAGAAACTAGCAGAGCCAGAACTGTTCAACTCCCCTGGAGCCACAGCCAGCAGAGAAGCCTGTTTACTTTCGCTTTCAAACCAGCTGCAGCCTGAGAACTGGAGTGTGAGGGGATGTAACACTAAAGATGGCGGCAACGACAAAGAATTGCTGCAAAATAAACATACATCTGTTGTTTAAAAAGAAAAAAGATTTTTTTTAATACTTATAACAATATCGATAATTATAGATATCGAGTGATATGATATCGTTATCGATATTGATATCGTGATATCATTTTTGGCCATATCGCCCAGCCCTACACTCAAAAAACTTGGATTGGGGTTAATTAATATTTATTAAATAATTATTAGTAACTTATACATAATAAAAAAGACTATGTGCCGTATGCAATAAAATTGGGCTGAATTCAACGAATTTGAACAATTTATTAATTGCATTTTACACAATTTTAGTTGAATAAAATTAGCTGTGATACATTGAGTCGAATTTAATTATATTTTATCAGCAATGTCAGAGATGCAGAAAATTGATAGATTTTACTCATTAGGAGGTCTTTGGTTTTAATCACCTGGCACTTTCGCCCAACTAATGGGACTTTATTTTGACACCACGTGGATGATGCGGCCAATCACATGCAAGGATCATGCTATTGCCATTATATCCAAAGACAGCGAGTGTGGCACTGGTATGCACACGGACCCAGGTGAGTAATAATTACGAGTACATTTTATCTGTTTCCTGTTCTCAAGTTAATGCAGTACCACTATGTTTTTATTCATGTAACATGCTGCTAAAAGTAGCCTATTAGGTTTTACATTTGAGGATAAATTGTTTTTCCGACTGTTGTAGGAGAGTGCATGCAATTCCGACTCCCCCTTCACTATCTTATCTTGGTTCGCTAATGCATCTACATGGCTTGCATGCTTGCTATAGCTAGCCTATACTAGCCAACCAGTTCTTGCTAAAAAAGACGCTCGCCTGACATCGTCATGTAACTCAAGAACCGAGGCACGGAATTGGTAGAGTGAGGTTGCATTAGAATGGCAAAAAATAGATCTTTCGAACAGTATTTATATGTTGGGCGAAAAATGCAACCAGAGCCTCTAGACGCTCGCAAAGTGCCGCGACTTGTGTGTGTGTTCAGTGCACGGGCCCGACACGGTAACCCACCTGTTAAGATAAAAATGTGGCAACAGCCAGGCACCATGCTGTCGGCTCACATGCTAGCTAGCTAGCCTATATTAGCCAACCAGTTCTTGCTAACTAGCTATCGTGCTAGCTAAGCTGTAACGTTATCAGCCACAACACGGTGTAATTTCCCTATTTTCTTTTTGTGAACATGCAAATATTTCTTGTAGAAGTGGCACAATCTTTCATTTACTTGGGTTTGTAAATTAATTACTTTTTTCCTTATCTTAGGCTTGGACTATGAGGTGGAACTGTAAGATCTGCAAATCATTGTCTACTACAAGGAGGAATCTACTGAAGCATTACAGACTACAACACGCAACGTTCGGTAGTGCACAACCCCAGCCATGTCTACATGATGGTTGTTGTAGGTGCCTAAATGCCTAGTCTGGTAATTAAGAGTAATTTCAGTTAATAGAAAAGCATTTTGGCCCTGTATTTCATAGGATAAATAGATGGATATTATTATTACAGAAGTTAAAATGTTAAGACAATCCATGTCTATCGGTAAGAATGATTTCTTTGTTGTTAGTTTGTTTCTTATGTGATATTTGGCTGATAGGCCGAGGGACTTTTAGTTTGACAGGATAACGGTGATGTCATTGATTACTGTCAGCTGCGGCAAGGTGACAGCTTGGGTTTAGAAAGAAAACAACGCAGATTGTACCGGTGGTCAGGCCAAGTGATGAGAGAGTGGAGCCAGACAGTTTTTAGACCTCTCTCTATTTCCCTGGATAAACTTTGTTAATCTCGCTGCTCTATATATAATTAGGAAACAAGAACGTGTAACCCAAGTTGGACATTAAATAAGGGTCAGTGGTCAGTGCTTTCTTGTGCGTGGATGTGGAACGGGAGGATTCAAAGTTTGAGAGCGTCTGAAGCTTATGGCATCAACGAGTTTTGGATACTACATTTTGTCTAAAAACTGGCTCATTAAAAACGGAACTTGGATTTGGACAGGCCTGACTGGAAAAAGGAACTTTTCGTGGAACGAAAGAAAAAAGAAGACGTCAACAAGTAAGCTGTATCTTGTATGATTTGCCTGAAAGAAGACGTCAACCAGTAAGCTGTACTATGCTGTATCTTGTATAATTTGCCCGAAAGTGCCGTATCCCATTAGAGCTATAACTAACGTTACAGAATATGGTCAATGGAAAAAAGCATAGTAGCTTGCGGTCTGGATTGAAAGTAAAAGTAATTAAACGCGCGGAAAAGGATAGTAAAATTGACGGAGAAAGCCATGCAGGAGCAAGCTGCTAAACATGAAAAGGCACGCAAACACAAATTATCAGCGCTAAATAACATGATGAAAGAAATAGTGACATTAAAGGAAGATGATGCAAACGTCAGCATTGTCAATAACAAAATGCGTGTTGATTTCAGTCATTTGCAACAAGAGCTAATACAAGTCAACACTGAACTGGGTCGTTTTATGTCAGAGGAAGAATATGAAGCTGATCAGAAGAATTTTGAGCCTAAAATTGAATCACTGAATTTATTCTTCTGGAAATGTGAGGAATGGATGAAAGAGGTCACAAAACGATCTGAACCGGCTGAAGATGGTAACAATCAGGAAAAACCTATGGATACCAAATCTAAGTCTAGAACAGTAATAAGTAGATGCTCATCAGGCTCTCGCTCAACAAATACAATCAGACTGACTGCAGAGATGGAGCGAGCGGCTCTACAAGTAAAGGCCACCGCTTTAAATGAAAGGTTAGCTCTTGAGCAGGAAGAAGCAGACTGGTTAGCACAAAAACGATGCAAGGAGGCTCAACTACAAGCTGAGGAAGTGAGGTTTGAAGCAGAATAAAAAAGAAATCTAGAAATACATGCAATGAAGACGGCTCTCGCTGAGTCAGATGCAAAAATGGGAGTTCTGGAAAATTATGAATGTACTACATCAAATGACAGGACTGTCTTAAACATTGAAAAGACAGATGAAAGAGAAGAGAGGAACTTCCAACCGATATATCAGCGTGCCTCACCACCTCCCCCCAGTAAACCAGAGGACGTGCAGCTTCCAGCAGCACCACTAACGACCAGCATATTAAAAGCAACAAAAAGGGAATTCAATGAAGGATGGGAGCTTCATAGCCTAAGCAAGGCTATCTCCCAACAGGCGAATGTCACAGAATACCTCGTGAAGAATCACAAAGCTTCATTACTTCCTGAGCTCACCATTCCAACATTCACTGGTGACCCTCTAGAATACAAGACATTCATCAGATCTATGGAACATGGAGTTGAAGACCGCACCAGTGACAATCGTGACCGTCTACAGTTTCTGTTGCAGTACACAAGTGGACAACCACATGAGCTGGTCAAAAGCTGCATTCACATGGAGCCTACTGCAGGCTATACCAAAGCAAAACGAATGCTGAAACAGTTCTTCGGCGACGACTTCAAGATAGCGGAAGCCTACATCAAAGAGGCTCTGGAGTGGCAGACAATCAAGCCTGAAGACGGTGCAGCATTGCAGTCATTTGCATTGTACCTCACAGGCTGCTCCAACACAATGACGGATATAAGCTACATGGAGGACTTGGAAAACGCATCCGACATAAGAGCGCTGGCTAATAAGCTACCGTACAGACTCAGAGAATCTTGGAGAAGACACGCCTGCGACTTACAAGAAAGAACCAACAAAAGGGCAAGGTTCAAGGATTTCGTAGACTTCGTCAACAAGCAAGTTAGATACGCTCTACACCCGCTCTACGGAAACATAAAGGACAACACTACAGCCACAAAAGAACCAAGTCAACAGAGAACAAAAGAATACAAGACAAGGACACACAAGTCACAAAAGGTGTACGCTACAGCAGTTGACTCCCCCAAGGCTGAAATGACTAGAGGCATGAAGGAGAGCGACGAACGTGCAACACCAAAGACTCCAACCGCTGCAGTGGACGCAAACAGCAAGCCATGTGGCTATTGCAACGGAGAGCAGCATACCCTTACAGTTTGTAGAAAACTCAAGAGCGAACCACACAAAGAGAAGATAGACTTTCTAAAAGGCAAAGGTCTATGTTTTGCGTGTTTGAAACATGGTCACATGAGTAACAGCTGCACAGACAAAGTGCAGTGTCAAGAATGCTCTCGACAACACCCTTCACTACAACTTTTTTTTGTATTTAATTTTTTTATTATTTTTTAAACAAACACATAAACAAACATGACAACACACGATAAGATATACAAGCATTAGTTGACAGTGCACATCCAATGAAATCACATTTTAGTTAATTGTCTTATACAGGATATACCCTTAATACCTGTTATCTAAAAACCTACACACATATGCTCTAGCTCGTACCCCCCCCTCCCGGACCCCCCATTGGATAATCCATCCATTTTCCCTCGCTCCTAACCAGACATTACCATTATATGCTAGCTTTTATTTTCTCCACCTCTTCTAACCACAATGTCATTTTGGATTCATTGAGACCCAAAATTCTTGCTGTAGATATTTCTTGATAGATCACATCGAGATATGTAATAATCCAGACCTTTCGGCAAATTTTTTCCGGTTGGAACCATCGTGATGCTATCAGCTTTTTAGCCACTGTGATACCCGATAAAACCAATCTCTTTAGCTGTGGATGTACTGCACACTCAAAAACATCATTAAGCAGTAATACAGAGGGGTGTACAGGTATATTCCAAGTTAAGAGATTTGATAATTGCTGGGTCACCTCTTTCCAGAATATCTTAACTGGTGGGCAGTCCCAGTACATGTGCATAAATGTCCCCTCGTCCCCATTTGTACATAAGGAGCATTTGGAGTCTTGTATAATACCCATTTTTTTCAGTCTTATAGGAGTCAAGTATGTCCTGTGAATATAGTTAAGATTGATTTGTTGATGGTCCGGGTTCCTTGATGTGAGTCGAACATTTGCCCAGGCTTCTTGCCAATCAAAATCACTTTCCAGGTCTGGTATATCCCTCCTCCAGACGGAGTCTAGGTGGAGGGTTTCATACGAGGACGTTAGTAATTGATGATAAAAATCGGAACAAAACCTAGGGCGGCTAGGTGGTGTAGTGGGCAAGGCACTCGCCACCAGTGTGGAGACGCTAGGATTCGCGTGTTCGAATCCAGCTCTCCACATTGTTTTCAGTTTAGCTGGTCGTCCGCAGTAATACACATTGGCCGTATTACGGGGAGGGAAAACTGAAGGGTGGGGATCGAACGTTGTGAACAAGCGACTCCTACAAGTCGGTTGGTGCGCCTGCGCAGTAGAATCAGGAAGTGTCGGGGGCAGCGTGAGCCTCCCACGCGTTACTCCTCGACACTGAGAGATCGAGCTGCGCAGGTGAAAAGATGCGACTGCTGTTACCTCAAGTACCGGAGGGGACTTGTGCTATGTATGACTTAGTCCACATTGCAGCCGGCTTGTGGGAGGCAAGAAACAGCGTTCGTGACAGGGGAGGGTTGAATTGGATGATACGAAATTGGGATGGGAGAAAATATAGAAAAATGGGAGAAAAAGTGGATAAAAAAAAAAAAATCTGAACAAAACCTCTCGATGTCTCTCTTTCATAGAAGAATTTGTGGTATCTGTGGTGTTCAATTGGTTTCTTTAATGGAACACCTTGAGTCTTCAAACATAACAATAACTGTATGTAAAAAAGATGTGTGGACTTGGTGAGATTAAATGTTTTGCGTATTTCTTCATAACTACAAAAACCCTGTTTGTTAAAAACATCCCCTAATGAATGTATGCCTTGCTTTTCCCATATAGGGAATCTTATAGGTCGTTTTCCAATCAAGAGTGCATTGTTATTGAATAAGGGAGTATGATTGTGCCATTTATGTGGGTTAGGATATTTTTTTTGTGTTTCACGCCATATCCGGATCGCATGAGTAATTATGGGGCCAAATTTCCGTTCGCAATGCTTAATTGATAGTTTAGTGTATGCTATGTCCTTCAGTCTATGTGGGGCTACTATGTTTTCTTCTAATTTTCTCCAGGATACTAATGCTTGGGGATCAAACCATGTTGTCAATGGTCTTAAAGTGTACGCCTTAAAATAGTGGAAAAAATCTGGAAATGCCATGCCACCGTCTGCTTTATTTCTCTGTGCGGTGGATCTTTTTATACGTGGTGGTTTGTTATTCCAAATAAATTTGTATGTGGAGGAGTGTAATTTTTTCCAGTAACCCTCTGGAGGGGGTAACGGTAGCATTGAGCTGAAGAAGTTGATTCTAGGTAGTACGTCCATCTTAACTATTGATATCCGTGCCTGTACTGAGTTTTTAAGTTTTGCCCACCTATCAAGGTCGTCTTTGATTTTGTTTTGGATTTTTGTGTAATTGTGCTTCACCGTTTGTCTTATGGTGGGGAATATTTCCACTCCCAAACATCTAAAGTGTTTTACCATAGGTATCTCTCCTGGGAGGGTTATATCTTTTTTTGCAGGGGCGTTAAGTGGAAGGAAAGCCGACTTCGGCCAATTTATCTTAAATCCTGATAAATCTCCAAAGTTCTCAATCAACTTGAGCAGATGAGGCAGTGTGGTGTTGGGGTTTTGCATGAACAGTATTACGTCGTCCGCATATAAACTAATTTGATGTTGTGTGCCCTTGATTACGATTGGTTCTATGGATTGGGATTGTCTTATATATTGTGCTAAAGGCTCGAATGATAGATCGAATAGTCCGGGACTAAGAGGGCAACCCTGTCTAGCTGAGCGTGATACCGGAAAGATTCCGGAGGTGATTATACATGTTGTAATCATGGCCGATGGGTCTTTGTATACTACTTTAATCATATCAATGAAACCTTTACCTAACCCCATCTTCTCTAATACTGCCCATAGATACGACCATTCCAGCCTGTCAAAAGCTTTCATTGCATCCAGGGACAGCATCGCCTTAGGTATGGTGTCGTCCTTGTCGGCATCTAGTACGTGCAGTAATCGTCTTATGTTATCAGTGATCAGGCGGCCTCTTATGAAGCCAGTTTGGTCCGGATGAACTAAAGACGTCATTTGCTTTTGTAATCTGATGGCTAATACCTTAGAGTACAGTTTGATATCGGTTCCGAGGAGGCTTAAGGGTCTGTAACTACCGCACTCGGTGGGGTCTTTGTCTTTGACTGTTATGAGTGCAATATTGTCGTTCTTATGGAAGTTCCCCTCCTTGACTGAGTATAAGATCATATTTAGTAATAAGGGTCCAATTATGTCCCAACAAGAGAGGTACATTTCTGGTGGGATACCGTCTCTTCCAGGAGCCTTACCACTTTGCATTTCGGATATGGCCTTCTTGAGTTCCTCTAGTGTGATCGGTGTTTCTAACTGTTTAGCGTCATCCTCTGAAAGTTTAGGGAGAATAATTTGATTAAGATATGTGTCCATTTTGTTTTGATCGAAGGTCGTTTCTGATTTATATAAGTTGGAGTAGAATTCTTTGAATGTCACGTTTATTTTTTCAGGGTCTGTAACAAGTACTTGTTGTGCTCTAATTGTTACAAAGGATCAGATTAAACCGAATATATATATTTATTTATTGATATATATTGCATAGTATTTGTATATCGTTTGATATCCCTTGTATATTCCTTGTACATATACACGGAATATCCCTTTAGCACAGACCATAATATTTCATTCTCCTATTGGACAGCGGTCCACCGGCGCCAGGGACCGGCCTCCGGAGTCAGGTTCAAAGTCACCGTCAAGACGTGTCTGGACATGCCCGGCCTTGCCCGGGGATACGCGACAGAAATGAGATTGGCACTGGTTTGTTCGCCGTGCGTATAAATACGGCGCAGGTGAATACAGAAGCCCCTTAGTATGTTACCCAATAAGTTGAAGCCTCACCCACGATACAACGTGCGGTGAAGTATGGCCTGTTTGGCCCCAGAATAGAGCATTGAGACCGCGTGCGAATTAATAACTGAATTGTCAGAGTTTGGCGCTATACCGTCGAGTGCGACATATTTCTATTAAGTCAATAATAGTCTATTTGTGTATAGTGTATCGTGCGGTTAAAGTTCTACAGTGACCAGCATCTCCAACGCTTCCTCGTATTAGCTAGAGTTCTTATCCAGGCTGGGCTGACCACATGGCGCTTTCACCCGAGGAGACCTAGACGAGAACCGTATGGACATGTACACTGGATTAATCTACCCGACGACTACATAGCCCTTTGCGGCTGGAATATATTTGCTTTGGTCCTGTGATTTATGGAGCGGATAATCGCCGACGCCTGCACGTGTTGGATTTACCCCGCGAGGAGTCAAGTCGAGTCGGCGCCTCAGAGAGCCTGAGGCCGACTAGCGTTCTTCACTGTGGAGCTACAGTCTACGGAGAACAGCTGTATTCGTCTGTGGATCAAGAGGCTATTGCACCGGCTCCTGTACCTGGAGTCTCCTTAGTCATCGTTGACCAGACTCTCTACTACCGACAGATCTTCTACCCCTGCTGGCTTACAACCAGGGGGACCCTTTCCAGTATCTCCCGCTATATTACTAGTGTACCATAGATATAATTCCCTAAGATGCAGGTTGTATAATTACCTCCTGCGTAACCAGAGAATGGACATTCATTGTTGATTTGCCTACGCACATTCCTTTGCCTTACAAGTGCATTCAAAGTATAATATAAAGTATATTATGTACCTTTTGCTCCATTAAATACTTGATTATACCTTTGTGTGGAACCGATTTCATTGTGGGAAGTGTTCATCATATTCATATATCGTGTACTGTATGGCCAGTAATTAAAGTACATAAAGCGGTAGTGGTTTAATGATACCATACTTATCAATACAGTCAGGGAATTGTACCCCTCAGTTACAATTGGTCCTTCGAGCCGGAGGGTAACTAGTGTAATATTAATATAGCGGTATTAATATTGACATGGCCTATGATGAACACTCCACAAAACGGTTCTCCTAAAGTAGATCGCCCGCAGCGTAGACGGCAGACACCTCAGTACTTAGAGGATTACGTTGCCAATATACTACCTAGCCTTCTACAGACGGTAAACGCGGAAAAAGTAGATAGTAAAATTATGTCCGACCCTATCGCCCAGGCTACCCCGCCAATAGAGGCCCTAGTGGGTTCTAACGTAACTGACCAAGCTCACGGTAGGGACCAGGAGGGACCTGACACGACTTTACCCCCCGCCAAGACCGAAGAAGTAGTCCCCGGAGAGCTCCAGGATAAAGACAGCTCTCCAGGGATGGAACTCTACCCGCTACAAGAAGAGGAGAGCACCCCGGAGATGGATCTCCAGGACTCGCCACAGGAGAACAGATCTCCAACGAGTACTGCCAGGAGCGGATCACCTCAACCAGCGTCTTCCCCCAGCGAGGCGGACAAGATGCTGGCACAGGCATTCCTCGCCAGCCTAGCAGCCTCAACAGAGCACGATCGACTCCAAGCACAGACGCTTAGTGAGCGCGAACATTCTTCCATGGAAAGAGAACGCCTTCAAGCGCAGCAACGGAGTGACGAAGATCGTATACGTCTAGAGATTAGATGCCTTCAGGCGGAAGAGAATATGGTAAGAGACCGGGCCGAAGCAGAGCGCGCCGCCGCCGAAGCCCAGTGCGCCGCTGCCGGTGCCCAAAGAGAAGCAGAGCGCGACATCGCTCTCACCAAGCGCGAAGCCGAGCGCGACCGATTACAAGCGCAGATAATGGAGCAGCTGATCGCCAGGGCAACACCCCCTCCCTCCGCACGGGGTTCCAGGGCCTCGTCAAGACAAGGGTCAAGGGCACCCTCCCCTACCCGATCAAGCGACCCTGAGCCCGACCACCAGAGAGAGCCTATACCCCCCTCCGAACTCCTTCCCCGACCGGTCTACGCGAGGACCAGCTACAAGGAAGAAACGGTCTACACCGCGGAGAGGCTAAATAGACGACTACAGGATCTAGAGGACCTGCCAGAGGAAGAAGAAGAGGGAGAGGAGGAGAGTCAAGCCCGACAGCAGCACAGTACTCCACAGGACCAGGAGGTCCAGTACAGCCCAGGCTCTACCCCCGCGGCTCTGCGCTACAGACCCCCGACTCAATTCACGGGTGAGCTTGACGCACGACCAGCCCCGAGGAATAGCACCTGGATACGCGGGCCATGGTACCCAGCAGGTACCAGCCCACCAAGAGGCGTAAGAGGAGACTCGCCTAGGAGGCCTCTCTTCCAACGCTCACCGATGTGCCAGCCATCCATGGCATCATACATTGGCACACCGACATTTCCGGACTTCACCCACGAGAACAGAGCACAGTACACGGAGCTACGAATGTGCTTAGAGACAATGATGTCCGATGTAGCTGACGAACCGTACAAGTATGCTATCCTACTGAAGCACCTCAAGGTGCCCCGAGCGCACAATATAGCGCTGGCCTATGCCACCTCTACTACCCCATACACAGCGGCTCTAGCAGCACTCGACCAAAGATATGGACGCATATGGGACTACGTAATACAAGAGATAAGATATATTGACCGCCTACCCCCAGCCACAGACAATCGCTCACTAGATGACCTGTCTATCAAGGTACAATCCCTGGTAGGGATGCTGGGGGCGCAAAGAGAAAAGGGTATGCACGAACTGTACGCAAACTCTAATGTCGAGAGGATTTTAGAGAAGCTTCCGCCCGCCCGACAAGAGCGCTTCAGGCGGCAAAGAGACCACCGTGATCCTAACGGTCCCGAGCCATCCCTCCTAGACCTAGCCGACTTCCTGGCGAGAGAAGTCAACAGCCTACGGTTGGATACGTTCATGCGGAGCACCCCAAGCTCCAGAGAGGGACCTAGGAGAGCAAACGATGGCCGAAGATTGGTGACCGTCATGCACCAATCAGAATCAGTACCGAGCAGCAAGAACCACAGTACCCCCTCGATGAAAGAGAAGTGGAAGATGGTGTGCCCGTACTGCGAAAAGGAACACTGGTTGTCACAATGTGACACGTTCAAGAAGATGACCGCCGACGAGGTGAGTCAATGGATAAAGTCCAACCGACGCTGTTACCGATTTGCGCGCAGTCACATGGCAGCCGATTGCCGCTTAAAGAAGAGGTGTAGTCGGTGTGACGGAGCCCACCTAGATGTCCTACACGACAGTAACAGAAGAAAGCCTGCACCCTCAAGCAGCACAAAGGGAAGTGTTATGTACATTGACCCCGCCAGCAGCGGGGGCGCCCGGGTGCTCTTAAAGGTGGTCCGCGTAACACTGAGTTACCAAGACAAGGTCATGGACACTTACGCCGTCCTTGACGACGGGTCAGAGAAGACCCTTCTCCTCGCGTCCGCTGCGGCCCAGCTGGGGCTGCGGGGGAGCGAAAACCAGATGACGATTCGGACAATAAGAAGAGATCTAAAGACGATAAAGGGCGAGAATGTCTCCTTCACTATCGCAGCAAGCGGGCAGCCAGAGAGACGGTATAGGATTACTAATGCTTTCACCAGCCAAGAAATAGGCCTGTCGCAGTACACCTACCCCATCGCCAAGCTGATGGATAAATATGTGCACCTGCGTCAACTACCTATCCCGCTCATAGACGGTGCCACCCCGACCCTGCTGATAGGCTCCGACCATGCAGACCTCATAGTCCCGATAGACCGGGTCCACACAGGGCCCAGAGGCTGTCCTGCAGCAGTCGAGACCCGCCTAGGATGGACATTACAAGGCCCCCTCGCTAAGTCTCTTAACCGAACAGCAGCCACTAACTGCCTCCACTCCAGAGTGACAGAAGAAGACACCACCCTCCTACAGCATGTCGAGAGGCTATGGACACTAGAGACAATGCCCTTTAAGAACGAAAAGAAAGACATTCGTTCCAAGGAAGACATTTACGCTATAGCCCTCCTCGAGCAAGGGACAAAGAGAGTCAAAGTCAACGGAGTGATGAGATACGCAACTCCACTCCTGAGGCGAGAGGGTATGCCTACCTTCCACGCCCCAAAAGAAGCGACGGAGCGGTATCTATTGAACACAGAGCGGCGCCTAGCCAGAGACCCCGCTCAGGAGACTGTGTACCGCGCTGAGATTAACAAGCTAATCACAGCGGGACACATAAAGAAAATTGACATTAAAGAGGCCGATCAGACGACCGAATCATGATACGTGCCGCACCACAAAGTCCACCACAACGGCAAGGATCGTATTGTGTTCAACTGCAGCTACCAGATCGGATCACAAAATCTGAATAAAGAGCTCTTGCCCGGCCCAACACTCGGCCCCTCCCTACTAGGCGTGTTACTACGTTTCCGCCAGGACAAGGTGGCCATCAGCGGCGACATCAAAGGGATGTTCCTGCAGGTGAGACTAGTGGAGGAGGACAAGCCCCTGCTGCGGTTCCTATGGAGAGAGAGGATCGGGGATGAGCAACCAGCCATCTATCAATGGGAAGTCCTCCCTTTCGGAACCACATGCAGCCCATGCTGTGCTACGTTTGCACTGCAAAAACACGTCGCAGAGGACCCAGCAGCTGATGAAGAGGTCCGACAAAGTGTAGGAAATAGTTTCTACGTGGACAACTGTCTGCAAAGCGTCTCGACGCCAGAAGAAGCCGAGGCCCTTCTACTCAAGCTCCGCGCCTCCCTGATCAAAGGCGGCTTTGATCTCAGGCAGTGGGCCAGCAGCGACCCGCAAGTATTGCGCAGCCTCTCCCCCGAGGACAAGGCAGCAAGCAGCGAGACCTGGATGGCGACCATCCCAGGAGAAGCCCAAGAAATGACATTAGGACTAGTCTGGCGCTTCAAAACAGACTCGCTCCATTATAAACACACACCCCTGACCAAGGAGCAGGGAAGGTCGACTGCACTACCGACCACCAGACGGAGTGTATACAGAACACTCGCCAGACAATATGACCCGTTGGGATGTATTCTACCTTACACCACCAGGGCAAAGATGATTGTAAGAGCGTTATGGGACAAGGACCAGGTCTGGGATGACCCCATACCCGAACACCTTGCATCCACATGGAGAGAGTGGGAGACGGAACTCAGCTCACTCCCAGGTGTCAACATATGCCGCAGCTACTTCCCACCCACAGTGAGGCCGGAGACGTGCCAGATGGACCTGCACGTCTTCAGCGACGCCTCCGAAGTAGCCTACGGTTCGGTGGCCTACTTGCGTGCCCGAGAGGAGGGAGGAGAAATACATACTGCTTTCATCCTGGCCCGCGCAAGAATAGCCCCACGAAAGCAACAATCTATCCCGCGTCTAGAGCTCTGCGCAGCCCTAGCAGGAGCGCAACTCGCCACGTTAATCCAACGTGAACTCACCATTCCGGTGCAAAGAACAATCTTGTGGTCAGACTCCACGACAGTACTCACATGGATCCGGTCTGATTCGTGCAGATACAAGGTCTTCGTGGGAGTCAGAGTCACAGAGATTCAAGATTTAACAGAAGTAGCAAGCTGGAGGTATGTGGACACAAAACACAACCCAGCTGACGTCATCACCCGGGGAATGTCCCTGGATGACCTCACCCGCCACAACCTATACAGTGACGGGCCAGAGTTCCTCAAGCTCCCGGAAGAAGAGTGGCCTACACCCACCCCACGGGAAGCGAGTAAAGAGGAGGCAGAAAACAAGAAATCTATGTTCTGTGGATTGAACACACTCGTCTCCACAGACCCCGACATAGACGATTGCCTCACCCTAGAGAGTGCGCAGCTAAAGACATTCCTGTGGCACCACCCAGAGGTTCAGCTCACTACTGACATTACTGCAGCTGACTACGAAGAAGCAGAACTTCTTCTACTACAACGAGCCCAGAGAGACTCGTTCCCCGATGAGCTAGACTGTCTACAGGGAGCAAAGCCCGTCCCATCAGACAGCAGACTGCTCCACCTAGCCCCCGAGAGCGACGCCCATGGTCTCATCAGAGTGGGTGGTCGTCTGTGGAGAGCTCCAGACTTACCGGATGACGTCAAGTACCCGATAGTCTTAAACAGCCGACACAAGGTCACAGAGCTGATCATAAAGAAATACGACGAGGATGTGCATCACGCCGGGGCAGAGAGAGTCTTTGCGAAGATCAGACGTCGTTATTGGATACTGCAAGGGAGAGAAGCAGTGCGGCGCTTCCAGCGAACCTGTCTAGACTGTCGTAAGTGGCGAGCGCAGCCCAGTATACCCCGGATGGCTGACCTACCTCCCTGTCGCCTCCGACTCGGCGACAAGCCTTTTCACTCCACCGGTATGGACTGTTTCGGCCCGCTGTATATAAAGAAAGGAAGAGGAACCGAGAAGCGGTGGGGTATTGTATTCAAATGCATGACCACCCGAGCGATGCATATAGAACTCCTTCCAACCATGAGCACAGACTCATTCCTTATGGCCTTCCGAAGATTCACATCGCGGAAAGGTAAACCGTCTATATTGTTGTCTGATCACGGGACAAACTTCAAAGGCGGAGAAAGAGAGCTGAGAGAGAGCTTCCAAGCTATGGGCCCAGAACTTAAGACCCACCTCGCTCCATCCCAGATTGACTTCCAGTTTAATCCCCCGAACGCACCTCACTTCGGTGGAACTTGGGAACGAGAAGTACGTTCAATAAAGACAGCCCTGTACGCCGTGCTTGGGGCCCAGACCGTGGCGGAAGAAGTCCTAATGACAGTCCTCACGGAGATCGAGGGAGTATTGAACTCAAAGCCCCTCGGTTACGTCTCAAGTGATGTAGCAGATGTCGACCCAGTCACCCCCAACACACTCTTGATGGGGCGGCTGGACCCCGTGCTACCACAGACAATGTACAGGCCTGAAGAAGCGAACGGCCGAAGAACGTGGAGGTACAGTCAAGTATTGGCTGACAAGTTTTGGAACAGCTTCCTACTCCACTATCTACCGTCTCTACAGACCCGCCAGAAATGGGTGAAAGAGAGAGACAATTTGACAGAAGGAACAGTCGTCATGATTATCGACCAGTCACTACCCCGAGCTATGTGGCCGGCTGGCCGCGTAAGCAAAGTGATCACCGGTGCCAACGGAAAGGTCCGAGCAGCCGAAGTGCTCGTCCAAGGGCGGATCTACACCCGACCCGTGGCGAGGCTAATAGAACTGCCAAGGCTCCCCGATACTATCGATGACGACCATGACCCCATGACTTTGTGAACTGACCGACCCCTCACAACAGACATTGAGTAGTGGACAGTGCGGTTAATCTGTCTCTGCTTAGCTAATTAGGTGGGACTAATTAGGGGGCGGCTGTTACAAAGGATCAGATTAAACCGAATATATATATTTATTTATTGATATATATTGCATAGTATTTGTATATCGTTTGATATCCCTTGTATATTCCTTGTACATATACACGGAATATCCCTTTAGCACAGACCATAATATTTCATTCTCCTATTGGACAGCGGTCCACCGGCGCCAGGGACCGGCCTCCGGAGTCAGGTTCAAAGTCACCGTCAAGACGTGTCTGGACATGCCCGGCCTTGCCCGGGGATACGCGACAGAAATGAGATTGGCACTGGTTTGTTCGCCGTGCGTATAAATACGGCGCAGGTGAATACAGAAGCCCCTTAGTATGTTACCCAATAAGTTGAAGCCTCACCCACGATACAACGTGCGGTGAAGTATGGCCTGTTTGGCCCCAGAATAGAGCATTGAGACCGCGTGCGAATTAATAACTGAATTGTCAGAGGTTGGCGCTATACCGTCGAGTGCGACATATTTCTATTAAGTCAATAATAGTCTATTTGTGTATAGTGTATCGTGCGGTTAAAGTTCTACAGTGACCAGCATCTCCAACGCTTCCTCGTATTAGCTAGAGTTCTTATCCAGGCTGGGCTGACCACATGGCGCTTTCACTCGAGGAGACCTAGACGAGAACCGTATGGACATGTACACTGGATTAATCTACCCGACGACTACATAGCCCTTTGCGGCTGGAATATATTTGCTTTGGTCCTGTGATTTATGGAGCGGATAATCGCCGACGCCTGCACGTGTTGGATTTACCCCGCGAGGAGTCAAGTCGAGTCGCCGCCTCAGAGAGCCTGAGGCCGACTAGCGTTCTTCACTGTGGAGCTACAGTCTACGGAGAACAGCTGTATTCGTCTGTGGATCAAGAGGCTATTGCACCGGCTCCTGTACCTGGAGTCTCCTTAGTCATCGTTGACCAGACTCTCTACTACCGACAGATCTTCTACCCCTGCTGGCTTACAACCAGGGGGACCCTTTCCAGTATCTCCCGCTATATTACTAGTGTACCATAGATATAATTCCCTAAGATTCAGGTTGTATAATTACCTCCTGCGTAACCAGAGAATGGACATTCATTGTTGATTTGCCTACGCACATTCCTTTGCCTTACAAGTGCATTCAAAGTATAATATAAAGTATATTATGTACCTTTTGCTCCATTAAATACTTGATTATACCTTTGTGTGGAACCGATTTCATTGTGGGAAGTGTTCATCATATTCATATATCGTGTACTGTATGGCCAGTAATTAAAGTACATAAAGCGGTAGTGGTTTAATGATACCATACTTATCAATACAGTCAGGGAATTGTACCCCTCAGTTACACTAATGGTAGTTATATCTGCAAATTTTGCATTAATTCTTAATCGCATGGCTAATAGGTGACTAGGTTTAGAACCTTGGGAGTACTGCTGTTGTCTTGTGCTACGTATTTGTACTTCCGATTGTTGTCTGTATATGGCATTGATCTCTTTTTTTAGTACATTAACGATATATTTAGTTATATTAGTATTGGCTGAGCGTCCCGCTCTGAGCCTTATTGAGATACCCCTTATCTCCTATGATACCTACTGTATCTCCCACGAACAAATACATGCACCCCACCTGTATGGGGCCCCGCCCCCATGGTGGCACCGCCCATATAACTGTGACTCTGGTCACCAAACACTCTTCCTCGCCAAATCCTGTCCCAGGAAAAGATCCCTCAAGAGGGAACTCAGGGCCGCGCAGAGCGGGACGCTCAGCCAATACTAATATAACTAGGTTATCTACATAACCTATCATTATATATCGTATTTGCTTCGCGTCCCGCTCTGAGCCTTATTGAGATATGGGGAAGAGCGGACGCGAGGCCCGACAAATGTACCCCCTGAGGACCCGTAAGCCCACATCAAGGAGTGCGGGGAGTCCTGTCACCCCATCCTTCCTAATGAAGGGGGGGCGCAGTCAACTCCACCTGAATGCGAACAAGAGGGAACTAGAACCCCTTGAATACACCGTACAGGCGGAACCACGTGTGACTCAACACACTGTGGCCCATACCCATACACTCCTGCTACCCGACCAAAGGACGGGAAGCAGGAAAGGCCACAGACCCCAGAACCGCCTGGGAGACAGAACCCCCGGTCATGTCCATGAGGTAAAACCTTACAAAGGGGCCCGGGGAGGACCATGAAGCTGCAGCACAGATGTCCTACACCGAGGCCCCACCCAGGAGAGCGGCAAAGGCAGCCACCCCACGAGTGGAGTGCGCCCTGATGCCCCCAGGGGGATCCTGCCCAGCCAACGTGTAGCAGAGGGTAATACCCTTGCACAACCAATGGGACAGGCGCTGCTCCGACAGTGTCTTACCAGCACGAGCCCCACCGTAACAGACAAAAAGCTGGTCGGTAACCCTGAAGTCCTGAGTACGGCTGAGGTAAATCCCCAAGCACGGACTGGACATGACAGGTGAAGGCCCGCATCTAACTCACTAGTGTGAGGAGGAGGACGAAACGCCTGAACCACATTATCCCGGGAGCGGAAGGAACTCCGGATATTCTTAGGCACGAAAGCAGGATTAGGTCGCAGAGTGACACCGCAATCGGTCCGAAAAGACAGGCACTCTGGACGTACCGAGAGAGCACAGAGCTCACCTACGCGTTTAGCGGAAGTGACAGCCAGTAGGAACGCGGTCTTGAAGGACAGCTGTCCCAACGGCGCCTGCTCGAGCGGCTCAAACGGGGCCAAGGACAACCGACCGAGGACCAATTGAAGATCCCAAGTCGGAGCCAAGGAGCGTTGCACCGGCTTAACGCGTCGAGCGCCAAGCAGGAAACGCTTCACAAGAGGGTGGCTGAACAAGACATCCCCTCAAACCCCTCATGATAGGAGGATATAGCTGCTGCATATACCCTCACCGTCGAAGCCGACAGTCTATCAAGGAGAGACTGGAGGTAACTAAGGACAGCATCCAGGGGGCAGGAGACTGAGTCCCGGCCCCCCGCCTTACACCACACTTGGAACATACGTCATCTGCCCGCGTAAGCGCGACAGTGGAGGGAGCATGCGCATTCCAGATGGTAACACCATCAGGATCAAGAACCTGCGCCCCTCAACGTACCCGTCCCAACAACTGACCTAACAGATGTATGGGGAAGAATCCCTGGCGGCACGGCATCGGTCCCACACCTGCCTGGCCATGTCCAGACGTAATCCTCACCCGTCAGCATGAGGACCGCCCCGCGACAGTACACCTGCACCCACATTCTACCTGCCGGGGATGTGGGGAGCCCTCAGGCCGCGCAGATGGAGGACGCCCATAGCCAGCCGCCCGCCGCCTGGTGCAGACAGGGGGAGGGTACTCCTCCCTGTCTGTCGATACACGACACTGATGTCGTATCGTCCGTCCTGATCAACACCATTTGTGGACCAGAAGGACCGCTTTCAACACCAACACATTGAACGTAGCGCAGACCGGGCAGCGTGGTTTGCCAGCTGCCCCCTACTGCGTTGGCCCGACGCGTCACCAGCGAGGGAGGCGTCGGTGAAAACGCGATGTGAGACAGCGCCGTAACCGTCCTAGGACGGAACCTCCCGAGCGTGTTGACAACACGCTCTGAGATGGATGCCCATAGCCCTCCAACCGTTGACTGGGAAGAGGAGTACTCTACATCCAGTCTACAGCAACCCCAGGCTGGTAGAGACCTGCCTGGTACGAGACCTGACAATCCACCTTGACCGCGAAGGACCAGAACGTCATCAGGGCAGAACACTCCGTAACCCCGGACGACGCAGAGGCCCCAGTGCGGCCTCCACGCACTTGGTGAAGATGCGGGGAGCCAGAGAAAACCGAACGGCAGCCTCTGGTACTCATACGCTAACCCTGCAAAGGAAGCGTAGGTAAGCCCTAGGATGGAAGATCGGGGATGCGCATACGCATCCTACAGGTCTATGGAGGAGAACCAGACCCCCACCTGACAGTGTTCAACAGGTAGGAGACGATCCAAAAAAATGCTGAACCTTCCCATGGGACAGGACCAGCCTGGGTCTTACACCCCTCCCTCCCAACTTCTCGGGCAGAGAACACCGGGAGGAGAACGCCACGACGATGGCTTGCTTCGTCCACAGAGATTGGATCTCGTTGACCAGAGCTGTCACTGCTGGAGACCCTGACAATAGGGTCTGTACCAAACCTGAAAACGGGTGGGGTTGTGTAAACACAAGTCCCCGCCACAGCGGTCTCTCCATCCACCTCGACATATGGTACTGCCGTAGTCATATGTGACGACACTCCCAACTCGCCGTCACGTGGCACAGGTCCGCCAGGAACTGTAGATAGTTGGCCTGGTCCCCCCGCTGTGCGTAGCCAAACCTGGAACCGTGCGAGGAGCGCGTTCCGTGTCGGAACACCTGACCCTGACACCACCCACGAGGCAATCGCACCCAAGGGGGAACCCCGACAGAAAGGGCCGGTCTGATACAGGGGGCTTCCGATGAAAAAAGCCCCCCCACTGAACACCCCTCCAGAACATGCTGAAGGAGTTGTTCTGCAGCCGGACATGCAAGGTGTAAGGCCCCCATGGGTTCCTACACACCGTAGCCCTGCAGTGATATTACTACCACCCCAAATCATGTGAGCTGCGACCACTTGCCAATATTTCAGGAGTGGGAGGCATCAACATGATACCTGGCCTGGCGAAGGCGAGGCCGGGGAAGCCCGCACTGTGTCCCTCAAAAAGTTTCGAGCCCCCCTGCTGACAACACTTAAGTTGACAGACGTAACACCAGGCTCAACCAACACAGTTCAAGGTGTGGGAGCCGCTTGACAGCACAACATTCTCACGGACAGACCCAGGCTCAGCCATCAACTGGGTGTCAGCCCCTGTCCCCATGAGAAGCGAAAAGGGGGGCCGCCCGCGCATCAACGAAGGCACGCGGCCCGCAGCCAAAGGAAACAATCAGAGCCCACTTCTTCCGCTGGTGTTGGGGAAGGGAGTGATCGGAGAGCGGGCTGCTCGCGGCAGGACGGTGACGGCTTGTTTGTTCAAGCCGAACCCATCCTACATGGCCGATCCCTCGGCCGCCAAGGCTGTCGGCCTTGTGGACACCTGTCGAATCAACGCCCAGGATACCTCCGGCGGGGAAAAACATGGCCGCCTGTCGAGGGCCTCGTCATCGCCGCTGACGAGGCCGTGCTCTCTCTTCTTCTGGCTGCGCGGTGTGAGGCGGTGTAGGGCCTAGGACAATACCGCCCGCGCTCCAGCAGAAGACCAAAAATCCCCTGCGGAGAGGGGAACCCTGAGCGGTTATAGCTTGCGGCTGGGTCAAAGCTAATAACGTCAACAACCTCGCGTGATGTGTCGACGTCGGCTGGCCCTCAAGGCCCCTCCACCAGACACCATTTTTTTAATAGAAAAAAACAGCAATTCGAACACAGTTCTAATCGTTGCCAATTCCATACCGTGGCGGTACAAGCCTTAACAGCCCACCAGCCACTCGCCAGGCCGACCCACCCATGGCGTCGGCCGGGCGGGGCATTGTTTCAATATGTCAAAAACAAAGGACTGATGTTAACACGGAGCACCAGTGGTGATTGCAAACAGCAACCTCCACTGTGGTGTGCACCATGAAAAGGTTAAATGAATAAAAGAACTAAACCACAAAATACTGTAGAATGAGCAAACCCATACACACAAAGTTAAGGGGAGACGGACCAGAGCGAACTAGTCCCGCCTTCATTCAAAATATTCACAACAGGACACCAGCCCTAGTTTAGCCCATTTACCAAAAAAGGTAAACAAAGCCCCCCCCGCACTACTCCCCCAGTATACCGATTGACCGTCAGTATGAATGGTTGAGAGGAGAGAAAACTGTAGCAAGACAGACCTTCTCATAGCAGAGTGACAAAACGAAACAATCGCCCACTACACAGGGCCGCCTCAGGGGGTGGGGGGCCTCGCGTCTAAAACGCACAGGGCCTCACATTTCTCCCAGGCGGCCCTGCCCTTATACTACTGCAGCCTAGCGCGAGGCGATGTGGGACCCAGAACAACAATTGCCTGCGCACAGACACGCAACATGTTTACCATGTCGGCTGGACCCATAGCCCCACTACCCGACGCCAACCCAGATGGGAACACCGTTCAACAAACCCCGCCGGAACACAAGGTAACATACCTGGCTAGGAAACCTAGCCACGGCCTACCCTGTTGTCAACCCATTTACCCGAAAAAAGGTAAATAGGACTCAGCAAAAAAAACCACAACAGCTACCGACTGACCTTCATTGATGAACCGGGCAAGAGGAGGGAGAGTGACAACATCTCACGGCGGAGACATTAGAACAGCGTAGCAATTAGCAGTAGTAATAGCATGCGGCATTAGCGATAGCATGTAGCATAGCATTAGATGTTTTAGCAGCACGTCCAAGACAGCTTGGAAACCGTTCCCTGCAGTGAACGTTCACCAAACCATCCTGCCCCCGGCACCAACACACAACATGGTTGTGTAACAAAAACAAACCAGCATTACTAACACTAATACCCATGCCTGAAGACACAGGGCCTACCTGAGTACAAGCTGGCCCGACAGCCAGTCTTGTACAGCTGAACCTCGATGTGCTGTCATCAACGAGGAACATCAACATAGGCCCTTCGTGTCGCCGAAAACATGCGTCGAAGATGCCAGGGGCCAGCAACCTCCGGTAAGCTTTCAACATTATGACTCTGATCTTTTTCATCCTGCTAGTTAACGAATGGTGCACGCAGCCAGTACGATGGGACGAAAATAGAGGAAGAGGTTTGGTGACCAGAGTCACAGTTATATGGGCGGTGCCACCATGGGGGCGGGGCCCCATACATGTGGGGTGCATGTATTTGTTCGTGGGAGATACAGTAGGTATCATAGGAGATAAGGGGTATCTCAATAAGGCTCAGAGCGGGACGCGAAGCAAATACGATATATAACTTGATTTTCTAGTCGAGTTGAGTTGTTGTATTGTAAAGAATTAAATAACGTTGAGTAAAGCGTTTCCAGTTCAGCCAGTTTTGAGCATCGATTCTTGCGCATTTTGGAGGAAAAGCTATCAGTGACATCCTTGATCGTTCCCTTTACCGACATCCATATTATTCTGGGGTCCTGCACCGAGTTTGCATTCTCCCGTAGGAATACTGTAAGAGCTTCTTTGAGTTGTGTAATGAATTCCTTGTTATTAAGCAGCATCGAGTTAAATCGCCATCTTGGAGCTCGGGAAGATAGTATACCAAATGTTCCTTTTAGGAGTAAATAACAGTGATCTGATAATGCATTGGGTATCATTTCCACTTCATAGTTATCAAATAGTCTCGGGGATGCAAAGACATAATCTATTCTGGATAATGTGTTATGTCTCGCAGATCGACAAGAGTACTTTCGGGTCGTGGGGTTAAGTGATCGCCATAAGTAATTTACACCTGTAATCTTCGACCAATCCTTTAATGCATTAGATGAATTCTTTTGTTCGCTGGAAAAGGCGAGGTAAGATTTGTCCATCCTTGGATTCCAAATGGCATTAAAATCCGCACCTATTATAAATGAGTAATCGGGAAGGTCTAACATTGCTTTGGTTAGTGCAGTGAAGAAACCCACTTCATACAAATTTGGGGCGTATACCGCTACCAACGCTATTTTCCTGTTCTTGTGTACAATCTTAGCTATAGTTATCCGACCATCTACATCAGACCACTTCACTACAACTTTAAAGATCGCTCTAAAGACTCAACGGAACAAGAAGTGACAAGTGCTCTTGTACAAATGATGGAGGCCTTCGGTGTCACTGGGGCCGGAAAGGAAGATTGCGCTCTCTCGATTATCCCAGTGCGCGTCAAGGCACAGAAGGGAACCAAGGAAGTAACGACGTACGCGTTTCTGGACCCGGGTAGCTCAGCTACTTTTGCCTCAGAGTCGCTGATCTCACAACTGAACATGGATGGACGCAAAGCAAGCATCTTGCTGCGAACAATGGGATCAGAATCTGTTATAGACACAAATATTGTGAATGGACTGGAAATAAGCAGCCTGGATGGAAAACAATTCATCAAGCTTCCAGAGGTGTTTTCTCAGAAAACCATTCCCGTCTCCAAGGAGAACATTCCCCGGCAAGAGGATGTCAGCCGATGGCCTCACCTAAAGGAGGTGAAGCTTCCCACTATCCAAGCTCAGGTTGGATTGCTCATAGGAGCAAACATCCCGAAGGCAATGGAGCCACTCCAAGTGGTGAGCAGCGTGCACAAAGGACCATATGCCGTCAGAACGATCCTAGGCTGGACAGTTAATGGACCGCTCAAAGGCGGAAGTGACGCAAGCCAGAAGAGCAAGCGGAAAGCAGTGACCGGATCTCAGTCGCCAGGCTAGACAAGCTTTGGCAGCAGCAGTTCAAAGTAGACTTTCCGGACGCCGGACAAGATGAAGACATCGAGATGTCAAAGGACGATCACCAGTTCATGAATATGGTGTCACAATCCTCAAAACTTGTGGATGGACATTACAGTGTTTGCCTGCCAGTCAAGAACAAGACACTGTGCTTGCCCAACAGCAGATCAGTCGCCGAACGTGCGCTGAACCTGCGCAAAAGATTCTCGAAAGACGACAAGTTTCGCACAGAGTACGTGGCGTACATGGATAATATCCTCAAGAAGGGCTACGCCGTGAGACTCGACAACGCTGATCAGGAGTCAGCAAAAGGAAGAAAGTGGTATCTGCCTCACCACGGAGTCAGACATCCAGTTAAAAATAATCTATGTGTCGTCTTCGACTGCGCAGCAAGCTTTCAAGGAACATCACTGAACCAGCAGCTTCTGCAGGGACCGGACCTGACAAGCTCCCTAATAGGGGTCCTGACAAGGTTCAGACAAGAGACCGTGGCGGTCATGGCCGACGTGGAGGCTATGTTCCACCAGGTCAGAGTCAGCGATGAAGACACCGATCTCTTCAGATTCCTCTGGTGGCCTGAAGGGAACTACGAAAAGAAACTCGTCGAACACAAGATGTTAGTCCACATCTTTGGTGCAACATCATCGCCAAGTGTTGCAACGTTTGCACTGCAGAAATGTGCAACGGATCACGAGGAAGAGTTTAGCCCTGAAGCAGCCAAAACAGTCAAGAAGAACTTTTACGTCGACGACTGTCTTAAGTCGACCGCCGACGAAGAGACAGCCATCACTCTTTGTGCTGGCTTAAGAAAGATGTTGGCAAAAGGTGGATTTCGCTTAACGAAATGGTCGAGCAATAGCCGAATGTTGCTCAACTCGATCCCCGAAGAAGAAAGAGCCCAAGGGTTTCAAGACCTGGACTTAGACGAAGACAACCTGCCGGTGGAGAGAGCATTGGGGATCCAGTGGTGCGCCGAATCAGACCAGTTCAGGTTCAAGATCAACCTCAAAGATCGCCTGCACACTAGGAGAGGCCTGCTTTCCCTCGTCAGCTCTATCTTCGACCCTTTGGGGTTTCTCGCTCCAGTGGTGCTGCCCGGCAAGATACTCCTACAGGATATTTGCAGGCAGAAGTATGGCTGGGACGAGGAGCTACCAGACAACGTCATCCAGACATGGGAAAAATGGATCTCAGGACTGCAAAGGCTTGAGAACTTCGGAGTGGACAGATGCATCAAGACGAAGCAGTTTGGAGCTCCAGTCTCCGCACAGCTCCACCACTTTGCCGACGCAGGTCTAGAGGCTTATGGAACAACAAGCTACCTGCTACTGCGTGACGCGACTGGCATAGTTCAAACTGCCCTGATGATGGCAAAGGTGAGGGTCGCACCCTTAAAGTCTCCAACCATACCAAGGATGGAGTTGACCGTGGCCGTAGCTGCCGTCAAGATGGACAAGTTTCTCAAGAAAGAGCTCGAACTCGAGCTGCAAGATTCTATCTTTTGGACCGACAGCACAGCTGTGCTGAAGTACTTGAACAGCGAAAGCACAAGATTCAAGACATTTGTGGCTAATAGATAGTCATAGCTATCCTGGAGCATTCTCAGACCTCACAGTGGAGGTATGTCAATACCACTGTGAACCCCGCAGATCTCGTCTCAAGAGGACAGACTGTCGACGCATTCCTGAAAGAACAAAGCTGGCTGTCAGGACCAAGTTTCCTGCACTGTTCACAAGACCAGTGGCCCAAGAACCCAGATCCTGGAATGCTGGACGTCGATGATCTGGAGATCAAAGGAGTAGCTCAAGTGCATGTCATTCAGGCGGAAGAGCCGAAAGATGCAACGGGACAGTTGATGAACCATTTCTCATCCTGGACAAGGCTTAAACGCGCTGTTGCCTGGTTTCTGAAGCTGAAGGTCCTGCTTAAAGAGCTGAAAGAAGAGATAAAGGCACCAGATGGAAAAAGCAAAGTGAGCCGGTTCAAAAGGGCTTTCCAAGGAACAGGCCTCACCTGCAAAGATCTAGCCGTGGCGGAAAAAGAAATGGTCAAGCACAACCAGAAACGAACCTTCAAAGAAGATTTGACAATGCTACTGGAACAAGGAAGGGTGAAGAAAAGTAGCTCACTCTTCAAGTTGAATCCAATACTGGAGGATGGAATCATGAAAGTAGGAGGAAGGCTGAGCCGAGCGGCAATGCCTGACGAAGCCAAGCAGCAAGTAATCTTGCCCAAAGACTTGCACATCACAAGGCTTGTGCTGAGACATATTCACGACAACACAGCTCACGCAGGAAGAAATCACATGTTGGCTCAGCTGCGTCAAAGGTTCTGGATACCTGGAGCAAATGGAGCCATCAGACGTTTTTTGCATAAGTGTGTCACCTGCAAACGGCTACATGGAACAACTGGACAACAACTCATGGCAGACCTACCTACCTGCAGGGTCCTGCCAGACGACCCCCCCTTTACAAGAGTCGGCGTTGATTACTTCGGCCCGTTCCTAGTGAAAAGAGGAAGAGGGGAGGCAAAAAGATACGGAGTCATCTTTACGTGTCTCGCTATACGAGCCGTGCATCTAGAGGTAGCATCTTCACTCGACACAGATGCATGCCTGAATGCAATCAGGAGATTCCTTGTGAGAAGAGGACAAGTAAGAGAGATGTACTCGGATAATGGAACCAACCTCAGGTCAGCTGACACTGAGTTAAAGAAAGCGTTGAAGACATGGAATACCAGCGAGATAGAGAAAACCTTGCAGCAGCAGGGCTGTACACTGCGATGAGATTATCGCGAATTGCCCCTTTAATTGGCCGTTGCGATTGGTAAATAATATTTGGGGGCGGGCTTGCGAGTAGTGATTTCAAGCCTTGCATTCGCATTTCACTCCTAAATTATCCAAGGCTGAGCACTCACTCTGATAGACTGGCTGACTGTCTGATTTAGCTATGACGAAAAGTAAAGTTTCTTCATAGCTCATTTCTTCATAGAAAGTCACAGGCACCTGGAATCGCGTGCCTGTGACTTTCAATTCCCTTATCGCTGCCAGGTTTTCCCGACCGTTATAACGTTAGCATGTTAGCATGTAGCTAATGGCAGACTATTTGATTCCTTAAGGCAAGCCAAGGGCTCGAAATTGCCTGGGTTTTGGTTATATACTCCCGAAATGCTCCCGCTGTTTGGCTACTTCTATGTGCAGTGAAAACTACTCGAAATGCTTTAGAACCTAGTCATTGATTTAGTTCAGGGTTAGCCGCGGAGCTAACGCTAGCTAACGCTAGCTAATCAAGCTCACAGAGAGAGATAAACAGCTGACAGCAGGTAGTACAGGTACAAATACAATAAAACAAGGGTGGGGGCTGTTGTGTAAACCTTGTACTCTTTAGTTCACATATAATAAGAGACAGAGTGTTTGTTTACTAGTCTGTACTCTGTAAGCCAGGAAGTACCATGGTGCAACATACAAATGTGTCCGTGTAGCAACACAAGCCAATACCTTACAGGACAGGGGCCCGGGGAGGGAGCTCTGTGTGTGTGTGTGACTGTGTGTGTGGAAGAGAGAGGGAGAAAGAGAAACAGAGAGCATGATTTAATGTCTTAGAGCTGTGTTGCAGTGTGCAGCAGATACTGACTATGAACACTGTTAATACACCGTTATCAATGAAAGAAGAAATGTTTGCAGCTGTGGTAATACGAAGTTCAGTTGGTTCATTATAAAAGATACAAACCTGACAACAAAAGCACTTAAATGTTAAATAAAAGGACCACAGTAATGAGGCAGGAGGAACATATTTTTTTTCACTATAATGGTAAAATTTTTATTAAAAAATTTGCCCCTAAAAATATTTTTTGCCCCTAAATTTCTCATTTAGGGGCAAGTGTGCCCCTAGTGAAAAAGCTTAGCGTACAGCCCTATTAGAAAGGTATCCGATGGCACTTCAACCCGCCAGCAGGCTCTCATCACGGAGGGAGCTGGGAAAGGATGATCCGTTCCGTGCGGAAAGTTCTAAATACAACAGTGAAGGAACAAACCTTGGATGAGGAGGGGCTTCACACTCTGTTGTGTGAAGCCGAAGCCATCATAAACAGCAGACCCATCACAAAGGCTTTATTCCGAAGGCAAAGCCTCACCTCAGGTGGGGAGAAAAAGATGATGAACCGAAGTCAAGTCTCTGTCATGGGCAGAGCGAAGATCAAGAGCTTCACTTCTTCAGTCTAGTTTAATTTTGAGACTTTAGATTGTGATATTTAAGTTAAATGACATTTAGACGCCTTAAGTTTATATTTTTGGGTAATTGTTTCAAGGCTGTTGATAACAATTAGGGGCCGGTATTGTAGGTGCCTAAATGCCTAGTCTGGTAATTAAGAGTAATTTCAGTTAATAGAAAAGCATTTTGGCCCTGTATTTCATAGGATAAATAGATGGATATTATTATTACAGAAGTTAAAATGTTAAGACAATCCATGTCTATCGGTAAGAATGATTTCTTTGTTGTTAGTTTGTTTCTTATGTGATATTTGGCTGATAGGCAGAGGGACTTTTAGTTTGACAGGATAACGGTGATGTCATTGATTACTGTCAGCTGCGGCAAGGTGACAGCTTGGGTTTAGAAAGAAAACAACGCAGATTGTACCAGTGGTCAGGCCAAGTGATCGAGAGAGTGGAGCCAGACAGTTTTTAGACCTCTCTCTATTTCCCTGGATAAACTTTGTTAATCTCGCTGCTCTATATATAATTAGGAAACAAGAACGTGTAACCCGAGTTGGACATTAAATAGTTGATACTACGTCGTGGTCAGTGCTTTCTTGTGCGTGGATGTGGAACGGGAGGATTCAAAGTTTGAGAGCGTCTGAAGCTTATGGCATCAACGAGTTTTGGTACTACAGTTGTCCTTGCACATTCAAAACACAGGGTGCCCTTCGCACACATTTATCCAGATACCATGCAGCAGGAGAAAGTTCAAGGCCAGGAATTATTAATTTTAAGTGTTTAGTTTGCAATCGCCATTGTCCTACAGTGAAGGACTACTTTCAGCATATTGGAAGGCATCTGAAGAGGCACGAAACTGTCTTTTGTGTATTTAAAGGTTGTGACTTTTGCACAAATATATACAATACATTTCTCAAACACAAAAACAGAAGCCATATAGGCTATTCTTTGAGTGATTTTAAGCAAGACGTGTTTGCGAGTCACCATAATCAGACTGTTGACCATTCTGATGTAGGCCTACCAGAGGCCAGTGATGGTGAGGAGGATGGATTTTGTGTTTTTATTTATTTCATGGTTATACAGTTTTTAGAAATGTATTTGTACCATTTGAGGTTTCAATGTTCCTTTTTGTCTTTCAGCTCCAGGATGAGTTTCAAAGAATCACAATGGTGCACCTTGAATCACAGTTCATGTCCAAGCTGGATGAATACACTCCCAAGCTGTTGGCCTTCTTCCAGTCCAAGGGTGGCGCCGTGGGGATGAGGTTGAAGGCTATCCTACTTGAGGTATTCTTCAATGACTTTTCTGTTTGCTAATATTTTCAGGGATGTTGTGGTCAAACTGCTGGAATATCATTGCTTATATGAAATATACAGCAGGTATTGTTCGCTTGTCATTCTCTCTACAACAAAGAGTATGAAATAGTTGCAGACCTTTTAAATACACAGTTGGCGGCTGGTTAATGTGGGGCACCTGGTTGGAAAATAGTTTTCAAATTGTATTTGGTTAATTTCTGTTTATTTTGAGAAGGACTCTTATTTGACCAGCTTATTGAGAACTCCACTGGTTTGATTCATAACCAATTGCAAAGTTTTGGTGCTCGGCAGTTCTAATAATAATTACTGGACCATGGAAGGTAATTACACACAACACACGTGTGTGCGTGAGGCGACAAAACACAAACTCATTTCATAATTATGTACTCTGAAAATATGTGAATGTCCCCGAGTTTGGTGACTAGTATAGGGGGTTATGGTGTTAAAAGCTGAACTAGTCAATGAACAGTAAGGAAGTAGGTAAAGGCGTCCATAGGCCCACAGTTGATGCAGTTGCTCACATCCTCCACACTGCAATATACTGAATAATAATGATTTATTTGTGTCATTTCAGGCTCCGAGCATCAACATCACCAGAGATGTTGCCATTCTGGGCTTGGTGATGTACCTTGGGGAATCTACAGATCAGCTCTTAAAGGAGTATGATGTAAGTTGAAGCACATGTTAAAAGAGAGAAAAGGGTTGGGGGCTACTTTAAGCCTGAGGATGTTTTGTGAATACGGCCATTGGTTTTCTTGTCCAAAGGTTGGAAGGAAGGAATTTGGGAGATGTTCAATTATAGGACCTTCTCCTGTGGCTGTACAGTCTAAAGTGTCTTGCCCTTTCAGGATGCTGATGGAGATGGTGTGTCGCAGGACCTTGCTGTACAAACAACAAAATTCTACACGATCAAGAAGGAAACATCAGAGGGTCCCAACGACATCGGTATCGTCATAGAGGGCGTGAAAGTTCTGACTGCTCTGGGTCATTTCCCATGGGCTTGCTCCATGCTAGTTGGGTTGGCATATGCAGTGAATCTTGCCTATCCCAAGGAACTAATGCACACAGAATTAAAGGCCTTTACATTTTTCTAACCTACCTTGAGTGAACCTGTATTATTTATGCCATTTTCTTTGGTTTTCTTCCTCTCTTTGATCTCAGGTACACATTCGAAGTCTTCCAGAAACTCTTCCTGGAGCTGGATTGTACAAGGCTGTCTCCAAAAGTGACCAACCTCAAGAATAAGATACTGGTAAGAAAGGTGACCCTTGCAGAGTGAAAGGGAAAAGTCACTGTCAAAAATAACATTGTTTCCTTCAAGTTTTGGTTAAATGTGAGTTTCAGTGATCCGGTTACTGTAAGTAGTTGTTTCATCTCAAATTTGTCCAAATAGCCATACTTATTTGAGCGGAGAGGCTTCATGGTTTTGAATATTGGCACAGAACAGTTTGTTTATAATGTGCACCTTGTGTACACTTCACTTTACCTTGCGGGGTGAGGCAAGGTCAAGTGTTGGGGCATTTACAATGTTGTGAGACTGTTGTCCATTTCATTTTAAGCACCTGACATTGGTTTTCTTCCTCTCTTTGGTCTCAGGTACACATTCGAAGTCTTCCAGAAACTCTTCCTGGAGCTGGATTGGACAAGGCTGTCTCCAAAAGTTACCAACCTCAAGAATAGCAGGTGAACACCAGGAAAGCTGCTGGCCCAGATGGCATAACAGGACGTATACTCAAGACCTGTGCCAACCAGCTGGCCCCTGTGTTCACCGCCATATTTAATCAATCACTGGCGGAGTCAGTGGTCCCTGCCTGCTTCAAGAGGTCTACCATCATCCCTGTGCCGAAGAAACCCTCCCCAGCATGTCCAAATGACTACAGACCGGTGGCACTCACCTCTGTGGTCATGAAATGTTTCGAGAGGCTGGTCAAGGACCACATTTGTGCCTCCCTCCCCAGTGATATGGACCCTATGCAATTTGCATACAGGACAAACAGGTCCACCGACGACGCGGTCTCCCAGGTACTGCACAGCACCCTCTCGCACCTTGACCGTCAGAAGGGGGGCTATGTGAGACTGTTGTTCATTGACTACAGCTCAGCGTTCAACACCATAGTCCCCACCAGACTGGTGGACAAGCTGATCGAGCTAGGTCTGAGCTCCGCCCTGAGCGCCTGGGTACTGGACTTTCTGAGCGAAAGACCCCAGGCGGTCAGGGTGGGGGGTCAGACCTCCAACACCATCACCCTGAGCATCGGGTCCCCCCAGGGCTGTGTTCTGAGCCCCCTGCTGTACTCACTCTACACACACGACTGTGTGGCCAAGTTCAGCTCCAACTCCATAGTGAAGTTCGCAGATGACACGGTGGTGGTGGGGCTGATCTCGGACAACGACGAGAAGGCCTACCGGGAGGAGGTGGAGGTACTGGAACGCTGGTGCCAGGACAACAGCCTGCTCCTGAACATTGGCAAAACCAAGGAACTGATCGTGGATTATAGGAGAGGACAGCAGGGGACACACACACCACTGATGATAAACGGGGCTACCGTGGACAGGGTGAGCAGCTTCAAGTACCTGGGGGTCCACATCTCAGAGGACCTGACATGGTCAACACACATAGGCACAGTAGTAAAGAAGGCGAAACAGCGTCTCTACCACCTGAGACAGTTAAGGAAGTTCAGAGTATCGGGGAAGATACTCCAGTCCTTCTACTCAGGAGCTGTAGAGAGCATCCTGACCGGAAACATCACTGCCTGGTATGGAAACAGCACGGCACAGGACAAGAAGGCCCTACAGAAAGTGGTGCGCTCAGCCGAGCGTACCACGGGTATTGCACTACCCCCCCTGCAGGTTCTATACAACAAGAGGTGCAAATCCAGAGCCTGCAGGATAATGAAAGACCCTCACCACCCCAATAACAGCCTGTTTCAGCTGCTGAGGTCAGGCAGACGCCTGCAAATCCTAGCTACTAGGACAGAGCGGCTTAGGCTCAGCTTCTTCCCCCAGGCCATCAGAGCCATGAACAATGTACATTGAGTGCTCAGAACATTGAACTGTCCACACACAAGCACACATGAACACACACACGACACGCACACTGTGCACGCTCACACACGAGCAGCCACTTAACACTTTAACATGAGCGGGCACACACTCATGTCGCACACACGCACACTTATGGCCAAAGGAAAGGACACTTTAAATTAGAATAACAGGAACAGTGTATTGCACTACCAAAGCTAACTAGCATGTCACACATGCGCTGTAAATAACTATGTACAGATACCGAGATGTCACTCCATGTTACCTGCTATCTGTTACTGCACAATGTTGTTTCTTCTTTTGATTCTATTATATGTACCACTGCATTGCACATCGTTGCGGGCAAGACCACCCGCATTTCATTGTATACCTGTATGCCGTGACAATTAAAACTCTTGACTTGACTTGACTTGAATAAGCTACTGGCTTAAGAAAGGTGACCCTTGCAGAGTGAAAGGGAAAAGTCACTGTCAAAAATAACATTGTTTCCTTCATGTTTTGGTTAAATGTGAGTTTCAGTGATCCGGTTACTGTAAGTAGTTGTTTCATCTCAGATTTGTCCAAATAGCCATACTTATTTGAGCGGAGAGGCTTCATGGTTTTGAATATTGGCACAGAACAGTTCATTTATAATGTGCACCTTGTGTACACTTTACCTTGTGGGGTGAGGCAAGGTCAAGTGTTGGGGCATTTACAATGTTGTGAGACTGTTGTCCATTTCATTTTAAGCACCTGACATTGGTTTTCTTCCTCTCTTTGGTCTCAGGTACACATTCGAAGTCTTCCAGAAACTCTTCCTGGAGCTGGATTGGACAAGGCTGTCTCCAAAAGTGACCAACCTCAAGAATAAGCTACTGGCTTAAGAAAGGTGACCCTTGCAGAGTGAAAGGGAAAAGTCACTGTCAAAAATAACATTGTTTCCTTCAAGTTTTGGTTAAATGTGAGTTTCAGTGATCCGGTTACTGTAAGTAGTTGTTTCATCTCAGATTTGTCCAAATAGCCATACTTATTTGAGCGGAGAGGCTTCATGGTTTTGAATATTGGCACAGAACAGTTTGTTTATAATGTGCACCTTGTGTACACTTTACCTTGCGGGGTGAGGCAAGGTCAAGTGTTGGGGAATTTACAATGTTGTGAGACTGTTGTCCATTTCATTTTAAGCACCCGACATTGGTTTTCTTCCTCTCTTTGGTCTCAGGTACACATTCGAAGTCTTCCAGAAACTCTTCCTGGAGCTGGATTGGACAAGGCTGTCTCCAAAAGTGACCAACCTCAAGAATAAGCTACTGGCTTAAGAAAGGTCAAGTGTTGGGGTGGGGGTGAGGGGAGGCAAGGTCAAGTGGGGGGTGTGGGGTTATGTTGTGCTTAATTTTTATGTTTAAACTTGCAATAAACTTGCAATAAAATGTTTTGATTTTGCATAAATACATGTTTACCTGGTATTCTTTTTAATATGCATGGTAATCTGTTGACCCAATTCAAGTAAACCAAGCACCGCAAGAAGACATGATATTGGGTATAGAAATGAAGAAATTATGGGAACAGTGACATTCAGTGTTATTGAAGTCCTATAATGCCATTAAAACACATTTGCATTATTCATTAGAGCAGGTAAATAAGAATTGCCATGTGTTGTAAATAATGTGTATACACAGTAAATTTCGCAGAGTAAATTTTACTCAAACTGAGTACATTTGACTCAAACTGCTCAGTTTGAGTAAAATGTACTCGGTTTGAGTAAAATGTACTCTGCCGAAATTTACTGTGTAGTGTTTACTTAAAAAAATTAAGTTAACTAAGGGAAACTTCATATAATTGAATAGATTTACTTAAAAAAATTAAGGCAACAAAGGGACACGTCATATAATTGAATAGATTTTAATCACATAAGTTTGATTAAAATTGATTGAATAAGTGAACTAAATTTAAACCAAAAACTTAAGTGCATGTTATTAATAATAACAGTTCAAATGTGTTGGATTCAGTAATAACGTGCCAAATCATGAGTTTATACAGCACAACTCATTTCACAAGGGAAATTGATTTAAATTTACTTAAAATGTTGGGCTATATTAACTCATGATTTGGCATGTTATTACTGAATCCAACACATTTTAACTGTTGTTATTATTATTAACATGCACTTAAGTTTTTGGTTTAAATTTAGTTCACTTATTCAATAAATTTTAATCAAATTTATGTGATTAAAATCTATTCAATTATATGACGTGTGCCTTTGTTGCCTTAATTTTTTTAAGTAAACACTAGTCACATTATTTACAGTGTAGGACATGTCTTGCATGTCCTCCCCATCTCTCTCTCTCTCCCAATTTCCAAACTGTCCTGTCAATAAAATGCACTTAAAAATGCCCCAAAAAATATATAAAAATAGGATTAATAATAATAATAATAATAAGGCTTCCCCCTGAATTCAAGAAAGGGTTTGTAAGAGACTGGAAGAGTCCATTGTATATGAACTATTACATATCCCACGGACCCCACCGCATGTATATATTCTCTCCCCACCGTATGTATATTTCTCTCCCATCCACCCACCCCCTCCAAATGTACAGTCCTCCCCACCGTATGTATATTTCTCTCCCACCCACCCACCCCCTCCTAATGTACAGTCCCCTCCCCATCATATGTATATACTCTGTCAGGATCTATGGGTAACAGTACTGTATATTTGCATATCGTATATGTCACAAATGTAACAGTACTAAATACCTGTATGTCATGTATGTCCCTATGCCATAAATGTCATGTATGTTGAGTATGTCATAAATGTCACTATGAATTGAAAATGGGGGACCCTGATGTAAACAAGACAAACGTCTTTCTCTTGTCTGCATCCCCTTAACAATTGTGTGTATTGAGCCGTACTGTATTGTACCCATTCTGCAATCTGTTAAATAAAGTTTTCATTCATTCATTCATTCATTCATTCATTCGCCAGCAACACTGTCCGTTACTTATTACATGTAATTCCAACAGACGCCACAGTGTGGAGCTCTCTTTAATGAACCAGGACACTGGACTGGTAGACACTGGATGTGCGGATTCTGCAGTGATATTAAACTGACAGTCAGGGCTGTTCCCTCTTATTCCATTTATATCAGTCAGTTTGGATTCATAGTTTGCTGGTTGACTTTACAGATTTGTCAATGAAATCAAGTCACTGATTAGTCATCAAAGTCCTAAGACTATTGGTGGATTAAGAATTCCAGCCATAGTGACTGTCATGGAAGGCACAGTTATGGTTTGTAAGATAGTAACAAAGAAACAACTTACTGGGGAAAGTTGTGGAGAAAAGCCCCATTAATTTAATTACTCTGAATTTAATACTTAATACTTACCCAGCAAGAAATGTAATGTGTACTAGTGTTGTCACAATACTGGAATTTCGAACTTCGATACGATACCTTGAAAAGGATCGATATTCGATACCATTTTCGATACCACGGGGGAAAAGGTTCAATCTTAAAATGTTAAAAAAAAAATATATATATATATATATATATATTTTTTTGTATCCACTTTTTCTCCCATTTTCTATATTTTCTCCCATCCCAATTTCGTATCACCCAATTCAACCCTCCCCTGTCACGGACGCTGTTTCTTGCCTCCCACAAGCCGGCTGCAATGTGGACTAAGTCATACATAGCACAAGTCCCCTCCGGTACTTGAGGTAACAGCAGTCGCATCTTTTCACCTGCGCAGCTCGATCTCTCAGTGGCGAGGAGTAACGCGTGGGAGGCTCACGCTGCCCCCGACACTTCCTGATTCTACTGCGCAGGCGCACCAACCGACCTGTAGGAGTCGCTGTCCACAACGCCCGATCCCCACCCATCAGTTTCCCACCCCCTAATACGGCCAATGTGTATTAGTACGGACGACCAGCTAAACTGAAAGCAAATGTGGAGCGCTGGGATTGAACTGACGAGCCCAGCGTCTCCAGCATTTCGTGGTGAGCGTCTTGCCCACTACGCCACGTAGCCGCCCTATATATATTTTTTTTTAATAAATTTAGCTTTTGTTGCTGGTTGATTCTCCTCTGCTTCTCTCTGGTACTATAAGAGAAGATAAATATAACACTTTTAAAACCCTTTGTTTATCTTTAGATCACACATTTAAAAATAAATGCGACTGGAAATGGCTGGTCCGAAGCTCGGAAGAGAGCTACCCTTCTACATTGTCTTGGTACCGAGGGTCAGCGGATTTTCTACACATTGCCAGATACAGGTGATTCTGTGGCTAACGGCGTGGCAGCGTTGGATGCACATTTCACTCCAAGAAACGTAGTAGTCGAGCGACACACGTTCAGAAAGTGTGCACAAGCACCGCATGAAAGCATTGCACAATACGCCGTTGCTTTGCGTGACCTAGCTACCAGATGTGACTTTGATAATAAAACGGAGGAAAATCTCCGGGATCAGTTGATTGAACATGTAGCTAGCCCACAGATAAGGGAACGTCTACTGCTTGAACCAGGTTTGACGCTGGACAAGGCTATCAATCTAGCTACGCAGTTTGAAGCAGCTACACTGCATGCTAAAGCTATAAGTACCGAGCGTGCTGCTCCAGTACAGGCCGTGACGCCGCGGTCTCAGACTACTTTCAAGAAACGGGACTGGCAGCTAAACCTGCTGCTGCTACTGATTCTGCTTCCACTCGCTCTTGCTACCGATGTGGCTCGGGAAGCCACCTGGCGAACTCTTCACAATGTCCAGCAGTTAAAGTGACTTGCAAATTATGCCAGAAAACAGGACATTTTGCTTGTGTCTGCCGTGCTAAAACACAGTCGGTGAGTACAGTGGAAATTCCTGAAACTACAGTGCTATGCTTGGGAGCGTCTGACATTACAAAAAGGATTGTATGCAATGTGCATGTACACACACCTACTACCCAGGCTCAGGAATTGAGACTGGTTGTGGACACAGGCTCAGCAGTATCCATAATGCCACTGTCTACTTATGAGAAATACTTCAGTGAAACTACCCTACTGTTCGGCTGGTGTCGTACACCAAGGCTAGCATACCTGTCATGGGGTGCCTACAGGCGCAGGTGAGGAGAGACAATGTCACGGTCCCTGCTACATTTTACGTCGTGGATAAAGGAACTCCCCTGCTGGGAATGGTCAATGGACCTGTTGACTGCACTCCACCTCTGCATTAGTGGAACTACTGTCCTCCCCTCTTCCGCTCCTACGCCGTCTACACCTGCCCCTGTGAAGGCTACTACTGTCACAGCTCCTACGGCATTTGGCTGTGCAAAAGGCTTTGTGCATTGTGTAAAAATGTACCCTACTGTTAAGCCAGTCCACCAGAAGTTACGCCGCTTGCCTTTCGCTGTCAGGGACGCCGTTTCTACTGATACTACTACTGCTACTACTGCTGCTGCGGATACTACTACTACTACTACTGCTACTACTGCTGCTGCGGATACTACTGCTACTACTGCTACTACTACTACTACTGCTACTACTACTGCTGCTACTACTACTGCTGCTACTATTACTGCTTCTACTGACTCTGCTATGGATAGTAGCACACATCGCTGCTACACTCACTGAGTTTGGGGCTGCTTGCTCTACCTGCCCGGAAATGACTGCACTGCGTGGTCAGATTAACAGGGGTTGGCCTCACTCAGCGAAATCAGTGAGTCAAGATCTGATCGCATACTTCAAGATCAGCGAGGAACTGTCAGTCAAGGACAATTACGTCCTCAGAGGCAACCGCCTCATCGCACCAGTGTCCTTACGCCATACATTGCTCACACTGGCACATGAGAGCCACCAGGGGGTCGTACGCACTAAGCAGCATCTGCGGGATCTCTATTGGTGCCGAAGATGGACTCTCAGGTTCAGGCCGGCATATCCAAATGTGTCTCTTGTCAGTCTAATGACAAGACGGCCAAGATTTATTTTGCACCTCTACAGCCAGTTCCACTGCCAGACGGCCCGTGGAAGAAGCTAGGCCTCGACATAGTCGGGCCCTTCGAGTCAGCTGTGCCAGCCTGCCGTTACGCGATCACACTGACGGACTACTATTCTAAGTGGCCAGAGGTAGCCTTTTCTCACAACGCTACAACTACGGATGTAACCAAGTTCCTAAGCTCTGTGTTCGGTCGCCATGGTAACCCAGAGAGCGTCGTCACAGACAATGGACCTCAATTCACATCAGCAGCCTTCGCCGAGTACCTCAAGGAAAGAGACATTGCTCACAATCGGATTTCAGTTTACTATCCGGCGGCTAATGGTGCTGTCGAACGCTTCCATCGTGTTCTGAGGAGTTGCATTCAGACAGCGATCCAGCAGTCTCAACCGTGGAAAGAGGCTGTGTTGGGTTGTCTGCAAATATACAGAGCCACTCCCCACGCCACCACTGGCGTTTCACCACATGAACTGCTTTACGGTCGTAAAATGCGCACCAAACTGGACGTACTGCCCTTGCAGCCTACTGTGAGTTCACACAACGAGACTGTGAGAGAAACGGTCCAAAACAAGCAAGCCAAAATGAAGCGCTACACAGATGCTAAGCGTGGCGCTCGTGCACCTGTTTTTCGGGAGGGGGAGAGAGTCAGGATTAGAACACCACATCACGTCCCCAAAGCACACCCGAGATACAATGCACCAATGACAGTGAAAAAGAAGATTGGCAAAAGCACCTTTCTGCTCAGTGATGGAAAGAAATGGAACGCATCCCGTCTGGCTCACACTTCGAACACTCCAGATGAGCAGGACTTAGGGATCCGCCCTGCCCTGACAGCGCTCAGCGGTCACACTCCAGCACAGTCGCGTGCAAGAAACAAGCCTAGTTGGCATCAGGACTTTGTTGCACACTGAGTGAGAACTAAGAGTAATATTGGTTGAGCATATATAATTATATCTTGATAATGATTGAATAACCTGTGCTCTAGGGCTGACCTTCGAAGCTTTTTTTGGCAATCGAAGCTTCGGGGCCGAGCTTCGATTTTAATTCGAAGCTTAAATTTTTTTTTTTATTTTATTAAAAAAAATTTAAAAAAAAGTTTTTTTCTTTATTTTTTTTCTTTATTTTTTCTTTATTTTTTTAAATGTTTTATCTTACAGTATGTTGTGGGACTTGTACAGCACTTTCATAAACTTTGTTGTTTTTAAATGTGCTCTATAAATAAAGTGGGTTGGATTAATTAATTAAGTAGCCCCTTTCGTGACTGAGCCAACAAGGTTTCACTCGGCTGTGTGATTTAATTCAAGGTGGATCGCTGTTGTCGTTTGAACAACTTCAGATTTCATGGGAACTACCAATCCCCCAAATCAAGAATGTTTAAGATGAATGAAGTAAGATTTTGATTATTTGAAATATGGCCTGTGTAGACTAAACTATGCACAGAATTATGTCAGTCTACAAGGTCCGGATTCTACATGGTCCGGCAATGTAGACCTTGTAGACTCCACTACAGACCAATTATCAGTGAATGTTCATGCATTTTTAAGAAGGGCAACTTCCACAAAAAAACAAAGAACTCACCAAAACATCTCAGTAGCACCTTATCTAAATTTTATTTCCTATTTTGTTTATTCATCCCAGTATCTTTCTTTCTTATGTGTGGAATTCTACAAGGCATGTAGGTGTATATGTATTTGAGGATGATATCCTTCAAACAGGCAATAGTGATGATATAATTTGGGCAGTGCTGAGCTGGGTTACTTTCCTCCAGTGTATTTGTCCCCCGGCCCCACCCAATGGCGCGCGCACACACACACACACACACACACACACACACACACACACACACACACACACACACACACACACACACACACACACACACACACACACACACACACACACACACACACACACACACACACACACACACACACACACACACACACACACACATTTACATTTAGTCATTTAGCTGACGCTTTTATCCAAAGCGACTTACAAGTTCTGTACGACAAGACAGCAAGAAGGGTACAACTCTATCAGCTGAGTAACAATGTTTATCAAAGTGTTGCGTGTTACAGTGTAGGTTAGTTTATTATGAAAAGTGCATGACAGTAAGGTTAGTCACGGTTATATTTTTTTTTTATTTTTTTTTATCATTTCAGTTAATGGTTGAAGAAGTGAGTCTTTAGTCGACGGCGAAAGATTGGACGGGATTCAGCTGTCCTAACTGGGATGAGTAGTTCTCACACACACACACACACACACACACACACACACACACACGCACACACACACACACAAATCGAAGTAAAAAGAAAATTGAATTTTTTTTTTGAAAAACAAATGTATCTTTTTTTTTTTTTTTTTAACTTCGATTTTTTTTTAATGTTCGAAACTTGTGCCATCGAACGAAGCTTCGAAGCTTCGAAATATTTAAGACAGCCCTACTGTGCTCCCTTTGTTTAATGATTACCTTGAGTTACACGTTTTATGATACTGACTGTTCAGTTTACTTAAGAAAGTGGAAAAAGCAAAAGTTCTAAATTTGCATAATGCTGAGCAAGTAACATTCTTTCACAGAGAAGGGAGATGTTGTGTCCTCTAACATTACATGTTGAAGCTGTACTCCCAAGAGTCTCCACATGGGGCGTAGTTAATAGAATTATGTTATGCCTACAGGAAGTGCAGAAGAAGAGTACACGATGCTGTATGATGATACCCTGCTGTACCATGCTGTAACCTAATGTGCTTGACTAAAAGGCTAACGAGTAACCTGCTTCCTGAGTCTTATTACTACACCTCTACCTACATACAAAATACTATGTACGTACAACATAACAATATGCTTCACAGAGACATGGTTTAAACCAGCACCTCCGGACCACAGCGTCTCTCCCTCGGACTCCTTCACCGTCTTCCGAGCGGACCGTACAGAAGCCTCCGGGAAGAGCATCGGCGGGGGTGTCTGTCTTCTGACCAACAACGGCTGGGTTAGCCCAAAGGAGATCAAGATACTCTCCTGTCCATGCTCGCCGGACCTGGAACATCTGGCCATTCAATGTCGCCCGGAACTCCCAGAGAGTTTACCGCGATCATCATGACTGTGGTGTACATCCCTCCCCAAGCGAACACCGCCAGGGCCCTGCCGGAGCTACAGGCGCATCTCAATATCCACCAGATTAAACACCCGGACGCAGCCATGGTCATTGCCGGCGATTTCAACCAGGCAAATCTGAAGAAAGTGATGCCATCCTTTTTTCAGCACATCGCCTCCTCCACCAGAGGAGGAATCACGCTCGACCACTGCTACACCCCGTTCAGAGCCGGCTATAAAGCGGTACCGGCTCCGCCATTAGCGGGGGCTACAAGCACATCTGATTATGACTCCATTTTCCTCTATCCTGCTTACAGGCAGAGGTCCCCTGCTGTACTCACTATACACACATGACTGTGTGGCCAAGTTCAGCTCCAACTCCATAGTGAAGTTTGCGGACGACACAGTGGTGGTGGGGCTGATCTCGGACACCAACGAGAAGGCCTACCGGGAGGAGGTTGAGGTACTGGAACGCTGGTGCCAGGACAACAGCCTGCTCCTGAACATTGGTAAAACCAAGGAGCTGATCGTGGATTTTAGGAGGAGACAGCAGGGGACACACACACCACTGACGATAAACGGGGCTACCGTGGACAGGGTGAGCAGCTTCAAGTACCTGGGGGTCCACATCTCAGAGGATCTGACATGGACAACACACATAGACTCAGTCGTAAAAAAGGCGAAGCAGCGCCTCTACCACCTGAGACAGTTAAGGAAGTTCAGAGTATCTGGGAAGATACTCCAGTCCTTCTACTCCGAAGCTGTAGAGAGCATCTTGACTGGAAACATCACTGCCTGGTATGGAAACAGCACGGCACAGGACAAGAAGGCCCTACATAGAGTGGTGCGCTCAGCTGAGCGTACCACGGGTATTGCACTACCACCCCTGCAGGCAGTGCTGTACCTGAACGCGTTCAATGAACGATTGTTCGTGAACACGTTCGTATTTTGGGCGAACGTGAACTGAACGGATGTTTTCCCCCCTAAATGAACGTAATTGAGAACGCATTCATTCTCAGCGCTGTATAACGGCGTTCAAAAGTGCGTTCATTCTCAGCACTATATTATAACAGCGTTCAAATGTGTGCCAGATTTCATATGCCTTTCAGCTGAAAATCCAGTTAAAACACACCATAAACAGGCTTTAAAATAATGCTGAAAACCACACAATCTGGCAACCACTCGGGGCGGAGCTTCGGGGAGTCTGGTAGTAGAGCAGCAGCACTCTTTCAGAAAGCGCTGCACTCGCTCAGAGTCAGACTCTACGACGTCGGTGTATGAGCATTTAAAAGAGTTTTTGCTAAAGTCAGTAAATGTTTTGCACTTTGAATATTGAACTTTGAGGTACAACCTTAGTTTCATACCTCAGCCTGGTTCCTACCTCGTGTTGTGTTAGTACAGAGTTATATCGGCACATGTTTATTAGGGATGCACGATAATTATCGGGCCGATAATTATCGGGCCGATATCAGCAATTATGACGTCATCCCGATAAACCCGATAACGTTATTGATAGCTCCGATAACATATAATACATTTTTTGGTTAAAGGATAACTCCACTATTTTGGGAAATTAGCTTATTTAACATCTTCCCTGGAGTTAGACAAGAAGATGCATACCTTTTTTGTCTCTGTGCGTGCATTTTAGCTTTGGGAATAGATGCTCCGTTAGCATAGCTTAGCTTCATCACTGGAAGTGAGGCAGGACAGTAGCCTTACAGTGCCTTACAGTGTATTGCAAGGTCTGACATTGACCAAACTTGATATGCATGACCTTGGTGGGCTCTAGGTCAACTCCTGAAAAGGGGGTCAATGTCAGACCTTGCAATCAAAAGTTAGGGGCGCACTGAAATTATGGCAAGGGTTATTAGCCCCCTAACTTTTGATTGCAAAGTCTGACATTGACCCCCTTTTCAGGAGTTGACCTAGAGCCCACCAAGGTCATGCATATCAAGTTTGGTCAATGTCAGACCTTGCAATACACTGTAAGGCACTGTAAGGCTACTGTCCTGCCTCACTTCCAGTGATGAAGCTAAGCTATGCTAACGGAGCATCTATTCCCAAAGCTAAAATGCACGCACAGAGACAAAAAAGGTATGCATCTTCTTGTCTAACTCCAGGGAAGATGTTAAATAAGCTAATTTCCCAAAATAGTTATCCTTTAAAAGAAATCCGGTGTGGGTGGATTTGGATGAAGGGCGCTTGTTTTTATTATAGCCTCCTCCCGTTTTGCCAGTACTGTGGTAAAACTGATAGTGTGTGGTTTAGGAACAGGGAGTTTTTCACAAATCCAGCGCTCCCCTTCTTGGCTGTGACGTAGTCACGTTACATTCGGAGACAGACAGTCGATCTGCCAATTACGTCCCTCCGCTTGCACCCACCTCTTCTTCTTACCACCAATCAGAAGCTCTCGTTCGTTTATTTACCTCCGGATTGTCGGCCATTATTCTACTCGGAGCTATAACGTTAGCTGCTCCCCGCCAGCCACATTGACAAGTACCAGCGCTTATACATTACTGGCAAATGTCTTGTTGCACTTGTGGCAACGAGCGTTGTCAGCATCGACTTTAGTAAAATAGACCCAGACTTTTTTTGAGGAATTTAAACGTCGCAAACTAATCTTGTTGGCCGTTTTCTATCTCTCCTCCCTCGGTCTCTCTCTGCCTGCGTGAGCCGGCTGTGCTCTTACACACACTCACTCACACACACACACACACACACACACACACACACACACACACACACACACACACACACACACACACACACACACACACACACACACACACACACACACACACACACACACACACACACACACACACACACACACACACACACGTGCTGTCGAGAGCAGAGCTGTGTGTGTGTGTGAGTGAGGGTGCGGTTACACCTTTCGTTTCATTTTCGTATCATTGTCATATGCGTTTCGCCGCGACGTCGTGCGCCTCGAGTCACACTTTCGTTTTTTTTTTCGTTTTTGTCACCTGAGCACACTGATGTAGTACACTGCCAAAGCAGTAGGTGGCAGTAGGTGGCGAACATGAAGGCAATTCCAACCAATCAGAACTTGAATGTGCCAATACACTTCCTGGAAGCTCCAGCAAAGAAAATATCAACAAGGCGGGTGCTTATGAGCGCCACCATCTTGCTATTTACCCAATGCAGCAATTCTTTTTCAGCAAAGCCTAATAAAAGTGCAATAAACAAAATGGATACATTCACTGTGTGTTCTGCCTGTCATTTGTTGATGAAACAAAACTAACATCAACACAAGTGACCACCAAGAGCGGATAGTTTAGTCTAGAAAAAGATCGGTAGCATTGTTAGCTGCATGCTAACGTCAATGGAATTTGCCATTATAACAGTATAGCATTGTGGCTAGAAGCTAACGTTAGCTCACGCTACTTAGCCAGCACCAAACTGATGATATCGGGAGCTATCAGGAGTTAGATAACATTAGAGACAACGCTGTGTGTATTAAACAAAGGTGAATAGATGACTGGGCCATTTTGTTTAATGCTTGTTAAGTTGAAAGAGGAGCTTTGAGCTAACAGGGTTTGATAGCTAACACTAGCTCATGTTATCCAGTGGCAGTGCCAATCGGTAATGCTAGCAGAATGAATGGATGTAAACTTTATTTAACATATTGCATATGGGTACAATACAATACGGCTCAATACAAACAATTGTTAAGGGAATGCAGACTGTTGTAGCTTGGACTGGGGTCCTTATAACAATAACTTGACAACACATAGTAGCTGCAGCTATTTGGTTTGGGACTGCTGTCACCGGAAGGGCACGCAGATGGTATCTACTGCGCATGGGCGTTTTCGCAACAACGGCTCATGCAGACTACACGCTGTTGTCTGCGCGTTTTTTAGCGTTTCTCCAAAACGCAAACACAATTTTGCGTTTCAGCCGTATCCACAAAAAAACGCCAAAAAACGCATTTCTGTGTAATAGGGACATGAAACGTATTCAAAAACGTATAAAAAAACTCCACAAATACACTAGTCTAACCATGGCCTGAGTGAGTGTGTGTGTGTGTGTGAGTGAGTGTGTGTAAGAGCACAGCCGGCTCGCGCAGGCAGAGAGAGACCAAGGGAGGAGAGATAGAAAACGGCCAACAAGATTAGTTTGCGACGTTTAAATTCCTGAAAAAAAAACTCCATAATTTCTCGAGTACCGATAGCAGTACCGATGACGTCGGAGCTTATAAATACTAAAAAAATAAATAAAAAAATTTGATTAAAAATATATATATATATATATATATATATATATATATATATATATATATATACATTTAAAAAAAAATATAATACAATAAATATCGGTTATCGATATCGGTTATCGGCTTGAGAAGCATAAAGTTATCGGTATCGGTGTCAAAAAATCAATATCGTGCATCCCTAATGTTTATATGTTATATGTTTGCACAATGACTACTTTCACTTTTGGTACTTTAAGTATATTTAGATTATTATACTTAATAAAGACCATTCAAGCAGCAGGTTTTTCCTCATGTTTTTGAAAATATACTGTAGAGATGAAAGCTGCAGCTGCTACTAGTGTGGACTGAATGGGCGGCAGCAAAGCGTTATGGAAATGCCAGTATTCTGTGGTTCTATTAGGGCTGTCCCCGACGCGTCTATACTTTCCGCAACGGAGCTCGGTTTCCGGGTTCCTCTGATTGGCCGCGACCCCCACGTGACCCGCGCTAGCACGCCCCCTTATCCACCGCTGCCGCTACAGCTCGCCGCTGTGTTGACGCTCGCCTGTGTGTTGACGCGCGCGCGGCAGATGCTGCACTTAGCGCTGACTGAGAAAGTAAACATTACAGTTCTACTTTATAAAATGCTAATTGTAAATATGTTTAAGTCCACTCCACATTACAGTTGATGCGTGATGCTGCTGAGGCGGTCGTTTCTTGACTGGCGTTGCATAAGATTTACATTTAGTCAGCTAGCTGATAACTGCATAAGCAGCATATTAAGATGACTGCGTTTCTTGACTCAGAGTGGCGGGCGCGACAATAGCGTTTCTTGACTCAGGCATCTATGCCAAATACAGCTGATAACTGCATAAGCAGCATATTAAGATGACGCGACAATATTATTAAACAAGAGAGCTCTGTCATTGAAGTGGGTGGTGTTACCAACAGCGCGTTTCTTGACTCAGAGTGGCGCGTTTCTTGACTCAGGAAGCGAGCGTACAGCTGATAACTGCATAAGCAGCATATTAAGATGACGCAACAATATTATTAAACAAGAGAGCTCTGTCATTGAAGTGGGTGGTGTTACCAACAGCGCGTTTCTTGACTCAGAGTGGCGCGTTTCTTGACTCAGGAAGCGAGCGTCAAAGCCGCTCTGCGCTGCAACACAGCGGCGAGCTGTAGGGGCAGCGGCAGCGACAGCGGTGGATAAGGGGGCGTGCTAGCGCGGGTCACGTGGGGGTCGCGGCCAATCAGAGGAACCCGGAAACCGAGCTCTGTTGCGGAAAGTATAGACGTGTCCCTGACTAAGGATTTGGATAGTCGACTATGATTGACAAAAATTTACCGTTAGTCAAAAAAAAAAAAAAAAAAAAATCCATTTGGGTGGAGGTGCTTAATGTCTGAAGGAGTCGACTGAAGGCTTCTTGTCCTCTGCAAACGCATGCAATTGGTCCACTGATGGATACATCTTGATATTTGTCTAGTCTAATGTGTTCATTAGATGGGTGAAATCCTCTTTCAGTGCCTCTGTGCCTGTTTTCGTAGGCAGTTAGCCTCTGGTATGCGTGCCATTAGCGTTAGCCACGCTTCTAGGCCTCTTTTCTTTTGGAAAGAATGATACAACATTTTTTTAAATGTTAATTCTTTTTTTTAATATTCGACTAAGAGGTTGGCCAGTCGACTACGGCTCCTTCCGGCCGACTAATCGACTAATAGGGGTCAGCCCTAGGTTCTATTATGGGTTGTGGCAATACATTTGAAAAACAATAGCTTGCAGCAACGTATTGAAAAAAGAACTATAAACTATAAATTAGTTCATTTTTGAAACCATGAACTTTAGTTCAAAATTTTGAATTTTGAACTATGAACTGAACTAGTTCATTTTAAAATTTGTGAAATGTGAACTGAACTAGTTCATGTAGAAAGTGAACTTTCCCAACACTGCTTGCAGGTCCTATACAACAAGAGGTGCAAATCCAGAGCCTGCAGAATAATGAAAGACCCTCACCACCCCAACAACAGCCTGTTCAAGCTGCTGCGGTCAGTTTCAAGTTTCTTTAATAGTTGTCATACAGAAGTACAGAATACTTTTATACAAAATGCTTCTTACTGTTACGCTCCAGAGACTGTGCAAGACAAGATAAGTATGAAATAAAATAACATAGTATGGCATGTAAATTAGAAGTAAAAAATGAGGTCACAGTGTTCAGTATAGACATATGTACAATGTTCGATGCAGAATAGACGTAACTGAGTTACCATATACATACAATATACTATGCAGTGTACTAATATACAATACTATATAGTGCAAAGCAGAAATGGGATGAGGTACAATTTAGGTACAATTTACAGTAGGTGTGCGAGTTGTAGTGCAAATCCTTTATCAATAAATATAAAGTGTGTTAGTGTGATCTAAAGTGTGGAGAGTGGGTGCTGCAGTGTGTTGTTTGTTTAAGTGAGTGTGTGCGTGTGGGTGTGTGTGCTGTGTGCATTTGATGGTTGTTGCATAGTGTTTATTGTTCGTTGAGCAGCCTGATGGCCTGGGGATAGAAGCTTCTTCTGAGTCTTTCTGTGCTCGCCTTAAGACTCCGGTATCGCTTGCCTGACCGCAGCAGTTCAAAGAGGCAGTTGTTCGGGTGGCTGGAGTCCTTCATGATTCTCTTAGCCTTCCCCCTGCACCGCTTGTTGTAAATGTTCTGGAGGGTGGGAAGCCCCCCTCCAATTGTGCGTTCGGCTGAACGTGTCACTCTTTGTAGTCTGCTACGGTCTTGTGCAGTGCTGTTCCCAAACCAGGAGGTGATGTTGCCAGTCAGGATGCTCTCTATTGTACATGAGTAGAAGTTCCTAAGGATCTTCTGACTGACTTGGAACTTCCTTAGGCGCCTGAGGAAGTAGAGGCGTTGTCGTGCCTTCTTCACAACACTGTCAATGTGTGTGGTCCATGTCAAGTCCTCGGATATGTGGGCTCCGAGGTACTTGAAACTGTTCACTCTCTCAACCGGTGCCCCGTCGATGCTGAGGGGGCTGTAGTCCTTGACCCCCGACCTCCTGAAGTCCACAATCATCTCTTTTGTTTTGCTGACGTTCAGGGAGAGGCAGTTCTCCTGACACCACTGTGACAGATTCTCTACCTCTTCCAGGTAGGCCCTCTCGTCGTTGGCAGAGATCAGGCCCACCACTACTGTGTCATCAGCAAATTTGATGATTGTGTTGTTGTTCCGCTGTGCCACGCAGTCATGTGTGTACAGGGAGTAGAGGAGGGGGCTCAGAACACAGCCCTGGGGGGCCCCTATGTTGAGAGTGATGGATGAGGAGGTGCAGTTGCCTGCTCTTACCACCTGGGGTCTGCCCGTCAGGAAGTCCAAGACCCACTGGCAGAGGTCATAGTTCAAGCCCAGGTCCCTGAGCTTGGCTATGAGTTTGGAGGGGACTATGGTATTGAATGCTGAATGCTGAGGCAAACACCTGCGAACACCAGCAACTAGGACAGAGAGACTTCGGCTCAGCTTCTTCCCCCAGGCCATCAGAGCCTTGAACACTGAACTCTCCACACACAAGCACACATGAGCACACACACAACACACACACTGTACACGCTCACACACTAGCAGCCACTTTAACATGAGCATGTGGTAATATTGCCTTTGAATTTCATAATTAATATGTGTGAATAAATTAGAGAACCATAATGTAAAGCCAGGTGTACCTTTCAATAACAGAGTGGACTCAGTGGCTAAATAAGGAACCATACTAGAGACAGTTGCAGCAGATAACAGACAAAGGTCACACCTACTGTGACCAGATTACAACCACACCGACGGGGGCCACCAGCAGAACCCCTCTGTACTCAGCAAAAGACCACACCGACGGGGGCCATTGACACCAACCCCCACCCGAGGACAAGAACCTGTTGGGGCCAGCCCCCAACAGGAAGACAATGACGGGGGCCACCAGCGGCCCCCTCAGTTTATTGAGTCAAGACCCACCCAGGAGATCGAGGAGGTGGGGGCAGCCGGCCCCCACAGAGACACCCAGGAGATCGATTGGGGAAGACCGCCCACAGAAGACCACATGATTGGACCAAAATGTACTTCTAGAATGTTATGATTGGAGGGAAGTTATAGTATATAAGAGCGAACATAGTGTTAGTTCAGGAGCCCAGACCCCCCCAGGTCTGTGGCTCCACCGCACCCCACCCAGAGAATGCTGTTGGCTGATGTTCATGTAAGTAGGCTGGAGGGACCCATTATGTTGGTTAGAATAGAATGTAAAGATACTTATCTTAGAAACCAGGCTTACTTATATGAACAGGGGCTTACAGTATTTTCTCTATGTTCAAATTATGTTAACAAATGACTGTTGTATGTACCTACATGTTGGGGTTTTGAGATGCAAACCTTGTTGATTCTGTGTACAAAACAGACATGTTAATGTATTCTGATAATCCTTGTATGTGAAAGGCAACCTTTTATTCACTCTTGGCCCTGTGACAAAAAAATCAGTTGAGTTGAAATAGAGTTCTGGTTGTCTGGCTATACACGTTTATTTCTCATCTGACTAAGTCAGATGAGGAGACCAAAAATTCTATCACTTATGATCCTTTCTCCTCCTTCCAGTTAAGCGACCTCCTTGTACTGTACAATAACCTTAGATTA